>NC_080111.1:24253124-24878124 GCF_950005125.1 Chionomys nivalis | reverse complement strand
CAAGATTTCCAGTTACTCTTTCTCTATCTTGATACAATGTTATTACACTGAAAAATTAAGAACTACCGAAGGAGAAACAATTTCCAAATTGCTCAAAATGTCATCCATAATCAAAGATGGGCATCATTTTCAGAATTTTCCTAGTAGCACTGTAATTTGACAGAGAAACCAATCAGTGGGGCATCTCTCTTTCTCTGAAACAAGCACCGGGTTTGTTTTGTTTTGTTTTTCCACTTGTCATACTCCTCAAAGGTGTTGAAATCCAATACAGTTAGGATCTATCTTCTGTGTTGAAAATAGCATGGGTTTTACTATTTTGTGAAGCATTTGAGATATTTCCAATGAGACGTGACCCATTTTTCCACCAGACCCTCCTGATACCTTTTGATGAGCTTAATTATAGCCTGTCTGGTGGTGCATCTATTTCAGTTTCCTTAAACTTGGATGATACAAGGCACTACACTGGGAGAACCCTGGTCTGCTTACCTTTGTATTTAGTCTAGATGAGATAGCTAGACTTTCCCCAAAGTGGTCGAAGAGTCACTGAATATAACTAAAACGTCATCAGGCTAAATAAAACTTGATTACCCATATTCATTTCTAAGAACTTTTGGTGTCTATGGAAAGACTGGCTAGCTATGTAGGGAATCCCTTATGACAACATGATAGCCACTGTCTGACTCAGAGCACACATGTGGGTGTCTTCTGAGTGGAAAATCTTTGTGCCAGTCTACTCTTTGAAAGAATAGATTTGAAGGCCTGCTATCAGCATAAAGCCATTCTCATGTCTATTCCTGTACACGTCTGGCCACAAAAGGGAATCCTGATGACTCAAGTCGTAAAAACATTCATTTGTGCCCAGCAGTTTTTCAAGTGGAAGGCAGGGAGCCATCGTGCAACCCATACTGACTACTGAATTGGGGAAAGGAAATAAAAGGAAGGAATGATGGGTAGAGCTGCCAAGTGGCCCAGATATTTGTTCACACTACTGTCCCTCCTTAGTCTTGGAGGGAGATTCCATAATGCTTTTCTTGTATCCTTGACTCTAAATCCAGAACCATGTGTCCAAAGCTGCCAAGTTCCGCTGTTTGCTGAGGCTGAAACATGACCCTCTCATTCAAATAAATTTCCACCAGCTTTCTTTTCCAGTGCTTTCCTTCACTGTCTTAGCTGTCCTGGAACTCACTCAGTATACCAGGCTGGCCTTGATTGCAAAGATCTGACAGTTTCTGCCTTTGGAGTTGTGGGATTACAGAAGTACACCCTCACTCCTGACTCTAAGTTTTTCTTTAATCCCTTTCCACAAATTGGAAGCTTAGCCAGGTACAGTCTTGCTCTCAGATCACCACTCCCTTTATTTCACTTAGCATTAGAATCTTCTTTAATATATTTATGCTTTCTGTGTTTCTTTTCTTCTCCAACTTGACATTTTATATTTTCCTTAGCTCAGCTTGCTCCAGTTGGTTATAGATCTGCATAAGACTGACCACTAAGAGCCCCACAACATTGCTAATGCTAGATTGTTTGAAAATGTCCTCTATCAAAGAAGTTAATCCATAACTCTTTAATTTAGCCTCTGGCACATATTTTAGGGTAGAAGGCAGCCACAATCTTCATCAAAATATCACAAGAATGATCATTAGGCAACATACAAATACTCTTTACCTCTGAAACCAACTGATCCCAGCCTCCACAGTTCAAAACATCTTCAACACCACAGTCTTCCATGCTTCTATTAGTATAACCCATTAAGCCCTGCTTGAAGTGTCCAGGCTTTTTTCTAATCCAGAGTTTCAAAGTGTTCCTTATTCCTCCATGAAGAAACATGGCCAAGCCTATGACAACAATATCTCAGTCTGTGGTACCAACTTCTATCTTAGGGTTTCTATTGATGTGAGGAGACACTGGGACCACAGCAAGTCTAATAAAGTGAAACATTTACTTTGGCCTGTATTACAGTTCAGAGGTTTATTATTGCCATGGTGGGCAGTCTGGCAGCAAAAAGGAAGACATGGTGCTGGAGAGGTAGTTGAGTTCTACATCCAAATCTCAAGGCAGCAGAAAGGGAAAGTGACACTGGACTTCACTTGAGCATCTGAACCCTCAAAATCTGCTTATATTGACACACTTCTTCCAACAAGGAAGGTCTTCTGCTACCCACTCCAACTCTCCTCCCTATGAGTGTATGAGGGCCATTTTCCTTCAAACCACCATACTTAATAAGAATAGTTAAATTTGAAGATATGTACATGATTTTAGGGCCATCCATTGGCTCATGGGAATACTATCAGTGATCTTATCTCTAGTAATGAATGATTCCTCCTCCCAAGCAGCTATCCACTGCCAATAGCTTCTTCTCTTTCTTTTCTGATTAGAGTTTACTTAGGTGATAACCACTAGAATTTGACATTGACAAAGCATTTTAACATTAAAAATAAGGCTCATGAAGGTGATGACATTTAAGTACTAACTTGCCCCATTCCTGTGAAGTTATTGATCTTTAAAAGATACAATCTAACTTATTTTGTTTTGCTTTCCTTTGTTTTCAGTTAGTGGAGAACTGAAACATATGGTTGTGATTAAATATTACAAATTTCCTTATTTGTAATTACATATTCCTATTTTCATTTTTAAAACTTGAAATAAATGAAATATTTACAAACAAAGACAATAGTAGATAAGTCATATTATTTGTACTCTACTTGTAAAATTTCTGAGTTGATAAAAATATTGATATTGATAAAAAATATCAATGGAGTTCATAAAATTCCTTATCATGAACGACAGTAGTACTTCACATTTTAGCCTAAGTTAGACTAGTATTCTGCCATTGCTGTATTGGGCAATTATTAGTTCTTAGTTACTGCTTAACACATGTCTAATATAAGCATTAAAACTATAGCTCCCCAGAGCAAGCATTAAAAATTTTGCATTTCAAAAGAAGTTCATTAAAACCAGATGATTAGCTTGGCTCTTAGAATGAGCTAACTAAAACTTGATCACTTTAAAACTAGATTGCTATTTGCTAATGTCACAGAATCACAGATTCAAGACTTGAAAGTCCTCCAAAGTTTATCTAACCTCTTTCATGGAAGAATTTCTATGAAAATATCCCAGAGAGGCTCTGTAAAAGAACTACAACTTCATATGCAAGTATTTCCAAAACAATTTATATTCCTGAAATGAGAAATTTTCAGTAGTCAAAAGAGAAATTGTTTTTATATATTGATTTATTCATTTATGTTGCCCAATTCCTCTCAGTATATGCATAGCCATTCATTTTACCCATCTTCATGATGATAAGCCACAAAAGACTAAAATTGCTTGCCGGCATATGTGATACAAAAAGGAAGAATATGAAGAGAAAGAATATGAAGAGGAAGAAGAAGAAGAAGAAGAAGAAGAAGAAGAAGAAGAAGAAGAAGAAGAAGAAGAAGAAGAAGAAGAAGAAGAAGAAGAAGAAGAAGAAGAAGAGGGGGACGAGGGGGAGGAGGAGAAGGAGGAGGAGGAAATATCAAGGAAGGTGAAGACACCAAGGTTATATTTGGTTAGCATTTATTCTACTATACATAAGCAATTTATAAAGTCAATTATTTAGTCTCTCATTAGGAAAGAAAATGAAAGGAAATTAATATCAGATTTCCTAAGGAAGAGCAGAATTATAAAAAGTCATGTTTTCCCTTATGTTTAGCATATCCCTCATTATAGACAGTATAATGAGGTAATGAGTAAATAACCTCAAGCACTATGGGAAATGATCATTGAAAACATGTATGCTGTACTAAAATAACCAACCATAAATCATAGTAAGTCAATTAGTGGGTACACCTATTTTGAAGTCCATAAGGATTTATTATTTAGAAAATAATCCTAATCAATATATTATGCTATTTAAGAAAATCTCTCTCCCCATTGGGAACCTACTAAGGCATAATAGGTCAGTAATTTTCCCTTTCTGCTCTTGTACCTCAAGTCAACATAATTAGGCAACTTAAAACACTGTTTAGTTAGAAGATTCACTTTCAAAACATAAAACGGGGTGACCTCTGAGGGAGAAGACAAGCTCTTTGAAGTCAGGTAAACAGTGAGTCATGCTTCCTTTCCACCCACACCTACTTGCTCTGATGGAGGCTGAGTGAGTACAGGATGCTGTTGGTTGAGTCCAAAGTCAAAACCCTGAAAAACATGTGGAGTGTTGCTTCAACTGTGACCATGGAAAAACAGTGTGGTTCATGGTCCACAGTACTGTGAAAGCGTTGTAGATTTTACTTCCTTGATTTGGGAACTGTGATGTGCTTAATATACTGAATTATTTTACTCACCCAACTTACTTAATAAAATAAAAATTTAATTTACATATCTACTACTAAGCAGCGGTTCTTGTCTTTGTGATTTTATATGTGTGGGTGTTTTAACATGCATCTATGCATACACTCTATGTGCGTGCCTGGTGCCTATGGAAGCAAGAATTGGGAGATGGATACCTTAGAACTGGAATTACAGGTGTGTGTGTTCTTCCATGTGAGTTGTAGGAACTTAACCTGGGCCTTCAGCAAGAGCAGCAAAGGCTGTTAGCTGCTGAACCAATTTTCAGTCTGGTAAGCAGTTTTTATATTAAATTAATGTAAGAGTTAAACAGCAATAACAAAATATATCCTCTAATAGTTTCAAAGCATAAATTTCTAATTCCATAGTAGCACGATTAGAAAATCTGTCACCTGCATGACAGAGCATGAATGAAAGAAAGTCAAATGAGTTATACTTCATTGTCAACTTCTCTGCCAGTCCTCCATGATCTCTGTACCTGATCGGCTCTTCCTTGCTGTGATAGTGAAGGTGTTTGTAATTCACAGGCTATGTTAGCCTTAATGACAATGAGACATATTCCAGCTCATCATTCTGTCTTGGTCAGCTCTGATCTTTTTCTCAGAATGATCATCTGGTTTTAATGCAGGTAGGATGTCGCCATATAGGGAGAGAAAGAGTAAAAAGTCATTCAAGGCTCTAGACTGCTAGAGCAAAAGTAAATGAGTTTGAGTGAATGTGACCTTCTCCCCTTGAGCATGTACAGGTTACATTTCAGGAATTACGTGTGTTGATGTGATTGAGACAATGACAGTCATTAATGCAATAGACAACATGGTAAGGCTGACTTAGAACTTGTACTCCTCTATTGCAGGGGGGCAGGTATGATACTGTCCAACTGTAACCTTGTGCAACAGAAGAGACATGCTTTCCATGAAGGGCTACAATTAGCTGTTGATATATTCAATATGGTGTGGCAATAAAAATGTACTCATCCTCTGCCTTATGGGCACAACCCTAAGACAAACTGTTAAGCTGTCCCGATGTAAGCCCGGTGTCTCCAGCTAAAACACATGTGTCTTAATTAAGTCCAGGTGCAGCTCCTTACAGAATTAATGCCAAATTCTAATTATAAATAGAACAATTCCCATCTTACACAGACAATGTTAAATATTCCAATTTTAAATACTTAATTAATAATCTCCCCTGTGTTAGTGCTATAGACATATTTATAGGTATCATCCATTTATTTTTTATCATTATCCCAACACCAACAAGAATATTAGGGAGGATGATGTTCCTTTGAACAAGACTTTGCAACCTCAGCATAAGCAGGAGCTCATGGTGGACTGAGCTATGGTCTTAAAGGCCTTGGGGGATTACCAGGCAGATTATTTCCACACATGGACTTCACTAACAATCCAACTTTCTTAAAACCTCAATGATCCTAGAGTTGAGCAATTCTTTGATTGTAATAGATGAAAAGTTCAGGCATATAGTGATTCTTAAGTCCATATCTTGTCCTTGCAATCTCTTTTTTTTTTCTCAGAAAACTACAGGATTGTGGTCTGTCTCTATATGCAACCTAATGGCTATTATCTTAGATTTCAGGAGTCTAGGGACATGACAATTTGTTGGCAGAGGTTGCTCATTTGTTTCCAACTGCCCTGACTCGAAATAATCACACAGAAACTATATTATTTAAATCACTGTTTGGCTTATAAACTTTAGCTTCTTATTGACTAGCTCTTACATCTTAAATTAACCTATTATCATTATTTACATTTTACCATGAGGCTCATGGCCTACTGGCAAGGTTCCAGCTGGCAGCTCAGGTTTTCTTCTCTGTAGGCTTCATGGTATCTCACTGATTCTGCCTACTTTCTCCCAGCATTCAATTTAGTTTTCCTACCTAGCTCTATTCTTCCTTAGGCCAAAATAGCCTCTGTCTTCATAAAACCAATAAAAGCACCACATATACAGAAAGACTTCCCACATCAACAGTTATTGGAAGAGGTACTATTATTGATCTTATATTTTTATAGCTCATATGGTAATTTGAATTTAATTGACCCCCATAAGCTTATAGAGAGTTGCACGATTAGGAAGCATACCATATAGCCTTAGCCTTTTTGTGGTAGTTGGATTTTTATTGTAGGATGTTTATCACTGTGGACATGGGCTTTGAAGTCTCTTTTGTTCAAGATACCACCCAGTATAACAGTCCACTTCCTGTTGCTTTCTGATCAAGATGTAGGCAGCCATTCAGAATCTGACATCTGTGCACTGCCATCTCTTAACTATAAGTCACACCAATTAAATGTTTTCCTTTACAAGAGTTTCCAGGGTCATTGTGTCTTTTTACAGCAATAAAACACTAAGACAGAAGTTGGTACCAGGCACTAGGGGATTGCTGTGAAAGGCCTGACTGTGTGTTTATCTGAATAAATATGGACCTTGGGGCTGTGGATTAGAAAATCAATTGAATGTTTTAAGTGCTGCTTAATGGACTGTTCTAGTAGGAGTATGGAAGACAATGATGCTGAATGCTATTTGATGAACAATGAGGATCAAGAGGTTTTAGTGGAGAATATTAATATGTGGCCTAGAGATTATTTTGTGTTATTTTGGAGAAGAATGTGGCTGTCTTTGCCCTCGTCTGAAGAGTCTGTCTAAGGTTAAAGTGAATATTTTTGTAGTAATTGCATTGACAGAAGAAATCTAAAAATAGACCAGTATAGACTTTGTTTTATGGATACTGGTATTAATCTCTATTGGCTTTATATAGAGAAATGGAGCAAGCTGAGCAAGGAAAATTATTTGCAGAGAAAAAGAGCACCAAAAAGTGGATTGCAGCTACGTTCTAGGTTAAAGGAGGTAACAGATTAAAAAATGGAATAAAGGAAGTCATGACAGCCGGGTGGTGGTGGTACACGCCTTTAATTCCAGCACTCTGGAGGCTGGGGATGTCTGTGAGTTAAAGGCCAGCTTGGTCTATAAGAGCTAGTTCCAGGACAGACTCCAAAGCTACAGAGAATCCCTGGCTAGAAAAAAACAAAACAAAACAAAACAAAAAAGAGTCATGATGTTAGGGCAAGATTCTACCTAGCTTAATTTCCAACTTGTGAAAAGGAACTAAAGAAAAGCTTAGAGTTTGATGTGGTGGTGTACACCTTTAATTTCAGCATTGGGAAGATAGGCTTGCAAATCTCTGAGTTTAGGTCAGCTTGATCTACAGAGCAACTTTTAGTACAAACAAGTTAAGGCCAGCAGTCTGTTGAAGATCCAAGTAAATGAGGGGACCATGTTCCAGTCCCAGTAAGAAGCAAAATTTGGCAGCTTTGGACATGTGATTCTCTCATTTTATAGAAGAAGGACAGAAAAAACTAGTTAGAGAATTTGCCTCCACATGTAAAGTCATTGAGGCTAAGTATGTGTCGAGGTGTTCATGAATGGAAGCCAAGATAGGCCAATGCGTAAAAGCTGTGACATTGAAGCCTGGATTGTCTTACAAACTCCAAGATGTTAGAGATGACAGAGCCATGGGATACGTGTCAAGGAGAGCTCCTAACATGGAGGGATCTAGTCAAAGAGAAGAAAATATGTTGCACTAAACAAAGCTAAATGGAATTGGAGATCTGAAGAACATTTGGACATCAGACATGGAGATGCATAGTTTGAAGTTTGCCCAGCTGGTTTCAGTCTTTTCTTTGGTCCGGTATTTCCTCACTATGCTCCTTTCCCTGTGCTTTGTAATGATAATGTATATCCTGTTCCATTATGTGTTAGAAATATGTGACCTCCTCAGTGATTTTTTTATTTTGCAGGGGAATACAGTTAAGAGATTGCATAATCCCAGAAGAGACTTTACACTTTGGAATTTAAACATTGTTAAGACTGGGATAGAGTGTGGGGCTTTTGAAGTTGAAATAAATACATTTTGCATTATGATACTGTTACCAGCTTATATGTAGCAGGCTTTCTTTTGGACCACCAACCAGCTCCCAAATCATGATATGGAGACTTCTTCTTTATGAATGCTCAGCCTTCCTTTATGCTTGCTCCACTAGCTCTTATAATAAAATTTAACCTCTTCTCTTCACCTACGTTTCGCCTTGGGGCCTCTTACCTTTCTTGCATTTTGTATGTCCTACTCTGTGTCTCTCTGGCTAACAGCTGCCTGGCTGGCTGGCCCCAGAACTTTTTTCTTTCTTTCTCCTCTCATTTTCTTCTCTTGAGCCTAGATTCTTCATCCTAATTATTCTTTCTTCATGTCAGCCTTGCCTATCACCATATTGCCTAACTGTTGGCCATTCAGCTTTTTATTAGACGAATTCTTAGGCAACAAAACAACATATCTTTATATCATTAGACAAATGAAACACAAACAAGTATAACACATCTTTGCCTATTTAAAGTAATATTCCACAGCACTTATGGAGACGGGGAATGGAATGGGATAGTTTGAATGTAAAATTGGCCACCTTTACCCCAGAGGTAGTGGTTCTATTAGGAGGTGTGGTCTTGTAGAGGAAGTGTATCACTTTAGGGTGGTTTTTGAGGTCTGCTTTACCCAAGATAACACTCAGTGTGACAGTCCATTTTCTGTTGCTTTCTGATCAAGATTTAGCCAGCACCATGTCTTCCTGACTACTACATATTCTCCACAATAATGATAATATTCTGAATCTCTGAACTGTAAGCAAGCCATGCCAATTAAATATTTTCCTTTATAAGAGCTGCCATGGTCATTGTGTCTCTTCAGAACAATTGAAACCCTAACTAACTCTGGTTGAGTAAATTTAATTTGCAACTCATTTATTTCTGTTAATACATAATGATATAGCTCAGAAATAAATATCAGACAAAAAAAGTTATTAGTCTACACAATATTGATTTATCAAGTTATTTAAAAAACGGCTTAAGTGGATAGGGTAAAGTGTTATTTACTGACACAAACAGAAATCCAGCAAAATTTTTAGGTTGAAGAGATAGTAGAATACTATTGTAACATGTTTAATTATACTTCAATACATGTGGGCATAATTTTATTTAAAATGCTACTCAGATATTTTGAACTATAGAAATGGTTATATTTTATGGGGTAGTATATTTTTCTGGTAGCAAATTAACATATTTCCACATGACTTCAATTATATAACACAAATATCCAAGCATTTAGTAGCCGCATTGTATACACATTTTGCATATCCCATATAAACCAGCTAAAATAAAACTTGCTAAATATGCATTAAACTACATGTATACCAATGGATAAATGAGAAGCCAAAACCTGGTATCTACATAACTAGAATATCTACTGGGTTATCCAGAACCCATATAAAAGCAGGATGGCGTAGCACGCATCAGCAAACCCATCACTGTAGAGGCATATAGAAATTCGTGGGAATTGCTGGTCACCTAGTTTAGCAAAACCATGGAAGCCATGTTCAGTGAGAGATTTTGTGGCCAAGAAATGAGGCAGAAAACAAATGATCTTGATTTTAGACACCCACAGAGTCATACACATACTTTTACATACAGCGTAACCAGAACTATGAGCACCAGCAAAAATTATGTGAACCAGTCTAAAAAAAAAGTCTCTGGTATCCATATATACACATGTGATGCATACACACACACACACACACACACACACTACAAGCACTGAAAAACCATTTAAACAACGTATCTAAATTTGTCTCATGCATTTATAAACAAAAAGCAAATGGTGGTTACTAAGGCCCAGTAGCAATAAAAGTGTGATGGTTTAATGGATATACAGTTCCAGATTCAGATAAGTGCATTTAATATAATTGATAGTGAAATTGTAGACTTCCAATACATATTTAAACTGCATAAAAGATATATAAATATATATATATACATATATATGTATATATATATGTGTGTATGTATGTATGTATACATACACACACACAATTTGGATCCAGATAATTTTGGTGAGTGATGGTTTTTATTGTCAAGATTTTACAATGAAGTTAATTTAGGATTTAAAATACTTTTGTTTACAGAGGTTCAGTAATTCTAGTTCAAGGATTATTGGCTCCAGACCTACTTTTCTAAGTGTACTAGTATTTATGGACCAGAATATCCTTTACAGCAAAGTCACCAATGGCACATTATGCTCTCAGATGAAATATACAGGTGTAGAATGAGCATTGAATTCACATGTAGAGTAACCCCTCCATATTTCTCATTGTAAAGTGAGCTCTTTATGGAGTGATGTGTTTTATTGTCTGCCAATCCATTGATCTCAATTTCATCTAGTGGACTAGCATCCCCCAGGCTTCCATTCCGATGACACTTTCCCCTTTGTGGTAAAGAAAGAAAAGCCTTTGGCATCACTCAAATTTTTAAATACTTGATTAGTTTGACATTTTTGAAATATGACAGTAAAGAATAATTATTAGAATACCTGTATTCCCTTTATCATATATATGTGTGTGTGTGTGTAGCTACAATTCATTTCTGTAGTTTCAAATCTTCAACTTAAAATATGAAGAAAATGTTGTTAATTTAATTCAAAAGAAAAATTTGCTACCACCTGGCCAATTCAAAAGACTTGATACCCCAATTTTTTCCTGCAATTTTTACAAAAAAATCCTTGCCAAATTCTCCTTAAATACCAGCGAGAACATACTTGAGGTATAAAGCCAGAGTATTGCATTTATCTTACAGTTCATGATTGACCATCCTGTTTCAATTGGATACAGCTGTTATTTATTGTGCCTTTGCTGTTAGTAATCAGGAGGATAATTCTTTTTCTAAAATCACAAAAGGACAAAGTTCAATAACTTTTGTATTAAAATAATAATCTTTTAAAATGTTTTATGGAAAATTTAATGGCAATCTGTGTAAGTACATATGTATTTGTGTACCAAATACCAAGTTTGACTTTTCTCATAAATTACCTGAGACGACTATAGACAATCTGATATCACAGAATTTATATTTTCAAATGAGAGAGTTGGATTTAGGGAGCTGCAATAAAGTGAAATGTAAAACAACCAGCTGTACTGAATAAGAGAAATACAAATTCAGGCATCTCTAGCTTCCTGTCTGTTCATCATTACATCATGCTGCTTTAGAGATATAGAAAGTTCAGACCTTTCCAAACATATTTTCTTAAATAATTCCTAATCTTGAAGTGAACTTCTTATTGTTTCCTGTGCTGTAAAGAGTAAGCTTCATTGATTTAATATCTGAATTTGTTCTTTATTCAATACACATATTTAGTTAGCAAGAAGCATACAAAAAATGTAAACATATTTAGAAGTCAAGTTTGTTTGAAACTATACATTAAAAACTGAATGACCAATCTCCGGTCAAAGAGATCATATAAAGTTGAACTTTGAGTCAAACTTGTTTGCTTACCAAATTTGGTATATGTTAAGTGGTATGTAGCATCCATAAATACAGAGAACACAAAAGGTCTTCACCACATCACAGTTCGGGTAACACTTCATTTCACCCAGCACAAATATAATATAACTTCTCTATTCTATATTTATGGGGCAGGTGTTGACCATATAATGATAACTTACTAAAGTGATGTCAACTGGCAAAATATACCCCATGCAGAGCATTGGCAAATACAGTAAGTGCATAGGAAGATGGGCGGTTTATTTCTGTTTTCCAAACAGGAGGAAGGGTTGCTGCACATGGCAATTACCCTGAGGCTTTCTGCTTCATGAAGGCAGCTTCCAATTTTATAACCACAATTCCAGAGGATACAATCAGTTGTGACCATAAACTGTAAACCTGCCTTCCACATCTCCCTGCCAATCAGAACAAAGCATTCCCTCCTGGGAATGAAAATGTGAAAAGTTCTAAGATAGGGAGAGCAGGGAAGGAACCAACCGGCAACACGGAGTGAGGTCATTACTGAACAGATGTGACAGCCCTAAGCTCTCCGGAAGGGGTCTTCACCCGGAGGATCAAGGGGATTCATGCAAAAAATGGAACTATTTCTTTTACTTATGTGAAATTAATTTAGTCTTTTTCACTGAAAATCATTGAAGTTAAAACAATAAATATTTATTACATTCATAGTATGTGTGGCCTGTGGAGGCTACTATTTTAGAAATTATGAAATACGATATTGTCAATTAATTTTAAATGTCTTTGTTATAAATTAAATTCACAAATTAAAATAAACTGAATAGACAGATTCCAGTGCTGTGTTGATAACTTTGTTAACTCTGTTTTATTCCTTTGCCTTTTTCTGGAGAACAGCTATATACAAAACTTTTCTTACACTAAGTGTGTTATCTACGATTGAGTACTAACTGACATTCTTTGGTACATGTATAATAGAAAGAAGTTAATAAAACTGCATATAGAAGAACTACTGTCACTGAGGTACACACGGAAATTATTGGATTACAGAAAAAGAAATAATCCTGACATGATCCTGAGATAATACCAAACATAGAATTACAAAGTAAGGTTAAAAACAAATGGCAGTTTCAATGATCTACTTCAACTGCATAACTTAAATGGATGTTTTAAAAGATTTAAACACTTTGATTTTATGTGGATGTGTGAGTGTCTCCATGCGTATATTATTGTATGCATGCCTCATGACCATGAAACCTAGCAGAGTCTGTCAGATGCCCTAGAACTGTACTTATAGGAAATTATGAGCATCTTATTGTAGGTGCTGGGAACCAAACCATGAGAATTCAACCCAAACCTCTGAAAAAATTACAAGTATTCTAAAGAACCACATTCTCCAGAGAACTTGAACTCAATAATTCCTTCATATTAGGATATAGATATATACATCTGATCCAAGTACTAGAGGGAGATGTTTGGGAGTATGATAGGCAGGCTTTAATGAAGGTACTCATTGATGATAGGATAATGTGTTTATTTAATCCTCTACACTTAAAATATAAACCAAATTAAACAATAATCTAAAAATCAGCATTAAGTTTTCCTTCATTATGGATTTTTCTATTTTAATTTTACTTTATGATGTTCTTTGTAATATTAATTCATAATTAGATGTCTAATATTAATACATGTAATTTTCTGCTTTAAAGTCCCTTTAGAGAATGACAGAATTCAATATAAATAATAAAACAATTTTTATTATGTATACTAAAAATGAAAAAATTCCATTCCACTACGATCAAGGACCATTTGCATTCAAAAAGGACAGCTAATAAAATTTTAAGACAACCATGTTATTTAATAAATATTTTTCTGCATTTTGTGATGCTAACTTTGTGATTTGGTTGAAAGCTACAAGTAGGCATTTGGGAGATTTTTTTTTCTGTTTCCTTCAGTAATTTCATCACTTTGATGGTCTCTTGAATATTAACATGAATAAAAATGATATTTATGCAAGGACTTCATGTTTTTTGAAAATAAGTTCAGTAGTTTGTTATTTTATAACCAATTAGAGTTTAATGAAATAGACAATAAGGTTACAATCAAGTTTTTGTATGGTCTAGTATCTTTAGTAATTATACACTCTATAACCATACTTGGAATACCAGTAGAGAAGTCAAATAATTAATAATGTTCATAAAGACAATCATTAACCTAAATAAAATGCTGTTCCAATGTGTGGATAGTGTCGACAGGTGTTTCTTCTTTGCTTGTACTCTGTTTCATCTCTTTTCTTCTTTCTTAAATAATGTCATTTTCAAAAAGATACAATTTTATTATAATCACTTTGAGAAAGAAACCAGATCACATCTGGAATCATATGAGAATGTTTAAAGATTCTATAAACTGTTCTATAAGACCCATTTCCCCCTGGTTCTTGGGATGCTTTTGACCTCACTTGCTCCAATTTCAGGTTCTACACACCATGTTTAGCCCTATTCCCCCAAGTGATCTGTTAACTACAGTCTTGATTTTTAAAATGCAAATTATAGAATAGTAAATTTGTCATATGTATGATTATAATTAGCATTGCATTTATTTTGAAACTTGCTGAAGTCATACTTCCTTGGTTTATAAATAAGGATGAAATTATTCATAAGTTTATATTTTCTCACATATTTTATACTAATAACAGTTTCTCCTTCCTGTACTTCCCAAGTTCTTCCCCACTCCCCTTCCAACCAAACCCTCTCCCTTTCCATCACTCATTAGAAACCAACCAGTCTTCAAGGAAATAATAATAAAATGAAATAAAAGAATATAAGATAAAACTAAAACTATCACATATGAATTGGACAAACAAACAGAAAACAAAGACTCCAAGAGAAGGCACAAGAAACAGAGGTCAACACATTTACACATTCAGGAATCCCATTAAAACACAAAGCTAAAAGTCACAAAGGACACTTTTCTGTGGGGTTTCCTGAGCACTGAAGGAGGGATTTGTTGGCAATATCCCAAATAGATCTGAGTGTTCCAAGGTCTCTCACTCTCTGCAAAATGTCTGACTGTGAGTCCCTGTATTTGTTCCCATCTGCTGTAGAAGGAAGTTTCTCTAATGATAGCAGGAAAAGGCACTTAAATATCATCAGGAGTCATTTTACTGATAGTTTACTATTTTTTTTTCCATTCATTCATTCGTTCTTTCTTTCTTTCAGTTTTTATTTTTAGAATAGAAGCATTTGATTTTCCCCTGAATAATAAAGCTATCTAGTCTCAGGCCCTTGGTCACACAATCAATGTTTGCTCTAAGTTCCAACTTGTGAGGTGGGCTTTCAGTCAAATCAGTTATTGCCTGGTTACTCCCACAAACTTTGTGCTCCTTTGGACTAGCATAAATTCCAGGCAGAACATCATTGTAGATCAAAAGTGGCAGGGTTTGTATTTTCTTTTCTCTTTTGGTAGGCTGCAGAGGACCTTCCTATGTCAAAGACACCAGAACATAGGGATGAAGTATGTAGGCCACAGGTCAATATCTCCACGCTTTGTGAGTTGTGTAGGTGTTTTCTTCAACAATAGAACATTGCCATCAGGTTGTAGAGAACAATCTTGAAAACAGTCTGGGTTGTTGGTGGATTCCCACGAGAAAGCCATAGCCAGCAACTCAATTAAATGCAACCCAATTTCAAGAATGAAAGGTTCATTTTGTGATAAGAGATGACCAGTTACCAGGTGGAGCTGTCTTCCCCATTATTTGAAAATATTGAAAAGTTTCTACAGTATTAAATTTCTATATCACCCTTCAAATGGCTATTAATTTTAGCTATCTCTCACCATACTGCTTCTTCATCCTCCTCTTACCTCCTACTTACTCCCCATTTGATCCTCACTTTCCATCTTCCCCATCTATCCACAATTACCCTTCCTAACCCAGATAATTATTCTACACCTATCCTCTGTGTTTCTACAGATTGTAGTTTGGTTATCATTAACTTTACAGTTAATATCCAAATGAATACATACCATAGCTACCTTTTTGTGTCTGGGATAATATATCAGGATGTTTTTTTTCTAATTCCATCCACTGACCTGTAAATTTCATTTTTAGCAGCTGATTATCAGTCCATTGTGTAAATGTACCACATTTTCTTTATATAGTCTTCTGTTCAGAATATCTATATTGTTTTCAATTTCTGGCTATTACGAATAGAGCAACAATGAACATAGTTGAGCAAGTGTCTTCTGTGGTAGGTTAAAGTGTCCTTTGGGATGTGCACAAGTGTGGCATAGCTGGATCATACGGTAAATTGATCTACATAGTGGTTGTACAGGCAGGCCCTCCCAACAGCAATGAGTATTTCCTTACACCACATCTTTGCCAGCATGAGCTGTCACTTGTGTTATTGATCTTAGCTATTCTGACAGTTGTAATATGAAATCTCAAAGTACTCCTGATTTACATTTCTCTGATGACTAAGGGTGTTGAACCCTTTTTAAGTATTTCTCGGCCACTTGAGCATCTTCTCTTATGACTTCTCTGTTTAGATCTGTACCTCATTTTTAAATTGGGTTGTTTTCTTCATAACGGGCTTCTTGAATTCTTATATATTATATTCTAGCCCTGCATCAGATATGTAGTTGATAAATATGTTTGTTCATTCTGTCGATAGACATTGTTTCCTAATGACAGTGTCCTTTGCTTTGAATTAAGAACTCAGTTTCATGAAGTCCCATTTATTAGTCATTGTTCTTAGTGCCTGTACTAAGAGTGTGCTGTTCAGAAAAATCTTTTCTGGGAAAATGTGTTCAAGATTATTCCCCAGTTTCTCTTCTACCAGGTTCAATATATCTCATTTTATGTTGAGGTCTTGAATTCACTTGGACTTGTGTTTTGTGCAGGTGATAATTATAGATCCCTTTGCTTTCTTCTACATGAAGACATCATGTTTTACCAACACCATTTGTTAAAGATGCTGTCTTTTTGCCAGCGTATATTACTTGGCTTTTTATGAAAAATCAGATGTTTATAAGTCTTGTGGTATGTCCATCTCTTCAACTCAATTCCATTGACTAACCTGTTTGGTTATATGCCAATATCATTTTGTTTTTATTACTATAATATTTTAGTGCAATTTGAAAAAAGAAATGGTGATACCTCCAACATGTTTTTATTGTTCAAGATTGTTTTAACTATGCTGGATTTTTTTGTGTTTCCATATGAAATTGAAAATTATTATTTCAATATCTGAGAGGAATTTTGCAAGAATTATGATCTGCATTGAATCTGTAGATTTCTTCTTGTCAGAATGGTCATTTTTACTATATTAATCCTCCTGATCCTTGAACATAGGACATCTTTCCATCCCCTAATATCATCTTCTTTTTCTTTCAATTCTTTAAAATTTAATCATGGAAATGTTCCACTTGCTTGTGTAGAGCTTCCCCAGGAAATTTTATATTACTTGAGGGTATTTTGAAAGGTGTTATTCCCCTGAGCTCTTTCAGTCGATTGTTCATTTTGTTGTTGTTGTTGTGTTTGCTTGTTTTATTTACTTTTATGGAAAATCGATTCTTCTCACATACAATACATCCCAACTGGCCACAGTACCCCTCCCACTCCTCACAACTTCTGCCCACATATTAGATGAGAAGAATGGGTAAATCCAGAATTCAGAGATGTTTAGCAACTTTATCTAATGGCTTGGAATATCAGGTTTTTTCCCTTGAATGCTGGTTCTTTCCTGTGTTGGGCTACCTGTTTCAGAGTGCTGATTTGTCAGGTTCGACCTAACTTTTTTGTGATAGATATGCATATTATCATTGTCCTCGCCTATGGAATTTTCCAACAATGTCTGTAAAAAATAGAAACCTCATGGAGATTGCCCCTTATTTTTCTACTACTTCTTCCCTTTATTCACTTTTTCTTTCCTCCTCCTCCTCTTCCTCCTTCTTCTTCCTCCTCCTCCCCCCTCCCCCTCCCCTTCCTCCTCCTCCTTCTTCCTCCTCCTTCCCCTCCTTCTTCTCTTCTTCTTCTTCTTCTTCTTCTTCTTCTTCTTCTTCTTCTTCTTCTTCTTCTTCTTCTTCTTCTTCTTCTTCTTCTTCTTCTTCTTCTTCTTCTTCTTCTTCTTCCTCTTCTTCTTCTCCATGCCCTCTCACTTCACTTTTGTCCCTCTCCTGAAAAATAAAGAACATGTAGAGGTAACATCTTTTTTTTTTTTTTTTGGTTTTTTTCGAGACAGGGTTTCTCTGTGGCTTTGGAGCCTGTCCTGGAGCTAGCTCCGTAGACCAGGCTGGTCTCGAACTCACAGAGATCCGCCTGCCTCGGCCTCCCGAGTGCTGGGATTAAAGGCGTGCGCCACCATCGCCCAGCCTAGAGGTAACATCTTTGAGTTAACTTTTAAATGTTAGATTCTTGCCTGCCATAGACATCCAATTCTGAGCCCTGAGAGGGTAATGAGTCTGGTACTCAAGGCCCCCGATAGGATATATTAAGGATGGTTGTCTGAAAACCTTAGGCTGTTCCTCTCTATTCTTATGATGTAATTCTGAAATTGGCTCTCCATTAAACTCTTCTGTCTCGATGTGAATATCTCTTTGATCTGTTTTATTAGGTTTTTCTAAGTCCTGTTCCTTAACACTCAGATTAACCAACTTTTTTAGTGATGAGACAAAAATGATAATGTTGATAATGTTTACAATTGACATTACATAAATTCCATCTAAATTAACTATCCTCTCACTTAACTGTTATATTTTCAAACTATCTAGCATATCATACAGAGACTGAAATCCCTCCATTATAATGGTTTTTCACATTTTTAATGTAGAAAATACTCTCTTTTAACTAATTCCTCCCTTTAATCACTCCCAATTGTCTCACCAAATCTACCATGGATATTGATGAAGATGTGAGGCTTATTGCTGATGTGTAGAGAGTAAAAGCCTAAGTGGATTTCCAGGTAGCTACCTAAGTTTGGCAGCAGCCCAAGAAAGGGGTTCAGGAAGAGCCCACAACCCATGTTGAAGACAGAGGAGAGAGAAAAAGAGGGAGGGAGGAAGAGAACCAGCTGTCTGAAAATTTCACAGGGGATTGTTTTGAAAAAAAAAAAAAAAAACAGGTGTGTGTGGGGGAACTGCCTGAAGGCAGAACCAGCTAGTTTGGAGCCCAGGTGCTCTGGAGTTTGGGTGTTAGCTGGAGACTGTGTCAGAGATTACAAGAGGGAAATTCCAAACTGTTCCCTGAGGCTTGTGGGAAAAAGAAAAGAAGTCTGGCAAGGTGGGACTGGAACCCCATGTGCAGCTCCAGCCTGAGTTGGTGTTATGTTGTTGTTGTTGTTGTTATTGTTATTGTTGTTTTTTGGGAAGGGATTCGTACTGAAAACGTTGAATGTCAAAATGTAGTATGATTAATAAAATCCCAAAGACAGATATTGGGGTTCATCCTGAAGATCAGACAAGCAAAGCAGTCAAGCCACTAAAGAGCTCTTACTGCTAAGAAAATGCCAGCCTGAAAGAGAGCGACTTCCTGTCTCATTCAGGCTTCTATCCTCTCTAGGGGATGAAAAGTGTGCAAGCACAACTGTCTGGCCTCTAGGGCTAACTAGTGTGGCAGCAGGCATTAAAGGTGTGTGCCACCACTGCCTGGTCTATAAGACTAACCAGTGTGACTGCTTTACTTTCTGACCTTCAGGCAAGCTTTATGTATTAAACCACAAATGAACTATCACTGCACAGAGAGTGCCCGCTGGAGTTGGGCGATGAGGTAAAACAATGATCAGAGAGGAGGCAGTTTGGAGGAGAAGATCCCTGTGATCCAGTGTGATCCACTGGAGATGGGACAAGCAGGCAGAGAGTGGTCTCAGAGGAGGTGTGCTTACACACCTGAGCATGAGACTTGGGACTGGACTTTGAGAAATGGGAGGAGAGGTGAAGATCTTCAGGTATCCTACCTGGCTTTCTTGGCCACAGTTCACAGGAATTTTTAGGACTACCACTGTGTTCCTGTCTGTCTGTCTGTCTGTCTGTCTGTCTATAAACAGTTGCTGTAGCCAATGGTGTTGGTCTTTCCAAGGTCTTGATGATTAAGAACAGTAGGACTCACAGTTTTTTTTTTCAAGTTTTTGCTTGATCCAAATTCACGTGCCGCAAGAACAGACATTCCTGGCTACACAGGTGTAGAGTCAACCAAACAAAATTAGGGTGACATCTCCAGAAATTTCCCATCTAACCCATGGCATTTTTCTAGGAATAAGATAAAAAATTCCCCAGGCACACTTTGTTTATAGGGAAAATAGCAGGTTCAAGCAGATTCTTCCCTGTAATGCACCATTTCACACAGGCTTCTAGTAAACACTCGTTGAGCAGTTTATCTGACCTGTCAGAGAAGTCACTGGAATCCTGTCTGGCACAGTGACGGGATCTTCCCTGCTCCCACTTGGAAAGAATGTTTGCGTTCAGAGAGAGGGAAGCAACTCACATGTGATTACTGTGGGAAATTTTTCCAGAGGTGTTTGTCTGAGCAGACAAGGAAGGTACAGAAAAAGTGACCCAGACTAGACTTCTACACCACAGCCGTGGGCGGGGCCAGTCTTTTTAGAGGAGCTATAGCATAGAGATGATGAATGTTCTTTTTCTGAGCTCGCTGACTTGCCATGACATGAAAGGAAGCTGTGGGCTGCTGACTAACACAGCAGGAAGAGTGGGAAGGACTGGGAGGAAAATAGACTCGGAGTTTCAGACATCTCCTTAATTGCTGTTTCTTGACAAGGCTTCCCTGTCTTTTCCATCCCACATCTTCCATGGGCCTTCAGTTTTGTCTCTCAAATAGTCACCGAGGCAATGATTATTTTGTAGCCAACATACAAAATGTTCGAAGGTTTGCTTTCTTCAGCCTTTGCCATATATTTTAAATTTGGCATAAATTACTTACTATGGCAATGATTAAAAATTCTAAAGTCGGGGACTATAAGAAAACAAACCTAGACTACAAATGAAATATAAATCAGAAGAGTGAATATCTTTTAGGTCTTTCAAATTTTTAAGTTGTAATTGTAAGAGACACTTTCATAATTGACATTTACAATTCTGCCCAGAAATTTAATAAAAAGTTAAAAATAAAATCAAGGAATCCAACAACGCCACACAACTTTATACTGTGTTCCTTTGTGGGGTCGGTTTCACCACTCTTTCCTGGACATATCCACTGGGTGTTTGTTTTCAGTTAGTCACCGTACTCAGTCATTTGTCTGAACTCACAGAATTTGGATTTCTTCAAGTTTCTTACTCCTTTTCATTCTAACACTGCCTCTGCTTTTCTCGTGCAAGAGTTTTGGGTATGAATAAAGAAAAATTTCCCCCAGCTTCAGGACTCTCACTGGGGTACCTTCTCATCAGGTCTTTGAGTGTGTCTAACATCATATTAGAGAAAATGAAGCAACAGTGGTCGCATACATTGTAATCGCATCTCTTGGGAGACAGTGGCAAATGGCGCTCAGTGAGCTCAAATCAAGCCTGGAGAACATAGTGAGTTTCCAGCCAGTTAGGGATACATAGAAAGATGGTGTCAATAAAAAGGAGAGGGGTTGAAGAAATGTCTCAGTGGTTAGAGGCACTTGACATTTTTGTAAACAACTTCGGTTACATTTCAAACATCTATAGGGCAGCTAATAATTGTCTATCTCTTCAGTAGCAGGGTATTGGTCTCCTTCTGCCTTCCATGAGCAGTGAACACATGGTATATAAACACACATGTCGATGAGACATCTATACACAGAAAATAAAAATAAACAAACATTTTAAAAAAGATGAGAAAGTGAACAAAGTGTCTCTCTGTGTATGGCCCATTTATTATTTTGGTCTTTTCTGTTATTCTTATATTTTTTCTTAAAATTTATTTTTAGTTATGTTTTTAATATGTGTAAGAATTGACAGATATCTAAACGAAAGCGCATGTGCATGTGGGGTCAGGAGAGTGTGTCAGAACCTTCGGAGGGAGAGTAGCAAGCACTAATGCGCTGATAGACACAGTACTCGAAACTGAACTCAGGCCTTCTGCAAGAGGAAAGTAAACTATTGATATAAAAGTCTCATCTCTAACCTCTCTTTTGCTTTTCTTCATAGTATCTCTCTTTTGTGTTTTGATCTATTTTCTTCCTGATCAACTTACCTCACTTAGAAATTTCTTTAATACTCAAATATTTATCTAGTACTCATTGTTTATTTTGTCTCCATGTTACCATTCATCCAACTACTTAGTATTTACTAAGTAATGAGTGGGTTTTGATGCTGTGTGTACCTTAGCAGAAGCACAAGCCTGGCCTTACAGTAAGAATTCTGTATCTGATGAGCACTTTAGGAAACCCATACTTACCTGTTGACTCATATGCTGAAGATGTTCTCAGGGATATACCTCAGGTCCATGTAATTTGGCTATTGAGATATGACAGTCACTTAAGTTACTGGATTTTTCATGATACTGTAAGATATATTTCTCAGTTATATCATAGAATTTCTTTCTCCTCAGGAGGATAAAAACACTGTGAATGGTCAAAACAAAACAATATTAGTTATGATACCAATTAACATGAACTTAAGTATTTTCCTGTGTTGGTACTTTTTTCTATTGTTTTTCTATGCTTTTCCATTACAGAATTAGTGGGAAAGGACAAGAAGACCAGAGAACAGATCTTTGTTCCCCCACCTGAGAGGACCAGATGCATAAATAAGTTGTTTTCAGGTGCTTCACTGTTGAGATGGACAGACAGCTTGCAGTGGGAAGTGGTGTAGCTTCCGTAAAATGAGATAGTAACCAAATAACAGGAGAAGATGTACAGTTGCAAGGAACAGAAATCTCACACCCTACTTGTGTTTATAGAACTATATTGTGTATGTTAGGAAGCAGGAAACAAATACAATAAATACATTTAAAAACACCCTGTAGAGCTGTCAAATGTTTACAACGTCCTGCATTCAGTTATTGCTTATTTCCTCACTGTAAGGTTTTTGATAATATTAACATGTTTGTTTATTCTACTATATACCATGAAAGGAGAAATATGGCAATGCTACTACTATTAGACCATGCTGTGTATAATAAACAGCTTTTGACTTTTTATCTAGAAATTTTTATGTTTTTTTTTTAGTTTTTTATATATTTTGAATTTTTCTCTGATTATGGTTTCCACTCCTTCTACTCCTTCCAGTTCTTCAATACACCTCCTTTCTGTCTCTCATTAGAAAACAAATGAAACAGCCTTCTAAGAGATAAAAGATAAGGTAAACAAATCCTAACACACTGCAATTAGACAAAACAAACAAGTAGAAAGAAAGAGACCAACAGAAAATATAAAAAATAAGGACCAACTTATTTGCATATCAGGAATCCCATAAAAACACTCAAGTAGAGGCCATAATATATATGCAAAAGACCTGTATGATGAAAAGAGAGGAGAAAAAGCACAGAATTAAATAGAATAGAAATAAGATGAAATTAAAAAGAATTTGAAAAATTACACTAAAAATGTAAAAACAAGAAAAGCCTTGACATGACATCACGAGACAAGAAGCTTCCAAAGGTACTGTTGAGTTCATTTTCTGTTGCCTGCCTGCTGCTGGCCATGAAGCTTGTCCTGAAGTAGAGAATAAAATCTATGTTTGTAAGTGGTTATCAATTGGAGATTGCTTTTTCGTTAGCTAGACTTTTTACTTCTGTTAAAATTTAAACAATAAAATCTTTCTTCCACCATGTTACTCTTTTCATCCATTAATGACAATAATTTTTATTAATTTCTTCATTATCCTTTAGTAGATCATTTTGGAATTAAAATATATCTTCTTATTTACAATTTGTAGTATTCTCTAAGGTATAGAATATACTTGTATCTAGGTTTCTTTCAGTAAAATAGATTATATGAATCAGTTTATATGAATTTTTATTATTTTCTCATAGCTGTTTTTCTTATTCCTATAAAAATTTGTTCAATAAGTTTCTTACATGTGGTTTAGATCTTCAAGTTTAGCCATTACAAAATAACATCACAAGATACAACCTTTTATGTTACTTGTAATTTTGAATGTTTATCTTCGGGGACAGCTATAGAAAGTGAGGTTCTAGTCAGAGGGTGTGTATACATGTGGATTTTATTAGCTATGGGCAAGTTTACCTCGTAGGGATAGAACATTTTGGAACAACTGTGAATACCTGCTTTTAACGTCTTAACTACAAAGTATGTTATCAACCTTTTGAAGTTTTTCAGTGTAATAAGTAATAACTACTCATCTCAGTATAATTACAATTTTATTTTACTTGACGTTAAATGGTGTTTATTATAAAGTGTGTGTGTGTGTGGTGTGTAGATTGTCCCCATGTCTTTTACGTATTTTGTTTCATAATTTGTTTTCTTTCATTGCTGTCATATGTCATTTTTGTCATGCTTACTATAACTCTCTTCTTTCACAGTTAACAGTATCATTTCTGAGCTGGAGTCTTTTCGAGCATGGCATGAGGGCTTTGACCAGAAAAGTAAGCAACGACTCTTCTTCATGTCCATTAGAAACAAAAGGGGAAGACAGCCATGTTTCCTAGACAAACTTGGAGATGCAGGTTCTCTGGTGGGATCGAGGGATACCTATAGAAAGAGTAAAGAAATTGGTTCCCCCTAGAATGGAAGATCTCAGAAAAGCTACATTCTCCTCCTTCCTGTGTAGATGTGGAGTGTCTCCAGGTGATAGCATTTACATTTCCTAAACAGTCAGGTTACACTATTGTGTGGCTCTTAAAGACAACTTCTGTGCCACATCTAAGTCTCTTGCTAAGCCTGTCTAAGGCATCAGGGCGGAAGTGACAGATTAATGAAAAGGTATTTAGGAGTGACAGTTTTAAGAAGTGATAATTGATTCCCTTGGGCAAATAGTTTAAAATTTCAGGAAAATATGTCTTAACCCTGGTACACATCAGAAACCCTCAGGGAACTATTTTCAAAATTAATTTTCCAAGGCTCCACCCCAAATGTAGTGAATCAGAGCTCCGTGACTCTGTCCAAGGCTGCTGGCATAGAGACTCACGGACAAAATGGCCAATCTGAGTTTGAAATAATACTTGGAAATGTTCTGATAATGGGTACCATTGGGGTCACCCATGTATATTCATTCTTTTTAATGGTACATTTTAGATGACATATTTTAGTGATAATCCTTGACAACCAGATTTATGACACATTAGTCCTCAGATTGTAGCTTGTTTTTTTTTTCTATTTGTATAAAAGGCATGTTTAAATTAGGTATTAAAATTAATATGTTTAATTATATTATCTTTAGCATTTTTAGATTAATTTCTATTGAGAATATTTCCTTGATATGAAGTCATGACCTCAAATGTTTCTTTCCATTATGTAATCAAAAGTAGTTATGTTTAATTGGCTAGTTTTAGAACAACCTATACTAAATAAAAAGACTCTCTCAAAAACAAAACAATCAACAATAGAATTCAGTGAAAATCAGGCTTTAGTTTACTGACTTCAGCTTTGGAAATTAAAAAAAGCTTAAGAAGAAAAATTTAAAGCACATTAAAGGGAATATCTGAAGAGCACTGTTTCCGTTTTCATTCTCAAATCCACACAGAACTGTTTCAGGGAATGGAATAACAATCTCACTCTAGACTTTTCTATAAACACAAGCAGCTCCAACTATACCTTATTAGCAGCTCATTAGTCTACTGCTTGAAGAAGTCAGTCTCTAAAAAAAAAAAAAAAGAAACACTGACTAATTCAATGAAGTCATGGGGGTATATATCATGTTATTTAGCTAGTTAAATTTATTTACATATTTTTTAAAATAAAATTCATTTTTCTCATATTCTTTAATCTCCTGCAAACTCCTACCAGTTTCTCCCTACCTTTCTACCCAACTAACTTCATGTTCTCCCTCAAAAAATTAAAAATAACTAAATAAAAAGGGAAATAAACAAACACCGAGTGAGACAAAAATCATCAAATGATCTAAAATGAAAATGATGAGCGCACCAGATCCTGGAATCTGTTTTGTGTTGGCTAACTACTCTTGGGCATCTGTTTTGTGTTGGCTAACTACTACTCTTGGGCATCGAGCCTGCTGAAGTGTGGTTGCTACCCATAAACACTTGTATGTAGGAAACTGATTTTCCCTTTTCCAGCAGGTATCTGTCACAAACAGTTTCTTGGTTACGAAAGGAAATGTGTCCTCTTCCCCTTCTTCATGCTGTTATTTTGTCGTTCTTGAACTTGTCCTGGTCTTGTGCATGATGTTATAACTTTGTGAGTTCATATGGGCATCAGTCATGTGTGTCTGGAAGACGCTGTTGCCTTGGAGTTAGTTATCAATCAATCTTCCTGCTGCATATATCCCTGAGATTGATGGGCATGGCTGATAAAGTTACACTATTTAGGACTTTTGTACTCCAAACTCTCTCTCTCTCTCTCTCTCTCTCTCTCTCTCTCTCTCTCTCTCTCTCACACACACACACACACACACACATAAGGGAAAGGGAGAAGTGGAGAAAGGGGAGTAGAAAAGAGAGAGGCAGAAGCTGACAAAAATCTTTCACTGTACACTGTTCAGCTGTCAAGTTGCAGGGTTAGTACCAGGTTATAAGAACTGTGAACAAGAAGAACCTTTCTGTCCAAAGCACAGTGCTCTACATTTTGAAATGCCCTAAAGTTTATATAATATTCTACTATGGTCACATAGAAATCCACATGATTTTTAGTTCTTAGCATATTGTTAAACATTTATTTTATTAATCGTTTAAAAATTATATGTGTCTTTTGATTCTATTCACTCCTCTTACACAGCTCAACTATACCCAAATCCAACATCTCTTTCCCTTCAGACCAGACTTGTGCTTTTCTTCCATTAATGCCAGTATGAGCTGCCCAAATAGTCTGCAATATGTGACCTTCCAGGCACACGGTCAGTTTATCATGCGCTGTACAGGTCATGACCCTTCCTCTTCCTCCAGCACACAAAAGTTGCTAATAGTTCCTCTGTCTCAAGTAATGCCACCATTAACATACTCAGGCTCCACTGACCTCACAAAGTAAGCAGTGTCAAGCCTGGTGGGTACTGTAATGTGACGCCAAGCACACTTTTCAATTGTGGGAGTGCAAGCTGGTACAGCCTCTTTGGATGTCAGTGTGGCAATTTCTCAGAAAATTAGGAAACAACCTTCCTCAAGACCCAGTAATACCACTTTTGGGTATATATCCTAAGGATGCTCATTGTGCCACAAGGACATGTGCCCATCTATGTTCATAGCAGCATTATTTGTCATAGCCAGGACCTGGAAACATTCTAAATGCCCCTTGATCGAAGAATGGATAAGGAAAATGTGGTGCATTTACACAATGGAGTGTTACACAACAGAAAAAATAACAACATCTTAAATTTTGCAAGAAAATAGATGGAGCTAGAAAACATTTTGAGTGAGGTAATGCAGACTCAGAAAAACAATTATCACATGTACCCACTCATAAGTGATTTTTAAACATAAAGCAAAGAAAACCAGCCCACAAATCACAATCCCAGAGAACCTAGACAATGAGGACCCTAAGAGAGAAATACATAGATCTAATCTACATGGGAAGTAGAAAAAGACAAGATCTTCTGAGTAAATTGGGAGCATGGGGACCATGGGAGAGGGTTGAATGGGAGGGGAGAGGCAGAGAAAAATGTAGAGCTCAATAAAAATCAATAAAAAACCCAAAAAACTAAAAAAGTTATTTTAAATTATAATTTAAATAACACAGTCAGAACTATGAAGAAAACATGACCTCATTATGTCATATTCATATTCTTTTTTATTCATTTTCTAACCTCTACTAATTGATAACTAGTATATGTAGGAATGCAAATACTAATGTTCTGACCAAGAAAATATTCAGCTCTTCAGTTTTCAACCTTCAAAATTAAGCACCTTCATCTAGTTATCTAGAAAAGGGCTCCAAACAATGCTTTTTATGTTAGCTTTTGTGTCTCACATATCTTTTATCCTGCATGTAGACTAGAATCAGCCTAAGAAAAAGTGAGACAAAAGGTGGGTTTCAGGTGTGAGGTGACATTATTGTCACTTGAGCAATTCCTCAGCTCTCATTGACTAATTTCAACTTTTTAAAAACGGTACTATTTATAAATATAATTGTTTGGATAATGTAGCCATTTCACCTCCACCCCTACCCACAGCAGAAGCCTATGACCTTGTTCTTTATTTCATTGACTACTTGCAGCTGAGACAATGAACAATTGGTTTAATTGGTTTATGGCTTTTTAGAAAAGAGAGGGTTAAGAGAAGTTGGTCGAAGAAGGTCACTGCCCCAGTGGGGTTTGTCAGACAGCAAAAATGCATCCCTCTCATAGGCAAGAATCCTGTGAGCCATGGTAGAGTACAGTAATCCACTCAGCGGGATTGCTCAGACAGCAAGAATGTATCAGTCTCACAGCCAAGAGTCCCATGAGCCATGGTAGATGATACCCACTCCATTTTAACAGAATGTGCTTGGAACAGGTAGGTATGTTTGATATGAAATGAATGAGAAAAACAGATGAAAAATCTTAGATATGAGGGCGATTAGACACTGTGTAATACTTATAAACGAGCTTACATGAGTTTGAACAGACTGTAAAAGTAGGAAAGCAAACACTGGCTCCTTAGAGATTCCAGTGGTGATGGAAGTCAAGAGATACTAGGCTTCAGGTCACATGAAAAAGAGAATTTGACTTGGCTTTGGGAAACATATTCAAGAGTCGCATCATATATGTGATATAGTCATACGACAGCTTCTATAGAAGCAAAATAAAGAAGCATTCAAATAAACAAGTGAAAAAACTTTCTTATTTACTTAAACCAATAAAGGGACTCATAACTCATATTTAAAATTTTTCTCATTTTTGGAAGACATTTTTAACTCATACTTGACTGTTGCCATTAAAAGTATTTCTAATGGTGTTTGGGGTTGCATAAAATGATTTTGATAAATGTGGTTGTCATAAACACTATTGTCCAACAGGGCATCTTAGATCAACTGGAAGAAGAGAACAAAGATGGGAAAGGAAAGAAGTCACTGGCAATAGGACACGCATGACCATGAGGTAATGGCAAGCTGTCATACTACAAAAGTGAGATACAAACTGTAATCAAATCCAGGGATTTGATTGTAGGGATAACTGTGGAAGCAGAGGGCATCAAAGGGAGGAGATTCACAGAGGGGTCAGGTGAAGGATCTGAAGTTCCAGGTGATCTTGAAACCAAAACTTTCTGCACATCATGCAGAGAAAAAAGGATTACAAAGGATATGAAACAGAAAAGCACAATAAAAACAGTCATTAGAAACTGTGAACTTCTTTCTTTGTGATATTTATACTTGTGGGCAACAACCCAGGGGAATCCTTTTAGAATATAATTGTCAATACTGAACAGAGAAGTAATAAACATAAAGCAGAATATAGTAGAAGAGTATGGACCTGAATTAAAATGCAAGTGAATACATTGCATGTATTGAATTTACAAGTAAAAAACAATTTATGCAGCTATTGCACCAGTTCAAAATTTATGTCCATAGGGAATTCTTATTATAAATGAAAGTATAATAAAACACCTTTCAAATACACAGTGTTGAGAACCTCTAAATTTTTATCCAGCTCTAAGATACTTAGATTGTGATTAGTATTGACAAGAAGAATTGCTTTTTCACAAGGAGAAAAAGAGGGGAAAATGAAGAAAACAGATTTTTTTCAGTAGTGTTCTTTATATACAACATAAACAGTCTAACCATCCATGATTTTCCTATGATCAAATGTTACCCTAAATCTGTTCAGATACATACTTAATACATTGTAACTTTAGAAGAGGATTGTTTAGACCAAAGTGTTAAAGTGGGCAATAGAATATGAGGAGAGAAAGACATGAGTGTGTGAATATAATTTGAAATTTATTCCCCTTGGCTGCCAGCACACAGTGTAATTACCTGGTTGATCCCCTGACCCTAGAATATAAGCAGTACACATTTCTTATTGCATTCCTAGCATCCATCAGGCAGGGCTTGGAAGAGAGTATCACAACGCTGCTTGCTAACCCCCAAATTTGTGGAAGTGGTATAACTAAATAAGCTTCTGTTAAAATATTATATACAACTCGCAGGCATTTATGTTTCGCTGCACAAATGTTAATCCTTAACTCAGACGTTGTCTTAGCAAGGAGGGAAAACCAAAGCCTGGTAAAACCCAGACAGTGCAGCTGAAGCGAGGAAATGGGGGAACGTATAAACAAATCAAACACTTAACCTTGCAATGAAGACGTATCAACCTAAACACCGCTGTATCTCTCATTTCCAGCCCATGTGGTACTGGAAACAGAATGTGAACTGATTCCGGGCTGTGTGAGCTAAGCAGCACATTCACTGTACTTCAAAAAGACATCATCAGAGTCATTCCTAGAAAGGCTGGATCGTGTGCACATTTATTTTTTGACTGACTGATTTTTGCATCCCTAGATGCTTTCTCTATTCTGGGAATGGCTAGCCATGTTTTTGAAAGAGCTCTAACTGTGCAAAACTACAACAGAAGTGACAAAGGGAATGAAATCCAAGGCATGCTTCAATTATGCTTTGTTGTGTAATAAGATACTTTAAAATTTAGTAGCTTACTTAGAGTAGTATGTATCCATAGTTTCTCATATCCTTGGGCAGGCTCAGACAGTTCCTTCTGTCTAGTTATGCTCAGTCAAGGGTTAATGGCCTAGAGTAGTCCCACACATGGGCCTAGCCATTGACAAGAAAGTTGGCCAGTTGAATCCTCACTAGGCCATCCTCAAGGCTTTTCTTGGTGGAAGTACCATGATTATCAAGAAAATTTAGAGACTCAGATCCAAAGCACAATGTTTCCAAGTCTCTGCTACTATTATGTTTTCCAATAATGATCAATATAATTTGTATAGATAAAGTGAGAGCCTAGGGAGTATAAAACACAGTCACTCGCTTAACTTTCTTAGTGTTTTCTAAGTATATAAAACAGTTGGCAATATTTTGACATTTGTAAACACGTGTATAAGTTCTCGTATTTGTCCCCTGTTGCTGACACTTCCTCTCTCTCTCCTCCCATTGGTCTCTTTCCCTATCTACTTTCAGCTGTCCTCTCCCTCCATCTTCCTTCCTTCCTCTCTCTTATTCCACATAAATGAAAATATGAGTAACACTAGATTTTCTGAATATGACTTGTTTCTTTTAGCACAAAACCTCGAGTTCCATCCATTTTCATGAAAGTAGCATGATTCATTCCTCTTAATGTCTAGTAATATTCCTTGTATATCAATTTTTCCATTAATGGGAATCTAGGCTTTTCCAAACTTGGATATTGTAAGCAGTGCTGCAATAATCATTAGTGTGAAAGATAGAATTTTTAGAATAAAGGCAAAGTATAAACACATAATTTATGATGACAGCATTAAAAGCAGTTTTATGGTCCTTCTGTTAATTTTAAACAGCATCTTCTGTGAGAACGAGACCTTTGTTCCCAAGTTGTTTTATTTATCTGAAAAGCCAAAGTGCTATATTTGATGTCAGAGCCTCATAAACCATTATTTTGACATTCTATAGTGGGATTAATGAAAGATCATTGTCCTCACTGTCTTGAAGTCATTTATATCTTAAAGAACATAGACAGTTTGGGTTCCTTTTTAGACCGTCTTCTGCTCTTCAGAGATAAAGTGAAGAGGAGAAAATTTGAATGTTCAGTCTTGCATTTTCCTTCTATCATTTTTTTCTCTGGTTCTCTCACATCCATGTTTGTGACTACAGGAATATCTGAAGCTTTGAATGATGACAAAAAAAAATGCACATGAATGAAACCTTAGCCCAGCATCATGCTTTCCCACCATACCTGAAACTGAGTTAATCAACAACAGTTCAGAAACACATTTCATAGTGTGCAACTCTGAGGCCAGATCGCCTTATAGCGCTCTGTGATTTAGTTCACAATGTAGGAGCTGATAGGATCCTAACATCGGGTGTCATCACACAAACATCAGTTTCCTTGTTTGTCACCTGCTTAACAAGCCATTCTGACAACTGCAAATTTTAACTTTAAACTTTTTATTTTCAGAGCTGAGGACCTAACTCACTAGGCAAGCACTCTACCACTGAGCTAAATCCCCAACCTCAAACTTAAACTTTGAAAAGAGTAAAATTAAAATAACAAAATATCATGGCATGATAAAGATTAGCATTTGTTACATAAAAGATGCTTCCTCACTAAGAAACTTGTCACTAAGGTTGTGATTCTTACTCTGGAAAACAATAGGAGCATGACTATTAGCTTTCTCTAAGCACAAGCTACCACCACATCAGGTACACATGTAATATTTAGCACTAGAACAACCATAAATGCGTCTAAAATTGAAAATAATTAATAAAATGAATAGAAAAGAGTAGAGTCACCTAGTCCTTCTAACTGGCCTTGTAAGCAGATGCAGATTTCCTGTCTTGAGATCAGGCTGTTTTCAGGTACTGAGACTGCAGGTCAGTGGCTAATCCATCTCTTCAAATGAGAAATAAGAACTCTTATTCTGAACCTGGGGGATCGTCTTCCACAGTCCTTGTTGGGAATTGGAAAGGCAAGTACATATAGATACGCACTGATTGTCTGGAAATAAATTGTCTTATAAACTGTGATGTTTCCTGTTTATTGTCTCCAATAATTGGCCAGGTGTTAATAGAAGCCAACTTTGAGGTTTCTAAATTCTTTCCATCCTTTGTAGACCCCTGGGGCAGTATTTACCTCAATGGAAGATCAAATTCCCCCAGAGAACAGGAAGAGAGTTGTTTATTGTAAGCAGTTAGGTGCCAAACACATTGTTGGAAAAACAGCAAAGGTTATTTCACTCTATTCCGCAAGAACACCTCATGGCTCTTTGTTTTTGTTGGAGGTTAGGTACCTGCATTAAAGAGGGTAATGGAATACCGAATACTCGGAATACAAAGTCACAACAAACAAAGGCCACATTTTCTAAACTAGTTAACCAAACTGTCAAACCAAGTGAACCAACAAAGGAGAAGTATGGCCAGAGCTGCACTTTCAGAAACAATGCAGATAGGACATATGAACCAAGACGTAAGAGCCATCAAATGGGAGACGCTTGCCTTTGTCACCACCTTCTCCATACACATCTCCAAAGAAAAAAACACTCCTAATCTTATACGAGGGGGTAATTTGAAAACTGTTCAAACCTGTTGAAACAAAGACAACTGAAAATCATATAGTAAGTGAACGGTATTTTTTAAAGTAAATTAAACAATCAATAAGATGAAATCTGCATTTGTAACTACTGGTACATTCCTTCTATACGCAATCTTTCAGCCACATTTGGTACCTGTTTTAGCAACATCTTCTAAAAGTCTGTATGAAAAAATAGAAGACATTAAAATCTCAACTAAGATTGTTATTCTCACCTGGCAGTTGTGGTGCCTGCTTTTAATCCCAGAACTCAGGAGGCAGAGGCAGGTGGATCTCTGTGAGTTTGATGAGTTCCAGAAAAATTGTCATTCTCTATAGCAGATCTACATTTTATTCTTAATTTCTTTACTGTTGTAGGAGGCAGCTTGTTCATTTCCTGGCAGCCCAGACTCCTAAAATAATCACACAGAAACTATATTAATTAAACCACCACTTGGCCCATTAGTGCTAGCTTCTTATTGGCTAATTCTTACATCTTAATTTAACCCATTTCTATTAATCTGTGTTTCGCCGCATTGCTGTGGCTTACCGACAAGTTTCTAGCATGCCTGTTCCCAATGTCAGCTACATGGCATCTCCTCAACTCTGCCTTCTTTCTCCTAGCATTTTGTTTAGTTTTCCCCGCCTACCTCTATTCTGCCCTGTGCAGGCCCAAGACAGTCCTTTATTAACCAATGGTGTTCCCAGTATACAGAAGAAAATCCCACATCATTTGAGCTTATAGTATGATGTACAGGTAAGATATATTTTTACCATTTAAAAAAGAACATTAGGTCTCCTTTAAAGGTAAGATAACCCCAATATTTACAAAATAAGAATATAAGAATGCTAAGTTTATGTGTTTACAATGAAAAAGAATAATCAAAAATTACTCTATAGTATATTTGGTTATGAAAGTAATTTGCTTTAGCTAGGATTTTTAACATTATTGAAATACTCTCATTTTCCACATAATATTGATTTTTAAGAAAAAAACCAAATAGTTAAGATTTTATATTAAAAAGTTTGCATTCTTTTATGATAAAAAGCATATATTTGTATTACTAAATAAGACTATTAAAGGAAAGTATCACAATTTTAGTGGTTCTTTACATTTAGTTTCTCTAGCAGCAAGTTAAAAGGGCTTCTTGTAATAAGGTAAAATACGGCTTTTGAAGAAGAGGAGAAATATCACTGCAATATGAAGATATTCATTAAGCTTGTTGTAACAGCACCCCTTACCTTCAATCACTATGACTGGTACTGACTCCCTGACACCTACCACTTCTTGAACAATGACGGACAACAAGGTGTACAGCATTCCATCACTAGCAACAGGGAACTATATTAGGGGCAATTATGCTGATGTTTGAAAAGCAGTGTTACAGAAGACTAAAGACCTAGACTGTGGTATTACCGAACACAAATGCTTACAGCATATTCCCATCTGAATTTTGCAGGCTAGCCATGGGGAAGCTCTTGCACACACAGTAACACATTGACAGACTTGTTATGGGACTCATGAGAGGAAGGATGAGCAGACAGGCGCTTAATGAGATTATCTGAATCACGTCATTGGTCTGCAATAAGCTGGATTCAAATATCCCTGAGAAAGCAATTTGAGATAAAATTATCATAAGCAGCGATCTTAAGTCTGTGCCAGTGTAGCTGTTTTCTTGCCATTCTTACAGGTATGCCAACCTATAAATACACTAGAATGATAGTCAACCAATATTTTGCTGTCACAGCAAATCAAATCGCTTTATTTTTCTTTGGGTCACGTATTTCTTGTCCTCCCATAGAGTCTTTTTTTTTTTTTTTTTTTTTTTTTTTTTTTTTTTTTTTTTTAGCATTTTATGATTTTTCTACAGCTTTACATTGTGACAAAACCAGAATCCTCTACTTGGTTAAAAGCATACTTTCACAATTTTAGCGATCTTTTCTATATTTTTATCTTTTGAACATCATCTCTCATTCCCTGTCCTTCCTTGGAACCCTTCTAAGCATACTCTTTACTTTCTCAGATTCACTGCCTCTTTTTCTTTAATCGTTCTTTATACACACACGTTTGGTACTGGACACCACAATCTCATGTTCTCTGTACTTGGGTCAAATGAGGTTTCCTGTAATTGTCTCCATCTGTTTCTTTGATGAGGGTGAGAGCCACACTTATATGGGAGGAGATAAAGTGAGGACACTACTTTACAGCAGAAATGTTTTCAAAATTTCCTTATAGAAAACATCTTTATGGTAAGGGTTATATAATTCAAAAATGTCCAATTTAATCATTTTGAGTGTTCAGATCTGTTGGTATTGTCATCACAGTGTTTCCTACGAAAATCTAAACTTTGATACTCTTTGAAAAACTTAGTTTTCCCTCAGCATTTTCACATGTTATTCACACCCCCGTTCTATATTTACCTTCTGTGAACTTGGTTCATTTAAATACCTTATACAGGTATCATTTATCTTTTGTGATGTTTTTATTTCAATTGGTTTGATGTTTTCCACGTTTGTTCATGTTTTAACTTGTAACAGGATCTTCTTCCTTAAGGCTGAATAATATTCCAATATACCAAGTACTATTCATGTCTTTCATGTCAGACTTTGGGTTGCTTCCAACCTCCATATATGGGAGATACAGTTATTTTGAATACAGGTGTGGCAACAGCTCTTTAGCTTGGAGTAAATAATTGATTTCATCCCAGTTTTCACTTAAAAATCTTTATGATCATAGATGCCTCTTTTATGTATTATAAGGATATTTCCTGTTGAATTTAGGTTGTGCCTTCATGATCATTTCATTGGTTTTCTATCAGGAGGTCTATATTTTCTGTTTTACAATAGAAAGGAAAGAAAAGAATTTAGGAGAAAATTATAATGGAATATCTAGGTGTAGCAACAAATTAAGCCTATGATGGTCTAAAACCTTATTATTTAGAATCATGTTTTTACAAAGAAAGTCAAAGTCATCCATATTTTTAAAAAATTATAAGGCATTATTGAGTGCTTGCAATTCTTGCTAATATTAAAACTTTAATTAATTAATTGTTTGGCAGAAAATGTATTTGCAAAACCAATAATAGTATTATATTGGAATTAACCTGGTGCAAGATTGACTTGTGTGTATGGGGATGAGTGCACATGTATGTGAGGACACACACTGAAACACACATGTGTGAGGGCACAGAAACATGTGTGTATATAAGAATGGGAGCACACATGTATGAAGGTATACATGCATGTTAGGGGTGGAGGTGCACACACATGAGGGCACATATGCATGTATATACATACACATACATATATATATACATATATATATATATATATGGGTGTGTGCACATATATGTGAGGCACACATGCTTGTGTATAAAGGTGAATATGCCTGTGGAGGCTCATCTACTTTTATTTTTATTTTCTTCATGCAGGAAGTCTCCCTGGCTTGGAACATAAAGCCTAGTCTGACTGGCCAGTGTTCCCAGAGTTCTGAAGTCACTATCTCTCCAGTCCTTAGACAATCAAAATTCAGCTTACACTGTAAAATCTCTAAGAGAATAAAGCTAAATAACTTAATAAAATTTTAGAATGGCTCTCTAGAATTCATTCCTTAAGTATAAGTTAGGTATAAAAGTATCATTGTATGCCTAACACATTTCATCTTCTCTCCAACCTTTGTTAGCTAGCTAGTTATTGTTCTATTCTCTGTGAAAATTCAACATATGTGTGAGACAAAGTGTGTGTGATTTATTTCAATTAATAAAAAATTCACCAGGTTCATAATAATGCTACAAATGAGAGAAAAATCCTAATACTCATGTATGAAAAGTATTCAATTGCCTGTGTGTAGCACAGTATCTTTTGCTTGTCCATAGATACACACTTAAGTTGGTTCCATATGTTTTATAGTTAATAATATACTGTATTCTTTTTATGTATGTTTATGTTCATGAATGTGTTTCTGTTCATGTAAACATGGTGAGAGTGGGCATGTGTATGTATACCCGTGCATGTAGAGGCCTGAGGACACCTTTGGGTACTTCTGGCACTAAATGTCTTCCTTTTATAACACTACACATGGTGATTGCACTTAGGTTCTGGACATTAAAAGTGAGGTCTCTGTGATTTTAGACATTTCCCAGCGAAGCTACCTAGAAGGCTCCAAGATAAATTTGTATCTGACCAAGTAAGATAAGTGGATTAGAAGTCTATCAACATAGAAAAGTGAAACTTAAGTGAAGATTTCAATATCTGTATGGTTGTTCCAAATTCTGCCAAACTTCAAGATGTATCATGTCTATTTTCTAGCAATATGAGGATATTTCTGTTCTCTCCTTTTGTCCCTTGGATGTTTCTTCTACAAGACAAGCAAGATAGCAAAGTAGTAATATTTTATAAAAGTTACATTTTGTCAATATTGTTTATATGTATTTATTATACGCAAAAATCTGGCTTAAGATCTTTTTTTCAAAGTGATACACCACTAGAATTTTCAGTGAAAAAAAAATCATTTCCTTTGTCTGTATTCCATATGCATTACAGGAAAAAATGAAGTCTAACTTGTAGTTGGATTTTTTACTTCTTGGGGACCACTACTAGCTCCCAAATAAATACATGGAGACTCGTTCTTAATTCTTACTTATAAATGTTTGGTATTTACTGAGATTGTGTCTAGCCAGCTTTTTTAACTTAAACTACATTTCTCTTTAACTACATTTTGTCTCTGGACTTTTTGCCTTCCTTCCCGTCTTACTCCGTGACTGGTTGTGTGTCTGGGTGACTGACCCCTGCCACCCACCTCTCCTTTTCTCACTCCTCCTCTTCTTGTCTTCGAGCCTAGATTTCCCCACCTATTTATTTTCTCTGCCTGTCAGCTCCACCTATTCCAGTCACCTGCCTAGTTATTGGCCATTCAACTCTTTATTAAACCAATCATGTTTTTATACAGGCAAAATAACACAGCTTTACAGAGCTAATCAAATGCAACATAAATGAACGCATCACATCTTGGCATCGCTATGCAAACAATCCATAGCATAAACAAATGTAACACATCATAAGCTAATATTCCACAACACTAATTAGAGATAAGACCTCAGAACTGTTACATTAAATTTCTTGATATTTGAACACAGTGCAGGTCATTTACTTTCTTACCGTCATTTACTTTCTTAGACGGTATTGTTCATTCATATAGTGAAAGCAATCTCTTCATTATATGTATAGGCACATCAAATTGTTATATTGTTTAACTTCAGCACCTGTAAGAATATAAAAATGGGAACTATTGCATAGAATAAAGGATGAAAATATCTGAGTAAACAATTCATCAAGTTGAGGTGAGATATTTAAAACTTATTGAAAAGATGTCCATCTTTAAGCATCATGTCAAATTTAAACCAGCACTCAGTTGCTTGGCATCCGTTCCACTGGAGAGCCTGTCTTCACATCTTGGCAACAGCAATGCTGGGTATGGCTACAGATAAGATAATTAGCCCAGGTTAGTGTTGTCCAAATGCCAAATGTTTGGCAACTGCTAAGTTTCTTGCACAATCAAACAAAATTTCAGGGAAAACTGTGTGCAGTCTTGTTTGCCTTTTAGATAATATGCACCCTCTCTGTGCAGGAATGGCTGTGGAACGCCCAAGCTTTAAAGTCATACGTATTAGCTCGTGGACGTGCTGCTTTCTGGGACTGTTATTTTCAAAGATTTGATGGATGTTTGATGAAGGAGATAGGAATATTTCTAAGAATTTTCTCACAGAAATTCACTAGTTTTTCACTCAATGCAAGCCAGAGAGAAGAACTTGGTGCTTGTCAGTTATTTGGTAGGTGATGTTTGGCAACATGAATAAGGCAAGCATGAAGTAAAAGTAGGTGAGAGGAGAAAAGCCAGCAAAAGCTCTATTTATTATAGGGTTACTCATGTAGGCAAGCAAAGCTCTGTTCTTTTATAAAAACAATACGGAATGACCCTGAGGACTGAATAAGGGTATAGGAATTACCTTGCAAGGTCATCATTCTGGTAAGGTAGACTTTGCGGACATGATATCCAGGATTCTGTTTCATTTCAGAGCTGGGAAACTCCTTAGATAGAGAACAGAAAAATAAAGAAATATTTATAGCGAATAGCACATTAAACACTGTCTTGTGAGGTTCTGTTCTGATGAGGCAGAACACTTTTTACCTCAGCCATATGGGAAAGAAGATGTGGAAATTATTTTAAGAAACTTGAATTAAGTTTGAGCCAAAGGATTTAAGAAAAAAACAGGGTCTTTGTCTATAGCTAAGTTTGGAAAAAATAATGAAAAGCCACATATTTAACCCGTCAAATACAAATTATGTAACTTGAATGAATTTAAAGAACTGTATCTTACAGACTGTTAAATGTGAGCTCAGACCGCTGTCCTGTGGAATAGAGGTAACACCACAGCACGTGAGACATTTGCAATGTTAGCGTCCTTGACATAGCATCTTTACCATGTGTTTCCTTAAACCAACATTTTCACCACCTTTTTGTTACTATCTTCACTTAAGAAAAACTTCAGGGAAATTTGTGGTTTATCATATCCTTCTGTGTTAGAACCTACTGGCTAGTTTCTTGAAAGTTTATTTTTAAAAAGTGAAAAAATAGAAATTTAGATCAATTACTTCTGTTTCATTCATCAACCCTTGAATTTAGCAACAGAAAAGCAGTTTTGGCAATGAACTTCGTGATTTCAAACAATATCTGACAACAGAACACCTAGCCATTGTGCTTCTAAGGGTGTTTGTTTTTATGCTTGTTGTAAGTGCAGCTAAATAGCAAATTCCAGAACAAACAAGCGGTGTGGGCTCTTTCTGGAATAGTTTGTACTTCACACGTCCATGATCTTCCTTGCCTAGCCAAAGGATGTGTGTGTGTGTGTGTGTGTGTGTGTGTGTGTGTATACATTACTGTCCTGCCTAGAGCGATTCTACCTGAATGGAAAATTGTTTGCTAATTAACTTTTCACCTGTGGATTTATCATAAAACTTTAGCTTATTAATCAATGATTCATATTCTAAGGGGAAATATTCAATTACTACTACCAAGCCACATAATGTAGGAGAAAATGTGCTGACTCAGAGTAAGTTTCATCAAAGAACAGCAGGACATTATCATTAAATAATCTGGAGCTTCTCAGCTCTGGCATGCGGTAGCAAATTTATTGAAAAGCTATGTAGGTCCAGATGCAGTTGCCGCTCCAGATACATTCAGGAGCATTAGGTCTGGGCTTGTATCCCCTCAAGAATATTTCTTTTATATTGGCTCCTGGTGTATTTCGTGTTCACGTAATAATTTATATGCACAAGTAGATTAAAAAAAATCACCCAAACTAGGGAGTAAGAGTGGGAAGTTACTTGGACATCAAAATATTTAAAAATAGCACAATTATCCCGATACAGCTATCATGCCAGCGATTCCTGGTGGCTAGATCATGGTAAGAGGCGAAATGAACTTTCAAGGCAGCTGCTTTGCTACCAGGCTTCAGTCATTGTGGTATGCACTTATCATTCTCTGTGATGCGACCCATATGTATTTATTGAAAAGAGGCCAGTAAGATATGCGTGCTCTTCAAGAGATGCAAATTTATTTCTGCAGTTCTTGGTACTTCTTGTACCAGGAAGCTACACATCATACAAACATTTAGTCAAAGAAAGGAAGTGTGCAATCATTATAGAACAGCTTACATTCGTTTTCTAGAGATTCCGAACATAATAGGATGAATCGCACAAAGCATCCAGTTTCCTGGCCCCAATATGTGTGATCATTTAACATTTGTTCTTCAAGCAGCTTTCTTCTTCTGGGAGAGAGAGGGAGAGAGGCTGAGAACCAGAGCTGGGACCACTCAGGATTATCATTAGCAAGCTGACTTTTTTTTTTTTTTTTTTTTTGGTCTGTGTCTGTCTCTGTCCTCTATAAAATATTCATTATAATAATAGTTTCTGCCAGGAGGTAGCTCTGAGGATTACACGAGTAATTTAAGGAAGTGGCCTGGTCTGTTAAAAATGCTCCCCAAATCATTATCCTTGATGGAAACCATTTCCTTTGCTTATCTTTCACCGGTGATGACTTCGTGAGTAGTGATGATGTTCCTCACTAACTTCGTAATTTAAAGAAAGAGTTAAGAAAGGCTACTTTAGTAGCCACAGCATCTTCCACTTTCATAGATCAATTATAAGCATATATAAATTAGGATACTGACTCTGAGCAATGAAATATTAATGAATCCTAATCAAATCTACATTTATTAATTCATTTTGTCTTCTACAAATAGAAAAAAAATGACTCGATAAAACAGAGGCAATAAGAAAGACTGTAGCTAGACCTGATACTTTAAATGTTTACATAAATTAGTAATCCTTCCTTAGAAATGTTTGTAATTACTTATGAAAATGTCCTAAAGTGATACACACACACACACACAAGCGGGTTGTGGAGAAATATGAATTTGACATTAAATGTTTGTGAGTTTACTTCTAATTACTAAAGAAAAGAAAACAAATAGCAAGGAATTTGTTACAGGCTGGGAAATCTGAAGAATTAGCATTATAAACAAAAATCCCCTCTGACTGTGATTCACAGCCAAGCCAGAATGGGAATCAAAGAGCATTGGTCTACCAGTTCTTCCTGGGTTGTGGTAACTGACGTTTGCTATGTAATGAGCTACCCAAGGTTTAAGTGGCCTATGAATGAAGTCCTAAAACCCACACTTTAGTTATTATGTTTTATGTTTAGTGAACACACAGTAATTGCACATGTTTTCTAGGTCTTGTCTAATATTTTACTACTTGCATCTGCTGTGTCATACACAAATTAGAGTAATTAGCAAATCAATTGATTCCAGTATTTAACATCTCAGTTCGGTGGACAGGTTAAAATCAGTTGTAATCTGTAGTCCACACATTGAGCTAGAGCACACCACTATTTCTGTCTTTTACTGATTTGTAACATTATGCCTGTCAGCCACCCATTCACTGCAGCTTTCTCTACACTCCCCTAGCCTTGAAAAAAAAACTATCCCTTACTACAGAGTGAACCTCATCCATCAGATTCTTATCACAGAAGATGCTGCCTTCAGACTGTATTGTGAGCAAAGACTAAAGGCTGTGACTCTACGGGACAATGGGTATCAGAAGAACTCTCTACACATGGACTCAGCATGTGGACCCAACCTTTGCCTAGCAATCAACACAGAATTATGGTTCCCAAATGTTCAGAGCACAAAAGCCAGGCCCCTCACAAGACGTAACATACGTTCTCTTACCATTATTGTCTTCACAATTTCATGAATAAAATATTATATGCTGTTCTATTGGTCTAATGCATTCAAAGGTGGGTTCTTTCTCACAGAAATATAGACTCACCTCCTTGGAAATCTTGTGAGAAAACAATACATGATGGATACACATTGAGAAGCTTGTGTGTCAAGCCACAGCTCTTCCATTTACTAGCTTTTTGTTCTGAATTAGAGTTCTAATTTCTCCAAACGATGCTCTTCCTCACTGTAAAAAAAATGCAACTTGCACATAATGCAATTATCAGAATTAACTAAATAAGCTGCACAAATCAGCTACAGGAAAAGAAGATGAGAATCCATTCTGTGTGTTTTCCTGAAATTAAAATTTATAAAGTGTATGCATTAAAAGTTTATTGAAAATGACATTTACATGTCAGTTCCCAAGTTCCCTCACACTGACTGTCTAGAATCAAGAACATTTGGATTCTCAGAATGAATTTGTGGCAAATGACATTTCAAAACAACCCCCAATTGTGGCATTTATCGTATTTTTACTACACCGCTCATTTGTTACAGATGGCACACCATACACATTTTAAATAATAACCACATTTTAAAAGGACATGTAATACAATACAATACAACAAAGGCAATTACGCTTCCCTCCCACCCAGAACTGAAGACTCCGTGTGAGGAACAACCTGCTAGTGTTTTTTTGTTTGTTATTTCTAGGTAGTCTGTGTGCATGAAGTGACTGGGCCATACTTAAGATCTTCTAATGTGGAGAGTAAGGTTAATAGAAGCAATGAAATGAAGTGATTCTTATGTAAAAAAATTTTCAGTGGTTTTCAAATTTTAAACAAAGAGTAAATAGAATGAGAAATATGTTTTTAGAATTTCTACATTAAAAATGATATTTTTCAGAAATTCTGTGATGCAATTTTGTCATGACCCAGTAGAGTAAGTATTTAGTTTTTATTCAAAAACTGTTCTTCTATGATGAGAGTATGTTTCCAACTATTACTGAGACTGATATTTTAGGGGATGTAGCAAATGTATTCTCTGACTGTACTGAGACAAACATGTTACACTATATAGCTGTGAATGCAATTGGTGGTTCATGACATATTACCAAGAATTCCTATATATTTCAGTATACCTCACATGTGGAGAGATCTGAAGACCACTTCAGAGCTGGGGCTAATACCTTTCTTGTATTGTATCCAGAGTGACATTATTTGTTTGCATATATGCCTTCTGAAAATGTTATTGTGAGGTTCACATATTTAGGACCTAACATTTCTAAACATTTTAAAATTAATAAAGTATAGTTTATCAATGTCTTGTATATTCATGATTGATAGCACCCTAAACTATATTGCTTTAAGAAACACTTAAAAATCATCAATTTAACTCTAACAAAGTTAGATAATGGAATAAAAATTCAGTGTGTGCTTTTGTATACAAGTGTGTATATAAGATCTACATTTCAAACTTTTAATTTGTATGCAAATTACTTGTCATGTGGTGTTAATGGCATTCCTATTTAATGGAATGAGATTGGAAGTTTTGGTGTGGTATGTAACTTTTTGAACAAAAAGTCAAAATGATCAAAATACAACAAATTAAATGGATAAATAAATTGTACTTAATAATTCCTGAAAATTAAAATTAAAACTAAGCAAAATCACTTGCTGATCTGATAACAAACAGTTCTCTTCAGTTGCTCAATAGAGACAAATCAGTGAATGTAATTTGAACAGTTGTTAGACCCTTTCCTCTTTTGGATGTTCAATGCTCTTTCTGCCTGGAATGTGGTGGTAGAGAACTTGCCTAGGATACATCTGCCCGGTGTTTCATCTCCAGAACCAACTACAATTTAAAAGTCAACCTAGACTTTTGTTTGCAGTCATTCTGCTTGGATGGATGCTTACTTTTCTTAGTAGAAATTTATTGATTTTGCTATGAATTATTTATAATAAAGAGAAGAAAAGATGCGAGAAAGCAAGAGAGAGAGAGAACATGTCACACCAAATAATCAGATGGGAAGCTTTAACACAACAAAACCCGTGTTATCAGTGTCGTGGTATTGTTCTGAATAGGGATACAATCTGTCAGCTGGGTCTCCTTCCTTGTTAATCAGTGTAAGGTAGATATTTCTTACTTGTGTTTGTTAGAATCCACATTACTCTCGACAGCTGATGACGGACTTTACTGGGAAGTGGTATATAGAAGGACCATATCTGTAGGAAATATGGAAGGATACAGTGAAGCTACCAAGAGCTGTTCTGTCTTGATTTTGCAGCAGTCAGAGTTAGCATTTTACTAGGGAGAGTAGGGCATTATTTCTAAGGTGTAAAGATGGCAATGTTTGATATGCAATTAGGAATAAAGAAGGTACACTATTTCTGCTCAGAGATAATGATAACTCAAGAGATTTTGAGTCAAACCAAGGAAAGTTTCAGTGGGCAGGTAAGATAAAGACTTGGGACCCAGATGTCTGTGCTTGCAGAATGTGCACACAAAAAGGAGCACATTTCTAGAATTCTAGGTTCCACTAGAAAGCAAAGATACCGAAAAATCATTATTAACTGAATAGAATTGTTTTATGACTGACAGCATGAATATATATACTGTCATATTAAATGAAAAAATGAATACATCTCATCTGGAAAATGAATTGCAAAGTAAAGCATATACATGCACATATAATGATTAGAATATGAACTATTACCTATCAAGGATGTACTTTTTTGAGAATTTTCAGCTCTGCTCATTGCAAACTATAGTTTATTTATGACTTGTTCTTAATGGTCAGGAAGAAACTAAGTGGAAAAGACTTACCAAGCAGCCTTGAATGTATTAATAACCAGATGTAAACTATTAACAACTCCAAAGTTATTTCTAATAAATTCAGACACTTCACCTCTTATTCTTTCCAGATTACAGGATCTTAATTACTCCTGTGTATCTTGATGAAGAGATCCTTCCAATTCTTTGATCGTTCTAATAGGAACATTAAAGCCTTTTTTTTCTGTTCTGTTTTATCTTTCTTGAAGTACAATAATCAGTGAAACTTTCAGCCATGCTTGCTCTTTTCTGCTAGGTAAAAGCAGATTGTTTGAGATTGTGTTATTGGAAAAATTGTTAAGAAAATGAATAAATTGTCATTTATTTTCTAATAAAATTCCAAATTTGCCAGTCTATGTGTAGCATTTTGAATATCTTTCCCTGCATTGTTCCAATACCGTCAGTAAGACATCCAGTGTCATCCTACTATCTGTGCTCAGTACAAGGTGTGGATGAACTGTGGCCCCTGGGTGAATGTGAGCAGCTGCCTGCTTCCACAAGTTGATGCTGTATTGAGGAGCTAACTCAGTCACTGAGCACATTCTCTGTGGCTATTTTCAGGCTGCAATGGCAGAGTGGAACAGTGGTCACAGAAACCATATGGCAGCCAGAGCCTGAAGTACTTGCTCTCTGACCCTTCCTAGAAAATGCTTTCCAACCCTGAATGCACATCATGAATGACATTAATGGTTTTCTATTTGTTTTCATTATCAATTATTTTCCATAAATGTTAGAACCTTTTACTATGTGAATATGTTGTTTTTAGCTTTCAGCAATTAACTTCATGAAATGTTCTATAGTTCAATCCCATGTATAATTCAAAAGAATGTGTCAGTTTATAAAGGGAAAAAGGGAAAACTCTTTCACAGGTCACTTCTGAAAAATCTAGATGTATCTTTTATATAAGTTCCAGAAGTTTTAGCTTTGATTATTCCATCGCTAGTGAGAAATTGCAGAGGTTAATTCATACTGTTGGTGTCTTAGTCAGGGTTTCTAAAACATCTGACCAAAATCAACTTGAGGAGAAAACAATTTATTACATTTTACAACTTGTAGGTCACATTCTGTCACAAGGAAAAGACAGGGCAGTAACGAAAAGAAACCCATGGAGGAATCATGCAGAGCAACCTGCTCCTGCCCAAAAGTGGTAGCACCGACAGTGGGCTAGGCTCTTCCACATCAATCATAAATCAAATAAACACTGACAGATTTTCCTACAGGTAATCAGGTGAAAGAAATTTCTCATTTGAGATTCCTCTTCTCAGATATTTTTACTGTATGTCCAATTAACAGAACAACAAAACAAAACAAACAAAAGCACCAGGACTATTAGCTTAACATATATTATTTCATTTCTCACAAAAGCTTTGTTACTTAAAAGTTGATAATAATAGTACGGCATCACAAAAGAGAAAGTCTGCCGTAACTGTGATGATTGTTTGTCACTAAAATAAAAGACCTCCCTCCTTGACTCTTCTTCCTTCCAATGGTAGAACCATTGGTTCATTTCTGCAACTCTACAAGGCCAATGGGATGGCAAAGGTTTGGAATTACAGTCTTTCCTCATCACCCCTAGTGTCCGTGTCATGAAAGACTGGGATTACGGTTCTCCCTGGTATCAACTAAAGACCATCCTCTAAAAGACGAAACTGTTAAAAAGTTTTATTTCTGCATTTATTTCTTCCCTCTTCTCCAAAGGAAAATGAAAATAAGTGTAATAATTAACATCACTAGTTTAAAAGACATTTCATTTTGGCAAAATAAGACAATATTTTATAAATAAAAGTCATTAATAGTAAATACCCTTACCTACAGGATAAATACCCATTCTATTCTCTGTGTCTGTTCTATTAGGGGATAATGACCACTACTGCTCAGTAGAACAGTGAACAGAAAATACAGGAAACAAAGCTGGAGACATTCCTAGACAACACCCTACATATGAATATACTGACTTCAGAAGTGAGCACCTGTGTGTAACCAGCAAAACCCTGGCCTGTGGCCGGTATCAGTAAGAAGCAGGAAACAAAAGGTTTGCAAAGCTGGAAGGAGCCTCTCAAAGACCTTAAAATCCCAGGCTCCAGACAGATCAACTGACTGTCTCCAACATACCTCAATGCATAGCAACCAGGGATGCTTCAGTTGACCACATCTCCCGTTCGACCTCTTGCCTCTGGTCTGACTCTGACTTTGGTGATCATTTAGTGTTCTTCACTCTGGCTGGCTTAGATAAGCACAACAGAATCTGTGATCAGCTGACTTCTGTTCTCAAGGAACATCACTTTCAAGGAGCACCAGCTGCAGAACCAGTATCCCTTCATTCCTCACTGTCCTTTGCTCCCCAGGGATGCAGACTTGATGGCTTGCTGTGCACTGGGAAAAGTTCTTATGACCCACTTGTGCCAATAACCCCTACCCTTTGCCTGTGAATGTGCTCTGCCTCTCAATACTGGCCAGATCATTTAGAGCTAGATTACTCAGTTTCATTCATTTGCTGTAAATTCCTTTGCTTCTTTTCTGTGCTGGGATATGTGAACAATAAACCTCCCATTCAAAGTAGACATCGGGTTGTCTGCCTCTCTGTGATGTCTGAATCCTATTCCAGACAATTGTACACAAGTGTAGTTCTCAGTGCTTTTTCGACATCTGCTCACCACTCCATTCTCAGTGTCTTCGGGCCCCACACTTGCCTTGGGTTTTGCATGTCTTTAACTTCATTATTAAAACAAGAATGTGAAATTTTAAGTCAAACACATTCAGTCTGGCTTTGCTTTGGTGGCTCTCTAAGTTGTCTCCTAGTGATGAGAAGGAAGTTTACTAAACAGAAAAGATCTAAAGACTGTAAGAATGGTAAATAAACACATCAGCTAGGAAAAGAGGACCCACCAACTAAATTCAGGTGGGTGCTTCCTGACTGTTTTTTTTAAATAACACAAATTAATACTAAACACTTTCTAATGATGAAGTAATACTTAATATTTTCTTCTCTCATATAGCACTCACTCTCTTTTTTATAAATAGCTTTATGTTTTCTATGCATAACTCATTGTTGAAACCAATATGAAAAAAAAAAAAACCAGATGTGTGTGCATGTGCTAAGTAGGAGAGAGGAAAAAAATCACTGCCCCTTGAAAGACTTTTGTTCCTCACCTTCTAGTCTTTGAAGCAACCCCAATTATCCTCTAGAGGGCTGAGTAGGAAAAAAAAATGGCTTGGTGAAATTTGCTGATTGGGCATTTATGGAATAATTGGGGCTCTTGGTGTGCAGTAAAGTTTAAGACACTTGTCCTAAAGTATATTATGCCTGCGATCAAACAGTTTTCTATCCTCTATCTAAGAGTAATTTTGAGAAAAACTGGAAACAGGTGTCTAGAAAGACACTTTCACAGGGGGGGATTTTGCCCAGCATTGTTTCCTTAGCAGTATGATACACAGAAGGCTGATGCAAAGCAAACTCTGAGTCTTCTCCCCTCCCAGAAGTTTAGTCCCTTTCTGAGACAAGAAAATCCTGCTCCTCCTGGGTGGTAGCACCCCTTTGGAGGAATTCACATGCAGATAATAGACAAAGCTTTGGGTATACCCACTGTATTTCTCAGTAACTTTTAAATATTTGCAGAGCACCCCTTTGTCACTGCTGCCAGGCTTTTTATTAGGTCTTATTTGTTCCCATCTTTAATCTCATGATTAAAACAACAATGTAGCTGAAAACGGAATTCAAAGGCATTCTTTCCCCATTTGCTTGGGCCTGGTAGTGCCTATTTGCAAGCAGTGTCCCCAATACAGAGCATAATAATTAAAGACACAGCTCTTCTGCACAGTGGTCATGTGTTGCTGAAAATGAGAAACAAATGCAATGACTTAAGTCTTGTGGGAAACGAATATTCCAGTGAATGAAGAAATCAAATTCACTGATAATTGCATTTATTTGCTAAAAATAGACTAATCTGATTCTTAAGATATGAGGCTGGAGAGATATATTTTTAACACCTTATCATAAACTTGACTTTTAATTTCAATTGTTTCAAATCATGAGATTTTCATTGTGAAAAGAAGAGTTTGAGCAATAAAGGAAGCATAGTGTAGCGCAATCTTGAGCATCACACTCAAAGGGAAATTCCACATGTACATAAAAAATCCCCATGAGCACCAGAGACTATGTGGATGTTACCATTGCCTTGCGTGTTTTATTGTCAGCTCTTTAGCTATGAACTCAGTGCCAGCATCTCTGTGACTCGTATTTGGACAAAATTACCCAGGTCACATGTTTTGTTAGCAGGGTGCATCCTGTATTTTCTTGATCCTGGAAACAAGATAGCTTTCCAGGACTCTTCTTGCTGGTGGGTTTCAAGTGCAAACTCACAATGAAAAGAATAAAGAATATGAAAAACATGATGCTAAAAAGGACCTCAAAGAGACTCTTGTCAACAATAAGAGAACAAAGAAATTGAGAGGACTGCCTCGTTTGATGTCATGGGGATGTTGGCTTCAAGTGACTGCAATTTTTCAGCACTCTACATATGCTCGTGAGTGACTGTGAAAGCATGAATACTGGTTTATGAATTACAGATACTGTAACTTTCAGTGACTCGGTGACTGTTACAAGGGCAAAATTCACAATCAATACTGAGGATAATTGAGATAGTAATTGTGTATCGGTCATTTACAAATTGACAGGGAGTAGATAGAATATATCAAATAATAAATTAGAAAAAAAGTACATAGTAAGACAAAAAATAAGATAATATTACAAGCAATCTTATTTAAGATATTGAAAAAGGTAACAGCAGAGTATATTCATACCACGTGGCTGCCACAGGTTAGTAACACCAGGTTGCAAATTTTGCCACTTCTGGATACATAGAGTTATACAAACTTCCCACATAGAGCCAGACCAAATAATATACAGAAGGCCTGGATCAAATGTGGAGTTCCAAGTGAAGTCGACTACACCAGTGGCTCTTTTCCTTTTTACTACATACCACTTCTCTAACCTACATGAGATGAAGCTTTATGACATTTTTTGAGGCAAATAGTATGCTATGTGAGAAAGTCACAAGATGACCGAATCTCAGTCATCTACAGGCTTTGATTTTTGATTTTTTTTTTTTTTTTTTTTTTTTTTTTTTTTGGTTTTTTTCGAGACAGGGTTTCTCTGTGGTTTTGGAGCCTGTCCTGGAACTAGCTCTTGTAGACCAGGCTGGCCTCGAACTCACAGAGATCCGCCGGCCTCTGCCTCCCGAGTGCTGGGATTAAAGGCGTGTGCCACCACCGCCTGGCTTGGCTTTGATTTTTTTAATAGCTCTCAATTGAAACTAGTACTGTAGGCACTGATGATTTCAGCTGATACAAAATACAATCACAGGACATTACAGAAAGCATATTGGTCCATGGGGCTTAATGGTGACAGTATGGTTGTCCAGATAAACAGTTGTATGCAAAGAGAGTAAACATGGCTGCTGGCACGGATAGCCAGCTTACTCTCGAAACTCAAAGAACTGTGTGCACCTTCCTCCACCTCTGCATTACAACACTTTATGGGCCAGCAGACTGAAGGTGAGTATGTTAACAAAAGTTAAAAAAACCGAGAATGTGTGTGTCAATTAACCCGAATAATTAATAGTCACGAAATAGGTCCATAGATTATAACATATTTTAAATAAACAGTAATGATACTAAATGAAGAAAAGAGTTTGCTTCAGTTTTAAGACATTTCAATTAAATTTTAATTTAATATTAAATTAGATTTGCTAATTTAATATGCTAAATTTGGGTATTCTTACTGTCTATTACAACACAAACGATTTTCTCTAACACTTGCTGAAGATTTACTGTGAATTTACAATTATTCAAATTTAAATTGTAGAAAGACAATGGACCTATTGTTTCATCTTAGATTCTAAAGTCTCAAGATGTGAAAATCAGATGGAAAGTATTATTCATAGCATTCTTTGTGTCTCTTATTTCTACACAGGACATCAAAAGTAAGCAAGTATATTGTGAATGGCATTGATCTGGTGGTCTCTGGCGCCTTGCAGAAACATCATGTTGAAAGGCCTGGTACCGATTTCTTTAGTTGTGACAAGATGTTAACTCCCTGAAAGGTATTTTATTTTTGGCTATCTGATTCTACATTTTCAGTTCTCATACAATGTAGACAGAGACTAGAGGGATGGTTTCCAGTTATAGGCACCTGAAGATTCAAACAAGAACCTGGTTTCATTTTCAACACCCATGTAGGTGTCCTACAACTACTGTAACTCCAGCTTCTTTGTTCCTGACTGCCTGGCATCTCAAACCTGAAATAATCACACAGAAACTATATTATTTAAAACAGTGCTTGGTCCATTAGCTTTAAATTCTTATTGGCAACCACTTATATCTTAATTTAACCCATCTCCATTAATCTGTGCATCACCACGAGGTCATGGCCTACCAGCAAAGTTTCAGTATGTCTGTGTCGAGCAGCAGCTCTGTGGCTTCTCCTTGACTCCACCTTTTTTCTCCCCCCATTAAGTTCAGTTTTCTAAGCCTAGCTAAGTCTTACCTTGCTATAGACAAAGCCAGTTTCTTTATTAATCAATGGTATTTGCAACATACAGAGGAGAATTCCACCTCACCTTCCCTTTTCTGTTTAAATATAAAGGAAGGTTTTAACTTTAACATAGTAAAATTACATATAACAAAACAGTTATTAAGCAAGAATTATAATTACAATATTTATATCTACTTAATCTTTTATTATAACTAAAGAAAACTATAACTATAAATTCTTCAACTCCATCAAAGATTCCAGAAGGATATGTTGAAGGAACTGTGGGCAGCATTCCCGCCCAGCTCCTGGCCGCCTGGCTAGCTTATGCCCTGGAAAAACAACAAACTGTATTCTTTCGAACACTGCCTGACCCATTAGCTCTAGCCCTTACTGGCTAATTCTCATATCCCGATCAACCCATCTCTATTAATCTGTGTAGCATCAGTCTTACCGGGAAAGATTCAGCATGTCTGACCTGGCGGCTTGCTTCATCGCATGTGGCTCTGAGAGGAGCTGCCCTGCATCTGAGCTCACTTCCTCTTCCTCCCAGCATTCTGTTCTATTTACTCCACCCACCTATGTTCTAACCTATGAGGGCCAGGCAGTTTCTTTATTAATTAACCAATGACCTTCCTCCATCATTTCCCCTTTTTCTGTTTAAACAAAAAAAAAAAAAGGAAGGCTTTAAATTTAACATAGCAAAATTACATATAACAAAACAGTTATCAAGTAAAAATTACAGTTACAATATTTATATATAATTTATCTTTCATCATAACTAAGGAAAACAACTATAACTATCTATCTATTCTTCAACTCCATATAAGACTCCAGAAGGATATAATATTACCTAAGTAAATGAGAAGTAAGCAACTTACAAAACTCTAGAAATCACAGAGACATCTCGCTGCCTGGACAGCCACCCAAAGTTCCTCTGTACTGTTGGGGCATCCATCTTCGGCCTACAGGCCATAGTTTCCAGCAGACATTTCCATGAAACAGGAAATTTCAAAGCAGTTCAGTCAGTATCTGCTGTGTCCTGCAGAATGTCTCACAGACTCTTTCATGAATCAGGAACCCCCGAAAGATCATCTCACCTTTAGGCAAGTTCAGCAGTCCTCTCTCTGCGGGTTCTTTGTGTCCAGTTTATGCAACAGTCCAGGCAAAAGCAGTTTCTTGCCCAAATGGCTATCAAACTCCATAAGAAGCCTCTTCAATGCCCATCTTCCTCTTGAAGTAGATTGGTGCTGCCAGGAGCAGATGTGTCTCATTGCCATGCAAAACGCTAAGTTATTGAAATATTTTAAATGCCATATTCTGCAGTCTTTGAAAGATATGAAGAATGCCTATCTAAAATATATCTATGTACATCTAGAAAATCTAACTAACATGACTACAAGCTTGATTATTATTAATGATTATCCATTAAAAACCATATATATTACATTTTTACATGAACTACACAATCACAATACCTTAATCAATATCAGAAATACATATAACAAAGTTGGCCTTAAATCTCTATCAATAAAGCAAAATCTATACTAATGCAAATTATTCATACCTATATCATATCCCCTTTAAATGTAAAAGAACATTTATAAATAATATTTGGGAATATGGGCACAGTTATTTCTCTCCAAACTGCTTCCTGCTGTATGGGGGCGCTGTTAATCAGGTCTTTCATGGTATAACCTGTGTGCTAGATTCATCTCAGTCAGCAGTTGAGTGAAGTAATTCTTTGAAGGTGTTCACAGCAACCCTTCAGGAGGGCATGGTCTATCATTACCATATTGGAATAGAAACAATTCACAGGGTCTCATCCTCTGTGAAAACAAAAGAAACTCCTTTCCAAAGCATCATGTCCTTAGATCCAAATTCTAAAGTCAAGGTATTTTCAAAATATCTATGTTGGATTAGTTCAGCAGCATTTATAAACAAATATCTTTTAGTAGCTGTTGCTCCTTCCTCAGCATTCAAACAATTCAAAGAGAGTATAATAGCATACAGTATCAAAATTCTCTGTGTATTTTCCATCTTTGTGCAGCTTTATTTTAACCTCTATTTCGTTTATTTTCACTTTTATTTTTTGAGGCACGTTCTTTGTATGTCTTTGTCCTGGAATAACTCTGTAGACCAGGCTGTTCTTGAACTCTCAGAGATCCCTCTGTCTCTGCCTCCCAGGTATTGGGATTAAAGACATGTGCTACCACACCTTGAAGTCACAGAGGTCAAACTACCTCTGCCTCCCAAGTGTTGGGATTAAAGGTGTGTTCTACCACACCCAACTACTCTCTTTCTTCCTTTTTTTTACTTTTAAGAATAACTTTTAGCCTGCATATATTTTTAACACACTGTAAATCATTTAGAAGTTTTCTTTGTTTTTGATGCTCTCTTTACTGTATCTCTCTGTTTTTCTGACCACATGTGTCTTTAATTTACCAAGCAGTCTCAGTAGGACTAAAACCGTGGCTTTGACGGCTGGATCTAGCCCATTCCTTAGCTTTCCAGCCTCATGGCAGAGATACCGAGATACAGGCAGCTGTAGCCTTGTTTATCGCCACAACTCTATGGCATTTTAAGGTCTTTACCAGCAAACAAGCTACAACACTCAAATGCTCTCTCCATAGCTGACCTCCTGCCTCAAAGAGTCAAAGTTTGCCCTGGCAGGACAGTCCACAAAGCCGGCATTTTAAAACAACTCAGCTTTTTTTCTTGCTACTGCTGAAAACAAACAAGCATTCAGTTGGCTTTTATCAACACCATTTAAGTGTTTCATGGCAGGACCTCTTAAGAGCTGCAGGGTTTTGCAGCTAAAGCTGAGTCAAGAAGCCTCTCTTAGACGAGAGCACTTGCTTGCCTCTAGCAAGCAGAGCAGACCCAAGAAATTGCTGCTACCAAGAAAACATGCTTTACTCTATTCTTTCCCAGGCTTTCTCAGGCTTTCTGTGGACACAGTTATCCATGTGGGCGCCATTCTGTTGAAGGAGCTGTGGGCAGCATTCCCACCCGGCTTCTGGCCGCCTGGCTAGCTTATGCCCTGGGATTACAACACACAAATTGTATTCTTTCAAACACTGCCTGGACCATTAGCTCTAGCCCTTACTGGATAATTCTCATATCCTGATCAACCCATCTCTAATAATCTGTAGCACCAGTCTTACCGGGAAAGATTCAGCATGTCTGACTTGGCGGCTTGCTTCATTGCATCTGGCTCTGAGAGGAGCTGCCCTGCATCTGAGCTCACTTCCTCTTCCTCCCAGCATTCTGTTCTCTTTAATCCACCCACTTATGTTCTAACCTATTAGGGCCAAGCAGTTTCTTTATTAATTAACCAATGACCTTCCACCATCAAGGATATATTACCTAAGTAAACAGGAAGTGCATTGTAAGAAACTTCCAAAAATCTAGAAATAACAGAGACATCTCACTGCCTGGATAATCATCCAAAGTTCTTCTGTTTTCATCCTACCAGCCCATAGTATCCAGGAAGCCGGAAACTTGAAAGACTTTTGCATCTATTGGCAGTCTGTCAGTCATGTCCTGCAGAATGTCTGGCAGACTCCTTCATGAAGCAGGAACCCTGAAGGACTGTCTCACCTTTAGGGAAGCTCATCAGTCATTTCTCTGTAGGTCCTGCATGACCAGTTCATCAAGCAGTCCAGGAAAGAGCAGTTTCTTTCCCAAATGCCTAACCAACCTCAGAAGGAGCCTCTTCGATGTCCATCATTCTCTTCAAATAACTGGTGATGCCAGGAGCAGATGTATCTCATTGTCATGAAAAGTCCTAAGTTTTTAAAACATTTTAAATGTCATATTCTGTAATTTTTGAATGGTTTAAAGAATGCCTATCCATCCGAAATATATCTCTGTATATCTAAAAAAAATCTAACTAACATGACTACAAGTGTGATTATTATAGATGACTATCTATTAGCTTATATTTCTTAATTATACATCACATTATTAAAAGAGCTGGACAAACACAAAACCTTAATCAAGAGCAGAAATATACATATAACAAAATTGACCTTAAATTTGTATCCATAGACCAAGATCCATACCAATGAAAATCTCTATTGCATATTTCCCTTTGATTGTAAATAAATATATATAACAATATTTGGGAATTTGGGCATACTTCTCTAGACTACTTTCTGCTGATTATTGGGTGAAGTAATTTTTTGAGGGTGTTCAAAATGGACACTTTTAGGGTTCTTGGTCCATCAAACCATATTAGTGTGGAATGATTCCAAAGGTTCTCATCCTCTGTGGAAACAAAAGAAGAACCTCTTTTCCAAATCAACAAATTCTTAGACACAAATTTTGAAGACAATATACCTTTAAAATATACTTGTTGGTTACCAAGCTCCTTTACAGTCAAAAATTGAAAGAAAACACAATAATATACATAATCCAGACTCTGTAAATTTTTCATCTTTATGTGGCTTAATTTTTCTTACTGCTTTTAATTTATGACTGCCTGTACTCTATCTCTTTAAAGACTTTAGTTTACTGGTTTTAACTCAATTTATTTCTTTTTCTAATTCTCCATACTCTTTTTCTTCTCTCTTCTAAGCCTGCATACACTTATCCAACACTGTGACCCATTTAGATGTCTTTTCCATCTTGATTTTTCTTTATTGCATATCTGTAATTATTTTCTGAGCAGAAGTGATTCTTAAAATGCTAAGCCCTTCTTATGAACTTAAGTGGTGCCATTGCTGGGGAAATATGGCAGCTTGCTTGCCCCACCCATTCCAGCATGGTGGACCTGTTTGCTGTCTCTGAGAGCCATGTTCACTGCCCCATTATTAGTCATACAGTCACTCTATGTCATCATTAAGCGAGTTGTAGCAGTCTGTTCACAAACCCCATTTAAATGTTTTGTAGCTGGACCTCCTGCATGAAAGAGTTGGAGCCATTTGTGCTGACAAACCAGGAAGTCACTGTTTTTTGTTTGTTTGTTTGTTTTTGTTTTTTAAAGAAGCTGTTTGATATTTACTGCACCTCTCTTAAAGTAGCTGCACCACCAGCTCAAGAGGTCCAGCTCCTCTTTTAGCCTCATCTTTAACTGGCACACTTGTGGTACACACATATATGTGCACACACATGTACACACACACACTCAGGCATACACACCTACTTATAAAATAAATACATATTTAAAATAAAAATATTATATATCCTCATACACTGATACGGGGTTCCTCTCTCAATCTCTTTTTGCTCTAAGTTATAAGTATTGATGTGAGAAAGAAAAGTAGAGAGATAAAGTGATTGAATCATGCAAAAGAAGAACATTTCCATCAAAATATACGATACAGTTTTTTTCTGAAATAAGCACAAAATGTGTTGTACCTAAGATTATATGGAATGAAAACACATATGAATTTTAAGATGTAGACAAACATGTTGACAGTGGGCTGTGGCTCATGACACAATGAGAAGTTTACAATTACTTAAGAAAAGTAGGTTTCTATGTCACCTTTGTTATTATGCTTGTTGTTGCTGTTTTGTTATTTTAATAGAAATCCCATACAGCTCAATTCTGTGGGACAATAATCTTTTATCCTGTCATTTGTGTTATTTTTAATAAAATTCTGATTGGCCAGGAAGGAAGTAGAAGCAGGGTAATAATGACCAGGCAGGAAATAGAGGGGTGGCAACAAGAATTATGGGAAGAGGAAAGTTTCAGTCTTCATTCATCACCCAGACGTAGATGAAGTCAGACCCAGAACAAGCAAGATGTTACAGCCTTGCCAGAAAAGGTACCAAACCATGTGGCTAACAAAGACAAGTAATTTGAGCTAATATAAGTTATAAGAGTTAATAAGAAGCCTGAGCTAATAGGCCAATCAGTGTATAATTAATGCAGATCTCTGTGTGTTTATTTGGGACTAAAAGGATGTGGGACCTGGTAGGACAGAAACCTCAGCCAAGAGAATGTCACCTACATGGATAACTGCATCTACATAAAGCCTGAGAGAGCTTGGGAAGTATTCTAGACATAAAATATTAGAGTTAAGCAGGGCTTATTGATAGCAGCACCTTCTTGGGTAGACTTTGCTTGCTAGAGGCAAACACTCTCATTTAAGAGAGGCTTGTTGACTCAGTTTTAGCTGCAAAACCTTGCAGCTCTTTTAAGAGGTCCTTCCACAAAACACTTAAATGCTGTTGATGGAAAACTGACCACGTGTTTTTTTGTGGTTGCATGGACCTTGACAGGCCATAGAGTTTGGGCAATAAATATGTCTCCAGCCAATACCTCTGTCATCAGGCTAGACTCTCAGAAAATAAGCTCAGGAATGGTCTGGATCCAGCTGACAAAGCCATGACTTTAATCTTAGCCACATCGCTTAGCAAACTAGAGACTCATTCTTTGGTCAGAAAAAGAGAGATATACAGTAAAGATAGATTCAAAGACAAAGAAAACCTCTAAATAGTTTACTGTGTGTTTAAAAAAATATATGTAGACTTGAAAAAAAGGGGGATTAAAGTCCTTAAAAGAAAAAAAGAGAGTAGTTGTGTGTACTGTCACAGACCTTTAAGCCTAACACTTCGGAGGCAGAGGCAGATGGATCTCTGTGAGTTCAAGGTGTGGTGGTACACACCATTAATCCCAACACTTGGGAGACAGAGGCAAACAGATCTCTTTGAAATCAAGGTGTGGTGACACACACCTTTAATTCCAACACTTGGGAGGCAGAGGTAGGCAAATCTCCGTGAGTTTAAGGACAACCTGATGTACAAAGTGAATTCCAGGACAGACAAATATATACAGAGAAACCCTGTCTCAAAAAACCAAAAATTAAAAATAAAAGAAATGTAGTTTAAAATAAAGCCATGTAAAGATGGAAAACACAGAGATAATCCAGATACTGTATGTTATTATATTTTCTTTTAATTGTTTGAATGCTGAGGAAGGAGCAACAATTGCTGAATTAATCCAGGATAGGTATTTTGAAAATACCTTGACTTCAAAATTTAAGACAAAAGATATGTTACATTGGAAAAGAAGTTTTCCTTTTGTTTCCACTGGAAGTTAGAGGCTGTTGATTCTTTCTGGGTTAAGAAAAATCTCGTTAGATCAATGAAGAACCCCTGCGAAATCTTCTATAGGAGCTGATGGCCCAGATGTCTGAGTTTTACATCCAGAACAGATTAAAGAATGCTGTCTGAGATAATCAAGCTTCTCAGGATACTCCAGTCAGGACAGGATCATAATTCTAAATTTTCTTTAATTCCCCATAAGATTATCAGTGCCCCCAATCATTAGGAAATACCCTGTAAAACTATTCCCTTAGGCCCACATTCCCTAAGATGTTTGCCTTTGTTTAGAATATTTGTTACAAGTTGTTATAGATAATGATCAGGAGAAAAGCTAAACAAAGGATATTAGACTTAGAGTTCTTGTTTTAAAAAAGGAGGGGGGGTGCTGTGGGATAATGGTCTTTCATCCTGTCACTCATATTATTTTTAATAAAATGCTGATTGGCCGTTAGTCAGGCAGGAAATAGAAGTAGGGAGATCATGAACAGAGTAGAGGTGGGGCAATCAGGCAGAAAGTAGAGGCTTGGTAATGAGAATTATAGGAAGAGGAAAGTTTCAGTTTGCAGTCTTCACCTAGATACACATGAAGCCAGACACAGAGCAGGTAAGATGTGACTGCCTCGCCCAAAAAAGGTACCAAGCCACGTTGCTAACACAGACAAGTATTATGAGATAATATAAGTTATAAGAGTTAATAAGAAGCCTGAGCTACTAGGCCAATCAGTTTGTAATTAATGTAGACCTCTGTGTAACTATTTGGGACTAAATGGATATGGGGCCTGGTGGGAAAGAAACCTCTGTCAACAGCTCAACATGTAAGGGAAGAGGTCCCATGGGAATGACAAGGCCAACCAGATGACAGGTAATTCCTGAGTAGCTCCCATTGAGAAAATGTAACAACATAACCAGAATTCATTATGATGTCATAAAGCACTGTTAAAAGTCCTAACATACTTGTTCTAATTTGAAATAGTTCAGAAAAGTTCAGCTCCCCATACTTTATTACTACTTGTGTCTTAAAGAATTCTATATATATAAAGATAAACACTGCATCTCCACCACGGTTTGGCCTATGCTATGTGTGGTCATTTTTATCTCATGGAGTTCATGCATAAAGACCAAGGTGGACCTTGGGATATAGCTCAGTGGGGAAGTGCTTGCCTAACATGTGCTAGGGCTTCCTTCCCTCTGGCAATATCCATTCTATGAGCTATTTGCAGTGCTTTATTACAAGGTTCCTGATTAATCTGAAATGCAAGCTCAGATAAAAGTACTGACTTTGATTGAAAGTTGAGATATTATAATCTCCACAATATATTTCCATTCTCTGAATGTGTTTTCAAAGAACTATTGAGACACTAACAAATTCCATTGATTTATTTGTATTATTTTGTTATTTCTTTCTAATCTTTTTAAGTTAAAAAATTGATTTAGGACACATTTGCTGAGATACCTATTTTCTTTCGCTCAACTTCCAAGTAAGCCCTACTTTGACATAAATAGTAATCAGAAATCCACATTGGTAAACATCTTTTAGGGAGCAATAAGAAAGGAAAGGAGAGAGAGAATGGAGACCCAGGCAGAGCCCATCTTCTCCAAATAAAGAATTAAATATCCATTATAAACATTCTGATGTTGTAGAACATAAAAGAACAGGTTAGGAATCTTTGTCTGGAGGGACACGAATCGTGTTCTATACGTTTCTATACATTACCATTTCTTTTCAATGGAATTCTTGAAACAAAATAAACCATGATTTTTATATCCACTTTTGCTATTTTCTCTAAAATATGATCTTCTTGCAATGATTTTCAATCATTTTCTTAATAAACCACAATGAAAAATTTGTTCCTTTTAGAATGAAATTTCAAATTATGACTGAAATTAAAGACCACCCAACAATGTACGCTTACATATATCAACACAATGTATAAATATTTTAACCATACAGGGCAATAGTGTATATATTTTTCTAGATCAGTTATAAAAAGCATATAATCAAGCAAAATCAGGAATGTAAAATGTCAAAGTAATTTTACGCCAAAGCAATCATGATGCTTTACTGACTTTCATTTTTTAAGTTGTCTGTTATTTATCTCAAAGCTTGTGCTGGAGTCTTAGAAATTCTCAGCAAGCAGCCAATAGAAGTGATTCTCAAGCAAATGGACTGATTGTCAAGGTTTCTCTGTTCCACAAAAATGACTAAATTTTAAATATTATAAATACCAGTGAATTTTGTGGTTTTGATGTGTGCCCAGTTATCTCTTTTAAATTAATTATTTGTTTTCTTGGCTAGGGTGTCACTAGTAGAAGCTTTTAGCTATCAGGGTTGGTGAGAGGTTACTGAATATATTTGTAGGAAATTGAGCAAGCTAGTATCATTTTCTGCTTCCAATTTCTGGGAATAAGAATAAAAATACATAGATGTCAATGATATCTATGTTCTCTTTCAGAGTCCTAAGTTCCACTGTCTGGGAATCAGTTTTGAGCAGTGTCTGCAATCTGCTAGGTTTCATTCAGAATCCAAGACTCTAGTAGAATGATTCATGATGCCCAGATCACTTCAGATATATTCGCATGGCATTTACTATAAAAATCGTTTTACATTACTATAAAATACTCACTGTATTATATTTATTTTACTTCTAAATATACAGCTGTGGAAATGTCTGAGATGCAACACCTGTTCTTAATCCAGAAATACACACGGTAAAATTGGAAAGAATGCACCTGTTATGTGGTAAAAGGGGGAAAAAAAGAAGAAGAAAGAGAGAAAAAAAAACACAAAAACTCATACAGATTCCTTCCCCAGAAATTAAAAGAGATTGGAAACACTCTCTATAACAAGTATCTGGTAGGGCTAGGAATATTGCCTCATTTCTTTCAATTTATAAAGTGTCTGATGTGTGAGAACAAGAACCCAAACTCAGATCACAGAACTCAGGCACAAGGCTGAGCACTTTAGCGTGCACCTGTAATCCAGCGTTGAGGGGACAAAGGAGGATGGATTTCTGAAGCTCAGGGGACACGTAACCTAGCCGAACTGCTGAGTTTCAGGGTCAGGTGGTGCTCCTGTTGCAAACAGTAAATGTGGAACCTATTTGATGGTGTGGCAACTGACTGTCCTCTGACTGGGTGTGAGGTCAGTTCCACGAGTATTCACCTCATCAGCAAATCATGCCTAAAATCTTAGACTCAAGGAGGGAACTTAATATGATCTTTAATAAATTGACATAGTCTCAAATTGTCTTTTAAACATTTTTTTTTCTACAAATATAGAAATCTACCCTCAGCCCAAAAGAGAGAAACCTTTCTTTGCAATTAATGACCGTTAATACAAAGCTTTCAGCTAACCAGAAATGTGGGGGACCCAGCTTCTATCAAGTTATTTATATCATCCCTTCTAAAGTTCAAAGAGGGCAGGGGAAAATATTTAAGATGAAATACTCAGAGAAGTGCTCCAAAATGCTATAGTCTGGGCATGACACAATACTTTAGAAAATACTTAGATGACAGTAGTAATACTTTCTATTTGAATGATATACTGGCTGGTTTTGTTTGTCAACTTGATACAAGGTTCTATAGGAAAGCAGACCGAGAAAACCATGGGAAGCAAGCCAGTAAGAAGTTTCCTTCTATGGCCTCTGCATCTGCATCCTGCCTCTGCGATACTGCCCTATTTGAGTTCCTGTCCTGACTTCATTTAGTGATGAACAGCAATAACCCCTTTCTTCCCTAACTTGCCTTTTGGTCATGGTATTTCATTGTAGCAATAGAAACCCTAACTAAGATAAGTGAGCAGTCAAGGAGATCCAGTAAAGTGATTGAAGGAATATATTGTCACAGCTCTGTAGGTAGAAGAATTAAGCTTAAGTCCACACTTACATGCACAGATTTGAGTGAAACATGTATGCTATAATAATAATAATACATATATACAACACATACATACATAATTTATAATACATACATACAAAACTTACATGCAACTTCGTTTGCTGGTTCTTCTTTCACTTTCTTTACATTATTTTACTTTAAATGGACATAAAGTATCAAAAACACTTGATTTGTATTATATGATGGCTTTGTATGACATATACTTGATTATAACACATCAATTTGAAATATGTTTTTTCTCAGATGGTTTTCACTTTTGTAATGCTACTACACTTACACTTCATTCTTAAATTACTTTACAACTGATTTTTATTGATACAAAGGAATGAAACATAAAAAGAATAAAACAAACAGTAAAACAGCTCCAATCGATACATCTTCTTAAAAGTATAATGTAACACTGTGCATTTTCTAATTGGGTGATTTGTTTGGAATGAGAAGATTGAGATGATTTTGTTTAATAGTTGGTGCTCTGGTATGTATGAGGTAGTCATCAATTTTATCTCTTTTAATATTCAAAAATTTTAACACACACAGGATTTTCAAATCTGAGAGAGGAAGAAACCAAAATACAACACCCTGAGAACACCCAGCTAAGATTTATGGGAGTTGAATTGGCAATGCTTGAAGCTCGGCACAGTCCCATACTGCCTCAATGATCTTTGTGTGACTTGATTCATATTCAAAGGTAGAAGTTTTAATTGAATTTTCTGGTCTTGGTGATACTCAAAATACCAGCTGGCAAATCTCAGAGAATAAGTGCCCCCTGTGCCTTCATTGATGATTGGAGAAAACAATTTGCTTCAGAGTTTCCATCAAATAAATGTACAACTAGTTTATAATAAATCGAAGGAGTAGTTTCACTTCGAAAAAAATGAAGGTGGAACTGACATGAAATTCATCAGTGGGCATTGTAATGATCAAAACAGAACCATTTTCCATAAATATTAAATACCTTGGGTTTCCAATTTAATTTTCTTTAGTTGCCAAACATACAGGAGTGATTTTCCATTCCCTTGTAGAAAATGTAATCTTTTGTTCTCTCCTAAAATATATTTTTTACTGACTCTGAATAAATCAAATAATCAGTAAGCATTTGAGTGCCTACTTTGCGTCCAGTGAATCATAAAATATATGTATGGCACATACTACATAAATATTATTCCTTTCAAAGTATTTCTTTAGCAAGGACAGAAACTTGCTTCCAACTTTTTAAAACTATTTTTCAAGTCAGATCTTCTGATAAAGCTGGTATGCCTTACAAAACCAACTGTTTAAACCAAACATTTAAACAGAGTTTTCTGAATATTGGCTTGATGTAGTTTCTTATCATATCTTGGCAAAAAATCAGCAATGTGAATCAAAGTTTTTAGGTTTGACAATATTTATACCTGAACTTTGAAGCTACAGGTTAGTTTTGTATACATTTTATTCAAATATACATGAGGAGATTATATATTTTATGGATTTAGAATGATTTTGATAATAGTTGTTATCAGTATAAAAACAACCTCAAAAATTTTATCTGAAAACATTATTATACCTTAGTATAAATATTGAAGTTTTTAAAATTCAAAATATTTCCCAGAATCAGCTCTTTTTATTGAGATAATTTTTTCTGATACTTGACTTTGAGGCAAATCACCTGTAGATATAGCTTTCCTTGCTCAGTTTCTTTCCAGGGGTTACCAGTAAAACATAGCTGTTTTAGGCAAGTTTTCAAATAAGTTCATAAATAAACATCAATGGATTTGCAAGCTTTTTAAAGATATAGAAGTAAAATATTCTTCATATTACTGTTATGGAATAATTTAAAAATATATTTTAATTAATTTCATAATTGGCAGATACACAAAACACCCAGTGTTCATATGAATTATATATATATATATATATTTTGTAGGATATATCCTGTTTCCTACAAAATGTCAGATTGAGAATATGTATTGCTTCAAATAGGTACTAGTTTTTAACCATGAAGCTTAAAACCCTTTCTTCAAACTCACTGAATGTAAACTACATAGATGCCAACTTCATTCACTGTGCCACAAAGAGGCACAAAAAATTCTTGTTCCTACATAATTATAAAAACTATAAGCACTGCTCAACAACACCTGTCTGGTGAATCTTCCCTCTTTTTCTCCTTTAGATTATCACTCAAATCTGTATTTCTGTGAGCTCTTTTCAGATTTCACAGATAATATGTGTTTAGATCCACAAATTAGATCTATAATTTAGATTCACACGTTTGTGAAGTCATACCTTATTTATCTTTCTGTTCCTGGACTATTTCATTTAATTTTGTGATATATAGATCCAAACAGATTGTCATAATGACTTTCTTTATGTTTTATGACTTATCAGTAGTCTAGATAAATCTTTTCCATTTATCTTTTCCTATTATTCAGTGAGGAATATTTAATGATTCCATAGTAGAATTCTCTAGATATACACTCATAGTAGAATTCTGGATATACACACATAGTCGAATTCTCTGGATATACACTCATAGCAGAATTTCTCACTCATTCATTTTTTTCTATTTTTGTTTTTGATTTTTTGATAATAAAGTAAATTCTCCCTTCCCAAGGCTCAGGGAACATTGCAGAAGGGGGAAATAAAGAGTGTTAAAAACCAGAAGATCAGGAGTATGCTATGAGATTATGTCTCCTGGTAACATCAGAAGCTGTTGTAACAACACAAAGTCTCATCAACATGATATCATAAACCTCCTTATTTTCTAGGCAACCTCATATTTTTTCATAACAGCTTTACTTAGATTCCAATCAGGAATGCGCAAGGACCTCTTCTTTCCTCCTCTTTCACAAAAGTATTTCTTGAATGATGCTATTTGTGTATCTCTATAAAGGGAAGTTTAAATTTAGCTTGGAGAAAGTTACATCCGTTTGATTTCCCTAACTCCTTAGATGAATCTGGCCACTGGAAATGGCTCATATCTGTGTCCATGGCTTGTCCTGGAGCACATTGTTCCAGGGAAATGACTTTTATTATTTGAGTTTATTCATAGCTTTCCTAAATTCTATTTTAAACTACTGAAAACCTTGAGGTACCATTTCTGTGGCCTAAGAACACCTACCTCATTGGATAATATCATATTATGTTATTATGCTTGTGAAAGGAAATGTAGTTACAGAATGTATGGAACATTCCTAACTTAGCAGATAATCTAACATACCGATTTTTTTTCTGAAGGTTTTCTCAGTACATTCTCAGTTCATTCTGTTTTGGTTAATATTGGTATCAACAACATTCTATATTCCACTAAATACATTAACTATATTAAATAGCTGTCACCCACAGTCTTCAGTGTGAAGCTGATGATTAAGGGATTGTGGGTACAGAAATGAAATAATTTGGTCCCATGTTTCACATACTTCGCAGACTTGTGACAAAGCACAGAAAAGGAAACAGTGTATGAGAAGACAATATGCAGAATTAGTACCTGACAAACAGCCACAGAAATGAAGAGAGTGTTATAGAAAAGAGGAAGGAATGCAAGGCTCTAGGTCAGACAGCAAGAAAGAAAGAACGAAAGGAAGGAAGGAAGGAAGGAGGGAGGGAGGGAGGGAGGGAGGGAGGGAGGGAGGGAGGGAGGAAGGAAGGAAGGAAGGAAGGAAGGAAGGAAGGAAGGAAGGAAGGAAGGAAGGGAGAAGGAGGGAAAGGGAGAAGGAAGGAGAGAGAGAAACCCTACTTAAAGAGAATTAAATGTTACCTAAGAACTCAGCAATGAAATAAATTCAATCCATTGAAACACATGTTTGGGAAATTTTCAGAGAGAAGAGTATGGTGAAGACGGTACCAGTTAATTACAAAAAAAAAAAGATTATTGTTTGGGAAATTGAAAGAATATGAGTGCAACTGTGACATGACTATTGAAGGAGAGAAATACAAAGCATCTCAAAATTACTTCTGGAGTCAGACGAGAACTGGAATACTTGCAAACAAGGCAAACACATATCCCTCAATGGTCTTTACTGCATAGAGTGGTTTGTGACTTCGGTATGAGGGAAAGGTGAAATCTCCGTTTGTTGGGAGGGCTCTCTGTGTTCTCTACTTATGGCCTTTAAAAAGGAATACAGCTTAGCAGTGTCTGCACAAACAACTTAATTTGAGACTTCGAGTTCAAAGGTTTGTATTGGAGGACAGTCAAATAAGGGAAAATATGATCTTATCAGTTACTCAAAGTTTCAAAGCCTGAGATGTCAGCCAGAACTACAAGAAAGACTTCTGTAGACAGTTGTCTCAGTACCACATAGCTGTTGAGATAGAGATGGGTCTCAACACATCAGACAGGACATTGAGAAATATCATCTGGGAGGGCTTGAAAGGAGAAGGAAGTAGTTTCATGCTCTCCCCTGCAGCAGCCCAGGGAGTTCCCCTAACATTTAGTGTCTGTGACTCAAACAAACTAGTCTTCACCATTTTAAAGAATAAAATAAATTGAAGACTGACCAATATGTAACAGTTGGCATTCTCATTACAAAAACATTTTAATATAGATTTTAATAAAAATCTTAAGAGAAAGAAGGAGATTTAGGAAAAAAAGTTATATGCCTGAGAGCTGGGTTATGGGCTTCTCTGAGAGAGATATCCAAACTTCATTGTCAATACAACAGTTGGGCCAGTCAGTGAGTCTCTCTTGTGCACACGTGTGTGCGATATGTTATGAGGATTTGAAGCTATTTTCTTTGAAGGTTGAATAGGGTTATTGAATTTCATAACAGTAGTTCCTGATTTGTACCTGATAGGATGACAGTTGAGATAAACATCTACAGCACAGGGATCCAGAACTGTAGGATATCATTACCGTAGGCCTTTCTAGGTAGTCCTGGCTGCTCTGAAACTCACTACACAGAACAGTCTGGCCTTGAACTCACAGATACCCTCTTCCCTCTGCCTCCTGAGCGCTGAGATTAAAGATGTATGTACGGCACATAGCTAAAGGTAACAAGCCTTGGCAAGATTTCTGGGAAATATTTGGGAAGATGAGTGAGGCTCATTCAAGGTCATAGCACATCAGACTTTAAGTCCAGTACCACTATTTTAACAGGATCTGTATATGAAAGGGATATTATCTCTGTGTCAGCAAGGGTTTATTGTGCCAGACGCTTGTTTGTCTGATTCTGAAGGCCCTAAACACACTCAGAGCTCAGGGTCTTATGTTCTCCGTTGATTTTCCTCTTTCCATATTGCCTCACAAACTTAGATTAGTTCTCAAAATCGGAGCTAGTAGTCTTTTATTGCTACAGAATTCCAGTCAGAGCCCAAGCTGCTGTGTAACAGTTTCCTCTGAGAATTAAGCACACTATCATGTAGGAAACTCATGAAGAAAGAAGGCTAACAACTCAAAATAGCCTCAGGATGTCCCTGAAATTGACCAGATTCACTAGATGTCTCCTTCCCAGAGGAAACAATAAAACCAGCAGCAAAGAAGACTCTGAGACTAGACTAGAAATTGTCTGGGAGAAGCAGAAACAAGCTGAGCTTCACAGAAGGGCTTTGGATCAACTCAGACACTTAGAAAGGAAACTCTTCAGCCTGTAGAGCTACCACAAGCTGTGCTGTTCCTTATTTTTGTGAGTTGTCACTGGGCTGGGGTGGGGTGGGCTTTGGTGATGAAGCATTTCTGCTCCTGAAAGTAACCCCTCATTCATTGTTTAAGTTAGGGTTTCTATTGCTGTGGCTTACACTTCTCCATCCCTGTCCATCACTGAAGGAAGGCAGAACAGAAAAAGGGCAGGATGATACAGAGGCCATGAAGGGGTACTGCTTACTGGCTTGTTTCCCCTGACTTGCTCAACTCACTTTCTTATAGAATCCAGGACCTTCGGCTCAGGGATGGCACCGCCTGTGTTGGGCTGGACCCTTCCCCATTGATCACTAATCGAGAGAATGTGTTACAGCTGGATCTCATCTAGGCATTTCCTCAGCTGAGCCTCCTTTCTCTGATGACTCTGGTGTGTCAAGTTGTCATGCAAAATCAGCCAGTATATCCATATTTCTGTAAGTATCCCCAAGAAAACTAACTGGTTCACTTAATTGTAATTTGGTTGATCTGTCCTGGATCCCTGCCTGGGGTGAATAGACGAGTAGCATATTCTCAGGAAAATTTTAATTTTCTTCGTCTAAATAATTAATCATACTACCTTTTTAGTTTCCAGCTTTCTATTGAGCTCCCCAGTCTTAAAACCAATTATGTTAATTATGAATTGCAATTTGATGGTAATGCTGTTTATCTCATTGTCATGAGCTGTAGTTCCTAATTATTGTATCTTCCTTTTCATTCTAGATTGTAGCTTTCTCTTAGAAAAAAAAATGAGTTCTGACTGTGGTTTTGTAGTTCACAGTCCCTAGGTTAGGGAAAAGACCACAGAGACAATTCGTACGAGTGAGTAAAAGACAGAAGAAAAACATGAAACAAATGCACAAAATCTGTGCTCCTTTTGCATTTTTATTTCCACATGTTTAGAATATACCAATGTTTTTTATGCTCAAACAGAACATGAACAACTAATTAACATAATTATTATGAGCTATTTTGTCTATGACCACATTATAGTCTATTCATATATGCTTTTATTCGTAAACACCTTTTCTCTCTTGGTTCAAAAATGCCTAGGAACTTTAACAGCAAAGAGTTAAGTCTCTTTACAGTGGAAAAACAAATAACCATGTGGAGAAACATCATATTTAATTGTGTAACCAACTTTGTTATTATTTTATCTCCTGGTAGCAGAGTGAGCATATTTATTATTGTTTTAAACTTCACTAGCCACTCTTATGGTTTCCTATGTTTGCTTATTTTGGGTTGTGGTTATGATTCCTACGTAAACGTTTATAGATCTTGTCAACTTTCAGGCTACTTTTAGAAAGCTTATCTCCCCTGAAGGTAAGAATTTATAGTCTTATGGACATATTCACAAAATATGGTAGCATGTTTGACATAAGCAGGGGTAGAAATAGATAGTTTTGCAATGGAATTAGTCTGAAAGTGTAAATACCAGGCTCAAGGCAACAGTACCTCTTCCTAACATAGCCGACCATGCAATTGCTACTCTCCCAGACTGTAACAATAGTGGTGGGTGGACATATGACAGGGAGGAAGTGGATTGCAACCACTATCCCATTCACATTGGTACATAAAAATGCCTCCAGAAGCTAACCATTCACTATGCCTAACAAAGACTGAATGTACAACCTTAAAGCCAAACCACTCTTTCTTTTACTGTTCTCATACAGGCAAAAAGCGATTAAGAGTTGAATAAATAGACAGTGAATATCTATCACTTTAGATATCTTAGCAAATAATTGTAAAATGTTATCTTTTGAATGTAATCCCTTAGTACATTTCTGTTTAATTTGATAAAAACCAAGAAAGAAAACAGAGATCAAAGGATACTCTAAATGCAATGGAGGTTGAGAATAGTTTCAAGATTGTCTAGCTCCATAGTAAAAAGAGATAGGGGAAAAGGGATTTCTAGAGTGTTCTGCCTATCCAGACAATGTTCCTGTCAGTCTTTGGAATTGTCTTAAGAACTGCCGCATATTTCAATGTATTAACAGTGTAACGACACCTCAATGTGCAAGGTATTTACTACTATAATTTTCCGGTTATAGATACAGGATCTGTAACACTGAGCAGTTAAATGGAGTTACTAAAATTCACCTCTGCTTAAGGGGTAGAAATACAGACTTAATGTTCCAGTGGAAGAACTGGAGGGATCTTGTATCAACGCTGTAGCCATTTTGTAAAGTAGTTTGACAGTTACCTCTGCCACATTAAAATCAGCTTACCTAGACTCTTCACTGATTATGTCCCCACTTAATCCCCAAATAAGCATTTTTTCTCTTGTATTTAAATTTGCTTAGTGAAACAAACAAGAGATATTCAATCTGTTATTTTTGAGTTATTGTAAAACTCAATTGGTAATTTATATTTTTTCAAAATCAAGCATAGTATTTGAAATATTTAATGACTAAAATGCATAGGCCATGGCCCATCAGAATGGAAACCATCTAGGTAAAAAGCATAGTCACAGGGTAATGGATGTGTCAGGTGTGATACTAATATTGATGGTATTCCTCCTATGACCTCCTATGACATAAATATTTACTCTATTATGAAGGAATGACTTCCATACTGTTTTAATGTTCTGGTCATTAAACTAACAATTAGTAACCACATACACAATGAGCCCCATTTCTCCTTCATTTAAAATTATAAAAGACTCTGGCTTAAGAAAATAATTGGTGATTTCTAGTCTGGTATGTTTCATTAAATGTTATAATCTACTTGTTAATTTGAATACATTTTTCTCTAGTGAAAATGAAGAATGCAGACAGGCATAGAAAAGTAAAGAACCTGTAAGAGCATTGCAATACTGATCTGGACATATTTTATTGTGCCTGTATCATATATTAACACAGGACTATTTAATAAAGTTTCTAACATATGGTAATTAATGTTTCACAATCAGTTTTTGGAATGTATTTCTTTGCATTTCCTAAAGTTACAAAGCATTTCTCTCACAGATATGGTTTTAATTATAAGGGTGTATCAAAATTTATTAAACACAATGGGGTGAGTTTGAACATTTAATTAACTACAGAATATGTTCAATAAGAATATGACAGCTATTCTATGGTATATTTATGTCCTTGTTGCTTTTCATGTTGTGGTGACAAATGCCTAACAAAGAAACTTGGGGGAGAATGTATTTCATCCAAAGGTCCTGTGTTCCCGTCTATCATGTGTAGGAAATCAACACAGCAGGAGCTCACAAGAGCAGCTCACATTGCGGCCTCTGTGAAGAAGATGGTCCTGTGCTCTTGGCTAACTTTATTTTGCTTATATTGTTTGCCACGCAGGCCCAGGGGATGGTGCTGCCACCTTTACTGTGGGTCCCCTTTCACCTCAGCTGTCTCCATCAACAGAAGCTTCACAGACATGCCCTGAAGCCAACTAATTACTCACAGGTATGCCTGTCTCCTAGCTTGCTTCTGCTTCTTTCAGCTCGATTAGTCCTGCCACAAGTCAGGACTTCATCCTCTGAAGAAGGCAGAAATTAATAGAATTTTATCTACACAGGAAATTTTCACTTTTTTATTTTACTGAAAATAGAGTTTTTCCTACAATATATCCTGATTGTGGTTTTCTTTGTCTCTTACTCCTCCCAGTTCCTCTTCACCTCTTCTCCCATCCACATCCACACCCTTTCTGGCTCTCATCAAAAAATGAAGCAGCATATAAGGAATAATAATCAAATAAAATGCAATGAGATACATAAAAAAACAAACAAATTAGAATATGATAAAGAAACCAAATAAAAAAAAGAACCATAGGGAAAGCACACACATTTGTACCCACAGAAGTTCTACAAAGAGTACTGTTTATTTTATACATTGTGGATATTTTCATTTTTAATAATATTAATTGAATATTTTTAAGGAATTATGATGCTTTGGACATAGTTGTACTAGTATTAATCCCCTTGCTTAGTTTACCAAGGAGAGAGACTACTTTGTTAAGGAAGATATGGTTACCCTTAGATTTTAACCTGGAGTTATATCTTATACTTTCAGACCAGTTATTTGTAATTATTCCTCAACTTTATAATATTATTTTATTTAAAATAGTCCTTATCCTCCTCTGTTTAACTGAACTTCAATCTTCAATCTCAAGGATAAAGATTTTACATTTCAACGAATAGTATGGCAGTTACTTATTATTTGATAGCGACTTTCAGCATCTGGGAAACAGATCAGGATTCATGTCACCCCACACGGACCTTGTAAGATGGCAGCCAAAGGTGGGAGTTTAGACAAAAAGCAGGTACACAGGTTGCTAGTAGTATATGGGGTTTTGCTTTGCTCCAAAGCACTGCATTTGACCCAGAGCCTAAAAAGGTCACAAATTCTACAGCAGAATTCATTAAATCACTTAACACTTATGTCTGAACAAACTTACATAGCTTGAAAATGAACACATGACCTAGCCTGTGCCTTTCCTTTATGCATCTCAGCTGTAAGAGCTGGGAATGCGGCATATGCACATGTCCAGGAAACCTGAATTTAAGTGGCGATCACACACTCGAGCCACAGTGTTCCTGCGTACCCTATTGGTTCAATGTCTTTCTCTGAATGAGGAAGGGAAGAGGCCTCAGCAGCTAGCTTCCTTGTAAGGCAGAATCTAGCATTGTGATCCCAGATGTCTTTCAGTTTTTGCTTACTACATTGAAATGCTTTCTAAAAACAATTGTAAAGAGGGGAAAACCTCCAATGGATTGAGCTGTCTACTCTCCTTTGGACAGCTGCTTTCTCCCACAAAGAATTGCAATGATGGAGGAATCACAGTTTTTTCTCATGTATTTCCCCCCAACTCTCAGTTCCCACCAGCTTTCCACTACAAATCCTAAGGAACCTTTGCTTTTGCTTCCTACTCTCATTTCCTTCAGTAAAGGAATGTGTGCATAGTGTAGCATGTTTTTTTTACAATGCAGCAAACTAGAAAATTTCATGTCAAATGCTGATATTAGGCAAAAAATAGTGGAGAAATAAAACCAGAAATGAGTGTTATAAGATGAGCTGGGATCCTGAGCTCTCCAGATCGTGTTTTCAGCTCACACAGAAGGAAATCACCTAAGTACTCCAACTTTACTCAAGCACCAGCCAAAATAAAAGCAAAGAGAAATAGAAATGATTTTATGCCGAAAAAATGGTAATCTGAACCTCAGTATTTTTAAGAGAGAAAATCTTTGCTCAAAGACTTTTCTCACTTTAGTTTATGGTCACTGAGGTTTCTTTTAAATTTTAATCACAAATACAGGGTGCTTTTTATTGGTATAGTTTCTCATTTTAAGGACATGAAAGAAAAATCACATACTTTATATTCTGTAAATACTTTTCTAGTAATTAGTTTCTTTTGTGTAACTGAGGAATGTTCAAAAATACACTTTCTCGAGATTATTTCCTTTCTGATAATATATGTGTGCTCACATGTGTGCGGTGCACGTGTGTGAAGGTCATGGTGGACCTAGAGTCACTCACGTGTTTTCCTTCCACTCTAGAGACAGCAGGATCTGGGAAAATGGAGTCAAGAAATGAGGCACATTCAAGTATTACCCATTAGCTGATTATATTCAGATCATCCAGTATTTTCAACTCCGAGGGCTAAGAGGACTCACATGAGTAAAGTGTCCAATGGCAGGGACAAGCCACACATAGTGGGCAAGCTGGACATGGCAAGAACACGTCTTTCCATAGAGGTGTGTATAAATAAGTAGCAATAACTATGTCACTGTGTTTAAAATTCTGGCATATTCTTTGTAGTTTCATGGAAAGGTGTTAGGGAAATTTTTTTCAAAAAAAAAATCCTTACCTCTCCTCTGTAAAGATAAAAGACTCTCAATTCATTTATTAATTACAGTCCTAAAGTTCACATTTTAAGGTTGTATTAACTTAGTAAGAGCTGCACCGGACCTATCCCATAGCCTATGTAAGAAATCGTAGCAGATAAGCTCAATTTTTCTAGTCATATTTCTTCCCTTTGAAGAAAAAGTGAGCTTTGGTTTGCAATGTAAGAATGAATCTCCTTTCCAGAGGTGTGATGCTCAATGGCTTTTCATCACCTGTTTTTATTCCACATTTTTATACATGAATTTAATACGTTCAGATTATTCTACTCCTTAACCTTCCTTAGTTTGAGTTTCTGCAGCATTTTGTTGAAACAAAGAGAAAGTTAATATGGAAGTATTTAGTCGATTGTCTGCTTCTTGAGAAGTCCTGGGAACGCTCATGTGAGTCTTCCTCAATGCTTCTGAATAAGAGCAGTTCTTTAGGTTATTGCCTCATTTTTTTTTTAATTTATTCCCAGTTACTATCCAAAGAACGACTAAGAATAGATTCGAACAGGGAATTTTAATTGAACTTCTGAATGAAAAATCCTTCTAGTCAAACATAAGACAAGGTGAAAATTTGTTTTCCTTTTTAGACAAAAGCATATATACTCATTGAACCATATATATAAAATATAAATGTATTGGCAATTCTACCAAAAGCAATCTATAGATTCAACGCAATCCCCATCAAAATCCCATCAAAATTCTTCACAGATCTGGAGAAGACAATAATCAACTTTATATGGAAAAACAAAAAACCCAGGATAGCCAAAACAATCTTATACAATAAAGGATCGTCTGGAGGCATTACCATCCCTGACTTCAAACTCTATTACAGAGCTACAGTACTGAAAACGGCTTGGTACTGGCATAAAAACAGAGAAGTCGACCAATGGAATAGAATAGAAGACCCTGACTTTAGCCCACAAACCTATGAACACCTGATTTTCGATAAAGGAGCTAAAAGTATACAATGGAAAAAAGAGAGCATCTTCAACAAATTGTGCTGGCAGAACTGGAAGTCAATCTGTAGAAGAATGAAAATAGATCCATATCTATCACCATGCACAAAACTCAAGTCCAAATGGATTAAAGACCTCAATATCAGTCCAAACACACTGAACCTGATAGAAGAGAAAGTGGGAAGTACTCTACAACACATGGGCACAGGAGAACACTTCCTACGTATAACCCCAGCAGCACAAACACTAAGGACATCATTGAATAAATGGGACCTCCTGAGACTGAGAAGCTTCTGTAAAGCAAAGGACACTGTCACTAAGACAGAAAGGCAACCCACTGACTGGGAGAAGATCTTCACCAACCCCGCAACTGACAAAGGTCTGATATCCAAAATATACAAAGAACTCAAGAAATTAGACCGTAAAAGGTTAATCAATCCAATTATAAAATGGGGCACTGAGCTGAACAGAGACTTTTCAACAGAAGAAGTTCAAATGGCCAAAAGACACTTAAGATCATGCTCAACTTCCTTAGCAATCAGGGAAATGCAAATCAAGACAACATTAAGATACCATCTTACACCTGTCAGAATGGCTAAAATCAAAAACACCAATGATAGCCTCTGCTGGAGAGGTTGTGGAGAAAGGGGCACTCTCATCCATTGCTGGTGGGAATGCAAACTTGTGCAACCACTTTGGAAAGCAGTGTGGCGGTTTCTCAGGAAAGTCGGGTTCAACCTACCTCTCGACCCAGCAATACCACTATTGGGAATAATATACCCAAGAGATGCCCAAACATACAACAAAAGTATATGCTCAACTATGTTCATAGCAGCATTGTTTGTAATAGCCAGAACCTGGAAACAACCTAGATGTCCTTCAATGGAAGAATGGATGAAGAAAGTATGGAATATATACATATTAGAGTACTACTCAGCAGTAAAAAACAATGACTTCTTGAATTTTGCATACAAATGGACGGAAATTGAAAACACTATCCTGAGTGAGGTAAGCCAGACCCAAAAAGAGGAACATGGGATGTACTCACTCATATTTGGTTTCTAGCCATAAATAAAGGACATTGAGACTATAATTCGTGATTCTAGAGAAGCTAAATAAGAAGGTGAACTCAAAGAAAAACATATAAGCATCCCCCTGAATATTAACCCTCATCAGGCGATGAAAGAAGACAGAGACAGAGACCAACATTGGAGCACTGGACTGAAGTCTCACGATCCAAAGGAGGAACAGAAGGAGAGTGAGCACGAGCAAGGAACTCAGGACTGCGAGGGGTGCACCCACACACTGAGGCAATGGGGTTGTTCTATCGGGAACTCACCAAGGCCAGCTGGCCGGGGACTGAAAAAGCATGGGACAAAACCGGTCTCGCTGAACATAATGGACAATGAGGACTACTGAGAACTGAAGAACAATGGCAATGGGTTCTTGATCCTATTGCACGTAATGGCTTTGTGGGAGCCCAGGTAGTTTGGATGCTCACCTTAATAGACCTGGATGGAGGTGGGTGGTCCTTGGACCTCCCACAGGGCAGAGAAACCTGCTTGCTCTTTGGGCTGAGGAGGAAGGAAGACTTGATTGGGGGAGGGGGAGGGAATGGGAGGTGGTGGCGGGGAAGAGGCAGAAATCTTTAATAATTAAATAAATTAATTAATAAAAAAAAACCTGAAAAAGATGTTCAAACTCAGAGAAAACAAACTTTAAAAATGACAAAAAAATATATAAATGTATTGCAGACTAATATTAAAGTAAAACAGTAATTATAGCATCATTTATAAAAACTGAAACGTGTTAGAAAAAATCCAGCCTCCTGGAGCTTCTCTTTCCACATTTTGTCACACCAAGCATGTCAAAGATTCTCTCAATACTTCTTGAAGGGCCATCTCCTTCGTCCAATCAGTTTTTCAAATTACCATTGGCAAAGGTGTGCACTGAAGAGGAACTATTTTTTTTTTTTTTTTTCGAGACAGGGTTTCTCTGTAGCTTTGGAGCCTATCCTGGAACTCCCTCTGTAGACCAGGCTGGCCTCGAACTCACAGAGATCCGCCTGCCTCTGCCTCCCGAGTGCTGGGATTAAAGGCGTGCGCCACCACCGCCCGGCAAGAGGAACTATTTTATCAGAGCTTTCAATTCTATGGATACATTTAAAAACAATTTTCCCATGAAAATATATATTTTAAGTCAAATACTTCTATTTCTGGCCAGCATGCATATATGGGGAAAGCTAAAGCACAATCCTTCATCTCCAATTGGTATAGTCACCAAGGCTGTCTTAGAAAACACATAATAAAGCATGCTTACAACATTATCCTCCTGTACATCCTTCAATTCATCATTTTCCATTACATTTCTGTAGAGAAGTGTATATGATAAGAAACTATCATTTTATACATGCTAGGATGAATTTGCCCAGAAATTCTACATGTGAGACTGCTATGTTCAGGCAACACCGCACTGAAGGAAGCAAACCAGGTTTGGTCAATGGTAACAAGTTCTCCTTCCCCCTTTCATACATAATCTATAGTAGTACTAAATTGAGAAATTTTCACCTCTATTTCCAATTATTCTTGGTGAAAACCAATGGAGGTTTATTCACACACCTGCTTGATTTATTCACCAACAATTTGTTGAATCAATATGTGTGTCAGAACTATGTGTATAATATTGAAAGAAATTGTGTATATAACCATGAAATAACCAAAGAGAAATTTCTGTACTGAGAATTTTGAAAATACAAATAATTTGTAAAATAAATAACTTATGTATAATATTGACATTTGTTTTATTAATTAGTATTCTTTTATATTTTATTTATTTTATTTTTCCCATGTACAATGGATCCTGACTGTAATTTCTCCCTCCTCCATTCTTCCCAGTCCCTCCTCTCAAGTCCCCTCTCCATTAATCCCTTCCTCTTCCATGTTCCTTCATATAAAGAGCAGATCTCCCTATCTTGTCAACCAAACATGTGATAACAAGTTACAATAAGACTAGTCCTCATATCCAGGCTGGATGAGGCAATATGGCAAAAGGAAAAAAATGGAGGCAAGAGTCAGAGACAACCCCTACTCCCTCTGCTGGGAGTCCCACAAGAACATATAAGTTACAAAACCAGAAGGTGTATGCGGAGGACCTAACTCAGACCCATACAAGGTTCATGTCTGTCATTTCAGTCTCTGTGACCCCGTATGAACTCTTAGTTGATTCTGTAGGTCATGTTCTTTTGGTTTCTGTACTTGACCATGTTGTTTTCCACAATCTTTCCTTCCCTATGGTTCCCCTGGCCCTGCCTAGTGTTTGGCGGTGGCTCTCTGTACCTGCGTCCATCAATTGTTGGATGGCTCCCCACTGGTGATAGTGGGGTAGGAACTGATCTATGAGTATTGCAGAATATTATTAGGAATTGTTTCATTGAATTTCTTTTCTTTTTCAGTTGTGTAAAATGGTATCTCAAAGTTGTTTTGATTTGCATTTCCCTGATCACTAAGGAGGTTGATCATGACCTTAAGTGTCTTTTGGCCATTTGAACTTCTGTTTAGAATTCTCTGTTCAGTTCAGTACCCCATTTTTTAATTGGGTTAATTTGAGTTTTAATGTCTAGTTTCTTGAATTCTTTATATATTTTGGAGATCAGACCTTTGTCTGATGCGGGGTTGGTGAAGATCTTCTCCCATTCAGTAGGTTGCCTTTTGTCTTAATGAAAGTTGCCTCTGCTTTACAGAAGCTTCTCAGTTTTTGGAGGTCATTATTATTTTGTTATTAACTCTCTCTGACTTTTACTTTGGAAAAGATTTATCTATCTTGTTTATTTTCTCAAAGAACAAACTCTTTAATTGATTTTTGGTATTGTTCTCTTTGTTCCTCCTTTACCGCTTCAGCCCTGAGTTTGATTGTTTCCTGCCATCTACTCCTCCTGGGTGAATTTGCTTTTTTTCCTAAAGCTTTCAGGTGTGCTCTTAAATTTCTAGTATAAGATCTCTCCACTTTCTTATGAAGGAACTTAGTGTTATGAACTTTCCCCTAGCGCTGCTTTTATTGTTTTCCATAAGTTTGAGTATGTTGTTCATTCATTTTTACTGAATTGTAGGAAGTCGTTAAATTTTTCCTTTATTTCTGCCTTGGCCAGCAGTCATTCATTAGGAAGTTGTTCAGTTTTTGAGAATCTGTAAGCTTTCTGTTGTTACTGTTGTTGAAATTCAGGTTTAATCTGTAGTAGTCTGTTAGGATGCAGGGGGCTATTTCATTTTCTTGTATCTGTTGAGACTTATTTTGTGACAGAGTATGTGATCAGTTTTGGAGAATGTTCTATGAGAAGGTGTATTCTTTTAGGTTTAGGTAAAGTGTTCTGTAGATATCTGTCCAGTCCATTTGGTAATAACTTCTGTTAACTCCAGTATTTCTCTGTTTAGATTTTAGCTGTATGACCCATGAGAGTGGTGAGAATAGTGTATTGGCGTGTCTCCCACTAGCAATGTGTGAGGATAAATGTGTGATTTAAACTTTAGTCAGATTTCCTTTACAAATGTGGGTTTCCTTGCATTTTGGGAACAGATGGTAAGAACTGAAAAAATCATCTTAGTTGATCTTTCCTTTGATGAGTATTAGGTATCCTTCCTTGTCTCTTTTAATCAGTTTTGGTTTGAAGTCTATTTTGTTAGATATTACAATAGCTATACTATCTTGTTTTTTATATTAATTCACTGAAAAAAATTTCCTACCCTTTACTCTAAGGAAATGTCTAATTTTGATTTTGAGGTGAGTTTCTTGTGTGCAGCAAGATTGACCCTGTTTCAGCATCCATTCTGTTAGTCTGTACCTTTTTATTGTGGCATTGAGTCCATTCATATTGAGAGATATAATGACCAATGACTGCTAATTTCTATTATTTTGATATTGGTGGTGGTGATGACAGTGTGTGTGTGTGTGTGTGTGTGTGTGTGTGTGTGTGTTTCCCCTCCTTTGAATTTACTGGTGTGAAGTTATTTATTTCCTATGTTTTCATGGGTATAGTTAGCCTCCTTATGTTGGAATTTTCCTTCTAGTGCCTCCTGTAGGTCTGGGTTTATGGATAAATGTTGTTTAAATTTGACTTCATCATGGAATGCTTTGTTTTCTCTATCTATGGTGATTGAAACATTTACTAGGTGTAGTAGTCTGAGCTGGCATCTGTGATCTCTTAGAGTCTACAGAATATGTATCTATGTCCTTTGGCTTTCAGAGTCTCTGTTGAGAATTCTGGTGTAAATCTGATAGATCTGCATTTATATGTTAATTGGCCCTTTTCTCTTGGCACTTTCATTGTTCTGTATATTTAGTGTTTTGATTGATATGTGAGGAGGGGACTTTCTTTTCTTGTCTAGTCTATTTGGTGTTCTACAAGCTTCTTGTATCTTTATAGGCATGTCCTTCTTTAGGATTTTAGGTTAGAAAATCTTTCTTCTATGATTTTGTTAAAATATTTTCTGGGACTTTGAGCTGGGATTCTTCTCCTTCTTCTATTCCTACAATTTTAGATTTCATCTTTTCATATTTTCCCCGATTTCATAGATATTATGTGTCTGGAACGTTTAGATTTATCATTCTCTTGATTTATTTATTTCTTTCTTCTGTTGTATCTTCAATGCCTGAGATTCTCTCTTCATCTCTTGCACTGTGTTGGTGATCCTTGTGTCTGCAGTTACTGTTTGCGTGCCTATATTTTCCATTTCAGAATTACCCCAGTTTGTGTTCTCTTACTGCTTCTATTTCCATTTTCAGATCTTGAATCATTTTATTCATTTCCTTCAACTCTTTGTTTGAGTTTTCTTTGCTTTCTTGGTCTTCTTTAAGAGATTTATTCATTTCTTCTTTAAGGACCTCTATCATCTTCATAAAACTGGTTTTAAGGTCATAAACCAGAAAGCTGGTATTGTGCTTCTGTATTGGGATATTCAGGACTTTCTTTAGTAGGATAGATGAGCTCTGAGATGACATATTACCTTGATTGTTGCTTGTTGTGTTCTTACACCAGGGTCTAGATATCTGGGTTGGGGGTAATTATAGGTCTAGGTGTTGATTGCTTAGTTTATCTTTGCTGGATGGGTGCTTTCTTCCTTTGGTTTCTGTTTCCTTCCTTGTCTTCTAGCTGGAGTGGTCTACGGAGAGTCTCTAGCACAGTATGAGCCTGGAACTGGGGACCAGGGTTTGGTGATGGTGAGGGGTGGGGTAATTAAGAATATCTTGAGCAGGCACTGAGTGGGGATAGGTTTGGAGTAGGTGGGCTTCCTGTGGTTCTGGTGACCAGTGTGTCCTTTGTCCAGCAGGGTGCCTCTGTTGGAGCTGGTGGACAGGATATGGTAATGAAGAGGGGAGAATCAGTTGGGGGTGGACTGGGCAAGCACTGAGAAAGTGGGGATGGTGCACGGGCAACCAGCCTACCTGGGGTTCTATGGAACTGCATGGTCTCTGGGAGGATAGGGTCTTCTACCAGAGGTCTGGGACAGGATATGTTGACAAGCAGAGGAGGGTCTTTGTGGGTAGACTAGGCAAGCACTGAAGAAGGGTTAATGATGTGAAGAGTCTGGCATTAACTGGGTTCTGGCTGTGGCTTGACTTCTGATGGAGCAGAGGGAGCAGAGAACTCACTGTATATTGTTCCTGCTATACCCATTAGTATAAACCTTATCAAATATACCATTATCAGTATTTTTAATGTACTAGAGTTATCAATACAATACAGTAGAATTATATTTTCTTTAATCACTCATTTAGAACAACATAGACAATAATAGGAATACAGACAAATGATGTGGGATTTCTGCTCTGTCTGCTGTGGTTATCATTGATGAATAAAGAAACTGCTTTGGACCTACAGCAGGGCAGAACTTAGATAAGCAGGTAAAACAAAATTAAATGCAGAGAAGAAGGGTGGAGTCAGGGAGAACCCATGGAGCCGCTGCCAGAGACAGACGTGCTAAAACTTTGCTGGTAGGCCATGAATAAGTTTATTTATTTAGATTAAGAACCAAATACCGAGCTTCAATTTGTGATCTCACTATAATATAAGCTATTTGGATGAAGAAATACAGATGTATCTGTATTTGGCTTGAATAGCTACAGTGAACAGTAGGTGAAGACACAGTGTGAAGTGTCTCACAGGCATCTGAAGAAGTGAGTGGGACAGTAGAGTCTGAGACCACAAGTCTGTAGCTCCAGATGGAGGGATACTTTCAGTAGGTTCAAAAACAAGTAGCAAATCTCAAATCTGGGGAAAACATATCAAGGGCATGTTTTCAGGATTCCAAAATACATCATTAAGGTCAGGGTGAAAAGCCAGTTAAAAGTGACTCACACCTTTAACCTTAGTGCTGGGGATGATCTCTGTGTGTTCTGAGCCAGTATGCTCCACATAATGATTTCTAGGAAAGCCAGAACTACATAGTGAGACCTTGTCTCAGCAAACAAACAGCCTGAAATTAAACTGACACAAAAACAAACAAAAATGGAGCAGGTACTGACTAAAGTAGACTACCAAGAGACAGATGTATACAAACAAGTGACAGTATAAAGCCAAGAAAGGAAATAAAGCTAGGTGCTTTAACACAGAAATTATTTGTAACCCTTGTACACAAGCATTTGGGAGAACGACATATTTCAAAACTCTTTTTGTGATCTTCACAGACATTATTCAGCTTTTTTTCTGAGCCTGATTTCCTCCACTTTCGAACAATAAAAAAAGGGCTTAGATAGAACGTCTCATATGTGATAAGTTGGTGTGTGGTAGAATTTCAGAAATGTCATAACCTTGTTTAAAAACACTATGACTGCATTTTTATTACTTGTCAATTTTGAAAACCATCTGAAATTCACTATTTTAATCTAGATTGATGGAATTTTGTTGGGGCAGGAAAATGTGTTCCTGGTGTATGATTCTAAGATTTATAATCCCATCCCTTAGATTATTCACTGTCTTAGAAATATCCTGCACTACAAATATGGAGTTCCAAATTGTATATATTAATGCTCCAGGCCATTATGTTATTTATTTGACTTTTACTTTCTAAATTCTACTTAAATTTCCACATTGATGAGCTGGGCTAAGTCACATAATATGCTGTAGAGAATTTATAAAGTATTGACATAAGATATAAACTTGTACAGATATGATGACTTCTAATTGCTTTTTCTCCTGGGACTACACTGCATGTCTTCCATTGGGAGTGCACAAAGTCCTTTGTGAGCAAAGAAAGGGTAATAAGGATGGAGAAGGCATACAGTCCCTAAAACATCCTTTCCTGACCCCCCCCCCCTTTTGGGGGGGTTACATTGAAGATTTTTGTTTGTTTGTTTTAGTTGGGATTTGCTTGACCATTCATGACAATAGGAAGAGATTTGTAATTTTTGTAAAATAGAATAGCATTTCAGGTTACCTTCCCATGTACAGCCCATAGAATAATAGGATGTAAATACTCATCACACAGGAAAACAATGAAGGAAAGAAGAAAGTATATTTATAGTCAATTCTTTAAATAGTTGATTTTAGTTGGACATGTGTGTGAGAGAGTCTTTTCTGTGCAGTATGGGGATTACTTCCCAAAGAACAGACGAGGTTCACATGGACTCTGGAGCTGGGTATTGTGAGCCACTGGACATGGATACTAGGAACTTCTCTTGGGTCCTCTGGAAGAGCTGGTAGTGCTCTTAACCACTGAGCCATTACTCCAACCTCTCATTGTTTATTTAACAATTCTATTATCAGTCCAAGTAAAATTTCATAACTTTTCCAAGTAAAAGGCATAACAGCATCAATGATGTCCCCAAAATATATCAGAAGCTGTGACTTTGAGAACCAGGCTTATAGTTCTTTCTGTTTTCCTAAATGTTGGGGGAATTTATGCTCCCTGAAGGCTAAAGTGTGTAACATTTTATAAATCAAATAAAAAAGATCTAAAGACAAATACGTGAGAATTACTTATTGAGTACTGTAGGCAAAATACTTAGACAAAATATTAAAGTTGATTATTTCTGTTAGCTTAAGTTGACCAAATGTTTAAATATTTGTCCTTCCATGACATCAAGACAAAGGGATATGTGTGAAAATTTATGAAATAGCTTATATCTCCTTAATGTCTCTCATTTTGAATTTGAATGTTACTTTGAACACACTCAACAAAAGTCTCTACTCAAACATGATAAAATATCACCTATGTGTTTGCAGAGCTTCTTTGAGCAACAACCATAAAAACAGTAGGAAACCCTCTGTGAACTCATATATACTTATTACATGAAGTTTATTTCCCATCTAAGGCTTCCAAAAACATTGTTCCAAGAAATACACTGAAAATAAAGCAATCTAATCTATAATGATGCCAAGCTAATATTAATGATCTTGGCTAAGGACAAATCCAAAGCTCAAATTCTGCCCAGAGGGCAGAGGACTTCTCCACATGATTAATTCAGAAAAGAAATGTATAATCATTAGGTTTTGCATAACTTCATATTTTTTGGATTTTATAAATTGTCCCCCCCCCCTTTTTGAGACAGGGTTTCTCTGTAGCTTTGGAGCCTGTCCTGAGATATTATAAATTCTTATGCACCATTTATTGCAGGGTTAACATAAAACAGGAGGCAAATTCTCATGAGTGTTTTTGTGTACTCTGTTGAGGATGTTTGTGTCTGAGATGAAAGTGATAATAATATAAGCAGCCTGTTACTGCTATGCTTCAGATAGCCTACAATTGATTTCAGTCTTCCTGAATCTTTGATGTGAAAATAATACTGGACGCTCACTTTTATTGTTCCATTAACATCTCAGGATTTTTAAATGTAACCTGAATGTTTATGGTACGTGTCATTGGTGGCAGTTTTTACTAATAATGTCCTTTACTTGCTAAATTTTGATGATTATCATAACACCATCATGTTTTTCATCCTCACTACATCTCTCATGCAAACACCAATGCTGTTTCACAAGCTGCCATAGACCATGCATATTACCTCACCAAAAAATTGATGGAGGTGAGCACTAATCATGTTTATTTATTTATTTATTTTTATTGGAATAAGGTGCCACAAGACATTACTAACTGCAAAGAGGACATCTCGCTTCAAAGATTTCTTTGAAGAAAAAATGACCTCTTCCTAGGGGTTAATGCAGAGATTGATATTTAGTGGAAGCCAATGCTGATTTACTTCCACAAATCCTAGGATCTTTAACTGTTATGTTAAACACCCAACCATCCTATGCTATGGAAATGGAATAACATGGATAACTTGCTTCTTAGGTTTACTCTGCATCCACTGTAAGGCCATACTATGTAGCAGAATATTCTCTTCAAAACACTTCTCTTTTTTTAAAATTTTTTAAAAATACTTTTTGTTGAAAAAATTTCCGCTTCCTCCCTGCCTCCCATTTCTCTCCCCCTCCTCCCATTCCTCTCCCCCTCCCCCCACTCCTCTCTTCCTCTCCCCACTCCTCTCCCCCTCTCCCCACTCCATTCCCCCTCCCTCTCAAGTCTGAAGAGCAGTCCAGATTCCTTGCCCTGTGGGAAGTCCAAGGTCCTCCCCCCTCCATCCAGGTCCAGGAAGGTGAGCATCCAAACAGGCTAGGCTCCCACAAAACACTTCTGATTGTATCATTACTCTCATCTAGGGAATTCATGTTTTCATACATGCTAACATCCACTGTGCTGCCCATGGATAAAGGAGTAATTTGGAATTTCAAGACTTATTATGAAGAAACACATTGCAAAATACTATCACTGTCAGACTAATTATTAAAGAGTATGGGTAAAACAAATAGAAAGTCTTAGAGGTCATAGAGGACTTACTATTCTGAATGTCATTGCAGATAGTAGTTATGTGAGTGGAGATGTCAAAATATCAGCTTCAATAAAAGTATGGAAGAAATTCCAAGCCTCGTGGATAAGTTTAGGGGACACAAGAATTTAGTGACCTAACTGACTTGAGATGTAGAAATGAAACAACCAAAGTAGTGACTGGAGCCCAAAGATATGATTGAATTTCTGCAAGAGCATAATAAAACTAATAGATGACGAATTGCTACTGATCAAGGAAAAAAGGAGTGATTGGTTGATATTGTTATAAAATGGAGAGAGAGGGACCATGCCCTGCCAAGGAGTCACATGGCATGGAAGAGCCCTTGGAGGTGAGGGACAGATATGCCATGAGGACAGCTTATGTGGGAGTTTTATTGAGATATAGGGAGTGGGACAGGGAAGGGAGAAAGACAGATACAGAGAGGAAGAGGAAGAAGAAGCAAGGACCAGCCTGCTTCTTCAGAAGAGTAGCTAAGCAGAGATTGGGAGTGGGCAGAGTTTGTCTCTTAAAGGGACATTTTAGCACCCATAGAACACTGGGATGGCCAAAATACTGCCTGCATCCATACTGCCAGGTGACAGTGGCCAGCGTAATGCCTGAATCCTGACAGATATATAATCAAAATATGAGGAACCTGCTATATAAATTATTGCTAAGACAAAGGATTAGAATATTCTACAAACTTTCTAGCAGTAGTGGCCAACTTTGACTCTAACTTTGAAGGTTTTGTTGTTTCCAAAAGTTTGACCAAGTGCCTCCACAAGTCTTGTGAAGGGAGACACCATTTAATGCTGTTAATTTCATTTTTTGTCACATTTAAATGATGTGGGAGTTATTTCTTTCTAATCTGTTGCTTTCATTGGTTAATTAATAAAGAAACTGCCTAGGCCCATTTGATAGGCCAACCCTTAGGTGGGTGGAGTAGACAGAACAGAATGCTGGGAGAAAGAAGCCGAGTCAGGCAGTCGCCATGATTCTCCCACTCCAGACAGATGCAGGTTAAGATCTTTCCTGGTAAGCCAGCTCGTGGTGCTACACAGAATATTAGAAATGGGTTAGATCAAAATGTAAGAGCTAGCCAATAAGAGGCTGGAACTAATGGGCCAGGCAGTGTTTAAAAGAATACAGTTTCCATGCAATTATTTCGGGTAAAGCTAGCCGGGTGGCGGGACACAACCCCACCACCGCTCCTATTACAACATTTAAGAAGTTTGTTATGAACATCCTAATTTTCATCTCTTTTTTGTGGGGTTAGAAACTACTTTCTGGTTGAATCTGAGACCTGTACCATGGAAATGAATTTATGTCTGTGACTCTATACCTGGTGAAAAGCAATGGCTAGGAAGGCTGTAGATCCTAAGATAAATAGTCACTAGCAAAATTGCCTTTTGATATTTTTATTTATACCCATTGTCAGAGTCCATGGATATGGATTTGTTCTACCTTGACCAGAGATAAGAGAGTTCAGGCCTATTCTTTCTCCTTCAAGGTTACAACAGGAGACCTGACCCAGAGTGTGACTGCCTATAGGATGCTTGTCCTAAGGTGTGTTGCTGTATGTCCTTCCTAAACAACAGAATATTTAACTCAGGTTGTTTCAGGTATTGAAGAGCTAATTTCTCTGTTTGTTCTTTGTATCCTAGCAAAGTGCCCCCTGCCCCACTTTTGGATTGATGTATACAAATCATAAGGAAAGTAAACAGGAGCAAATTCCATATTCACTGGTTGCCCTCCCGACTCTATTTTGTGTCTATTTCTTTTGTATCTCTCTTTTGTCTGACTGAAATTTCTAATACACATGCTCCTATTCTGGAATGTACAAGCACGTTAAGTTTGCACCCTGACACTGCTTCCACTTGGCTCAGAGAAGGTTTCTGTTACAGAGGACAGTGGTTAGAGCAGAAGCTCACGACTAGCTAAAGTACTGGAAATAAGTGACCCTGAGTACTTAGCCTTCTATTCATTTTTCACATTCCAAAAAAGAAATGAAAAATTTTAAAATATATATTTAGTCATATTTAAAAATACTTCAAATTTGTTTTCTTTACAATGAGAAGTGATATTCTTCATGAAGCTTAAATTCTTTGGTCTCTACCTAGCCCATGATGCCTATTTTGGTATACAAAGGCTTCTCCAAATCAGAATATTGACATTTTATCAATAATGTAATAACATTGGAAAGTAGGGTAAGAAGGCTTGGTAGGTAAAATCCTTGCTGTGCAAGTAGAGAATCTGAGTTCAGCTGCTCAGAACTCATGTAAGAAACCAGAAATTACTGCAATGTGCCTGCCATTACATTACTGGAGACCAGGGCCAGGTGGATCCTGGGAGCACACTGTTCAGACTCTCAAAAAATAAAATAAATAAATTTATCTAAAAACATAAGATTTGGGCCAAAGAGATGGTTTAGTGGACAACACTTTTTTTTGTGCAAGCCTAAATAGCTATGTTTAATTCTTACAACCTATTTAAAGGTGGAAGGAAAGAATTAACTCTATAAGGTTGTCCTCTAGATTCTACATTATACCTGGCCATTGCACATCTGCCTCATTCACACACACACACACACACACATGTTGGCATGCAAAAGAGTTCCAAAATAGCCCAGAATGGAGTATAACAAAGGTTTATTTATTTGGTTATAAACTTTCAGAAAGAGTAGTTATCTCCAATCCTCTGTGTGCACTGGGAACTGGAACTGAATCCAGCAGCCAAGAGGTCCATGCACGTTTTCAATCTGCATTTATGGTAGATGAAACCTTGCCCAAAGTGGGCAGGTATTTTAAAGGCTATTGGCTGAAGCAGTTCCTACAACACCTCTCTCTTTTTCCTGAAAAAGAGTCTTCTAAGTCTATACAAATCTATATACAATAAGAACAAATACCAAGTATTATCCAGGGAAAAGAAAAAGCAAAAACTCATATAAAAATTACAACCAGCGTTAACAACATAAAACAGGAAACATATAATAAATGTTTCAATATTTTATCCTAAGGAGTCTAAGTCTTATATTAAAAATGATCTGGCTAAGTCATGAAAGTAATATAACTATGACTATCTAGTCTTTAATCCCATCAAACACCTGAGAAGGGAAATAATATTATTTGAGTAAACAGGAAGTGCAATTAAGCAGCTTCCAAAAGGCAAAAAATGACAGGCAAAAAATTACCAGCTACCTAGGTAACTACCCAAAGTCTCATATTCAATGTTGGGGCAATCAACTTCAACCTACAGGCTCATAGTATCCAGCAAACTTTTCCATGAAGCAGGAAATGTGGAGATTTGTTCTGCCTTGTAATGGCAAAGTTCATCAGTTTCTTTCTTCTGTGTCCTACAGAAAGACTGGCAGTTTCTTCTGTGAAGCAGGAGCCTGAAGGGCCATCCCATCTTATGTAAAGTTCAGCAGTCACTCTTCTGTGGGTCCTGAATGTCCAGTTCATATAGCATACCATCAAGCAGTCCAGGCAATAGTATTTTCTTACTTGTAATACTGAAGGCAAATTTCATAATGAGTTTCTTCAATGCCTAGCAACCTCTTTGAAGTAATTGGTGCAGTCAGAAGCAGACATGCCTCACTGTATATAGAAGTCTAAGTTTTAAAAACATTTTAAATGCCTTATTATGTAAGTCTTTGAAAGCTTTATAGAATACCTACCTATCTGAAATATATCTCTGTACATCTAGAAAACCTAACTAGCGTGACTACAGTTTGACTATTATAGTATTATAGATGACTATCTATTAATCTGTATTTCTTAATTATACATTATATTTTTACATGAGCTGCACAAGCACAATATCATAAACAAGAGCAGAAATACATATACACAGAGTAACAAATAGACCTTGAATTTGTATCAATAAACCAAATCCCATAACAAAATGTAAAGTATTCCTTTCTATATCATATCCCCCTTTAAATGAAACCAAACATTTATAAGCAATCATTTGGGGAATTTGGGCACTAGTTTCTCCAAACTACTTCATGCTGTTTGGTTGACAAAGTCTTTATAGGGTTCATGGAGACTTTTTAGAGGGTCTTTTTCCATCAAACTACAATAGTATGGAAGGAATTCATAGGTTCTCATCTTCTGTGGAAACAAAAGAAGAATCTCTGTTCCAAAGTAACATGTCCTTAGACTCAAATTTTGATGTCAAGATACCTTTAAAATATATATGTTGGTTTAGCTTAGCAGCCGGTACAATGAAATGTCTCTCTGTTTATATTAGTTCATTCACAGTCAAAAAATTCAAAGAAAACACAATAGTATACATAATCCTACTCTTTGTTTATATTCCATCTTTACATGACTTCTTTTTACTCCTTTAATCTATGACTGTCTTCACCTTTTATATTACTTATACTGTCTCTTTAAAGACTTTGTTTTATTTTTTAACTGTCTATATTATTTTTCCTTTCTCTCCCAAACTTACCTACATTTTTAAAACACACTATGACACATTCAGAGGTTTATTTCTCTCTGAAACATAGAAAGATACCATTTGTTACTTTGAATTTTCCATAAAAAATAGGCATCTCCTTAGTCCAAATGTAAATTAGGAGACTAAATAACAGAAATGTATACTTGCTTAAAGATGCTAAATTTTGCCAAGTGAAGTTTATCTAAATTTTATTATAATTTTCACAAAAAATTCTGTTGTAGCAAAAATTCTAAAGGTATTAGACCTGGCAATTTAGGATTATGAATTTTTTTAAATGTACTGTTAAGTCAAGAAACTATTGTCACTAACTCAGAAATAGTATTAATGTCTCATAAATGAGCCATGTGGTAATTCAATGGAGGCTGACAAAATTAGTTTTAGATTCCAAGTTTAATTAACAGGAATTTGAGAGAAACATATGAATTGCACAGAAACAAGAATGAATGGCCACAAACATTACCAGTAAAAGCAAGTTAGCAACATGAACAAATTATATCAGTAACTACCAGTTTGGCATTGCAACATTCCTCAAATCTCATCCAAGAGTTTGGGAAACAATATTGAGTTACTAAACATTTTATTGCAGAAACATGGGGAAATACTAATATGAAAACATTCTTTTTTAAAATTATGATTTTGTTTTCATAAACAAAACATATATAGAATTTCTATAAGGCCAGGTAAGGGTCACCAGTAAATCTTCCCTTTACCATAGTCCCTAGGCCTCCTACAGCAATTGAGAGAGAAGGCTCTGAACCTAGACTGAGTAAGAAAATAAAGCTGACCCTAGAGGTATAATTGTTAGTGAGCTGGACCAAGGACCTTAGAGCATAAACACCCATTCTTTGCTGTGATGGGTGGGCAGTACTATAGCAAGCAAGCACACAGAGTGGGCAATGAGGGAAAGATGGCAGGCTGAGTATCCCGCACCGGGCTTGTGAGTTGGCCCATCCTAACATCTACCTTGTCTCTCAACAGTTAGAGCAAGAGAAGAGTATAAACCTACAGATCCATAACTAGAAAATATCCAAGACATCAAACAATGGCCGGGAAGTCCGGGGAGCCCATTGTTGATGGTGTGACAGAGGACAGAGGCCTGGAACCAGATGGATGACTCACGGCAATGAACACTTCCAAATGAAGATGGAAGAAGTAAAGGGTGAAACTACACAACAGCTTTTCGGTGAAATTCTTCTCCTTCTATTTCTCTTTTTCCCCATTTTTCTTGATTTGTTTTTTTGGTCTGCTGCGGTTTGGGGTTTTCTTTTAGATTTTTTTTGTTTTGTTTTGTTTTGCAGGGATGTTGAAAGGGATCTGCAGAAGTCAGATTCAGGGAGATCTGGATGCATGATGGGAAAACCATGATGGGAAAAGTATCAATAAAGAAAAAGGATTTGGTCCATGTTTATCTGTAATAACTCAGGAACCAGGGAATTCCCTTTCAGTCTCAGGTTAGTATAGGCTTCAAAAAAGACTATGTATCACAAAATTAAAAAATAAATGAAAATAAAAAATTCCCCTCCACAAAATTAAGAAAAATAAACAAAGAGGATCACTGTGCAGTAAAGAGTATATATTAGTTTAACACCAAAATAATTTTTGCTATGAAATAATGCAAGCAAAATACCAAATATTTAGATATTTCCATCTTATCTGTCAATGCAGCTATTTATCTATCCTTAAGCTCCTTGACTAATGATTACATAAATGTGGAAAAATAGTCATGAAAATGTAAATATTTCATGTTTATATGTATATTTATCTCTTCCTTGTGCCTTGTTCCACACCAATTAGCAAAGCAAAAATGAAAGGCAATAATCTGTAATCAAATTCATAAGTCGATATCTTGGTGGATCCTCAGTTGCAAATGTGCACTCAGTGAGACATGACAATAATTATGTACTTGTACACAATATGTTTAGACAAAAATATCAGATAATAAAATTGTTGCCTTTGGGCTTTTTTTATTTTTTGAGACAGGGTTTCTCTGTAGTTTTTTAGAGCCTGTCCTAGAACTAGCTTTTGTAGAACAGGCTGGCCTCGAACTCACAGAGATCCGCCTGCCTCTGCCTCCCGAGTGCTGCGATTAAAGGTGTGCACCACCACTACCAGGGACTTTCTTTAAAATACACAAAATTTCAAAAAGTGAATTTCAGGCAAGGAAACAAGCTAATCTAAGATCACATACAGTTAAACAGAGGCAAATCAAATGTAAGTGGTTTGTCTGAGTGGATGTGAGGCAGAACTCAGGCCATGCTTCCTTCCTTTGAGCAACACCTCTTCCTTAGACCGCTGAACATTTCACTAAGCCTAGGAAATTCAGGAATTATGAAGAAAATTATTTATTTAGTCAGGAAGGTTAATATGGCTTGAAAGAAATATAATAGATTCAGAATTTGAATTTGTTTTTGTCTGCAAAAGTCTTAAATCCTTTATAAGCCCTGAGTTGTTAGTTTGTGGTTAAATAAAACACAATTATCTGATAAATCTTTGTACTGTGGTCTGATTTTTCCTGTAGCATATCCAACAACCTGATCCTAACTAGCACATTTTCTGGCTTTCTCCCACTAGAAGAAATTGCAAGAAATTGAGCCAGCTTTTTTGTCCTGGGGCAGATTTTTTTGAGAGTCGTTTCAGTTTGCTAGATAAGGAAGAAACTAAAGCTTCTTTGACATTTTCACAGGATTAAAGCCACTAGACAAGATGCAGATTTTTTTTTAAGCAGAATGAAAACACTGCATTGTTTTTCTGTTCTCATGTCTATTTTTATCTTACAGCCATCAATCTGTTAATATGTCAATTGCTAGTGTCTACTTTCCAAGACAAAGATGCTCAGACACTGTAGATGGTTGATCCTGAAGTTGGAATGGTAAAACCCACCAATACCAAGCCTGTAAGTACATCTTACTAAGTGTTATGTTACTTCCAAGCCATAATGCTAACGAAAGGCTAGAAAAAGACAAAATAGAGGGAAAATTATCATCCTCAACCTTAAAGATGGAAATAGAAAGTAGATTGGATTATAGTGCAGATTCTCTCCCAGCTTTATGATTATGAAGATGGAGAAGCACTTTGCAGGTATAAAATCCATTGTGAAGAGTAGGATCATGGCCAAATCTTCTTTAATTCTACAGTTGTAGAAATAATTCGGAATATAGATAAATGGTTTGTACTCTCAACTGAAAGATTGTGAGAATCCATGTCTGGCTGACAGTCAAAGGCAGAGATCATTTAAACAGGACTGCCCAAGTAGTACATTAGAAAATCAATGGAAGGAGGACATGACCCTGTTGTTCATTTCAGACTTTTTACACTGAAAAATTACTGCACAATCAAGTAAAAGAAAATTTAATGATAAGTAAATGATGATGGTTAGAAAAGGAAGTAAGTATCCTAAATGAACTAATGCTGATTTTATTTGTCATTCTCTTTTGATTCTTGGTAATTTAATTACTTCACCTAATGTTTGTAAAATTTCAAAGACTAGGAGGCTTATTATTCTTTGTGACAACATAAAAATCAAGAATTGGGGAGATTTGTTTGGGTTTTGCTTGTTGTTTTATAGATTTGACTCATAGTTTTAGGCAAATGGTTAAAAACCTTAAAGACCTGGGCTGTAGTTATAAGAATATTGAAAATAATTATGTGATCTTGATTTTGTAACTTTATTTTTCTTGATTACTGTACCAGACAATTTTTTTTGTTTTTTTGTTTGTTTGTTTGTTTTTGTTTTTTGAGACAGGGTTTCTCTGTAGCTTTGGTGCCTGTCCCAGAACTAGCTCTTGTAGACCAGGCTGGCCTCGAACTCCCAGAGATCCACCTGCCTAAAGACTATATTTTTAAACAGCATACAAGGTGATATTTGAATGACATTTTCAGTCATCAAATATATTTTGTTTTCATAGCACAATTCATAATATACAATTACTTTCACGGGAATAATGCTCAATGGTAAAGTCAGGTCCATGGAAAATAAAAACAAACAGTACAACTTGTTGAGGATCTCTTTTCTCTCTCTATTTCTATATTTTCATGGCTTAGCATGAAAAGCAGCATGCTTCCTTTTAACATTGTCAAATCTGCATGGTTTCAGTGAAAAATTTGTTAAATATATGTAGTATTGAATAATATAATATATAATTAAACTGAAGAGTTTTAAATGAGCATTCCTTTGTTCTTTTAAAAAAGTTATTTTTCTTTACTATGTTCCAAGCCAATGCTCTGTGAACTAATACTTTCTATCTTTTCTTTTTGGAATTACAATATATTTACATCGTTTCTCGGTTTCCTTAGCTCTTTCCAGGTTTTTTTCACATTCTCTTCCTTGTTCTCTTTCAAATTTGTGTCCCCAGTTTCAGTTGTTACATGTGTATATGTTGTGATTCTGTCCACTTGAATAAACTCGAATGTATGTGGAATTAATTAGAACACAAGTGATAGAGTATACCTACGTGGAATTTTTTTGATTGAATAATTTGAGGTGGGAAGACCCACCTTAAATCAATATATTTTGAGCTATAAAGACCAACCTTAAATCTGGTCCACAACTTTTGGTAATATCTTATATACAAGACATGGAAGAAGGGAGCACTTACTCTTTACTTGCTTTGACCTCGCTCATGTTGGCAAGTCTGCTCCTTCATGACATTAGAGCCTATTTATTTAGGATTCAGCCCTGCAGACTGAATAGCTATGGGAGCCTTGAACTTTCCATTGTAAGACAGCCACTGTTGAAATAGTTGGTAAATCTCATTTTTATATTTATAGATTGATTCTATTAGTTCTGTTTCTCTAAAGAACCCTAAGTAACACATACATATTCCTAAATATAACTTGCTCGGTTTTTATAATATTGCTCATATGTATGCTTTAGTGACTGACCATTCGACTTTGAACCACCAGTCAGTGTGCCCTTCTCTGGAGAAAGCTATTTCTTTAACTCTCAGCATTCTTTAGTTGGCTGCAGTTCTTTTTGTAGGGTTGAGGTCTCTTGAGCTTTTTACTCCTCAACTTTGGCGTGTCCATTGGTGTCATCCTTGTTAAACTCACATTTAGCCAGTCACATTGGTAAGGATTTATGGGTGTAACTTATGACATTACTAGGAGATACAATCTCACAGAAAGCTCCATAATCCCCTGGCTCTTAAAATCTTTCTGCCTCCTTTTCTGCAATATTTCCTGAATCTTAGGTGCAGGTGAGATTTCCAGATATATCAATTGAGCCTGGGGACTACACAGCTCTGCATTTTGATTAGTTGTGGTTTAATGTAATGGTCTCTATCTGTTGCAAAGTCAATTTTCCTTTATAAAAATTAATACTACACTTAACAATTTGTATAAGGACAAATTTTTGGATTGTTGTTAAGGATTTTATATGGTTTAATAAAGTAGTTGTTGTAGCCTCACCTTCAAGTTCTATGACTTCACTAGCACTGGTTAGGTTTCTAGCACCAGGAATGATTGTCCTCTCATTGAGAGTGTCTTTAGTCCAATTAGGGAACTGTAGGTTACCCACCAAGGCATGTGTGCCACCACTGCACGTTTAGAGTTATAGTGTCATGCCTGTCATTGTAGTTTTTTGTGTATGGAAGTTTGTACTGCACTTATGCCTGCTCATCACTTGAGTCCAAGAAGTCCAGAAGAAGGCATTGGATCCCCTAGGGCTGGAGTTGCAGATAGTTGTTAACCATTATGTAGGAGCTGGAAATTAAAACTGAGTTCTATGGAAGAGCACCCAGTGCTGCTAACCACCGAGCCATCTCTTCAGCCCCTCATTTGTATTTTATATTCTTTAAACTAAGTATTCCAATAGGCAACCCATCTTCTATGAAACCAGAACAAAAATCTTTCTGTGCTTATGAATAATAAAAAAAATATTTTATTATTTGTCCCTTGCTAGTGACAAGTACTTGTAACAGTTTAATTTCTAGCATTATAATAAAATTTTCATTGATAAACTTGGAATTTAAGATCATTTTACCCTCTGTTTAACAAAACTTATAATACTTTTTGGATTTGTAATAGAACACTAATAAATTTATGGAGGATTTTATGTTCTTGAATTTGCAAAGTTTTTGGCACCCAAACCACAATAAACAGTTGGATTGAAATGATTTCCTGGCTACATTAGTTGAAAATCCTTTGAGTTAGACAGTTTTTACTTTAGGGATTAAATGACAATGATCCTAATAATTCAGTGGAATTTTGTAAAATGACAGGGTTTGCCTTCTATTGTTTAGAGGTGAGGCCTGAAGTGCCCTTTGACAAAGCATGGGTATGGGGTTTGGGAGTGGGAAAAGTGACATGGGTGCTCTAGGGGAGGATTCCTCTCCATAAATCTAAAAGGTCCTCATCAAGAACAGTTCTGGATTAATACTGCCACCTTCCTCTCACCTTTCTCTCTTTTTGTGATGATGTAATTGTAGTATACATATTCTATTTTTTTACATATTCTATTTTTAATATCATATTAGAGCACTATGCCTACACCATGTCTCTCCTTACCCCAAACCCCTCCTAAACCCACACCCAAAACTCAAGGCTTTTTTTTTTCAATTATTTTTTTCAATTATTGTGTGTGTGTGTTCACATATGCAACCCTACTAAATCTATGCGGTTGCTCATATACACATGTTTCCAAAGGCTAACCATTTGTAACTGGACATTCTATCCAGGAGCTCACTCTGGAAGGAAACTAATGGCACTCCTCCCAGTAGTGTGATCACCTGTATTTCTTCATCTAGATGTGGACCCAGTGTAATTTCCACTGTCCACATTGGCATGTCAACTGTGGTCATCATGCTGGTCCTGTTCAGGCAACAACATTATATTATACTCTCTTTTTAAATATAATTAGCAAAATTTACTATTTTTCATTTTTGATAATTTAAAGAGAATTATATTTGAAGACAATATAAAACTAAGACATTTCGCATATAAATATATGCTTTTTTTATTTTTTAAAAAAAGCACCATAGAATTTAAGATCACTTTAAAAGACAAAGTGATTTTCCTTATTGGTATGCAAAAAAAAAAAAAGGATGTTCCATAGTCATATATACCTTATTCTTATTAATCCATCTCCCCAACAGCCTTTGTTCTTGGCCTTTTCTTGTTGGAATCCTTCCTCTCCCAAGATCTTAAAAAGCCTTCCTACTTTTGTATTAAACAAATTGCATTGCCTTCTCTTTCCCTCCACTGCTGTGGGACAATGGTTTATACCCTGTCACTTGTATTTGAAATAAACACTGATTGGCCGGTAAGCCAGGCAGGAGGTATAGGTGGGGCCACCAAGCAGGAAGCAATGGTAGGGTAACAAGAATTCTGGGAAGAGGGAAGTTTCAGTCTTCAGCGGTCTCTCAAACACAGAGGAAGCCAGACACAGAGCAAGTGCTCTTCTTCACTAAAAAAGATACCAAGACATGTGGCTAACACAGACAAATATTATAGGCTAATGTAAGTCTTAAGAGTTTATAAGAAGCCTGAGGTATTAGGCCAATCAGTTCATAATTAATGTAGGCCTCTGTGATTTCTTTGGGACTTAATGACTGTGGGAACCAGGCAGGACAGAAATCTCAGACAACACTCTACCATTTCAAAGGCCATTACCATATCTTCTTAACTTTTCAGTGTCTCTCTCTCTCTCTCTCTCTCTCTCTCTCTCTCTCTCTCTCTCACACACACACACACACACCATATACACATACAGACACATGCATGTATGTAAGCACACACATGCTCACATATATAAAATTTCCATGTATGAGATAAACTACCTATTATTTACTCTTTCTGGGTCTTGTTTACTTCACTTAATGTAATGACTTCACTTTCTGTTTTTTTTTTTTTACAAACATAATAATTTTATTTGCCTTTACATCTAAAAATTTTATTGTGCATTTGTACCACTTTTTCTCATATTCATCCATGGGTGGGCATTTAGGCTGGCTCAATTCTTAACTATTATAAATAGTGTGAAAATAAAAATAGATGTACAAGATGTGTTAAAAGTTCTTTGGATTAGGTAGACTGCATGGTAATTCTAATTTTAGTTGTTTTGGAAAAACTTTCTTTCTGACTGACATGGTGATTGCACAATGTTGCCTTCCCATTTGCAGCATATAAGGGCTCCTCTCTCCTCACATCATTTACATTGGTATGGAGTTACATTTATTGAAACAAATGTAAGTTCAACTTTGTTATACATGTATTTCTATTCTTGTTTAAGGAATTCTGTTTATACAGCTCATTTAAATGTAATGTATAATTAAAAATACAGATTACTAACTTTTAGTCATGTTAGTTAGGTATTCTAGATATACAGAAATATATTTCAGATGGATAGATATTCTTCAAACCTTTTAAAGACCTACAGAATATGGCATTTACAATGTTTTAAAATCTTAGACTTTTATCAACAGTGAAACATGTCTGTTACTGACAGTACCAACTACTTTAGAGAGGTTGATGAGCATCAAAGAAACTCATTTTTGAATTGGCCTTCAGTGTGACAAGGCTAGCCACATAGTCAAGAAACCATTCCTGCCTGGACTGTTCAACAGCATTCTGTGTAAACTGGACATGCAGGACCCACGGAAAAATGATTGCTGAACTTTCCAAAAAAAAAAAAAATGGGATGGTCCTTCAGGGTTCCTGCTTCACAGAAGAAACTGTCAGACATTCTGTAGGACACAGAATAAAGCAACTGATGAACTTTGCCAGTACAAGGCAGAACACATTTTCAAATTTCCTGATTCACTGAAAAGTCTGCCAGATATTATGGGCCTATAGTATAAAGACAGATGCCCTAATGTAATAAAATAACTTTGTGTGATTGTACTGGCAATGAGATGACTCTGTTATTTCTAGATCTTTTGAAGTTGTTTATAGTGCACTTCTTGTTTACTTAGGTAATAGTATATCCTTCTTAGGTCTTGGATGGAATTGAAGACAGATAGTTACAGGTTTTCTTAGTTATGATTAAAAATAAATTAGATATGAAACATTAGATTCACAAAAATAAAAAGATTGCAACTGTAATTCTTTCTTGATATCTGTTTTATTATATGTATTTTTACTATGCTAAATTAAAAGCCTCCTTTTTTATTTAGACAGAAACTAGGAGATGATATGAGATTCATCTTTTTATTTTATAAATATGTTTTATTACCATTTTTTAATAAAGAAGCTTCTTCGGCCTAAGATAGGTAGGTGGGAAAACTAAACTGAATGCAGGTAGAAAGAAGGAGGAATCAATCAGATGCCATGTAGATGCCAAAGGAGAATGATGTAAGAAACTTACCAGTAAGCCACAGACTCATGGCAATACATAGGTTAATGGAAATGGGTTAATTTAAGATATAAGAGCTAGCAATATACCTGAATCCTTGGCCAAACAGTGTTGTAATTAATATAGTTTCTAATATAGTTTCTGGGCAGCTGGGAAATGAACATGCAGTCTCTACTTACACCCGAGGATGCTGAACAACCTTTTAAATATGAATTGGCTTTTGAAAGTTCTTATTTTGAGGACTATCTGTTGAGTTCACTATTGATTGGATTTGTGAAGTTTACTTATGCTGATGATTCTTTATATATTCCAGAAATTATTCCCATATTTGATGTATTGTTAGCCAAGATTTTCTTGTTTCTTTTATAGGCTGTTAGTTCACTCTGTTGATTGGTTCTTTAGTTGTGCAAAAATATTTTATTCCCAAATACTTATCAGTTCTGGGGTTATTCCCTTTACTATTGGAGTTCTGAACATAAAATTTGGCCTGTGTCTTTATGATTTCCACCAGCAAATTTATAGATTCACAGATTGTTTAAGGTCATTTTGACTTGACTTTTCTGCTGAATCAGGAAAATAGATGTGGTTTCATTGTTTGACATACATATGTTCAGTTTTCCTAGTACTGTGGAGAAAGGAAGTTAAGTTTTCTCCAATGGATGTTTTGATCCTTTCATCAAAAATTAAGTAGCAGGAGCAGTTGTTGTTTTAGTGGTCCTCTATTGCATTCAATTTGTCTGAATGTATATTCTTATACTGTTTTTGATACTGTGGTTCTCTACTATAGATTGAGATCAGACATTGTGATACCTCCAACATTGCTCTTTCTGACTGGGATTACTTTATTTATGGCATTTCATAATGTGATTTTATGTGATTTGAAGTATTGTTCTTTGTTGATCTGTGGAAAAAAATGTAATTGGAATTTTGATGACAATTATTCTGAATCTGTAAGATACTTTCAGCAATATAGCTATCATGACAACATTAATTCTAATAATTAAACATGAGACATGAGAAGTCTTACTGTCTTCTGGTATCTTCTTCAGTTTCTCCAGTGTCTCAAAGCTTTCATTGTGGATGTCTTTTATCTTCATGGTTAAATTTGTTTCTAGGTTCTTGTGTTGTTATTTTTACTTTGTACTTTAGAAAGTTTATTAAATAGCAAAAATTAAAACATTTCATCAGCTTATATATAGTAAAAGCATGACGTATTGCTTTTTCCACAAAGAAGAATGCATCTGACTTCCATTCCAAGACAGTCTGTGTTACTATTATGTCTGAGTTTCATAAATTGTTAATTCTTCACATCAGTGTAAACTTTATGTGTAGGCAATCCCTCATGTGAGTGGAATTTCTTTGTTTTGCTTTTTGTTTTTTAAGACAGGGCTTCTCTGTGTAGCCCTAACTGTCCTGGAACTTGGCTTGTAGACCAGGCTGACCTGGAAATCACAGAGATCCACCTGCGTTTGCCTCCTAAGTGCTGGAATAAAAGGTGTGTGCCACTATCTACCGTGGATGACTATATGGATGTTTCTATGGTACTTTAGGTTCAAGGGTTAATCTGCAGTTTCATACTTCAGTTTGTGGGGGTGAGGTATAGACTTGGAGGTGTGTGCATGAGTGTGTGTATGTAGTGTGTGTGTGTGTGTGTACAAGGACATGTTTTCTCAAAGTTACCAGTTCATTAGCTTAGTTTAACATAGTTTTTCTTGAAAGTGTACATAATTGGGTGTGGGAGTGTTAATATTAACCCTAACTGCTCTTCATTGGTTTTTGTATTGGAAGTTCAATTTTTAAATATTCCTAGTAATTTAAAGATATTTTGGTTGGTATTTTATTCTGTGAAAATTCATTATTGGTTTAGAGAAATGTTAGTGATTTGTTGAGTTGACTTTGTATACTGCTACTTTATGATAGAGGTTGTAAGATGTTAGAATTTTCTGGTAGATTTATTATCATCTTTTAGGCATAGGATTTTGTCATCTCCAAATAGTTATATTTTGACTTCTATCCTTCCTACTTTAATTTCTTATATTCCTTTCTTGTCTTATTGTTCTAGCAAGATTTTAGGCACTATATCAAACAAGGGCACAGAAAGAGGTATCATTGCCTTGTTTCAGATTTTTGTGGAGTTCTACATTTAGTGTAGTGTTAACTACAAATCTGTTATATGTCGACTGTATTACATTGATAGTATTATTTTATTCCTAATTTATTGATGAATCATGTACAGCAGATAGTTAGAGCTAATTTTTATTTCAGTCAACTTTTCCCTTAATTTGGTTTATTATCCTGGGGGATATTGAGCTTGTATAGGTTCCGTAGTGGGTACTAATATTTAAGAAGTAAAAGAAGAATGGGGAAGATGAAAGGGAGAGTAACGTATGAAAGAATGCAAAAGAATGTTAGATATATGAGAAATAAAAGAAAACATTATATAATAATAAAAGAGAAAGAAAATCATGCATTCCCTGTTATATATAATATAAATATAAATAGTAGGAGTTTATTTAAACAATAGTTTAAATAAAAATTAATAATTAAGTATAAGAAATAAAAATTGAAACAAAAACATTGTAGCATTAGTCAGTGTTTCTAGTAGAGATGCCTGTTTCTTTCTCCCTATTGTTTGTTTTTCTTTATTTATTTTGTAACAAGTCATGCAGATTTGGGCATGTTAAATCACTGTATCCTGCTGAATGAAGATACTACTGGGGACTCCCCTCTCTGGGGCTATTCCAGTCTGAGGCCCAGACTCGGTATCTTTTTCTCCTGCTTGTAAAATACCTCCTGCACTCTCTGACACCAACCAAGCCTTTAAGAAAGTATGGAAGTTACACAAAGTTTATGTTTATCTTACAGGCTATGCTTTCTCTACTCTTACTAAACAAATTCAAGTGGGTTTTGTTTTTGTTATTGTTGGTTTTAAAATGAAGCACAAAGTTCTTGCCATGGAATGCTCACATGTGTCAGCAAAACTATACCAGGTTCAGTATTCTTCTCTACTTTCCACTTTTCTGTTGGCTTTGGCAGTGGTCATGATGACACTTTCCACATGTTTCTCAGGTTAGTCCCTTTGGGGGACTCAGAGAAACCCATCTTCAAGCTGTTGTGCTACACTCCTGTCCATCCTTGTACCCAACAATGTATCAGCAGTCACTCTACTCTTAATATACCTGAGGTTACTATACCTGATTTGTCACTCAATTAGTCTGTCTCCAGCACGCCATCTCTACATTGCCCATGTCCAGAAGAGGACTGAATCCCTTGATAGATAGCATTAGCCCAGCCCAGTGCCAGTGAAAGGCTGGTCCTAATTACTTCTTCATGGAGAATTTTATAGAGTGAACCTGGTGTTCATGGAATAAACCTTTCATCTTCTTTTCTCATTACTGTGCATTCACACATATTGTGTTCCATGTTTGACTTATGGAACTACTGGGCAGTCTCTGCCAGGCTACATTTGACTGCTTATTGTTGTCACCCGAAGGTAAACAACAGTCTCCACTCTTCTAGAGTAAAAAAAAAAAAAAAAAAAGAACATACAGCATTAACCAAATTTGATTTGTCCAATTAGGCGTTAGTGATAATTCTCTTCTCTGGGGCTTTAGCAATGATATTGCTTGAGCAATGAGTGAATCCATGTTCAATTACTATCTGCCCACATAGCAGCTCACAGTCTTCTGTAACTCTAGTGCCAGATAACCTATTCCTTTCTTATGATTTCATTATATAATGGCATTGGTTGTCAGCACTCCAGATAAACACAGACCAACAGCAGCCTATAAATGCAGATATGCTCATATTAAGATCTAAATTGGAAAGTACATTCCATCACTTTCACATTGTGATCAAATGAAAGAGAACTTCATTTGATGCATTGTGATCAAATTAAGCAGAACTATGAACCTATCAGCAAATTCCCAAAAGGCTAAGGATGGTCTTGCTTCTGTCCTTTAAAAAACTAAGAGAAACTCTGTCTCAAAAACACCAAAAAAAAAAAAAAATTACCCAAACAGTTAATTCATTTCTACATCAAGTCCAGAAATGCCCTTCACATAAAATATGGACCTTCTCATCTAATAGAACATCATCTTTCTAACAGATACGGAAACCAACTCTCAGAGAACCCAACACTGAGCATTCACCAATATAGGGCAGAACAGTGAACATATGAATCTAAGTTGTAAAACCACTCTTTAGTCCTTCACTCCACACTAAATTTGATATTGTGCTAGGTTGCCAGGTCAAGAGAGCACAATAGCTCCACGTTTTTTCATTTGTTCTGTTTTTACATGGGTCACCCTAGTTCATAGCTGCTTAACAGAAACGTATCAAATTCATGAACTTGAGTGGGTCTGTGTTAAACCTCATTGAATGGAGCATGCCACAGGGACTTTCTCTCTCTCCAATAGCTGGTTCTTTTAAACATAGAAAGACATACTTGTTAAGCCTACAGGAGGCAGTTTGGGGTCACCAGAATACAGGATGATAAATTTAGAAGGCACAATGGATTTGATAGAATGAACTTACAGCAGCAAGATGAAGTTTAGCAGAAAAACATGTGGCCCTGATTTGAAGTTCAAAAGATAATTTTGTAAGTACAGGATATAACTGCTCAGAGATGAGACCATTTTTCTTCTGAATATAATATATGGTTTGGTCTTCAGGAATGAAGAGAGTTCATGGAAAGGTCCAAGATTTTATATGGCCACAAACTCAGGATGCGCCAACAATGTTGCTCTGGTACGAAAAAAGAAAATCTACTTTCAGCCTGTACTAATTTACATATAGCAATATCAAAGGCAGCTAAACACACAGATCTGAAGGTTGGTCCCTGGGTCTGGGCACCAACATTAAAAGATCTTTCATAAAGGCTGGCCTTCTGAAAAACATGCTGAAACAATATCCTGGCCAAGGCTTTCCTCAGCCAAGCATTCAGCAAGCATGGAAGTGTATGTTCTGAGTCAGAGCTATCCTTAATGAAGTGGGTCAAAATGTGGTCTTCAGATACAAGGGTTTTAAACCACCGACAGATGACCTGTGTGCTGGGCAAAGAAGACTTGAAAGAAAACGGACATTATTTTTTAATTTTTGAAGATGTTTGGGATATGGGTTGAGTGTTTCCCTCAAGGGTTTATGTGTTTGATTGTAGTTCTCCCATCTAGGTAATTCAGAGTGTAGAAACTCAACTGATATTTTGAGCAGGGATGGTGGGGAAGTAAAGAGGATTAGATAAGGTAATTGAAATTATTCCTTCTTAGTATTTATAAGAAAAAGGAGATAAATAGGAACAGAGATCTATCTATCTATCTATCTATCTATCTATCTATCTATCTATCTATCTATTCATCTATTTCAAACTGCTTGCATTAAAATGCCTGTGTTTTGTTTGGAATCTGCTAATGAGAAAACCATCTAGATACAGACCTTTGATGCTTTAAAACTGCAATTAAAATAATAATTTCTTCTTAAAGTAAAATAATCCCATGCCGGGCAGTGGTGGCGCACACCTTTAATCCCAGCACTTGGGAGGCAGAGGCAGGCGGATTTCTGTGAGTTCGAGACCAGCCTAGCCTACAAGAGCTAGTTCCAGGACAGGCTCCAAAACCACAGAGAAACCCTGTCTCGAAAAACCAAAAAAAAAAAAAAAAAAAAAAAAAAGTAAATAATCCCATGATCTATTTTCCAATATAGTTATGCAAAAGGAACTAATGGAATATTTTAACTTCTATAAGACTGATTCCATTGATGCTAGTCACAGAGAAAAAATAAAAGTGATCTTGTCCTTTATATTGCTGTATAGGTAGTGGCTAAGATCCCAGTATTAAGCAAATTATCTCTTTGAATCAAGAACTCTCAAATCTGGATTAGAAATACAAGCATTGTCAGTCTTCCTTCAACCTCTGCTTAAGATCAACTCCCAGTCCTCAAGAGAAAGTATAGTAACTGTTGTGCCTTCACCTTGTCTGAATTTTGAGCTGCCATGACATGACCTCACCAGTGAAGGAGCGAAGACTTCTCAAGATCAAACCTTGAAATGTCACTACCAAGTATTCTGCATTGCTTTGTACTACTGTAGAATATTATACATTATTAACAGGTGACCTGACTGTTTGCCCTCTGAACTGCATGTAGATAAAAAAAGAGTACTCGTATAATAGGTATTCAAACATTAGTTAAGTAAAATGGCCAGAAATTATGCTATTTTAGTGTGTATAAGTGTATTCTGACACATTTGACTGGCCTGAGGGAAGCTGTCATATTAGTAGTGATCAGAAGAACCAAAAGCATTATTTTGGAGGGGAAACATTTCACTGACTAAATCCTGAGACATCAAGTTGACATCACCTAAATGTGATGATAATTTTATCTCTGCACTGAGATTTCTCCATTGAGCAGAAGATGATGCGGTGAATCTTAAAACCCTTTCTCAATTGTAAAATTTAATGTTGCTATGTTTGGCCTGAGCAATAAGAAGCTACATACCTGAAGTTGTTTTCAATGAATGAGTGAATGAATTAAGGGAGGTTATATGGATATGTTCACAATGATAATAGCATGTAAATATTGTGTGTATTACTTTTCTTTTCCTCATTTTCCGTTATTTTATTTTTTATACATGGATACAATTTTATTTGATAAAATCTAACCTTCCTTCCTTACTCCAACTACTTCAAGATTTTTTCCTTATATCTCCCTTCTAAATTCAGATGACTATTTTACAGTGTGTGTGTGTATGTGTGTGAAACTGTAGCATGCACTACATAGCTACATTAGCATGTACTCTAGCATGTGCCTCTTACCAGGATCTCACTCCTAAAGAAAAGTGATTTCCTTTCCCCATCAGCCATCACCTGCCTGCATCTTCTCAAGGAGGTCTAGGGACTTCTAGTCCAACTCATCCATGCTGGAGTAATTATTAGACTGATCTTCTGTAGGTCTTGTGTTGGCAACCATAACTGTTGATAGTTCACAAGCACAACCTTCTGACATGTCCAGATGACACTATCCATAGCAATCCTACCTAACTTCTGGCTCTTAATCATCTATCCATTCTCTTTTTCATGATTTCTCTCAGTCTTGGCGAAAGGAACATATGTGTGTGTGTGTGTGTGTGTGTGTGTGTGTGTGTGTTATTCAAGATTAGCACTTCAGCCACTTTTATCATGTGTGGTCTTCTGTTTATTCTGCAAAAAGACGCTTCTCTGGTGAGATATAAGAGCTAGACTGACCTATGTATATAAGCATAAATACTTAGAGAGCAATCTGTTACTGGAGCAAACACAGACTACCAATTGATAAATTCAGTTCCAGATATATGATACCTACCTTGGCTGATTAAAGAGATCAAAGAGATTCTCAAGCAATACAGGCTATTGCTATTGCACTTGGTTGTCCACAAGAACACAAGAACTAGAACCGATTGTTAAAGATGCTACATGTTTTGTTCACAGGACTTGAGGAAATCAAATGAGCACTGATTTGGAAAAACTTCCCTTGTGGCCATCTGTGAAATGCTTCCAGTTATAGGAAGACTGCTGGGGAAGAAAATGCATCAGCAATATCACCCAACTGTTAAATTGTGCAAACAGCTATAATAACTCACCTGAAAAGATGAGCTCACTCGAGCCATAGTGGTATAGAACCGGATAGGCAGTATCTGTTTGCTTGAATTTAAAGTTCACTCAACAGTATAGAATTCAATGCTGGCACTGTAAACCTGACTAAGGACCCTTTACTAGAGGTCATAGGCCCTAGGGGAGTCTTCACAATGTCTTTTTAAAGAATGCATTAAATATTGTTTTTCTTTTGCTGGATTTTTTCTTATATAAATTATAAGTATAAATGAAACTTAGTAAGCCTTAAACATTGAAGAATACAAAGTTTTCTAAGGACATGAACAAAGTCAATTACTTTTACCTCATAGTATATTTACTAGCTCAAAAGAGTGGAAAGACTATCATTATGTAGAAATGCTATAAAAGGAATAAAAACAAGGGTCTGGAAAAATTCTAACAAGTGAAATTAACTTTTATACTACCCGGAACAATAATATATGCTGGCAGCTTTGAATATTATGGAAAACCTTAGCATTTATCAAATAATCATACTATGTTTGATGCTTGAATTTCTCTTTAAGAATGTTCAATTATAATAATAATGACCAGTTTCATTTTTCATTTTCTGTTTCTTAACATACTAAATAATATTGTTAAAACAGTAACTCAAGCCGGGCGATGGTGGTGCACGCCTTTAATCCCAGCACTCCGGAGGCAGAGGCAGGCGGATCTCTGTGAGTTCGAGACCAGCCTGGTCTACAGAGCTAGTTCCAGGACAGGCTCCAAAGCCACAGAGAAACCCTGTTTCGAAAAACCAAAAATAAATAAATAAATAAATAAATAAATAAATAAATAAACAGTAACTCAAAACCCAAACAATTTCAAAATACATTTTGACAATTATCTATCTGTCTGTCTGTCTGTTTGTCTGTCTATCTCTCTGTCTATCTATCTGTCTGTCTATCTATCATCGATCTATCATCTATCTATCTATCTATCTATCTATCTATCTATCTATCTATCTATCTATCTATCTATTTAGATTTTAGATTTTAAACCCCAATGCTCCAGTAGTGCTGTCCAATAGTGAAAGGGGACAGTGGTGCAAAGCTTTCTCCCTTTCTTGTATGGCTACATTGCAGTATACTAAATACACTCTCCATTTCAAACAATGCAAGCAAATCAGAAATAACTCTCAATGCAGAGCCTAGTAAAGAATCTCTAGTAATTCCAAGATCATCCCTTCAGTATTCAAGAATGTTGTGGTTAATTCCTAGCGAGGCAATGCATCAATTTACCAATCAAGGCCCTAGCAGAGGCTCAGGGAATCCTACACATCCTGGCCCAATTGCAGTCCTTGTGGCCTACCGATGCAGGGGCCAACTAAAGCATCTTACATGCTGAAGATCCGCTTCCAGGCATTCAGCCTTAAGCAGCATGCTGAGGTCCTTTGAGTAAATGTCCACTTTTATGTGACACTGTATGGGTGATGTCTTACCCACCTCTGGATCTTTTCTTCTTGCTAGAGCTATTAATTTTCATGTTCCCCAGATGAAACAAAACTACAGAGGCTTTTAGAGACAGTTCTATCTTTTTGATTTGTTTGGCCAGAGAGTTAGAGTTAAAAGCAGCTGTTGTGGGTGACCCTGATACCATATGCAGACCCACAGTAGTCACTGAGTAGCTATCTTTTCTATTTGCTGTGTAAGTCTAGCCATTCAAGAAGTGTTTTACATGAGCATCAGAGGTTAGAAGCTATTTCCCTTTGATGACATTTTGGCCATTGTGGATGTTCCCTGAGGCCCAAAAACACTAAGTTATGAACATAGTATAATCCATTTTGGCTCTATGTTTACTTGAAGAAGTCATGGTTCTGACACCATAGCTTAACCTTCTCAAACAACAAATGGCCCCATTCTACATACATACACAGACACATATATATGCATATATATATATATATTTGTGTGTGTGTGTCTGTATGTGTGCATGTGTATATGTATGCATGTGTATATGTATGCATGTATATACTATGTAAGGATGCATATAGGTAGGTATGCATGTACACATACATGCATTATGTATTTAGTGTGGATGAGTCCTTGGATCACAGTACCTTGGTGGAGGTTGGTGAAAAACTTAATGAAAGTTGGTTCTCTACTGTGTGGATTCTGGGGAGAGATCTCAGGTCTTTATGCTTGACAGAAGGTGTCCTTATTTACTTTCCAATCTTGCTGGCCCATCAGCTTGACTTTAAAACCCAGTAGCTAGGCAGGAAGTATGGGTGAACTTATAGGTGGGGTGACCAGACTAGGAGAATTCTGAAAGAGTCAGTCTGCAGCACCATCTAGATGCAGATAAAGCAAGATGAAAATGCTGTACTGAGAAAAGGTACCAAGCCACAGGGCTAATCACAGATAGGAATTGTGGGTTAATTTTAGTTGTAAGAGCTAATTAATTTTAAAAAATCTGAGATAATATGCCAAATAGTTTTGTATTAAACCAATATGAGAGACAAATCTTTACAGGGTTCAAAATTATTCCCACAGAAATCGTGTGTGTGTGTTTTGATGTTGTTGTTCTTTGATAAACACAGATTTATGGACATCTGTAATGACCATGGTACTGTTGAAAATCAAAAAAAAAAAAAAAACCTAACACAAAATGGAATCATGTTGCAGATAATAGAGTCAAACTTAATGCTGCTTCCCTTTTTAAAATTTTTAATTAATCAATTAAATTTTTTCACAGCCTAATCACAGCTTTCCCTCCTTCCTTCCTCTTCTCCTAGACCACCCCCACAACCTTCCCTCTACTCTGCTCCATTACCCACTTTTTTTCTTCAGAAATGAGCAGGCCTCCCTTGTATATCAGCTAGCCATGGTATATCTAGTTGCAGTAAATGAAATCTCTCTGATGGCACTTAGGCTAAGCAGAAATTTATGAGTATAGCAGAATATCATTAGGAATCATTCTCACTCACTATTTTTATTTTTGCTAGTTATGGTAGGCTCTATCCTAGATCTGTAGACTGAACAGTCTCTGGGTTCTGGTTCTCAAGAAAGTCTCAAGGGTGGGCTTCTTCTTCTGTTATAAGTCTCGGGCTGGACCTGTCATTGCCTGGCCATTTCCACAAATTCTTCATCACCTTAACCCCAGCATATCTTATAGGGAGGAAAATTGTAGGTCAAAGGTTATGTGGCTGGAATGGGTCCCAATCACTCCACTCTAGGTCTTGCTTGTTTATGGGATATAGTCAGTTCAGGCTCCATATTTCAAATTGCTAGGAGTCTTTTTTAAAACTGATTTTTATTGAGTTCTACATTTTTCTCTGCTCCCCTCCCATCCTCTCCCCTTCCTTTCAATCCTCTCCCAAGGTTCCCATGTTCCCAATTTACTCAGGAGATCTTGTCTTTTTCTACTTCCCATGTAGATTAGATCTATGTATGTCCGTTTTAGCATCCTCATTGTTGTCTAGGTTCTCTGGGATTATGATTTTGTGGACCTGTTTTTCTTTGCTTTATGTTTATAAACCACTTATGAGTGAGTATATGTGATGACTGTCTTTCTGTGTCTGGGTTATCTCACTCTAGGGTCATCCTCATAGATCCTTGGGAATTTCCATTGCACCGAGTTTCTATCTTATTACAGAGACACTCCCTGATTTCAGTTGTCTTTCCAGTACTTTCTCTCTCCATCCACCCCTGCCGTTCCTTTCCCATACTGTTCCCTCTGGTTCCCATACCACTCTCCTCATCAAGACTCTTCTCCTTCAACCACCCATATGTATATTCTATTTTCTCTTTACAGTGAGATTCATATGTCCTCCCTTGAGGACCCCTTGTTACTTAGCTTCTATGGGTCTCTGGATTGCAGCATAGTTATACTTTAGTATAAATATGTCCACCATGTTTGTCTTTCTGGGTCTGTGTTACCTCACTCAGGGTGATCTTTTCTAGTTCAATCCATTTTCCAGAAAATTTTATGATGTCAGTGTTTTTAATGGCTGAGCAATACTCCATTGTATAAATGTACTGTATCTTCTTAATCCATTCTTTGGTTAAAGGACATATTGATTGTTTCCAGTTTCTGGCTTTTACAAATAAGGCTGCTATGAATGCAGTTGTATAGGTGTGTTTGTGGTATGATAGAGTGTCTTTTGAGTGTATACCTAATACTGGTGTAGCTCGGTCGTAAGGTAGTTTGAGTCCAAGATTCCTAGGGAACTGCCATGTTGATTTCCAAAGTGTTGATACTCCCACCAACAATGAAGGAGTTTCCCCCTTGATATCACCTGGTTTTTCTTTGTTTAGGTTTTGGTTTTTTTTTGTTTGTTTGTTTGTTTTGTTTTTTGCTTTGCTTTCTTTCATGAATTTATTGATTTCCTCCAATTTTTTGTTTATCTTTCCCTCAGTTTCCTTAAGGAATTTTTCTGGGTTTCCTTTTTAAGGATTCTATTATCATAAATTTAGCTTTAAGGTCATTTTCTTGTGTTTCAGCTGTGTTGAAATGTTCAGGTCTTGTTGTCATGGATAGCTGGGCTCTGTTGTTAACCATATTTCCATTCTGTTGTTGTGTTCTTACACTGGTGTTCAGTATCTCGGTTTGGAACGATTATAGGTCTAGATGTTGCTTTTTACATTTGTATTTGTTGAATTGGTGGTTTGTTCTTTGGTTTCTGTTTCCTCCCTGGTTCTGGTGACTAGGAAACTTCAGGTCCAGTAGGATGTCTTTTCTGAGGTTTTGGGGGCCTCCAAGGAATCTGGGGATCTGGGTGCCAATGTTGCTTCTGTGGTTCCAAGTACCACAATCTCTTCTGGGTACCTGGTTGGTCTCTGAAATTCCTGTTAGATCTTGGCCTCCAGTACCACAGATGTTTTCTGTTAAGGTTGTAGACTGGAATACAGAGGGGAAAAGGTATAATCTAGAGTTGTTGGATAGGCTTTAAAGATTATTAGTAGACAGTGGGATGTGTCTGGTTGGGTACTTAGATATGATTTAGTCTTTGGTCAAACAGAAGTCTTCTGCTGAAGACATATGTTGGCGTATGGAGCTGGGGGAGGGGAGCGGGAAGTGGTGGTGTTGTATTTTTGTTACTTGTAAAAATATCTTTTTTGCACACACTACTCCAAATGTTATGTTCATTGTGTTGGTAAGGACATAATTTAATTATGATTCAACTAAATCCATTTCGAAGGTAGATAAATTATTAGACCAAAAAGTCCAGATATTATTTCATAACAGTTTGCTACTAATATTTATGTAAAGAATCAAAAGTATCTAGGAGCTGGAGAGATGGTTTAGCAGTTATGTGTGCATATTGTTCTTGCAGAGAATCCAATTCGGGGCTTATAATTGCCTAAAACTCCAGGCCTACTGCTCATGTATACACACAAAACACAAACATATATATATGTGTGTGTGTGTGTGTGTGTGTGTGTGTGTATCTTACAATGAGAAAGATAAACTTTTAAAAAGATTTCATATATTTCTTTTTTAAAAATAGATTTTTTTTCTCATATAATATCCTAGTGACAGTCTCCCCTCCCTCGACCCTTTCCTCTTCGTCCCTACATCTCCTCCCATCTGGATTCACTCTCTTTCTATTTCTCCTTAGAAAAGAACAGATTTTTCAAGGAAAATAATAAAATATAATAAGATAAAACAAAAACCAATGCATTGGAATTAGACAAAAGGAAAAGAGTTTAAGAGAAGAAACAAAAATCAAGAATCCCCTTAAAACACTAACCGAGAAGCCCTAATATATTTGCAGACCCATGTATGTGTGTGGAGACTGCGCATTTGTTTCTTGACTGCTCAGGCACAAATAATTACACAGAAACTATATCAATTGCAGCATAGTTAGGCCAATAGGTTAGGCATCTTTCTAGCTAGCTTTTATATCTTAAATTAACCCATTTCTATTAAACTATATATTGACATGAGGCTGTGATTTACTAATAAGGGTATAGCGGGCATCTTTCTCCTTTGGCAGCTATGTGGTGTATCCCTGACTTTGCCTACTCTCTCTCTATATCCCTTCCATACAGGCTATATTCTGCCTTCCTATAGGCTGAAGCAGTTTCTTCTATAACCAATGGTTATAAAACATATTTACAGCATACAGAGGGGAATCCCACATCACATGTTGACTTCAGTCCCACATACATGTTGCCTCAGTCTCTATGAGTTCATATAAGCATTTTTCATGCTGATTTAAAGGGTCTTGTTTTCTTGATGTCTTCCACCCCCCTGGCTCTTGCACTCTGCCTTCTTTTCTACAGGGTTCCCTCTGACATGAGGGGAAGGGACTCGATGGAGACATCCTCTAAACGGCTAAGTGTTTCAAGGTCTCTCTCTTACTGAAAGATGTGTGGCTGTGGATCTCTGATTTTATTCACATCTGGTGCAGGATGAAGCATCTCTGATGGTAGATGGAGAAAGAGCTGATCTATGAATTTAGCAAAATATCATATGGAGTTATTTGATTCTACTGCTTTATTTTTAAATCCTAGGTTCCTGGTCTATCTAACCTCAGATCCTTGGTTACCTAAGAATTGTTAGATATAGTTTCTATCTCATTAAGTGGACCTTTAGTCAAATAAGGTAATGGCTGGCTATTTCCGTGAGCTTTGTGCCACCCTGGCATATCTTGCTGCCATGACACCATTGTTCATTAAAGACAAATCCAAATGTTAAACATCATAACCAAGCCCTGCAAAAATTCTTTGATCTATTCTAGATGAACCCCTTAGGTCAATTTGGAAGTCACTTGAAGTAATAGAATAAGAGAACTCTTACAATCTTAAAATGATGAAATATTAAGGACATGAAACACAGCTGCCTGTGGAACTTTTTGACTTAGGAAAATGTCTTTTTATTTGGATAGGTATTAGGTAAAAATCACTACTAGGATTTAGAAAGTAAATGCTACTTTTATTTATAAAGTAATAACTTGTCAATGATATACCAAAGACATGAGAAAAGACCAATTTTCATTGCAAATTTGAAATCAGTTTTCAGTTCTGGGCCTTATAACTACAAATTCTTTTCTTTACTCTGCTCCCAGGTCTTTCAGATATATTCATATGGGAAAGTATGTTCCTTCATATTTTAACAAAGGTGGAGGCTTCAGAAACTGAACAGGCTCAACAGTTCTCTTACTAACTGCCATTAGCCATGGGGCATTAGATTCCTGATAAATAGATATACTTAGAAAAAAAACACTTGGTAATATTCTACATTTTAATTTCCCATATCCTTTCATGAGCTCATCTGAATTGGAAGTGCTCAGACAAGAAGGTCATCCAGAAAGGCATAAGACAACCTAGTGAAAAGTGGCAAATTCTGAACAACCTGCCAATTTTTGAGCTAGTTGCAGAATTTTTTCCCAAACATTATGTAAGAAAGACTCTTAATTATGTAAGAAAGACTCTTAATGGTGTATACAGGTGACTATTTGTGAGTCATTTTTCCTTGGATAATCTTCACCTATAATTTTAAATGCTTGTATATTTTGACAATAACTATGACAGTGGTTTTTAAATAATTTATGTCCTTGTAATGATGACGATGTTGAAGTTTTTAATCTAGGTACCTATAAAATATCACTCAAATTTAATTTAAACTGTTTTATAAACATATTGTTACAAAATTCTCTGTATATCAGATACCTCATTATCCTCAGCACAAATTCTTTTGTGGTTTTCATTTGACAATAAAGACAAGTAAGATAAAGAATCTGGAGCAGATTGTCAGAGGAAAATAGAAGATCAAATAGCACATATCACCCCTTGGTATTTGGCATCTGTGGTGAGAATGTCAAGTCTCTTATCATGAGACAAAATTAGAATATAATTGGAAAAGAATTAACATTTTATTTTATCAAGGTTGTAATATGACTTTAAGTTCATACTTTTTTATTTTAGTAATATTTTACCTTTGGGATGAAAATCAAATCAAATCATATCTTAATAATTTGCATCTAACTCTATATTAGGCAACAATGTTAATTCAAAAGGATTGCAGTGTTATGTGCTGTGGCTATTGATACATAACTTACAAATAATTCCAGAAACTGTCCTGTCAACTTTTATTCAGAAATGGATTTACATTAAAGAAAGATGTGTTTGTCTTAGAATTTTGAATCTGATAATTTCTAAAGTCTATGCAACTGTAGTACAGATTCAACTGTTCATGGGAAGTTTTGAAATCACAATCCCAGAAAACCTAAACAACATTGAAGACACTAAGAGAGATCTAATCTAGATGAGAAGTAGAAAAAGACAAGATATCCTGAGTAAATTGGGAACATGGGGACCTTGGGAGAGGGTTGAAGGGGAGGGTAGAGGCAGGGAAAGGAAATGTAGAGCTCAATAAAAATCAATCAATTTTAAAAAGTTTTATTTAAAAAAAATGTTTATTTTACTGATTCTTTGTGAATTTAACATCACGTACCTCAATTACAGTCATCACTCAGTCCCCCAATATGGGCCTCTCACTCTTGCAATGTCCTCAAATGAAAATTAAAACAAAGCAAAAGCAACACTAAAACCAAACCAAAACAAAGAAAGAAACAATCACCCTTTGATCCTCCATCTTTACAGCCTCTCCAACCCCTCTCCATTCCTCTTAGCGGCACTGAGGACTGTAGCTCATCACAGACTGCCTCATTTTGTCTAATCAGCTTGCAAACGTTCATTGCAATGAATCATTGGTCTGGAACACCATCATTACTGGATCATCACTGAAACTCTACTGCCATACTCCACAGTTACCACAAGTCATGTGTAGATCCTGCAGTTATGCAGTTATGTTCCATGTGACCAGTCCCTTCACAAACTCCAGCAGGATATAGATGGAGTAGACGTTAAGGTAAACAAACCTAAAGGCCTACGTGGTAGCTGCGTTGGTTAGTCTGGACCACTAGGGCTGCTCCCCTCAGGGGACGGGTGGAGCCAGCTCTTCTACACTCATGCTATCAGGGTCAGTTGACCTACCCCTGTGTTGAGGGAATGGTCTCTCCCAGAGTGTGTGTTTGGGAGGGCAGCTCTCCCATTAGGGTCACAGCCAGTTCTCTTGCTGCAGTTTCCAGTGAGGGACAGGACTAGGTTTCCCAGGGCCAGTGAAGGGCAGAGCCAGCTCAGCATAGCCCTCTGATTTCATCATGCATGGTTGCTATGAACCCGTGTGGTTACAAACGCCCCAGATACAAACACAGACATCCCCCACCCCTCCCCGGCAGCACAACCACAAATGCAGCTCTGGCACAGAGGACATTATGACTCTGAGTGGAAGCACTGGCCACTCAGATCAGCATGGCTCTGGCAGTCATCCTTAGTCTTAAAGAACAATTAAAAATGCTTCATAGTGAATAATCAAAATTGCATGCCTCAAACATTTCAAAATTTTTCAACAATATAGAAAAACGCAGAGGCAGACCTAAATACAGACTGACATCTGTAGTACATCTTCACTTTTCTCTACTCAATGGAGTAACTTTGACTGTCCCCTCTTTTTTGTTTTCTTTAACCTTATCCTTCTTGGGCTGGAGAGATGACTCAAAGGTTGAGAGGTTCCTGAGTTCTATTCCCAGCCACCCACAGAGGCTCATTACCATCTATGATGAGACCTGGTGACCCTTTCTGGCCTCCAGGCATACATGCAAGCAGAACACTGTATATGCAATAATGATTATGTAAAAGACTTTACCCTTATTAAACACCTGTATAAAGCCACTACAGGATGTAGAGACTGGTATCCATGCAAATCCCGGGAGCGTCACTCATACTACCAGTTCCCCATGGGTAGGGTTTCTGAGATCACCTGGAAGTATCTTTCAGCATTGGAATACAACCAGATACTTTTGTTCAAAGAAACTTTGAACAAATAACCAAAATAATTTAATTCAATCCAGGAAAAACATCTTACCATTATCAAACTTAGATATATACACACACCCCTTTTATGAAAATATTGTATTAATTAAAACAAAATAACCATTTAATAAAGGCCTGTTAACAGCTATACTACCCATAACTCTTTATTAAACATACAATTATTTTCACTGTTTGTGCAAGGTTATGAATTCAGCTTATTCATCTTCTGCTTCATGCCCCTACCTGGAACATGAATTTCCCTATGCTTTCCTCATGAGAAGACAAATGCTAATCTACAGAACTTTCTCAATATCGACATACAAGTGTTGGCATTATCCCTAACACAGCATGTAGCTTAGATATAGGGAACTAGGCCAAGTTAAAATCCTTTGTAAATAACCAAACTTTAAAATTCTGAGGACACCAAATTCATTTATTCTAGACAAAGAGCAAAAGACAGAACATTATTCAGACAAACAGAACACTGGTTTCATGTTCCTGAGGATGGAGTCTAGTAGTTCCAGAACTTTTGAATAGGTGTTTCTGCTTAGTTCTTGCAATTATATGTATTAGCAATTTGCTTTTATGGATTTGGATGTAGGATTAGATAAAGATTATAGAGCCAAAGACATAAAGCTATGGCAAGCTTCTACCTTTGGAAAACACTCGAGCACTACCAACGTTTTATAATCTGCAGTTTCTCTGAAGATCGTTCATCTACATGGCAATACTCTGACTACAATCTTGATATTTCAGTGCTTGTCAAGAAAAACATAGAACACATGGCAAAACATAATCACAAAACAGAAGACTATAAAGATATTTATGTATATGTTATAGAAATTGTTCCAACAGACTGAGGGTATAAAAATTACAGGTTTCTAAAGACGTTGTCAAGATTAACATATATTTATCTAACATTGTACATGGAAGAACAAATAAATTCTAAAATATATACAAAAACTTCACATTAGTTACTTTTAGTATCATTAATTTAAAGAGTTTTTTTTTCAAAAACATGTGTATGTGCATGAATTTGCATGTGTTCATGTGCATATGTGCATGAAGAAGCCAGTGGAGGTCAGAAGAGGGTGTCCAATCTCCTGTAACAGTAGTTACAGACTATCTTAACCTGCCACTTGCATGTTGGAAGCCAAAGCCTGGTCCTACGCAAAGCTCTAAGTATTCAATTGTTGAGCCATCTTTCAGCTCAAATGCCATTAATTCAAGTTTATAAATCTTATATTTGTTACTTTATTTTATCTAAAATACTTGCCTGACATAAATTACATTTTAAAAATGCGTTAGCTTTTCCAAACTTTATTGAATTAAAATATACTACTTTGGAAATGCTTAGATGCTAAATATAAATTTCCATGTTAATTTATCTTGTAACTCCATCTTCAGCTACTAATTTTTGATTATATATTTGACTTCTCTACTTTTTGCTCTACTATCCAATTTTAAATATGAATTTCCAGACTATACGACAAGGCCTCCCCAGCTCCTGATGGCCACACGCCAGGAGTCTCTAGCACTAAAAGAATAATGAAACGAATCAGCTGACTACCCATTTCTGCTCTTTTTTGTTTTCTACACTTTTTTGTAACATTCCCAACATCCCCCTTATTTTCACAGAAAAAGGTATGCTTTTACCTGGTGTAGGAGGTCCTCCTGTCTTTGTGTTGCTTTCATTGGTTAATAAAGAAACTGCTTTGGGCCCTTGTTAGGGCATAACTTAGGTAGGTGGGGAAAATTAAACAAAATGCTGGGAGGAAAAAAAGAAGAGTTAGAGAAAGAGACGCCATGAGCCGCCAGAGTCAGACATACTGAATCTTTCTTGGTAAACCACTGCCACGTGGCGATATACAGATTAATAGAAATTGGTTAAATCAAGATGTGAGAGTTAGCCAATAAAAATTTAGAACTAATGGGCCAAGCAGTGATTTAATTAATATAATTTTTGTGTGATTATTTTGGGGCTAAGCTATCTGAGCAGCCGGGAAGAACAAGCAGCCTCTCCTTGCAACAATTGGTGCTTCAATATGGTCAACTAAATCCACGTAAAACCTGAGAGGGCTTACAAAACATTTACCTATGTACCCAATTTTTTTTCAAGGGCCTGATTCCCTGACTACATGAATACTTTAAAGAGGAATTCACCAGATGTGCACTTATCTGGTGTCAGTCACCATGAAACATTCCCAAACTGGTGCTGATTCTGGAACTCTAGTCAAATATCTTGCTTCTGTATGACAAATGTCTTCAAGACACTGGAGTCTGGTTTTCACCATTCAATCCAAGTTGGAGATGCCCAATTCCATCTAAACCATCTAACACTTAACATCAAAACAAAATGATTTATTCTTGATCAGAATGCTCAAGTAATAGATATTCATCTGCATGGCTACAATGCAAATTCTTCCGCCTTTGGCCCACAAGTTCTCAACTTTTAATTTGAGGAGTACTATTTTTACCCATCTGTAAGGAATTGGGCTACACACTTCACAAATCTACAGATTAGTAGAAACTTTATTTTGTTTGTTGCTTTAGTTATAATAAATGTGACTGAAAGTGACAAACCAGATCTGGCTACTTCATTAAAAATTAGAAAGGAACTTTATCATATATAGATTTAAGTACTGTCAAATGCTAAATAAAGAACTTGCTTACTTTGGGATATAAGGACTCCATATTATATCATCAATCTCAAATTATAAACCAAAAAGATTGTTTTTTTCTCATATTGTCTGATCATAAGGGGCACAAAAAATATACAAACTCTTTGTATATGTATGTATATATAATTTTTTCATAGAAAGATTCAATTTTGAGACAAAAACAATCATCTGCATAGGACTATTACTACCAAGGAATAAATTATAACAACATGGCAATCAAACATTTTCTCCATTACCTGACATTAGTATAGTTTTTGCTGGCTTGTTGCTACTGCCTGTGTGTGATCTTGATTTACTCGGGGCAGGGGGTGAGAAGACACAGAGGCAATGACACAGACTCTGAGGGATTCCAATACAGAAGCTGTTTATTGTATAAAAGGTCGGGTTTTTATGGGGTTAGGGAAATCAAGCTGTCACAGAAACGTTTCTAGTTGGTCCTTTTGAAACTAATGGTCACTGCTGGTGTGTTGTGATTGTCTAGGAACCCGCGTCATTAGCTACCATGCTTTTTGTCTGCTGACAGGTTGTCTCTGCCAATTTCGCTTAAGCATTTTGCGTGCACTTGCTGTGCTTATGCTATTGCCCTGCGTCAGTTAGAACGAATATCTGGCAACTATTGTTCTTGTGGCATGCAGTCAGGCCCAGCATTTTTCAAAACACTCATGGACATACCTTATATCCAAAAGCAGGTGCTTTCTAGGGTAGTTAAGTACTTGAAAAGAATCAGGTACTGATTGAAATTCCATTCCTTTTCTGTACCAAAAATAAAAGAAATTTATATGTAGAACAGCTTTATTTGTACTAACTTAAACTTGTAAGAATCCAGATATCCATCAATAATAAAACTGATAAGAAAATATAGCATATTTCATAGTGAACAAATATTCAATCAAGCAAAACATAACAGAGAATTTCTCCTAAATTAATGTTTTTGAAAAACTTAATACTAAATGAAAGGAGGAAAACATACATACAATGCTGAATGTTTCATCATTGCAAAGTTGAATAATGCAGAAAAAACTACATATAGCCGTAGAGTTTTAAGGGAAAAGGGTAGGCCACACTAGTTTCAACTAGTTAGACTTGATCATCTCTGGTTGTCAATGAACCTATTACTGACCTGGGTAATGGTGAGAACTGAGAAAGGAGAGTTACTCAATGAGACCATATTGGGAAGTATAAAGAGATCATACACTGAGTCTGTCTTTATGGCATTGACACAGGTTTTAGATTTAAACAAAGGATGAACTTAGGCATGCAGTAATGTTTGAATTACTAAGCAATCTGAGTGTCAATAAAGGTGTGACATGATTGATCATGATCTCTGTTCTGGTCCTGAAGGTGGTTCCATGTTGCTGAAGAAATCATTATTATTATCATCACTGACGGGAGCAATCTGGCTCCCATAAAATGATTCCTCCTGCTCTAAGGTGCAGTCTTGCCATATTGGCAATCGCCTATGTTGGGAGGGTTCAATCCTATGAGGACCTCTTTTGTCATAGAGATGTTTATTATTTACTCAGAACCCAAGGTATCTCAAAGTTTGAAATCATGACTTGTTTTCTAATGCCTTTCAGGGCACAAGAACAGGACCCTAAAAAAATCAACAGTCAGAGAGACAAGAGAAATAGATGCTAAATACAATAAAAGAATAGAAGCCCATTTTTTGTTCCTTTGAGGAGACAAAGATTGTTCTCCAAAAGCTGTTTCTATGTGCCTGTCATATAAGTGGATAGTGATTGCTTCGTAGTGGTAGGAGGTAGAAAGTTTTGCCCAAAAGTGGCATGAAGAAATCCTTTTGGAATGATGGAAATGTTCCATGGCAGTATTTCAATGGTGATTACATGGGTTTATACAATCTTACAAATGGACTAATGGAAAGAGTTTTGATGTGTGCATTTCATTGTATATAAATTGTAACTCAAAATGAATTTAAAGTACAAAACCATAGGAGAAAAAAGCAGAAGTAGAGTACAAAAGAGCTGCCCATAAAGCACATCCCATGTATAGCCAGGACATCATATCTTAGTTTGTACTCATGAAATTCCAGTTTTTTTCCTTCCCCTGTTTTGTGAAAAACTGGTATCCATGGCAATTTTTAAATAATTCTGAACTCTCCTCGTATTTTTTTTTTATTTTCCTTTTTTTTTGACATCATGAAATACTTCTAATTATGGGATGGCAGTCTCTTGATTCTGATTCTGTGAAATCATGATTATGTTTAATAAACCCTTGAAAAGAATAGAAAGCAAAGTCATAAAATTGAGCAGCCAACATTTTCAGGCATTAGCTTTAACTGTTAGAGCCATGATGTCTGCCTCACCCTATTAGATAGCAAGTTAAATATTAGCTATTTAAATATTGGCAATGACCACTTCCTCATATTCCACAGCTTGTAAAACCACGAACTTAAACTTCAGGACTCTAATTACTAGTCAGAGAAATGGGATCTGAGGCATGCCTCTGGCTCAGAGAGAAGATGTAACATCCTAAACTGCCTTAATGACTATTGCTCAGAAGGTCCTAAACCCCTAAAAGATTATCCAAATGGCTCTGCTACTTGCCTAGGCAGACCCTTAGTAAATCTGCACTGCAGACATTAAAAGCAGCATTAGACTTTCCTAAAATGTAAATTGTCACAATGGTCTCTCTAGCTAAGGTTTATCCTTAGGCCATGAGACCGTTTTCCTCCAAAACAGTCCATTTGTTGACTTGTCCACTCTCAACTTTTAAGATGCACACTTTATAATAAATTCTTCCTGTATGCTACATAACAGTCTGTGTAAGTTATCTGAATGCTTTGGTGGAGATCACCACAATGACTAAGAAGCACAGACAAGGACAGTGGAGAGTCCAGTATTGTCTGGCATTATTATTAGGTAGACATGAGAAAACATCTACTCACCTGTAGAGGAAACCAAAGCAGACCAAAGTAAGAATAATATCAAAGTCTTGCTTGGTGAACCGATAAATTTTATTGGCCTAACTCACAGGGATATGGATAAGAGGTTACTTACAGGATCAAAAATTACTCAAAAACACCTCCATCACCATAGCCCACCCAGCATAGGTCACAGCAGCTGAAAGCTGGGGTTCTGGAGGTCACTGCATTGCCTGCAGCTCTGCAGACTGGAAAGTGTCCTTTCCAAATAGGTTTTGGGTTTGAGCATCTTCCAGGCAGTTCAGCTTGTCTGAGCATCTCTTAGCAGCCCTTGTCACTTATATAAGCTTGGAAAGGGCGTGTCTTAGTGAATCTGATCAGTTTCAGTGACTTCTTGGATTTATTTCGAGTTGTTTACTTCTTCATATCTACTTCCTCATATTTAGTGAATTTCCCTGCAGGATGGAATGCTTCAACTCAACATCCTATTATTTTACTTTCCTGTAAATATCTTGTTCTAAAATATCCTTGGTTTACCTCCTCTTAATATCCTTCTTTTTAAGTAGTTTCCCTCCGAGGAAGGTTTGAATCCCAGGGGAAGAGTCGATATAACACTCAGCCATACATTTCCGTGTTTTCACCTGATCACAAATCAAATTGTTTTCATCTTAATTCTAGTCAACTATGCATTCTCCTCCCTTGGCTTGAAGCCATTGAATTCCCTGCTCTCTTAAGCTTATGACTTCCTTCTATTGCATACACTCGCAACCCTGCTTCTGGCATCTCCCTGCTTCCTTCATGGTTAAGCTCCTTGGGTTACTCATCTCAGTCCATTTAACTTAAAGCTCCTGCTGTATCTATGCTAACCTAACTCAGGCGCCCTTTTCTAAAGAAGGCTGACAACACTTATGCAATATTTTCTAGATGTCTGTATTGATGTGTATATCCTATATCAAATAGGGAATGCTAGATCTCAAATAATGTCAATAACATATTTTGGACAATGTAATAACCGGGTGCTAAAGGGAAGGTAGAGATTCTCTTGAGGCCATTGGCCTTTGATCCATTGTGATCAGATCAGTGGCTCTTCCATTTTTGCTTTTCTCCAAATCTTTCCAGATCCTTACAAGAAAGAAATCATGTCCCACCTTTACTATAAATTAATACAAAAATAAAGAAAAGTGAAAACTGGTCACTGCTAACTAAGGCAACCCTGAGATCAGGTAAAGCAGGCTTCCGCCAGCTCCTGGACTACCTACTGAGTGGGAGATGCGCTGGGTGTACACTGCTGCTTTTCCTTTCTCTTGTAGATATATGATTAACATACCCTTAATACATATTGATTCGCATCTCAGATATATCTTTCATAATTGGAAGAAATTTGATTCTAAAATCTTATAAGAAAGGTGTTAATTTGGCCTGAGGAGTTGGTTTTTTAAAATATCATTTTTAAACAACTAGAGAGTGGTTTATTGTAATAACCCAGCATTAAGCAAATAATGTAAACAGTAATTGTAAATTAAATGCCAAAGTAGTAACTATTCACAAAACACCCAATGAAAGCTCACAGGGAGAGAGAAAAAAATAGACATGCAGACTCCTTTCAGTCTTATCAAGAGATTTAGCATCAGTTCTGACTTCTCTTCCAGAGGAAACTGGCAAATAAATGGTGATTCTGTTTTGCGGCATGTCACTAGAAGACAAAACCGTGTATCTAGACATCTTCAAAAGATATGTTGCCTTTAATATGGCAAAAAAAAAAGACACTGAGATTACTGTGTCAAAGACTGAAAGACTCTCAGGTTGTAGCCCAGAGTAGGATGGCTCCTGGTAGTCTTTCAATTCTATTCTCTTTAAATCTAGGAGAAGTCTTGCTGTCTCAGTAGTGGGGCCTCCGACTCTTTTTTATTCTCATATCCCAGGCAATTAGTGTCTGATTCTTGTCAGTCTATGGGCCTCAGTGTGACTCCCATGATCAAACATATCACTTTACCATTAGGATATAAAATAATTTACTCCTTAGCCATGCTTTTCTATTAATACTGGAGTATCGCTTTCTTTATTGTGAAGATACCTATTGATAAACGGGAATCTGAGTTTACTTCAAATCCTACAAAATCCTTAAGTAATGGCTGCGACCATTTCACCTGATGGGATACAGTTCTCACAGGTCTCCCCATTCAACCCCAAGAATGGCTACTAACATATCAGGTATGACCATCATAGCCATATCAGTTACAGGCAGATTAAAGCATTCTTATGTTATTCTTAACCTTAAAGATTAATTTTTTCCAATTCAAAACCCCAGCCTGACTCTAATCTCTGATCAGTAAATTTCCCTATTATGGGATTTTTTGTTTCTGCCAAGTCACCGTGTAATGTCCCATTAAAATTAGTCTTCAGTCTCACCTTGTGAGCTTTCTGCAAAGCCAGAGTGTTTTCTCCCTGATCACTTCTCTGTAACTAAATCTCCAGGAATCAGACCCTATCTTCATCCTCTAAGATCTCGGTCCTGCAGAAATACTGAACTAGCTAATCCGACTTCTAGTTAAAAGGATTTACTGTGAGACTCACCTTACCTGCGGGTAATGTTACCAAAAGCCTTTACCCTTCCCATTCGGCTCTAAGTTGAAGCTTAAGCTTCATGGATGCCCTTTGAATATTTAAGTGTGTTTCTAGTTGTTAAAGCCCGATATTTAAGAAGGTTTGTCTCCAGATTCAGTGAATTCCCATAGGCTGCTTAAGAATATGAGTTCCAGAACCAGCCTGGTGTGTCAGGAAAATAAACTAAACTCCATTTTCCACAGAGAACCGGTGCAAGTGCAAAATAAAACTTAGAAGGAAAGCCCTCAGGGCCAACAATTAACTCCTCCTTAGAAAGTCCCTCTGTCGGTTCTTTTATCTTTTCCTACATCCATCAAGGTACTAAGCATGCCATCAGTCTTGAGCTGTGCCTTAGAAAAGGACATCTGTGGAGGAAAGCCCCAAGGAATGCCACCCCCTGCCCGCCATCCACTCCACTTCACCCCCAGCCAAAGACCCTTGGTAAAGTCAGCACTTCAACAGCCTTAAATGTCTGTTTAAAGGAGCAAAGTAAAAGTGTGACTTTTGCTCCACCCTCATTTAAAAGATACACCTTGCTATCTCTCTGCCTTGTGTTCCTCGGCCTTTTTTCTTTTTTCTTCTATGTCCATGATAACAAGCTGTAAATTACCTTGCCAGTTTAACTTTGTCATGACATCACTGGTCCTAAATGTTTTCCATTGGTAAGGTCATTCAGTTTCCATTTTTATTCCATCCATAGGACTAGAAGACATTATATACACCCAAAGGGCTCCAAACCACACTTACCAGGGAGTTTATCTATTCTTTTGGCTTCAGATAGCCTCATAGTGGCTGTGGGGAGAAGAGTTGGCATTTAATGCTGCTACAGAGGTTGAAAGCTGTGTGTATATTTGTCAGAAACATAAGTGAAAACATTTCACATTATGTGAAAAGCATACTGTCAGACTGGGAATAAAGGAATGCTTGTGAGATGTGTTAAGGAGCTAGTCCCAAGGCAGCTCTAACAGGAAATAATCCTCAGGCTCTGATATGCTAATGAACCAGTTACTGACTCAATGCTGAGCTGGAAGACCCTGCAGTGGAAAGCTAAAGTCCCCTAAAACGACACAAAAATTTGAACTTTGGAAGCAGCTTGGGATTGCACTGCCCTGTTCCCATGACAAGGCACCAGCTTACCTGTGCCCTGATCTCCGTCAGCAAAGGGACTTTGAGACTGGCCGCTGTGTGATGCTGGCTTCAGGGACCTTGGAGTTCCTCCAGAACCATTGCTGAATTCACACCCACCCACCTGCAAGCTGGCCAGTGCTATCAAGGACCTTCTGGAGCTGCCAACAGTGTCGTCCTCCTGGCCCCACAATGAAGAACTTCTTAGTGGATGCAGACAAGCCTCTTCCCAAAGTGCCCTCACTCAATAGGATTCCCCAGCAGAAGGCTGCAACATTTCCAGCCCACCCCCTCCACCTTGGTGAGATGTCTGTTTACATGAGACTACTTTATCTTTATAATGACATAGGGTTGTAAGGACATGAGTTTACCATAATCCTTATAATAGTATGGTAGTGTAATGAATGTTTGTGTTCACAAACTGAGCACATTCAGAAGGTAACTCTGTGTTTCCATCTTAATTGTCAAATACCTCACAGCCCATTGGCAGAGCTGGTCAGACTGTTTCTAATAAAATTCCTATACTGTCTCACCTGCTATATACGGTCTGAAAAGAATCAAAGTCCAGTCATTTCAGACACCAGCACTATCCCTTCTAATAGATAGATTTTTTAATTGGCTCTCTGGGTTTTTAGGTAGAAATTAGTTATACCTATTTTAATCTTGATAGTGATTCTGGTTTTGAGCCTTGCATACTTAGCTGCTGTCTTGATTTTATCTACTCCAATTTATAGTCTATCTACTCTGAGATGGTTCTCCGAGGTCTGGAAATGAGCAAGGCAGAGCTCTAAATCCATGTATGTGCCACTGTGACTACAAGTAGTCAGGTTGACTTCATGCCCACCTACTGAAGGATTTTAGGGATTCAGCTCTTGAGGGTATCATTAGGTCATAGGTACTAGAATTCTCCCTTGTAATAACTTGTAACACTGAATACTGGAAACATGGGTCTTTATTAACTGTTTAAAAGTGGGAACTGATTCTTATATTTTTTTAAAAAATATTTATTATGGTTTATTTAATGTGCATTGGTATGAAGGTGTCAGATCACCTGGAACTGGATCTTCAGACAGTTGTGAGCTGCCATGTGGGTGCTGGGAATTGAACCCGGGTCCTCTGGAAGAGCAGTCAGTGCTCTTAAACACTGAGCCATCTCTCCAGCCCCTGATCCTTATCTTTAAAAGCAGAAGAACACATACAAAACTTGTTTGCTTCAAGTTGTACCATATAAACATGCTACTCTGTGGTATACCTGCAATTTCTGAGTGTAAGACCGGAGAAAGGAATCTTATAGAAAACTCTCCATCTTCAAAGTTAAGTACTTACCACCAACACCCCACTGTTGGGTTGTACTTATTACCACTACCACCACCACTATTGTATTTATCACCACAACCACCACCACTGTACTTATCACCAACACCACTGCACCCTGGTTTGCTGTTGCATGTTGATTGTATTTGTTTCTCAAATCCTTCACTCTATAAGATGTGTTTCAACACTTCTTGTTTGTATAGTAGGTTTATTTTAATAATTCTATCCAATTTTACTTGCCAGAATCTTTGAAACCATTTCAAGTATTTTCTAGCAGTGATGCTTGGTTTTCATATTGATGACTAAGCTTTCAAGGAATAAACGGAATTCTCCATAGCCTTCCTCAGTTCCTCCCTACCTTTACATCGATTCTTTCTTTGAATGGATGATGCCACCATCCTACTTGGCTTTTCTCTCTTTTGTTTGTTTGTTCTGTATGTTTTTTAATCTTTTTTTATTACTTCCAGTATCATAGGTTAATAGTGTACTGCCGCATCACATCCTCCTTGTATTTCTTACTTACACATGCACACCTTCTAATGAATATTCCGGAACATTGTTATTCAAAAAATAAATTCTAGCCTTTGTCAAGTTATAAATCCAGTGTAACTTTCTGCCTCTACATCAATGGGACATTGAAGAACTAGTTAGCATTTTAATGCACTATTGCTATGTTCCATGCTACAAATCTGTTCTTGCACTTTCTTCAAACTACTGAACAGGTTTAGAGAGATATGTTTTATGCAAGACTCTTAAGAAAACACTAAAATAATATTATATCATGTCCAATTATTTTAAGAATGTTTACCTCCTGCTGTGCAAAACCTAACAGTAATTTAGTTTTGCCTGAGGCAGTACGGGTAGTCTTTCTTTGTTTAAATTTCATTTAAAATAGGCCCTTCTGTTCAAAATGCCATATCACGGATGCTGTGGTTCATTAACTCAAGGCCGTAGCAGACTCAAACAGAAACAGTGCTTTTAAATTAACGTATAGATTTTAGATAACTTTCCCCAATTCATTGACCATTCAGGAAAATGACATAGTTTTGCATTTTTTTTTTATTTAGGGTTAATGAATTTCTTCTGTCATTATCTTTTTCCTGTCTTTTCTGGTGCTAAAGGAATGAACCCTTGACTCTAACTGTTCCTCCCAGGTCCACTCCTCTTGAAAACTTGGGCAGGATTTTCCCAGAGTTGGCAGACGTGGAGAATGACCATCCAGCTCTAGACAGCACCTCCTATGGGGCACTGGTTTCAAAGAGGCAAATTGAGAATGACAAGTCATTCGATGTTACAAGGAAGAAAACAGAAATGTTTGCAAGGGTCATAAAATAAAAACACAATAACCTATGTTCATTTGTGATGTCTAGAGAACATCACAGTTTATTTCACTGAAAACTGTGGATAATTCAAGGATACACATGCCAAACATGGATGGCTGAGTTTCAAAGTATGCATATAAAGTACTCTAAAGTTCCAAAACTTGAATGTACAGATTTAAACTTCGATGATTCAGATGATCCTGAATTGTTTGTTTATTCTATACCTGCCTGAACAGGATAGCTCACTCTGTCTAGGAGAGAGAGAGAACAGAGAAAGACAGAGAGACAGATGCATACAAAAAAAGATACAGAGAGACAGAGATGGAGATGAGAGAGAGACAGAGCAAAAAGGAGCAGAGAGAAGCAAAGACATGCAGACGGACACACAGACGGACACACACATACACAGAGGCAGAGAGAAAGAGAACAAAGAGAATAGATTTGTGCTTTGACTCATCTCTGGGTGATTTCATCTTACAGAAGAGGGGAGGACTGGTTACTAACAAACAATGACATGCTTTAGAAATACTTGTTATGCCCTTCGTAAGGCAGAGGGAGTTCAGCAACAACACAAAACTTGGACGAGAGTCTTTGATTGGGGACTTGATGTACACCAAGCAGCTGTACTGGCTATGAGCATGTACCCTTCACGATCCTGCAACAACACACCTACCAAAAAGAAGCACGGATTTCAAGTTATCACTGTGCTGACATCTTTAAACTCTAAAATTTATGTGAACCAAGATTGTAGGAAAAATAGATAATGAATGTAGTATACATCATGGTATGTTATCATACAATCCAACCAATAAATGAATGAAGCAGTCCGTAAAAATATATGCACATAATGATTTTTTGATGCAACAGTGAGCCAATTCTGATGTAACTGACTTATTCAGAGTGTGACTACTCAAACTACAGAGACATTCTGTTCTGAGAAATTCAGACACAAGGCTGAAAAGCAAATGTGTGTTTTCACACTTTGATTTAATGCTGTAACTTTTGTTCCAGACTGTACCTTTCTGCAGAGTTGCAATCTGTGTCTGTCTTGGTGATAGGTGGCTCTCACTGTAGCTGCCAGTCTTTCGAGAGAACTGCATAAATAAAATGTAATAAAATATGAAAGTATTCAGTGACATTTTTTAATGTTCCCAAAATGTACTTACAGGACAATCAGGGCATAGTCATAAGAAATGTAATGGTTATTTGTTATTTACCATATTGAACATGAAATGAATTTCCTTGTGTTCGAGTCCCTACATGTCCCCGTGACCTAGCATCCAGTCTTAGGGTGTAGCCTCTATGGAGAGTCTTTTCCTGGCATGAACTCAGCAGAGACATCTTCCTCCCAGGACCTCTTATGTCTCTCTCAGGCCTGTCTCTTCAGTGCTGTCCATCATGGTGACTGTTTTGTTTGTTTGCTTTGGTGTTGCATCTATTACACCTGCAGCCTGCTGCACAGCCTCCTGCAGCCCCTCCTGACTTCTGGAACTTCTGGATTTTTGACATCAGGTTGCCTTTACTGGATATTTATTTTTCATGTCTCTTACTGTTATCTATAACAGAAGGATGACAGAAGACATCTTCGTAATCATAAGGAGACTTTCATTTATCAAAAGGAAAACCAAACTGGCCCCTTCACTTCTTCTGAGTGGGATGCTTGTAAAAGGGGAAATTCTTTGTTGATGTTTGTTTCTCAAAGTAATGGCAGAAATATTCACTGAGTCTTAAATGACTCTTCTCTTTCCCTGAGCCTCTCTTGCCACAAGACTCATTGACCCTTGATTGCTGCACTGAACTGTGTTTCACAACATGAGATGATAACAGTCTTTAAAATATTTGTCTTGGAGTGAAGATGCAGAAATAGCTAATGTGATGGGGAAGAATGGAACAAGAGCCTCGACTCACTCCTCCCAGAATCACTTCACTTTCTTTATCAATTTGTAACTGAAATAGTGGCTCAGATGTGAAAATGTATTCCAGATATTTCAAATAGTTTACAGGGCTTAATATAGTAACACACAATAACATTGAGCATATTTATCAGAATCACTTTGTAATTATTTCCCCTCTAATTTTACAACTCACACTGGTATTTTTTTTTTTTTTGTGGTGTCTTGTTCACAAAAGATTATCCTCTTATCTCACTTGGAGAACAATTTTGAAAAAACAACATCTCCGAGTGTAAGACTTCCCCATCAGACTGATGAGCTGTGAGTGGTGTGGAGAAACAAAGGAACAGCTGGACAATTTCTTTCTGAGCCTGATGGGAAATTTGTCATGTTTTAGGCCAAGAATTCACAGAAGCATAATACACAGCAGAGGGTCACTAAAAGTTTTAAGCCTGTGTTTTTCAAATAAAGTCGAATTCCAGGAATGGAAATGAATGGTCTGGGCTTCATACCTTAGTTTGAAGAATTGTCTTCAGATACCTAAGAAGCATTACAGGTTCATTAAAGGCTATTTTTACTTCCTTATCACAATATGGGTTATAATTCCTGAGAGGCAGGAGAACGAGGATATTGGAGACAATATAAAAAGGGGGGAAAGAGTGCAAGCTGCAAATTTCAAATGAGGGAATTTGTTTGTGTGGTTGTCAGCTGATTGAAGGGGGTTTGTGGAGAAATGAAATCTCTTATCCTGAATTTTCTTGGCAGCTGTCACTTTCTTCACAAAGGCTGCTGGTTTAAACTATGGATTTAGGATTTTTTAAATTAAGGTATTCTATAATATCCATCTATCTAATTTGGACAAGTCACTAGCTGTGGGGTAGTGTGTCATTTTATAAAGCATCTCTCCTGGGCACGTGTTATGATCAGAAGGAGCCCCGAGCACTCAGGAGGGTTTGAGTAACAGGGCAAGCTGATTTGATTATGGCACAGTCTATACAATCATGTGGACAATACTGATTGATACTTGGAGATAAGCTATAAAATAAGAATAATGAAAAGACCAACTGTAAAATCAACATAAGAAAATTTTGAGATCTATTACTCTGTGTTTGCCCCATCCCATATATTTCTGTGATTTCCTTTGAATTCTCCTGAGGCTATCGTGTACCCCAAATTATGTGCAATGCAGGCACCTGAATCAGGACTTTTTGTTGTTATTCTATGAGCACAGCAGCATTTAACACAAACACAATTTATGTGGAGGATGTAGGGCCACATTTGTATTTTAAGTGTTTTCAACATGTTACAGACCCACAGTGTGGTAATGTGTTTAATGTTGGCACCATGTAAAAACTGGATCAGGTGGACCTTGACTCACAACTGTATGGTTTACTTGTAGGTTCATGTTCAGTAGGGTGTGGTCAGTGGTGAGAGGTTTAGCACATTGTTAGGCAAGGTCTACTTGGAGGAAGTAAGTCGTTGCTGGCCTACTAGGCAGGTTTTGCCTTCTCTCCCTTCTCCCCTCTTTACCTCTTCATTTTAGCCATGTCTCAGTAAGTAGTCCAGTTCCACCATGCAGTCACCATCATGTTGCTTTGCTGCACTACAATAAAAGCAGTGGAGACAACTGACCATGGTCGGATGCCTCTGAAGGAGTCAGCCGAAACAAGCCCTCCTTCCTTTAAAATGATTTTCAGGAGCACTTTTTCACAGTGACAAATATCAGATTGATATAAGTAGGGGACTTAGCAAATGCAGATGCAATCATGGATGCTGTGTTCATGCTGCTTTGGAATTGATGCGAAATAGTTGTCATGAAGCCCTTTCTGAACAGAGTCCTCAGGTTTGACAGTGGTTCAGATTGGCTCCACTTACCATGTCATTTTGCATTTTGAAGTTTATACATAGTCATTTCTTATTTCCTTTTAAATCTGGTCAGCAAAGCGGTAAATATCCTCAGGCTGTGCATTTTTTGTCATTGTTTTCTTTCTCCTTTTTTTCCTGGTAATCATTAAGTTACTCTAAAAATAAGAGGAACAAAAAGTATATTTTGTGTTATTTCATTAAAAAGTTTGAAAATGTCATTTTTAATTTGAAACTGTTTGAAATAAAAATCTTAAAATATTTTGTGGAAATATTCTTCTTGTAAATATAACTCTATCACAATATTTCTCAAACTGGATGGGGATAAAGAGAATTAAGTAGAGAGGATCAAATGATTAAGGAACATATTAGCGGGTAGAAGGTTTCATTTGACGGCTAAGTCAAATGAAAGGTTATGAAAAGGTCATATGTGATATCGATATAAATAATTTACATTGGTGTGGATTTGAAGGTCAATTTTGTTATATGTATATGCATATTTCTAATCTTGATTAAGGTATTGTGATTGTATAGTTCATTTAAAAATGTAATGTATATAGGTTGTTAATGGATAATCATCAATAATTGTCAAGCTTTTAGTCATGTTAGTTAGATTTTCTAGATATGCATAGATACATTTCAGCTAGATAGGCATTCTTCATATCTTTCAAAGACTGCAGAATATGGCATTTAAAATATTTTAATAACTTAGGACTTTTCATGACAATGAGACACATCTGCTCATGACAGCACCAAGCTACTTCAAGAGGAAGATGGGCGTCGAAGAGGCTCCTTATGGAGTTGGATAGCCATTTGGGCAAGAAACTGCTCTTGCCTGGACTGTTGCATAAACTGGACACAGAGAACCCGCAGAGAGAGGACTGCTAAATTTGCCTAAAGGTGAGATGGTCTTTCGGGGTTCCTGACTCATAAAAGAGTCTGCGAGACATTCTACAGGACACAGCAAAAAGTGACTAAACTGTCTTGGGAATTTCCTGCTTGATGAAAATGTCTGCTGGATACTATGGGCCTGTAGGCTGAAGATGGATGCCCTAACGGTACAGAGGAACTTTGGGTGACTGTCCAGGCAGCGAGATGTCTCTGTCATTTCTAGAGTTTTCTTATTTCTTGTTTACTTAGGTAATATTATATCCTTCTGGAGTCTTTGATGGAGTTAAAGGATAGATAGTTATAGTTTTCCTTAGTTATGATAAGAGATAAAATAGATATAAATATTGTAACTGTAATTCTTGCTTGATAACCATTTTGTTATATGTAATCTTACTATGTTAAAGTGAAAGCCTTTCTTTTTTGTTTAAACAAAAAAAGGGGAAATGATGGAGGAATTACTTTCATTTAATAAAGAAACTGCCTTGGCCCATTTATAGGCCAGCCCTTAGGTGGGTGGAGCAAACAGACAGAATGCTGGGAGAAAAAAGCCAAGTCAGGGAGTCGCCATGATTCTCCCAGTCCAGACAGATGCAGGCTAAGATCTCCCTGGTAAGCCAGCTCATGGTACTACACAGAATATTAGAAATGGGTTAGATCAATATGTAAGAGCTAGTCAATAAGAGGCTGGAACTAATGGGCCAAGCAGTGTTTAAAAGAATACAGTTTCCATGTAATTATTTTGGGGCATAAGCCATGTGGGTGGCTGGGTGCCGGGGACGCAGCCCTGCCGCTCTTATTACAACACATATGGAAGGCTATTATATCATAGCTCATTTGAAAAAATAATCAAAAGTGTACTACAATTCATGCAATCTGAAAGAAATAAATGAGTAAGTGGAGTTTGAGTCCTTGAAGGAGGGGGATGAGTGTCTAGGTCAATCTTAACTATGAATACATAAAAACTTCATTGAAATCTGTTAGTAATTTCAAAATCTAGCTTTAAAACATGAGTTAAAATGAAGGTACCCTATGTAGGAAAAAAATGATGCTCCAAGAAGACATTGTCTATTATACCAAAATTGTAATAAAAGACGTGGTTATTTTCTTATGTGTTATAGGTCAAGAAAGCCCCAGATGTCTACAAAGCAGTACATCTTTGGTTATCTACTATAACTATAAGGAAAGTCTTTCTTGTTGAAGTCAACACCTGCTTTCCTTGCAGTAACCCATCTCAACTCTAGTAGGAAACTTCTTATCAACTGCTTAGTTTTCCTAGTACAAAAGAGTAATATACAGGGTGAGAAAAGGCATCAGTGGAAAAGAGATATCTGTGGTTTTACCCAGTACTGAGTTCTGAATGTTATTAATATGAAATTGCAAGGCAAGATGTGCATTCTGGCACAAGAGTGATGCTATGGACTAGCTAGCTGATTCCTACTTGTATTTCAGATATCTTCCATAGGAATAATTTTATATGATGGGCTATAATCCTCATCTAAAACTCATAGCTGAGGAGATCATAAGTTCTGGGGAATTTTTGTTATTTTAATAGTTGGCCATGGTGTGAAATTGTCTTATAACATGTATGTTGAGATCCATAGACCTGGGATGCTCTCATTATTAGTTAGAGAAGCTTCTTTTTCAGTAAGCAACAGTTAATACAGTCGATCAGAATATAACAAAGACTCACCCTGAAATGATTGCCTTTATCAATCTCCATAGCCCCCACTGAGGCTTAGGGAGCATTAAGGAACAGGAAAGAGAATGTAAGAACTAGAGGACAGGAAGGAGCGTTGTGAAATACTGGCTTGTGAATACGCCATGCCTGCTCCACTTGTGAACTGTTCCAAACATAGTCAGTTACACAAGACCTTGATTTTGTGATTAAGCCCATCAACATCACCAGGTAGTTAGGGAAGATGATCTCCAAGCACAACCTCTTACCATTTTCTGCTGATAGCTAGTGAGAGAGGATTGACCACCAGTAAGAGTGCCCTAATGGATAACTCCATATCCATGCATATATGGGTAACAGTATTGGAGTTTGGAATTCACCACAAAGAAGGGTGATATGGGGAGAAGGAAGGAGAGGAGGAGAAGAGAAAAAGGAGGAGAAAAGGAGGAGAAAATGTTAGGAAGGAGTTTGGCGAACATAGAGAAACCAGGGACAGGAAATGGGGAAAAGGGTAAACATATTTACATTTCATTATATACATTATGGAATTTTCAAAGAGTAAAAAATAAGAATTTAAAAGTACATATAACAAAGCAGTTTAAACTGACTTCTTTAGTCTTAGTTTTTGTGAAAGGAGGTTAATTCAAAATTAGGTAGTACATTTTATTTCTAGTCCAAGGTAATAGATAATGTTGAGGAAATAATCTGTTAGCAAATATGCAATTCTGTGAGGAAAACACCTGAAATAACACTGTCTTGCACTTGAGAGAAGATAACCGTAAGTCCTACAGAACTGACTTTCTAGAAGTCCACTGGGAGATGTTGGATGACAGAGTAATGAAGAAGTTACACCGCCTTCTGCATGAAGTGTGAGAGAAAAGGGGATAGGCTGGAATGTGTGGTGGGCTTAGCAGAAGTAAGAAGAATAGTGATGACTGCATTTGTTCTCCTAATTTTAAGTAAAGAATTTGATTGACTTTTAGCAGGTGTTTTGTTTAATACGATTTTTAAAGAAAAGTATTTGAAAATATTAATCAGTAAAATATGCTAGACTGGTGGTTTTATTCTAAGTTTGTTAATTATGTTCCAGTCTTTTGAAAGATTGAATATCCCACAAGTCATTATTAAATAGAGTCTACTCAGTCAAGTTTTGTGCTGTTATTGGTCACATTAACTTACCAATAACATTGAAAATATGAACACACCGAAACTTGAGAATATGTATGTTTTCTTAGTGAGTAAAGCAGTCAAGGTATCTACTAGCAGCTTAACTAAATAAAATGCTGAGGTCTTTGTTGGGTGCCACTGCTTGCTGTGCAGGCATGAGGGACACACACCTGAAGTCCTAATGCCAGAGCAGAGACACGAGCCTTCACAGTCATCTGGCCAGCTACTGGCCATAGACAAATCACTAAGTGCCAGATTTGAAAAAAAAATTCAAAAAAATCCATGGTGGGAGTGGCCATGGGTGGCCATGGCTCAGGGACTGATCCCATACCCATCTGCATTTGAACAGTATTCACTAAGGGTTGTAAAGCCAAAAAAAATTGACAGAATGAAAGGTGTTGGGAAGGCGTTGTACACAGATGGGATGAGTATAAGGCTATAATGAATGTATATGTATGTATATATAGATACAAGCAAAAATTGAAAGAATAAAAGATGATAAGGAGGAAAGCAATTGAGAAAGACACCTGGTATCTCTCACCTCTACACACACATTCACATTAGTATATATACCCTGCCCCTCTCTCTCTCACACACAAATATATATGCATATATATATGTGTGAGTATACATATATAAGAATATATATGTACATATATACTAATATGTGAAAACTATATGCTGTACACATTGCAAACAAACACACAGTGTTAGATCCCTTAGGATTTATTTAATCTTAATTTATAAATGCACAGTGAATGATTTAACATATTCCAATTACTTCATCTGTTATATAGGTCTACAACTAGCTATTCAAATCTCTGATCTGGGCACTCTTTGGGGTTCAATATCTACGAATAGGCAATCTCCACAGTGTCACCTCAGCACACAAACCTTACCAGGTCTCAGGGGAACTCAAAATTCTTTCTCTTATAAAATTTACTTTTTCTTTAGCACCTGTCTGTCCTGTTTCTACATTTGTCTAACTACATTAAAGCTTATTGACTGCACCACTATGTGTTTGTATTTACTTTGTCTCTCAACACCAGGATAATGAGAAAACGTAACAAAATTTGAATGACAATCTAGAAAGTAACCAATCTTGACAGCTGTTATGTGCACTGCAATTGAAGTTGACTGATTTTCATAGATTCTTTGTTTTTTTTTTTTTTGTTTTTTTTTTTTTTTTGTTTTGTTTTTGGCATAAAGCATTTTATTGGGGGAGAGAGGCAGAGAGAGAGAGAGGGAGAAGAGAAAGAGGGAAAGAGAAGAAACGCGTGTGCATGCTGAAGAAACAAAAGAGGGAAGACCATAGTCTCTTTGTTGAAGTAGAGAAAATCTATGGATGAGAAACCAAAGACAAAATCACACAGGAGTAATGGAGATTGTGATCATGACTTTGAACTCTCCTAGAGGAAACAGAAAACTAACAACAACAGAAAAAACTCTAGAGACAAACTTAAAGATTACCATAATATAAATAAAAAGTGTGCAATAAATAATATAAGTAAATAAAAGTTATAAATTAAGCAGATAATTACTAATAACTATATGACAGACTGTTTCCCTGCTGAGAAGATATCATTGATGCCTCCTGGAACTACAGTGACAGCATCTTCGAGAAGAAAGTCACCTCTGTCCCTGAGTTCATTACCACTTGTGTCAAGAGACAGTCTTTAATTAATTAATCTCTTCCCACTGAGGCATGTCATGCTTAATATAGATTATCCCTACTGTGTTCCATGACTGAGGACTGATACTTGACACATGTAATGTTTGATGTAGGCTGTCCCTACTGGGTTCCATGATGAGGACTGATACCTGACACTTGTAATGTTTGATGTAGATTATCCCTACTGTGTTCCATGACTGAGGACTGATGACAAACAGAACCAAATCTTCTGTCACAGGGAGTTGAGCATCAGTTTATTTGAGAATTTATGCAACAGAATTCAATAATGTTTTGAAATTGTGACCCCATAGTATCTCACTTTCATTGATATATAGGAGCTTTTCTCTCAGCAAAAAACAATGTTTTTAGTGTTTATGAATATAAAAGCTAATTAGAGTAAAATGTTATTATCCACCACTTTAAACCTCCCTTAATATTCAGTAGCTACCATTATTACTCTAAGATGTTACATTTTTCTGACTGGTGTGAGTAGTTCAAGTTAACCCAAAATAAAAAATAATAAAATAAAAAAGTTGATTTCCCATTATTTAAAAGTTGATTTCCCATTATTTAAATGCAAACATTATACAACTATCCCCTGATGATATGGATCATCATTTATTCAATACTAAGACATTTTAATTTTAGATTTAACCATCTTATACAATGTGTTCACTTCATTTTGTTCATTGCACATTTTGGCATAAATAGTTACTTGCCTATAAATTTCTAAAAATTCGCACATTCCTGGTCTCTGAAAACAGCATGGAAAACCAGGTAAAGCCAACCTCCTCTACTCCAGTAAGAGACCAGAGTGCATACACTTTGCATCTTCTGAGGGAAAGAATAGCTTATGTTTACTTAGTACAATAATTCTGTTTTATCACCTGCGTATCTTTTAGAGAGGACTGAAAAACTAACCCACAATTTACTTCTACAGAAAAAAATAATAGCATAATAAGTTGTATATTTCATATTTTCTTTATGAAAACTAGTATTTACTTTTCTAAATTTAACAAATAAAGTGAAGAGATCTAGGATTCTTCACAAAAATCCTAAATAAATGCATGTAAAGTATAATAATTAATTTCTACATATGTTTTCACCTGAAAGTTAACATAGTTACATGATTGTGAGAAATTTTAAGATACATAAAAATTCCTTATAATTCATCTCTTCTATTTCCAGGTTCCAAGTGACAGCAAAGGAGATACCAAATGTATCAGAACAATGAGAGAAAATATAAGCTTAAAAGTCACATACAACAGCATGAAAATTAGAAACAGTGTGTGCAGAAAACAGTAGCTAAAACTAATAATTGACTCAGATACCAGATGATTTCCCCAACCAACAGGTTACTGATGTTGCTAGCAATATCTCCAACAGAATATCACTTCTTTGGGATGCACTGGGGAAAAATATCTTGAATGAGTGCTACATTAAACCATTAACTCTAGTTTAAACTCGGTGAAGCAGATGCGGCTTCCTGTGAACATCAGAGTCAGAATCAGGTTTGTGACCTATCCTTGAGACCAGCTGGCCACCCCAGTCAGACAGGCATTCTGTAGTACCAGTTACGGGCTGCGTGAGTGCACTGTAGTGGAGGGCAACGAGAAGAAAACCATTGCTGCAGCTGATTCTCAGGCATTTGTGTGCTGGGCAGTCATTATCTATCACAGAAAACGTGGTCTCAGTGGCACAGCCTGGGCTAGAAGTTCAGGCTTGGTCAATGGGCTGCCTGTTTAGTAAATGTACATTTTAGCCTTCGAACTGAAATTACAGAGCTCGTTTAAAAGTAGTCCAGTTTTCTGGCTTGGACACATGAGGTAGCCAGCGACAGCCTAAGATGGATGGATAATGCTTGCTGCTCAGGTCTAATGAGTCACGTGGCAAGTCATCTGCTATAAGCAGAGCACCAGAGCCCATGTGTTGTGCTGGATTATTTCTAAGCCAATAGATATAAATATATCAGCTACTAGTGTTTCGTGGTGAGTTAAATAATCTCTCTAAGCCTACACTCTAAGACTCCATCTGTAACTACAGAGAAGGAAAATCTACCTTTCTAAGCCGCAGTAAGGATAGTTCAATGGAACTTAACAAATGGTTGCTCTCTGAGGACTCTGCCCAAGCAGGTGAAATAATTCCTGATTTAAAACACAGCCATCTGGGAGCTGGTGTGGGATTAGGCTTTGGTTAAGGCTGTAGCTGTTTAAAAGACACTGAGGAAAATGAGAGCATTCAACCTCAGTACAGGCAGCAATTGTGTGTCATCTGTTCTGTCTGTAAAACAATGCAGCACTGCTGAGAGTCACCTGGCAGATACTATATGACGGCACAGGATACGTGGTACGGTTTGGGGGAACAGGAGCTGCAGAACCCCAGAGGAGGCCCGTCACAAAGAGATTTAAAACAGCCACAAAAATGGGGATTTCAGGAGACAGCGTGGGAACTATGGCTGAGTCATCTACTTAGACAGAAACTCCAAAATAGTTTACAGTCTTAAAGGAAGACAGACAAATAGCATCTGCCAGAGAGACAGAAATCAATTTCATGAGCATTCACCAAAATTCTTTCAAGATGTACCAATGAGAGTGCCAGTTGTGGAGCATATGTAAAAGACACATTTTACTTCTGTTAAAATTGTCCAAAGGAGGAACTAACCCCTTTGTGACTCAGACTGTGAAATGAAGCTGGGTTGACAATACAAAAGCTCTTGTCAATCACGTGATCATTTGAAGCTAGGAGCCCAACACACCAGGGTCCAGGAGAGACTTTGGAGGAGGAAATTCAAGGAAATGTTTTGGAAAGCAGCTGGGGATGTATGAGAGACCCTGAGTAAAAAGAAAGGAACAGAATTAGAAACACATATCTCATGTTTAAACTGAGCATTAGAGCCATGATTAGATCTCTTCAGAAACCCTGCTCCCATTCAAAGCAGAAGAAAGCCAGGTGAACAACCCTTTTAATTAAAGATCTATAATTTGATTAATGAGCCACATTATCTTTTGGATTAGGAAATGTGTATGTCATAAAGGTTTTCTCTAACCCTGTTCTAATTTAGCGAAGGTAAAATCAGAATCCATGGTTTTCTCATTTAACACATTCGACCCCCACCCAGTTTACTATCCTGTGCATCCAACATTTTCCAAGCTCCAGCCGAGGTTTTGATGCATTACTCATTACTGCCTTACTCTCTACTGACAAATAGCTTCAGGTCATATTCAGGCATCAAATCAATCAGAAGGTGATTCAACCTCTCAACCAACACAATTTTACAACATTTCTGCCGGCTGCCTGGGCTTGCTGAAAGGACTAAAGGTTGCTTTCCCTCCTACATACTTTAATGTGAAGTGTGTGTTGCCATAACACCACCAGTATCGTGAATTCAAGATTTGTTTGTCTAAGTGGAGTCCTTTCTTGCTTTGCAACCTTCTGAAGTATCTTGGAAATATTTTAGAAGGACTTTAGTTCCTTCAGGCTCTCAGACTGACATGCACCTTGGCTGAACTTTGAAGTAAATTCTACATGTATCACTGTTTTACTGCATTCTCTTATTTTTGTTGGTCTCCCTTACACGCATTCTTTCTCTTTGATCATCCCATAATGTGTGTCTATACAGAAATCTACAGAGTTAATCTACAATAGCTTTGCTTCTATAAAAAGTTTGACATGTTGGTTCCTTGAACAAAAGGTCACACACTAGGTTTTTGAACCTTATCTTCCCACCCCCTCCATCCCTTCTTCTCTCTCTCAAATAAGATCTGAACAACGTCCTAAGTCAAATAATCTACCAAAATTTAAATAAACCTATAATTTAAATTTTTATTATATCCTAGAAGTTCTGAAGTTTTCATACTATAAATTAACTACTGAGTAATGTTTGTTTTCCTTCATATTGAAATAGTTACTTGAAAACTCAAGAGTTACTGTTTTCTTCTGTCTCAACCCACCCATTCCTCATTAACAAACTGTGTCCTAGACCCCTCCTCACATATCACAGCCTGGAAGGTAACTGGCCGTGAGAAGAGGACTCATTAACTTCCAGATTCCCCCAAGCCTGGCAACCGTCTGCTGAACTCAGTAATGATTATGGTCTAATAATAACTTATCCGGTTATTTCTTTTAAGTGTTTTCCTATCTCTCTAGAGATCTCTTATTCCCCCTTTCCTGCTTGTTTATATTTTTGCTTTCTTTCTTTCCCTTTTTAGAAAGTGTATTTTTCCTCAATTGTGTAATCCTTAAGTGCTTTGTGATGAGGAAACAATTATCATATAGTTGAAAAGTTTAGGAGATCACAAGGCTTCTTGGTGAAAAGCGGCCACCTGTGATACAAGAGCAAATGGACTGGGGATGGTACAGAAGGCTTTCGTGCTCACCTAACATGGGCAGTCCATGCTGTGGCTCCATCAGTGATGACGGTTACTGTAGGCATCTAGTGGTTGAGTTTCTTGGCCAAAACTTTCAAGCAATTACTCTGCGGTCTCTTCAATGACCTAGCAGCCTCTATCACTGGCTTTATCTAAAGTATTCTTTGGTACAAGAGCATCGGGCAGCATTTGTGCTGGCCCTTTCACTGATGCTGAAGTCTTAATCCTCAAACTCTACTTCAAAGCACATGAGCATGGCATTAGGAGAGTACCGTGCCATGCACAAGCATTTACAGACATAGCTGAAGGATTCCTTCTAAAGAGGCCTTTTTATGTCCTTGCCAGAGTCAAATCTTATAGTCCCAAAAGATTTCTGCTAGTTGGTTTGCAGTATACACTGAGTTGAAATGTAATTCAAGTGTCACTTACAACTGTGTTCCAGAGGAATGCTGGTAATTGTGATGCCTGTGATGATTAAGTCTTTCACAATTCTAAGCCCCAAGCACCCAATCCCATTACCGACTGTGTTGCATAGAGAGATTTTGATTGCATAGGGAATTTGGGATATTTTACTGGACAAACACTAGTGATTAGGTATTTGTTTAAACTCTATGCTTCAAATAAGCTCATAACAAAAGTAATGCATTCTGCCATATAGTCTTAGAAGTGCTAAGTAAGAAATTGTGGGTGAGATGGGAGAAACATCAATAAGCAGAATATTCAACAACAAAAATTATAGCAACTATTGAGTATTCATCTCACTAAACTATGTTGACTATCTCATTTCAAACTCAAGTATATCTCATGGGGTTGGCTATTTAAAAATCAATGGAAAAGTGAAGTTTGAAATAAAATGACATTTCTTGTGTAGAAGTGTCTTGCACTAATATTGTGACTCGGTAATTAGGGCATTTGTAGCTGCAAAGGTATTCATGTGCCACCAGCTTCAGAAGAAAAAAAATCACTTTCCTTTATAGTGTTTGATATTTAGTCCATTATTTATAATTTAAAGTATTCTTCCCATATGAAAGTATTTATTAATATATAAGTTAGATCGAAATACTTAAAGTGTTTATTGCATTGTGACATCATTAACCAATTATCTGTGTCATGACATTTGTTTCTTATAAAACTGTCCGTGCAAAGTCATTTAGGAAGCAAAAACAACAACAATTTAAAAAAATCTGTCCCATGAGTCAGTTTTCAATTGTTAATTTCTTGAGTTCAAATGAACCCTAAACTTCAATGGAGATGTTACTTACCCAAACATCAGAATTGCTCATGAAGACAAGGAAGATAAAGTGTCTCTTCTCAGTTCTGTAGAAGAAATTGATAACAACCTAAAACATACCATGGCTATGTTCTTTCTTTAGATTTGGAATATGTAGCATGAAGAAATGAAAAGACCTGCATCTTATGGTTTTTCTCTTTCTCTATTATAATAGTTCTAACACTTACATACATGGTACAAAGAATAAAATGCTTTTAAAATGGTTCCCTGGGAGTCCAGGATACATCCTGATGTCACTATTGACATTACAACATTAACTTTTTAATTTACTTATCTACTTATTGCTTTTTAAGGATTCAATATGAATTCATTTTCTTAGAAAACAGCATTGTGACATTTTGAATATACATCATGTTTCTCATTTTGTTTGATGTCTTGGTGACTTTAGAGGAAGTTTAAATTGGAAGGTTACATGCAGTCAAAATCAATACCAATAGCCTGTGAGTTTTGGTGAGCTTTCAGGGCTTCTATGAGCAGGAATCATAGGGTATATTCCAGCACCTGGCACTAGAATTTTTTTTGAAGTCCTGGCTTCTAAGAGAAAAACTATCTACCACTATAGGGTACCTCCATTCAAATTCTGTTTTAGTTACATAATTTAGGATTTTTTGTACTTAACTGTTTTCCTGTATGTATGTGTATGCATCATGTATGTGCTATATTTGAGACCTATGGAAGCTGAAAGATGGTATCAAACTCCTGGAACCAGAGTTACAGATGTATGTGAGTAACCATGTCTATTCTGGAAGCCAAACCTGGGTCCTCTGCACTGTTCCATAATGCCAGCTTTATTAATTACATTTTTATATGAGCTTATGAAACAGTAGGTTTCCATATGGGTTTCTTTTGTGCATAGTTGGGTTAACTGTCCCTCTTAACTAACCTTCTTTCTTCGATAGCACTTTTCCCATATTCCTTCCAACCTTCCCATTCAGGGTCCACTCCATACTCACATATCACATGTGTCTTACTGAACTCCGCCCAGCAAGGCTTCTCCCTAGAAAGGTTCCTACTTCCATTTAAAGATCTATGTGTTCTCCAGGTTGAAAACACAAATCTGAAAAATCAAAGTTAGGGTTTTCATAGGAAAGAAAACAAGGTGTTTGTCTTCTTGGGCCTGAGTCACCTCACTCAGTGTAATGTTTTACAGTTCCATACCGTGTTCTGAAAGTTGTTGTTACATTGTATTTTAAATCACTTGATTAAAAAATGTGATGGAGAGGTTTCTGTGTGGGCTAAGTTTCTGTGAGGCTCAAAAGTTTCTTGTGTTTGGATGGCTCTGTCTTTCTCTCTGGGAAATTCTCTGTTCTAACTCAGTCAGATGGATTCTCAGTAAGTTATCTCAGCTTGCTATCTCCTGTGGCTTATCAGGCTCAGCTTCTCAATCAGATCCCAGAGTCCTTTATGTTCTGATTGTGCTTTTGTATTGACATTACACCACACTTCTACAGGGTTCAGTCTATTACCCAAACTTTCCCCTGCATTTCTCATTAGACTCATTGCCTTTTTCATTTTCTGAATTTCTCTTTGTTCCTTTTATTTCTTCAAAAATTTCAGTTAGCCACCTGTTTTTGTCTCATGTTGCTAACAACATCATTTATTTTGCTAATATATTCACTATTTGTGTCGACTTAACAGTCTATGTCAGTGGTTCTCAACCTGTGGGTCACAGCCCATTGAGCTGAATATCTGTTACCCTGAATTTCAGATACTTAGATTATGATTCAGAACAGTAGCAAAATTACAGCTATGAAAAATTTTATGGTTGGAACCACCTCAGCAAGGGAATGATACTGAAGGACCACAGCATTAGGAAGGTTAAGAATCATTGCTTTGTAGCGTCTCTAGAAATTGAATCTTCTTGCCTCTTCCTGTCAACTTTGGGGTCATTTGTCAGTTTTATAAAGAAGCTACTGCAAATATTCCCTAGCATTTTACTTATTTGAATATCCTTGAATTCATTTGATGAGGAGTTATTTACCCTGAAGAGAGGAGTCAGTTTTTCCTGGAGGTGTCATGTTGCTGTTCTTTTTCTACTTTTCGTGTTGTAGCTTGTGTATTTGTGGGTCTGGGTGTGTCTTCTGACTTTATTTGTAGATCTAATTTTCTTTCTCTTGAAGACTCAATCCCCAGTATTACTCAGGGAAAAGAGAACAAACAAGCTTCTTTGTCCCCTCTACTCATCAGGGATTTGAGGGGCTGATGTGGTTCAGATGTAGCTTCTCACAGGTCTCTTTCTAGGCACCAAATGGTGGTTCTTTCCCTTTATTAAACTGAACAGCTCCTTCCCACCTACTGGAGCCCTGCACGGGGTGATTTGTAGTTTTCACCATTGCCTTCTACACCTACCTTTGTCTTCCAAAGTGACACTTTTGCCTTACATTTCCTCCAGCATTTGAAAGATGTATTGTTTAAGTCTTTCTTTGCTGTCTGTTTTCCAGTCATATTTTGAATTGTTTTTGCCATCTATCTTTTTATATTTTATGTGAAACTGTGTTTTCTCCGAGTGCATGTTAAGTTCTCTGTGTGCAATACAGTCCCTGGGGGTTCAAAAGAGGGAATGAGATCTCCTGGGAGTAGAGTTACAGCCAGTTGTGACACTCTTTATGAGTGCTAGGAACCGAACCTGATTCTTCTGCAAATGCTCTTAACAATGGAGTCATCTCCACCTGCATCTTTGATTCTTAGTTTCTTTTTGCTATAATTAAGCTTGGTTTGTAGTGACTTAACACTTTTCCCGGTTTCTAAAGCCCAGAATTAGACTTTCCATTTGTCAAATGGTCACAATGAAAAATTTCTCATAAACTGAATGTATTCCCCATTGCTTGCTATATTGAAGACTGATATCTAGTGTAGTAGGAGCGGTGGGCTGTGTTCCTGCCGCCCCAGCTCATGGTCACCTGGCTAGCTTATGCCCCAAAATAATGACACACAAACTGTATTCTTTTAAACACTGCTTGGCCCATTTCTATTCATGTGTGTAGCACCCCAAGGTGTGCTTACCGGAAAGATTCTAGCCTACGTCCATCCTGGGTCGGAGCTTTATCGCATCTGCCCTGGCGAGGAGAGCATGGCGTCTGCTCCTGAGAGCAGAGCTGTCGAGTCTGAGCTCATTTCCTCTTCCTCCCAGCATTCTGTTCTGTCTACTCCACCCACCTACATTTTAACCTATGAGGGCCAAGCAGTTTCTTTATTTTTAACCAATGACCTTCCTCCATCAATCTAGTACAAGTGTGTTTGGTAGTGGAGTCACTGGGATGTAACTAAGTAATGAAAGTTGAACCCTTATGTGAGGATACGGTGTCCTTATGAGAAGAGATGGAAGAGAGTTTATTCCTTGGTTGTCTCCAAACCAGAATAAGAAAGCTGTCCAAAACATCAAATGTGCTAGAAATCTGATCTCCAATTTCCACCCTCAAATACATTTGCTCTTTAAATACCCAGCCTTGTATAACTGGCAAAATTGAATAAGACACTTCATGAATGTGTAATAATTTACATAGGAAAATCTGTATCCGAAGGCAGTTTATAGTATTGTCTTTGGAAATACTTTTATGCCCAGAATATTAGTTATCTTCTTAGTGGTCTTCCAAACATCTTTTGCCAATAACAATTCTTATCAGAACTTTAAATAATTCACATAGTAAACCAGTGTGATGGGTGGGTAGAGTGGTGCATTGGAAGCTCCTGGAGGATCTTGTCTTCTGTGTGCCTCATAGAAATTGGCTAGAAAAGCCTAACACACATATTTAGATATGACCTGTCCTACATTGCTATTCACAAATAGATAGTTGAACCCACAAACTAAGTCTGTAATAGTCACCTTGAATTATGCTGCAACTTAATTTATCTATGAATGCTGTCATGCTAACCAACTAAATGGTTTGAAACAGTAAATTGTTAGATAAAAATCTTAGGGCACATTTTATTTTTAATCCTCCTTTTGTATAGTCTTCACAAAGTTTTTTTAAAAATCTCTATTTCAAAGATGTCACACTGTCATTATTTAATAATCACTGGGAAATTTGGTTGCAACCTTGGTATTTATGATGGAAACTCTCTCATACCCATAATTGCTTTAAAAACAAATGGAATTGTATCAGTGGGAAACATTAACTGATGGAGAATTCAAAATCCTCAGCTATAATTAAGTTCAGTGAGTAGTTTTATATACTAGACAATAATTTCTGGAACACATTAAGAGGATGGCTGGAATAGCTCACTGTCTAATTTTTCAAAGGACATTAAAAGTGACAGCAGTCCTGAAACACCACTTGGCTTCGCTTTAGATTGTAAATGAAATGGACTACCAGTTGTTCATGTATTTATTTAAGAGTAATTGCAGCTTCTGTTCCAGAAGTAACTCTAGTCCTACCCTTTCATATCCTGGAAATAATCTACTTTATAATCAACAGGGGGCAGTGTTACTATAAGCTCATTTCATAATTATAAATAATGCAAATTTTATTACCATTTATATTAGGACAATAGTAGGCTAATCACTTACTGAGGATTTTTGAGAGTATAATGAGGCTATACAAACTGAAGGTGCATAAACACCTGAATAAGGTTAGAAAATTTTATGGATAAGAAGATACTGTGATGGGGGTGTCAGAGAGATGACTCGGAGCTAAAAGTACTTAGTCTTTTTGCAGATGATCTAGGGGATCCTGGTTTGGTTTCTAGCACCCATATCGTGACTCACAACTGTCTGTAACTCTAGTTCCAAAGGAATTGATTCCCCTTCTGACATCTGTGGACTCCTTCATGTGGGTTGTACACATACACACAAGCACCTAAAACTGAAAAAGAACATGTATAGACCAGATGTTGACTAACTTGTTGGTTCATCCTTCTGTTATGTAACAGTGTTTCTGATTGACACCAGACAACTCACTCTTGACATACCAAATCAGTATGACGAGAGAACAAGCCATGCCTTGAAGTGTGTCTTATTTGTTAATGATTATGACTATTATTTTTTTTTGGAATTTAATAGCATTCTGCTAGGTTTGAAGTCAAATAATAAGAAGCACAAATAATAAGAAGTTTAAAATACATCAAAACCTCTCTTGAGGTGGGTAGTAGGGTGGTAGTCCCCATTTTTAGAGTCCTTGTGTAGCAAACTCAGTGCCCTGACTTGACAGCACAGCACCATACAGACCTAGAGCGGAGCTGCACACTTATAATATTCAGCACTTGAGAGCTGATGCAGAAGGATTACAAGTTCAAGGTGAGTGTAGAACACATAGTGAATTTGAGGCCAGTCAGGACTATATGATGTACATACACACACACACATACACACACACGCACTAGCCTAGGGAACCAAAGACTAAATGCATGCTTGATAGTAACTTGCTTTTTAAAAGTCATTCTATGGGTCTTAAATATGATGTAAAAATACCTTAGTACAAATGACAATAGGAAGCTGGATAAATAAACCTTTAATCTGAAAAGTACTTCTCAGGCAAAGCCACTTAATACAGATTTAACCAGGCTGTGCAATACACTTTCTGATAAAAAAAAATAACATTTCAGTGAATATAAAACATGTGTTTTGCTAAAAAAAAAAAAAAAAAAAAAAAAAAAAAAAAAAAGAGAGAGAGAGAGAGAGAGAAAAGAGAAAAGAAAAAAAAAAGAAAAACTTCTATAATGATATTGACAAGTTCAGGACATGTATGAAGCCTAGTACTCAAATCAGAAGACTCCATAAGGCTGATGTTGTGTGCTTGCTAGCATAGAATGCTAATTTAGGCTGCGGCATGAATTATGTTTCCATTGCTATAGTAGCAGATGACATGGGAGGCCGCATCTAGTCATGGATGGAGTAAGAGCTAAGTTTGTATCTTCTGCAGAGCTAAAACATGATCTTATCATAGATAACCGTATTTCTAAAGTGGAGGTATATGTGGGGGGAAGAGACAGAAGGAATAATAGGAAAGGCCCTTTGACCTCTGACGACAGAGAGAAGTTAAACTTACATCTCTATAACAATACAGGTCATTAACAATCCCATGTCCTTATTCTCAAATGCAGAGGCCAATTGAGGAAGAAAATGGTATAGAAAGAATTCAGCTGTGGTATTCATTTTTAGCCCAAAGTAAATAATCATTGAGCATAAGTTTCTTTTCCACATTTTACTGGCTTTCAATATATATACACTTATAATGAAGAACGTGTGAGTTTAAGCTTGATGCAGCCTATAAAGCTAAAGCCAACACCTCAGTGGCTCTGGAATCTGATCAAGTGACTTATTACTCATGCAATCATGTTTAAAATGATGAGAAAAATGCTTCTTTTCTTGCATGACCCTTGTTTTCATAAAAGTCATAGCATTTGATAAGCAATAGTTAAAATATCTTTTGGTTTTAGACTTAGCCAAACAATCACAGCCCTTTGCAATTGTTTACATTTAAGTCAAGGAAATTTAACAACAGATCTAAAGTTCGTTAAAGCTTGGTCCTTCCTCTGTTCCTCGCATAATGGTTACAGATTTTTTCCTACTTAGAATTAAATAATTTAAATAATATTAGATTATACCAAAGGCTGCAACATTATAAGCAACTTCCTCAAATATACTATGTGATTTACCAGATTTTTAACTCTTTTGTTCATTTAGAGTCATTCAGTAAAGATTTCATGAACAACATTTAGTAAACCCTGAGTCAGATGTCAGAAATACAGTGTCATAAGCAAGTCTGATTTTATGTCCTTAAAATTCATAAAATTAAATTTTTCTGTGTGTTTTAAAGTACGTAAGTTATACATATGTGTATATAGCTTTGAGAGAAAGTATGCTGAATGAACACACTTAGCATATTTTATTAAGAGCCAAAGCAAGCATTGTGACTGAAAAGTAAAATAACACATGAAAGATGGATCTTCAACCATGTGCTTTCTTAGGGAAAATGCTGATATTAATGAAATTTTACATCATGCAACTGTTGTTTGTACCACTGATGCTTGTTTGGGCAATTTCTTGTGGCCTTTTTGCAATGGCCATTATACCTACTGCTGACATCCTTTTATTTCTGAATGTTGTGAATATGTTTTATTACCAATGATTGATAAAGAAGCTCTTTGGCCTATGGCAGAGCAGAATATAGCAAAGTGTGAAATCCAGGCAGAGATAGAGGAGGAAAGAAGATGGAGTCAAACAGATGCCATACCCCCATGAAGCAGGAGGTAACAAACCTTGAGTCTGTGGTAAAGTATAAAATAATAGAAATGGGTTAATTTAAGATATAAGAATTAGTTAATAAGAAGTCTAAGCTAATAGGCCAAAGAGTGCATAATTAATTTGCAGCTTCAGGGACAGGCAGATGGAAAAAACCCAGTCCAGAGGGACCAGTGTGATGGAAAATATTTGCAGCAAGAGCTTATGATTTGTCAGTAAGGCCTCAGTTCTTTAAAAATGAGGGCTCAGACATATTCAGAGACTGAAGATAGTAAGGAATGTTCTGGTAAAATAAGACCTTGATGTTTTCCCCAAAACAACAGTAAAAAGGAAGTTGTCAATTTTGGTCTCGGTTGTGGCCAACTGTGAAGTAATGGATTGCTCTTTTCTGTGTAATCCTAGCAACACACCACTAAGAAGCTCAATTTTCTTTGGTTTATTATCACTATTGTCAGGCATTCTCTGACCCCTGTCTAACCTAAAGAGATATCATTTCACAAGAGATTTTAGATGCATTTCCTCTTTATAAAATGAGACAATTTTAGAGACAGAAAAAATTGCTATGTAAAATTTTCAAGTCCAGCCTTACTGTGGATGTTGGTGGTTAGTGAGAAAGGGATTTCAGGGTTCAAGAGGCTTCAGGAGCAGATCCCACAGATAAGAGGGTATTTTTCAAGGAGCTTGCATATCACACAAGGCTCCAAAAAAATGCAAGAAAAGAGTCTCAGGAAAGTAAGAACGGTAGAGAAAACTAAAGTCTAGAAAGGCAGTAAGGACACCAAAGGCACTGTGTCTAGTGATAAGAGTGATCATGAGGGTGATTCTGCATACGAGGATAATCAAAAGGCTGTTGCCATTCCCTTGAATGTTTCTCAAAATTTGAAGGTAAGACTTTGTTGCTGAATACAGCACGTATTTCAGACACAAAACTTAGAAGAATTGAGCTGAACTACTCCACAAGGAGTAGTTCTTGTAGTATTTGACAGTGCTGTATCAACCTCCAAGGTATAAAGCAATCAGCAGTCTGACCCACCTGTGAAACGTATGAGCTGCAAACAATGACAAGCAGGGTAAGGTATCTCCAAGGGTACATTATTGCGACTTACATCTTGGTGGTAGCTTACAGCTGTCTAATCAAAACTTCAGGCCATATATCCAGCCTGTAAAAGATCAAACTTGGAGTGGGAGGAAACAACACGGGCAAACATGATCCCTTCAGATTTGTTATGTCCTTTTCAGTGACAGCAGAGCCTTTGCTTGAACGTCAGCGTTTTCCATATATTTCATACTTAGTGAAAGTAAGTACAGGAATTTGTTTATGAGGAATAAATCTGATTTGTGGTATGTTAATCCTAGAATTTTGTTTTGTTTAAATGCCTGACCTAATATTATCAATAATCTAAATATTTTATTTAGAGCCAAACCAAAATCCACCTGGAAAATCTGTATGTCCCACGCTGAGATGTCATCACTGGTTTGGCCTGCTTGCTTTTATATCTGTTAGCAAGAAGCTCTGTCCACCCTAATTTTAGAGATACAGAAAGATAAGCCGAAGATTTTTCACTAGAAGCATAACACATGGAGAGATGGAAATCTCAAGTTAAACATAGTTATATTCCCTGTGAATCATTTCTCCACCTCTGGGTCTTATCACTTACAGAAGAGGGTTATAGTTCTGTTGCGGGAGGTCCTTCCGCTCCTCCAGCCAATAGCCGCTGAGATACCAGCCCATTGGGGCGTGGTCTCTCTCCCTTTAAAAAAAAGCAGCTACTTCCCTCCTCGCTCTGTCTTACTTCCTGCTCAGCTTCCAGCGACTAGACTCCCTTCCTGATTGCGCAGAGGGCTGTTGTCTGGGACGGTGATCTGTAAGTTTTTTCCCCTTTAAATAAATAACCATTATATTAATCATAATTCCAAACTAGCGTGGGATTGTTTGTGACTTACGCCTTCCCCTTCATAGTTCAACTCACAGTTTTCCTCTAGAATCTTAATTAGAGGCTACCATCTTCAAGAGAACAGCTCTGTCAGCAGTGTCCCAAGGGAGATGGAAATAGGGAAGGAGCAGTGGAGTGGTGCCCTGCATGGCTTCTCACTACTTGGGGAACGCTAGGAAGCCTTTGGAGCAGGCACAGACTTGCTGTCGAGGGTTGTGAAAACTAGAATGTTTACTACTAAGTCCATTATTGATTCAGAGATTTTCATAGGGAAAGCATTTGGGTATCACTTCTGTACAATCCTAGGAACTGCTTAGGTTGTGCTGTGGTGGCCGGAGACAATCTCAGCAAAGGTACATAGGCACCTCCAGGGGGAACCTGTAGGAGACGGAAATTCTAAAGGAACGAGTTTTCGCACAGTCTGCCTTTTGGTCTTGTTGTGATAAGATATCCATGCTATTGTGGATAAAGATAAGCTTTTTCATCAATTTATATGAAGTGGAATCTCTGCACAGAGTTAATGAACCCACATTGTGTATGTGTATTAAGACAGACTGTAGTCCAAAAATATATGTATGGTTATTAATAGCCAATGAGATATAAAATTTTAAAGTATGTACAAAGGCCTTTTCATATGTAGCTCTTTGTTCAATGATCATTGCTTCAATATCATTATTATAATTTTAACATGCCATTATTATAATTTGAATTTTGAGAGTGCTATAGCTATGGTGTTTGTCCGTTATAGCATGTTTTTATTTTATAAATCATATTCTTGATTTAATGAAAATTATATCTAACACAAAACCTAGTTAAAATTGCCCAGTGGAGATTATCCTGTTTGTAATGGACTACATCAAATACTACTACATAATTAAGATTCTGAGACATATTACTTTATAATAAAATATAATATAAAGTACAAAATAAAAACATAAAAATAATTAAATATTATTCAAAATTAATATTTGAAGTCCTTCCCAGTTCTAAAATTTTGGTGCGGTGTGGCCTAAAATTTAAGTTGTAGGTAGGTTTGAGCACAGCACCAACGTAAAAGTAAACAACTAGCTTTCTTTGCTTGTGCTGAAAAGAAAGCTATCTATAATCTAACTAAAATGCTAAGGCTACCAAGATCAGGCTGACCCAAGTGGTCACGAGATCAGCAGGAAACAATCTGACCATTCTGCGATATAACCAAGCTAATGCATGTAAAGATAAACATGTTTCATGAGGAAAAAGTTACTAAACTTGGAGAATAAACCCCACTAAGCAGACTACTGAATAAAATGTAACCATAAAGCAAATAGGAAATGGGCAGTAGTATATGTAACTGCTGTAATGGACATTAACTCCAAGAAGAGAGCTTGAAAAAATTATGCACAATCCAAGTGAAGCATGGCGTAGGCTGATATCGGAGTACTGGACTGGGACTTGACCCATCACAGAGGTTACTCAAATGTTTGGCATAGAACTGTAACAGTTTTGCTTATTTTAATTTCAAACAGTGCCTTACTAATCTATGCATTTATTTCAGCAAAGGAAACACTCTCAAATGAATTATGGAAATGACTCTCTTTTAGTCTACTCAGCGACTTTTGTTTTTAAATCAATGGTTCATTAAATAAAGCTCATATTCCAGCTATTTGAATGTTACTTGGTTAATTTCCTTATTTACACTAGCCTACATGAATACGCAGTTTGAATTTCTATCAAAAATGTAATTGCTTGTTGCTTAAAGCATAATTTTCTGGACAATATTACTTAATGAACAAAGTACATTTTTAAACTTTAAGACAGGTTCCTACATATATTTTCAGCATACTTACCTCTAATCCTTGAAGAAGAAATGTACTTCTATTGTTGTACATGCACTTCAAAATCCTATGGCAGCTCTCAAAGGAATATTAGAGTATACTAACCTAAGTGTCAAGGAAAAGGTAATGAAAGATGGTGGATTAAACAAACAAAACTGGTGTCAATAATAATTTCCTCCACAATGAAATTACACACTTGGAGGGATGCTTTGAAGGTTGGTAATAACTTGTAAAAAACTATATTTCAGATTTAATAAGTTCTGTAATTTTAAACTCTAAAAACCTAAACAAAATAGGTTTTTTTTTCCTTCTCAGATAAGTTTTTAGAAGCTCATATATGAACATTAATTCCAAAAATTACATATTTTAAAGAATAATATAAATAAATAGGATTTACTATTTAACATCTTTTAATCCGTTTTATGTAACAATACTTGCTAATTTTAAGAACATTTATTAAACATAAAGCTAGGAATGGATTTATTCCATTATACTAATTCTGCTGAATTAGTCATAAAGACATAAATGTCTTTAAAAATTAGCTATTTAAATTAAGTGTTTTCAATTCTGTTAATATAGCTTTAAGAGAACAAAGTTATACAATCATAGTTTTTGCCTATTCACAGTCTTTCCCTGAATTTTGAAACTTCTGTTTTTGCAGAAAAGAATAAGTCAAAGAGCCTTATCCAAGTTTCTTCTGCACATTATGACTCTCAGGGTCTAAGGTGGTCCTAGAATATATGGAAAGAAATATAGAAAAATAACCCCTACAGTAGATGAATATGATCTGCAGAGAGAGAATTGTGAATTGTTATGCAATAATCTTTATGCACACTCTGAAGGTGTCTTTGACAAGGCACCTTCTGTTTGGTTTAGTAAAAAGCTGACTAACCAAAAGGTAGGAGGAGATGAGGCAGGAGAGTCAAACTAAGGATGCATGGAAGAAGAAGGGTGGAGTCACAGGGAGTTACAAGGAGACATGAAGAGAAACAAGATGAATATCCCATGCTGAAATAAGGTACCACCGGGTGGTAGAGCATAAATAATAAATATGAGTTAATGTAGGTTGTAAGAACTAGTTAGTAACAAACCTAAGCTATTGGCTGAGTATTTATATTAATATTACATCTCTGTGTGGTTATTTGGAAGCTGGCTGGTGGGAAAGACTGAGTGATGGGAACAAAAACCCAGCTTACATTGAATGGTAAAGTCATTATTTCCAATACTTAAGCCAGAGATTGTTTCTATCATAACAGGATGAAGACAAAATGAAAAAAAATTATCTAAAAAATATGTAGACAATAGGTTAGTGAAGTCCTTATCAGTTACAATGGGTTATAGCTAGATAGATATCAACATCAAAACAAACAACAGAAAGCTTATAAACTCATGGAAACTGAACAATTGTCTACAGAATGAAAAATGGGTCAAGACAGACTGACAGAACAAAATTAGACTCTGTAGAATGCAATAAAAACGAATAAACATAATACCTTAACTTATGGGACACAATGAAAGCAGTGCTAAGAGGAAAGTTCATTGAACTAAGTGCCTACATAAGGGAGTTAAAGTCATCTCATATTAGCAAAAATACAACTGAAAGAACAAAAAAGAAGTAAACACACAGGAGAAGTAAATGTCAAGAAATAATCAAAATCATAGTTGAAATCAGTAAAATAAAAGCAAAGAGAACAATACAAACAACAAAGGAAAGAAAGAAAGACAGTAGCCTTACTATATAGGAATTACAAAAGGACTGAAAAAAAAGTCAAGAAAACAACCTTTAACACTAGCCTCAAACATTAAAAATTATCTTGGTGTAATTCTAACCAAGCAAGAGAAAGACTTGTATGATTAAAACTTCAAGTATCTAGCAAATAAATTGAAGAAGATATCAGAAGATAAAAAGATCTGTCATGCTCGTAGATCTATTGAATTAGCATAGTAAAAATGGCCATCCAACCAAAAAAGCAATGACAGATTAAATGTAATCACCATCAAAATTTTAGCACAATTCTTTACAAACATTGATGAGATAATTCCTAACTTCATATGAAAAAAAAAAAATCCTGGGACAGCTAAAACAACCCTGAACAATAAAAGATCTTCTGGATGTATCACCATCCCTGATTTCAACCTCTACTTCTGAGCTGTAGTAAACAATAAAACCTCATGGTATTGGCATAAAAACAGATTCATTTATCAAAGGAGGCAAACCAAAGACCCAGACATAAAACCACATACCTATAAACACTTGCTTTTGACAAAGAAGCCAAAAATATACAATGGAAAGAAGAAGGCATCTTCAACAAATGGTGCTTGTCTAAATGAATGCCGTATATAGAAAAATGCAATTATCTAACTCAAGTCCAAGGGGATCAAAGACCTCAACATAAAACCAGATACATTGAACCTAGTAGAAAATAAAGTGGGGAAAAGCTTTGAAAACACTGGCACAGGGGACAACTTCCTGAAGTTAACACAAGTTCCTGAACAGAACATTAATAGCATAGACACTAAAATAATAAATGGAACCTTATAAAACTGAAAATCTTCTGTACATCAAAGGACACCATCAATAGGATAAAACAGCAGCCTATAAGGGTAGGAAAAGATCTTCACCAAATCCACATTAGTCAGAGAGCTGATATCCTAAATAAGAACTCAGGAACTGGACATAAACAAACATAATAATCTGATTAAAAATGGGGTACAGATCTAAATAGAGAATTCTTAACAAAGTAAACAAAAAATGGCTGAGAAATGCTTAAAGAAATATTCAACATCCAGTCACAGAATCTATAACTTACATTGTGTCCTGTCTGCAGAGAGTTCTGCATCTGGAGCCGCACCAAATTGTTGTCAGAGAGACCAAAGAAAGTTCATCGAGCAACTGATGGGAACAGAAGCATAGTCTCACAGCCAAACATTAGGCGGAGTCTGGGGAGTCTTGTAGACAACTGTGAGAAAGGATTGGAGGGAGGAGGGACCAGAGGGCTCAGAGCCACCATGAACACACAACCCACATGATCAACTGACTGGGACTCATTTGGGCTCTCAACCCAATAGTAGGAGTCAGGGGCTGCTTTTCACCCCTTTGCCTGTTTGCAGTACCTTTTTCCTCCTATTGAGTGGCCTCATTGAGCCTTGGTGAGAGGTATGCACATGGTTTTATTAAGCATATTAGGCTCTGCTTGGTTGATATCTCTTGGAGGACTATTTTTTTTTTGAGGGTGAAGAGGCAGAGGATCTTTTGGAGATGCTTGGGGGAGGGTAGAGAAGGGAAACTAGCCAGCGTTTACTATATGAGAAAACAATAAAAATAAACAGATAAACAAACAAACAAAAAATAAACCAATAAAACAGAAACAACAAAAACCAGACACATTGAACCTAAAAGAAGAGAAAGTATAGAATAGTCTTGAATACGTTGGCATCAGAGACAATATTTTGAAAAGAACACTGAAAATGTAGGCACTAAGATCAACAATTAATAAATAGGACCTCACAAAACAAAAACACTTCTGTAAGGCAAAGATACTCTGAATTGTAGAAAGAAATGGTTTGCAGAATTTGAAAAGATTTCTGCTAACTCCATGTTTCATAAAATACTAATATCCAAATTATATAAAGAACTCAAGAAATGAGATATCAAAAAACAAATAATCCAATTAAAAATGTGGTATAAATCTAAACAGAATTTTCAATGGAGGAATCTCAAATGGCTGAGAAACACTTAAAGAAATGTTGAACATTCTTAGCCATGAGGGAAATGCAAATCAAACTTCTTTGAGATTCCATATTACACCTGTCAGAATGGTTAAGATTAAAAACACAGTGACAGCTCATTTTGGTGTGTCTGTGGAGCAAGGGGAGCATTCCTTTGATGGTGGGAGTATAAACTTGTATAGACACTTTGGAAATCAATATGGGGATTTCTCAGAAAACTTGGAATTAATATACTTCAAGATCCAGCTGTACTACTCCTAGGCACACACCCAAAGGATGTTTCATCCTACCACAAGATCACTTACTCAACTATGCTCACAGCAGTTTCATCTCTAATAGCAATAAATTTAGAACAACCTCCATGTTCCACATTGAAGAATGGATAAAGAATATGTGGTGTGTTTACATAATGGAGTATTCATCAGATTATTTTTAAAGGCATCATGAAATTTGCAGGCAAATGGATGGAACTAGGAAAAGAACAACCCTGAGTGAGGTAACACAGATCCAGAAAGTCAAATATGGTTTGTACTCACTTATAAATGAATATTAGTTGTTAAGTAAATGATGGCTGAGGTACACACCCAGAGAGATTAGGTAAAGAGTGTTGTTGGGGTTTCTGTTCTGCCTGGTTTCTGTCCTGCCCAGTTCCCACAGTCATTTAGCCCCAAAGAAATCACACAGAGGTCTATATTAATCATAAACCGATTGACCCATTAGCTCAGGCTTCTTATCAACTCTCATAACTTATATTAGCCCATTTTTCTTATCTATGTTAACCACATGACTCAGTGCCTTTGTCAGTGAGGAGATCACACCTTGTTTCTTCAGTGAATGGGTCAGGACTGGGGAGGAATGGGCTTCCTCCTTCCCAGAATTCTCCTGTTTTCATTGACCCACCTCTACTTCCTGTATGGTTGTCTGGCTTATACTTCCTGCCTTGCTACTGGCCAATCAGTGTTTATTTGGAGAACAGTATGAAAATCTGGTACAATGGAAACTTCCTGGAATCTATGAGGATATTCCTTGTAATGGGGCATATGAAATCTGTATTAGCCATCTCTTGTAGCCAGGCAAGGTTTCCCATGGCAGGACTGAGTTATATTAGGTTGAGTTATTAGTTCAGAGGGTCCTGTGGAGATCCTTAAACAACCCAGGCTGATGCTAGAACAGAGGATTGCTCTCCACAGACTGACAGTAAGAGGCCCCATTCTCAGGACAATAGCTACAAAACTCATTGATAATGGAGAGGTTAAGCAGGTGCCTGCCTGGAGCCTTTACCCCTATAACATAGCTGCTTTAGTGCTGAAAAGTACCATACAGGATTCCAAAGGAGAAATGTGGACGTGAACCCAGCCACAAAACCTCTGATCTACAATCTGTCCTGCCTGCAAGATGTTCTGGGGCAATGTTGGCATAAAACTTGTGGGAGTGGCCAACCAATGTCTGATTTAAACTGAGACCCAAGTCATGAGTCAGAACCCAATCTGGACTCTACTTGGAGTGAAAGGACCTGGAGACTGAATTCTCCAGACACTGGACTGATCTACAAAAGAAAAAAAACAAAAGAAAAATAATTCCTAATGATATTCTGCTATACTCAAATGGCTGAGAAATACTCAAAGAAATGTCCTGTCTTTATCAGAGAGGTGTCCTGCAGCAGATAGGAGCAGATGCAGAGACCCAGACAGACATTGTGGAGAGCATGCCTAAAAAGGGAGTATGCATTGGGGTTCTACCCTCGGAGCTCAGGAAATCTCATGGAAGAGGGAGCAGGAAGGTGACAGAACTCAAAGACAATGAGGACATCCCCTCCCTGTTCTTGTTGTATAATTACACCACCCTCCCCAAAACTTTCCATATACTCCTTCTTGCTTTAATTCCAATTTATGGTCTCTTTTTCCATTCATTGTCGTCGTGTGTGTGTGTGTGTGTGTGTGTGTGTGTAACTTGTGTATATGTGTATATAATCATAAACACAACCTGCTTAATCGGTATAATGTTGTTCACATATATGTTTTGTTCAGGACTAACCATTTGATATCTGATAACCAGTGTGCCTGCTCTTCCTTGGGGAAAACGATTTCTCCTGAGTCAGCATCCCTTAGTCGCCTCTTGTTCTTTGTGGGATGAAGTCTCATGGTTGTTCTCCAGTCCACTTTGTCATATCCATTGTTATCCTTGTTCAGCTCATACTTAGGCACCCATCATTCTAGTTTTTCCTTAGTTTTTATATATTCCACAGAGTTATTGTTTCTGCAAGATAGAGGTGAAAACAGTAAAAGATATATTAATATTGGCTTTATGAGAAGAAATAAAACCTTATTTTTGCCAAATATTTTAACATTTAAAAGTCTTGGCTTTACTGCTGAAATGCATATGATGAAACATATGACATTTGCAGGCTATTTATGGATGCCAATCTAATTTCTATATCAGAAACCTCTTGTTAATAGGTGTGATTCTTTGACATATTGAATTTGGCCTCATTCTTCAGTGGCTTCAGTTTTATTTATACAGTAGAGTAATGAAACTAACAGCATATGATGAATTAAAATAAATGTTTCCCTAGCCCATCTGATAAACACAGACCTGTCTGATTCAAACAGATGTCAATATGTCAAAGCTGTTTAGGAGCCCCTCCCGAGTCCCTAGGGCCTTTCTTATCAAGAATATGGGAGTCCACGCCAACTTAATTAGCTGATGGAGAGAATGTAAGAATTAGCAGGAAAACATTCCTTCACAATCACAAGTAGCTCCTCAGAGAGATGACACACAAAGATTGGATTCTGGTCAAATTCTGTTCATGCCGAGTCAGATGCAAAAGGAAGACACAGAACAAACTGATCAAAACATAAAGTTGCTATGTAGTATGTAGAGTCTAGGAAAGCCAAAAGTTCTTCATTTTCTAGGGGCATTTTTAAATATGCCATGTTACATTGCTCTTTAGAAATCAAAGATTGATTGATTGTGGCTATAGTCGTATATTTTCACATTTAATTTTGGTCAAAATTGTATGGTATTTTTTTTGTTCATTTTGTCAATGTTTCTAGAAGCTATTATATTCAATTTGCTTTGTATTTAACGCACACACACACAACCACAGGCATACACAGTACTAAGTCTACTATGGCGATAGTAGAAACGTTTTCTCTCCTCTTACTCAGTCTAAGACAGAAAGCAAAATGAAAGGCGCCTTTGCAGACAGGGTTTGTGGTACACAGCACGTCTGGAGTTCAAGAAGAGATGCTCTTCCTTCACACATTTTATAGTTTTTCCCATCTGTTGTGGATTTTGTCAGTAATTTCTGTTAAAAATTTTGAATTTTCTAAAGCCAAGATATCCAAAAGAAAAAATGCCAGGAGACTAAATAAAAGAATTCTTTCAACCTTAAGGAAGTGATGTATTGGGAACACTTAGAGAAGAGTTGGAAGTGAGATCTTGAATTGAAAGAGTATATAAAACATTAGAACTTTCCTACAAAGTGGAAAAATCTAAGGGGAATTTTTATAAGCTGGCATTTATAACTCCTTTATATATTCTTCAGAAAACTGTGACTGCTTCATCCATGTTTTCTTCTCTCACTCCAAAAATTCCTTTTTGCCTCCGAAGTTTATCCTCTGCCCTTCCGTTTAGCTAACTAGAAAAACAAATGATATTGCTCAGTCTCCTTGGAAAGGAACGCTCACACATTTCATTTGCTTTCGATGGTTTTAAAGTATAGGAATTAAAACTTAGAAGGCTCGCTTTGACTTAGCCCCGCGATTCAGGACCTCGCGTGGCCTCTAATGGACCCAGTCTTCAGCGGCATTACTTGGAGAGTACTAGGAGAACATTGTCTACACTACTTAGTTAGACCTAGTTTTCAATGTTCTTGAGCATTTGAATATTTTTAGATTTCCCAATGGCCTAAAGCCACTCTTAATGTTTTTCTTACTTAAAACTAGGAGGTTTTCCAACTTTTCTTACCCATCCCTATTTCTTTCTCTTTCACACACAGTCACATCTATACACATACTCATACACACACATACACACACACACACACACTGATGCGGGGTTTCATTATTTAGCCCAGGATGTCCTCAAATTCCCTCTGCCTCTCTGTCCTCAGAATGTGGACATTGGGGAGGAACACCAACAAACACAGCAGCCTCTTTTATATGTTAACTACCTGAATATCTCACTATTTCATTAATTAGAACCAAAATACACTCGCTTTTATATTAGTGATAATGCCATTGTTTGCAGTTTTGCTTCAGTGAACACTAGTTCTTTCTCGAGCATTTAAAGATTGCTTTTGAGTGGAGATCAGGAGAAATTGCTGTCACTAGTTTCTAAAAAGTTTTTATGAACACAAACTGTACACAAAGTTATTACTGTAAATACTTAAAATGGTGAGCCATACAAAAAAAATTATGTGTGTCACACTTACATCAATGAATCTACACTGAACCAAATAAGTGCCATGCGATTAGAGTTCAAAACCACCTACTAGATTTAGCAGCTGCTGCTGTGTGAGGTGTTTAGGTTCCTGTCTAATAATTTAACAAGTTTAGCAAGGCTTACATAGCATGATACATGTGACGCCTTTAAGAAATGAAAGAAGCCGGGCGATGGTGGTGCACGCCTTTAATCCCAGCACTCAGGAGGCAGAGGCAGGCGGATCTCTGTGAGTTCGAGACCAGCCTGGTCTACAGAGCTAGTTCCAGGACAGGCTCCAAAGCCACAGAGAAACCCTGTCTCGAAAAACCAAAAAAAAAAAAAAAAAAAAAAAAAAAAAAAAGAAAGAAATGAAAGAAGAGAAAGAAGCTTCTAATTGGGCACCAGACCAATTTGGAGCTATACTTGTGGTTGTTACTACACAGTCTAAATGATCCTGAAACCCATTGTTATAAACCACTTACTGACAATGTGTGGCATCTCCAAAATGGATATAAACTCCAGGATCATCAATATCTATTTCAAGTGAGTCTGTTAGTATTATTCTTGATTATATTTTAGCAGTTTTAGATTTTATTTTTAATGCAACACAAAATATTTTTATATTTCCTTAAGGATATGATAGTTTCAAGTATATTTTTTACTTTGTTTTTATATTATATTTCATTCTCTACGGGAGGTTATTGTGAGGGTATGGACTGTGGGAATCCCTTTTCATCTATCTTCCATATAACCTACGTAGTAGAGGTACAGAGACGATAAGCAAAGAATGATATTCTATTGATTTTATTATAGGATTTTTTAAAAATGTTTATATAAACAGAGGATTTAAAATATTCTAACAAAAATAAACCAAGCAGCCCATGAAACATGTGATCCTTAAAAAGGAAGCCACCCTGAACTGGACAAAGAATTTCCTTCTTTTCAGCTGTAATTTTCTGTAGTAATATCTTTCAGGGATAAGGTATATCTCTGTGCCTGAACAAAGTAAACAAAATTATAATGGACTTTTAATTATAAAAAGTTCAAATATTTTTGAATATTTAAACTTGTTTTTATTGTAAATAACTAATATTTTAATAAATATCACTTTAAATCAAATATATTCAGATTACAACTCAATTGTAGTCTGTCAACAGCTTTCAAAATAAACAAAAGTTACTTTTATGTTCCTTTCAAGTGGTCATTTAACTTCTTTACATAATTTTCTTTCACTCTTTTAGTTTTTTGGTTTTTTGTTTGTTTGTTTGTTTTTCGAGACAGGGTTTCTCTGTGGTTTTGGAGCCTGTCCTAGAACTAGCTCTTGTAGACCAGGCTGGTCTCGAACTCACAGAGATCCGCCTGACTCTGCCTCCCGAGTGCTGGGATTAAAGGCGTGCGCCACCACCACCTGGATCTTTCACACTTTTCATGTACAGTATTCTCTTGCCCTTGGTAAAGCAGATGAAGTTGTAGGGAAACAGAGAGCACAGATGAATTTACAGTGTTGATGGCAACAGATCAAAACAGGAACTTGACTTTCAGAAACTGAGATATCTACACTAACATAATAGTCTTGATCAAGTAAAAAATGTTCAATAAAATGGTGTTTAGGTAATAAATCTGACAAAGACCACCATTAAATGACTAGGGAAAGATGTAGCCTCTTGATTTTGACCAATGTAGAATTAATGAAATATTCATGATTTCACACCACACGAACAAATCAGCAATGGAGAAACCGTCTTAGCCCTCCATGCAAGAGTTTCCCAGATATGCAAAACAAGGAGATTTGTAATATCCATCCTCAAAAACTGCAAGGCATAAAAGATAAAAACAACCATTTCTGTTTTCTAGAAATTAACCCTGACCTTGTAAAAAAATTTTGCCTGAAAAAGTTGAGGTAAGAATGGCAGAAAAGCTGAATTTCTTGCCTGAGGCTGTCACCATCCTGAATCACAACTGGTGATGGTAGAGGCTGTGATAGGAGAAGACAGGCTGTGAGAACCAGCTGCTTTCTCTTTGTGGCAAAAGGGAACTCACTCAAATTGTAACACTGAGTTGCAATCACACTTGATAATACTATCATAGACTTGATAGCACCATCTTAGACTTTATAATATTATCCTAGGCATGATACCCTGTTCATTATGAATAAGCAGGCAAATTCTTACCAGTGTGCATAAGTGCAAAGCAGAGACCTAAGGACTCAAGCCAGTTAGTTACGTGCTCTTGGCTAACCTTGAAGCTGCATATATGTGCAGAGAAGTCATTGAAGATTCCATTGGAGCATGCAGGACCAACACAGAGAACCTAAATTTGAACATATTCTTTTATCCACATAGAGTAAAGAAGCCTTATTTGCTTCAGATGTTTGAACACAATATTTTTTTAAATCATCAGCCAGCAACCCAACTGTGTACACAGAGGAAAACATTCTGGAGATCCAGATTTAAAAACCAAAAGTTAACTCAGTAGAAACATCAGTGGCTATACACCACAGTGGAATCAGATTTGGCCAGAATGAGCATCTGAAACACAAAACCACCATATTAACAAACAAAATGATGATAATCACCACCTTGAGATAGGATAATAAGAATTCAGAGTTGTTATTAATGTTGTTTAAAATGGCAAATTTTCCCAGCAAATCTATGAGTCATATAAAGAATTAAGGATATATTGTATTTATTTTTGTTAGAAAGAAAGAGAGTTGGCATGGGGAGGAAGAGAGTGAAATGCCAAGAAGCTGGCAGTGTTACTGCAGGAAAGATGGTTGCTTCCAAGTCTTATGATCTGAGTTCAGTTCCTGGAGCCCACTGAAAGGCTGAACGAAAGAATCAACTTTACAAAATTGTCCTCTGATTGTGTACCCTAGATCATGGATTCAACAGATAAAAATTTCAACACAATTATTATAGGTAAAGCTCAGTGATATACAAAATATTAAAGAAATCTGTGATAACAATAAGTCAAAAACAGATCTCATAACATCCAGATCATTTTTAAAAATGGAAATTATAGCACTGAAATGTTCTAGAAACATTATTCTCTTAATGTACTTAATAGCAGATATAACATGAAGAAGAAAAAGAAAATATTAAAAGCCATGAATGTGATTAATCTTGATTTGATTATCTCATCTGAAATCTAAAGACTGAAAGTGATGAAAAACTCAGATGATATCACAGATCAGCTGGAAGTGGAAACATGCTAAAATAATCCAAACAATGTGAAAAGGAAGAAGAGCTGCAGACTTCTTAGGCCTCCTTTCAGAACTGGAAGTCAAAACTTGGGTTCTGTATACTTTTCAGATGTAAGAAAATGCCGGGAGGTGGTGGCACCTGCATTTAATTCCAGTAGTCAGGAGGCAGGGACAGGTGGATCTTGGTGAGTTCAAGGTCAGCCTGGTCTATGGAGGTAGTTCCAGAACTGCTTGGCCTGTTACACACAGAAAGATCCATCCCAAACAACAAAAGATGTAAGGAAATACCATTGACTGGAACAAAGTATCTGAAAAATGAGACCTTTGCACTATATATGAAAATAAGTATTGCAGTGTAGTAAAGCAAAGAAGTAAACAAATAAAATACATGCAATTAGACATGTATTGATATATATTAAGGCATGTATTTAATATATATTTAAAGCCGGGATAACGCACATATGTACACTAGAGAACTTATAGCAATTGTGAGATTGTTGAGAACATGAGACATTTGAACTCCACCCATTGAGGCACATAATACTGAACTGTAAATGGAGACTGGATTTTTATTTCCCAGCCACCTAGACCTGAATAATCGCACAGAAACAATATTAATACAACACTGTTTCGTAAATAGCTCAGGCATATTCTAGCTAGCTCTTACAACTTAAATTAACCCTTCTCTATTATTTTATATATTACCACAAGGCTTGTGGTTTGTTACCTCACATCTTGCTTCTTGGGTGGCTACATGGCATCTGCCTGACTCTCCCTTCTTTCTCCTTGTATTCAGTTTTTTTTTTCCCATTTAGCTATATTCTGCCCTGCCATAGGCCAAAGCTGTTTCTTTATCAGCCAATAGTTATGACATATTTATAGGATACAGAGGGGAATCCCACATCATCTCCCCTTTTCTGAACCCTGAAGAACTGTCTCACTTTCTTTTGGTAGGTTCAGCAGTCATTTTTATGTGGGTCCACTTTACTCAGTATACTGTCAAACAGTCCAGGCAAGAGTCATTTCTTACCCAAATGGGTATTTTTGTTACATTAAATGCAAATTCCATAATGAGTTCCTTCAAAGCCCATCAACCTCTCTGAAGTAACTGGTGCTGCCAGAAGCAGACATGTCTCACTGTTGAGAAAATTCTGAGTTCTTAAACCATTTTAAATGTCATACTCTGTATGTCTTTTAAATGTGAAAGATTATCTATCTAACTGAAATATACCTCTGTATATCTAGAAAAACATAACTAACAAGAGTACAAGTTTGATTATTATAAATGAATATTAATCTTTAATTTTAATTAAATATTGCATTTTAATTAGCTGTATAAATTAATACCTTAAACAAGAGTAGAAATATACTTGATGGAAAGTTCCTGTACCCCAATAAGCCTCTCTGTCAATGCAACAATCCAAATCATAGCAAAGCAAACTGAATTAGAAAAAGTCCAGGTTTAATGGATAAAACTCTCCCAGATGATTTTCCAGCCTCCTAGAGAGAAGACAGGAAAGGAAAACTGAAAAACTATATATTTGTTTTCTGGAGGGAAGTTTAAATACCCTTTGGGAATAATCTTGAGCGTCTCTGGGGGAGGGGTTATAATTTGACACACTTTCTTACATGCAGGAGGGTTTGGATAGAGATGAAGGATGGGGCTGGGGTGGACCTTACACCTGAACATTCCAGATGCTTTGGATATATGGATGCCATGGCCTGGGTGAAGTTTCCACCTAAACAAAAATAACAAAATTGATCTTAAGTTTGTATCAATAAAGCAAAGCTCATACCAATGTAAAGTATTTATTTCTGTATCATATCTACTCCTCATTTTTTTTTTTAGAAAGAGATTGTCTATGACCATTAACCACTTAAAATCAACCCACTATAAATGAAAACATTTATAAACAATCACTTTGGGGATTCAGACATTGTTTTCTCCAAACTGCTCTCTGCTGTTTGTTGGGCAAAGTATTTTTAGGGCTCATGGAGACCTTTTGGGGGTCTTGCTCCATCAAACCACATTAGCCTGGAAGGAATCCACAGGTCTCATCTTCTGTGGAAACAAAAGCAGAACCTCTTTTCCAAAGTAATATATCCTTATACTCAAACTTTGAAGTCAAGATACCTTTAAAATATATATGGTGGCTTTGCTTAGCAGCCCCCAAGTCAAATGTTTTTCAGTAGTTAACCCATTAACAGTTAAAAAAATCCAAAGAAAACACAATGACACACATTCTTATTCCTAAAACAATGGGGGGCGTCCCCTGGGGGGCTCACGGAGCAGCAAGCTCTGGCGGGTCCCCAGCGGTGCCGGGTGCCGGCTCCAGGGTCCAGCACCCGAGCGGCGGCAGAGGGAAGCCATGTGGCAGAATTCCCAATGCGCGGTGGTTGTGAGCAGACCCATGGACACAGAAAGTAGCCCTAAAAACATATATTGAAAGGGGAGAAAGGGAGGGAGGGGGGAGAGAGAGAGAGAGAGAGAGAGAGAGAGAGAGGGAGAGAGGGAGAGAGGGATGAGAGAAAGAGAAAAAGAGGGAAAGAGTCAGAGAAAATGCGTGCGTACGCCGCCAAAGAAACAGAAGAGAGAGAGGCAAGATGGTGCAGGCAGGTCAGAGGTCAGATGGGGTGGGCAGGTCAGAGTGGGCGTGGCTTGTCCCTTAAAGGGACAGCAAAGCACAACATTCCCAGGTCTTCTTTATAATAAAAAGCAGGAGACGAGACACCACAGCCCAAAGGAACTGGGGCGGCGAACTCTCAAGACTGCTTCCGGCTGATTGTGGGTGTCGTCTTTGGGGGGGGTGCGAGAGAAGGCTGGGTGCTGGTCGCATCCTGGCATGGCTGGTCTCTTTGCTTTGACTGGTGTCTGTGGCATGAGAATTGTCTGGTGTCCCTAAGGTATTGGCAGAACAAAAACAAAGTTAAATTAAGGAAAAAAATTTTTTAGGACCAGGGAATTGAGGGGCTATCTGACCTGTTTAAGATGAATTTCTTAATTCGGCTCCCTGGAACTCACGAGAACTCCTTGGGTTTGTGAAAACAGAAGTTTAGACATATAATGATTGTGGCATAAGAGATAAATTTGATTTGAAATTTGTTTGGTGAGGTCACCTTGCAAAGAGGTCATCTTGCAAAACCTCAACCTGGCGAAACCTCTCAGCTGTCAAACTGTCAGAGATCTTTGAGAAGGATAAGATTTTACTTGAGTTACTGATTAAAAAAATGACAGACAACTTACTTGGTTGGCACCCACAGCTACTCTTTTTTGGGTCCTCCGTGGTCGCTGAAGGTTGCATTTGACATTTTCTGTTTAGCGCAGGCTCCAGAAGACCCTGTGGGCTAAGAAATCTGTAGGAAGACAGGCCTACCTTGACCTGAGCAGCTAGGCTGTCGATTCCAGTGATTTCGTCCACGTCTGGAGATCTTTACTTTAGATGAAAGGCAGGTTTGCCCAATGGTCAGCGCTCTGCAGTTGAAGCAAAATGCAGAAGGACGTTGTTCTGCACATGTCTGTCTTCTGTCTTCTTTGGAGGGAGCAGAGAGCTGCTGCTAGGAGCCAACCTGTCTCTTTTTTGTTGTGAAAAGTTTTTTTTAATAATTAAATATTTAAATATCACATTCCCTAGATCTCTGAACAGTTGAGGGCAAAGAACTGTTTGTAATATAAGGTTAGTGGCGGAACTGACAATGGTAGAGAACAGCTTAAGAGACTTAAAGGTACATACCAGTTTAAAATATGGGACTCATGTTTTGTAGTCTGAAATGAGATGTAATAAACAATTATTATATATAGAAAGAGTGAACAGGAATTGGGCAATGTGGACGCCTCTAATGGGCCCTATTAAAGGCATTTGATCATTGCTCAAAACACATTTAACCGAGTTAACACGAGGAGTTTAGTGAGAACCGGGTGAAGAGGCAGGGTAAAACCAGGAGAGTGTGGTCACGTGGCCTGGCTCCCAGCCAAGATGGCGAAAAAAGTCACCTGACCCATCTGGCCCTCAGCCAAGATGGCGACCACCATGTGTAGGGCAAAAGGCTGGAACTGAAAAAAAAAAACAACAACTGCTGTCTATAGTTTTAATGGGGCCACTTATTTGGACAGAGACGGATAAATGTAAGGCATTAAAGCATGAGGCCGGAGTGATAGGTCTGGATGGTTTGGGTCCCATGGTCAAGGCCGTGAAAACACCCGCAAAAAACCGTGGCATCTCAAGCCTACAAGGAGAACGGCTCCCCGTTAAGGCGAGATGTAGATGGCATGAACACCCAGGCCCTGTGAAAAGGCATCCAATTTCACAGGGGGAGTGCTATAACCTGGCTGAGTCGAATTCAGCCAAGGTCAGGCCACACCGTAGCGGCGTGCCACACTGTAGCAGCAGTTACGACGAAAAGAAGAAAGAAAAGAAATGAAACGAGAAAAAAAAGGGGAAGAACTGGAGACCCCAGGCCTCCAGGCGCGGGTGAGCTGAGGGGTGGGCTAAGGCCATGCCGTCCCAGGCACAGGCTTAGCACAGGAGACAAGCCGAATTGAATGCCAGTGAAGGGAACAACCGAGGCCCTGAAGGCCCGCGGTTGGAGGTTCACCATGTCACGGCTGGAATTGAAAAAGCTGAAATTGAAAAAGCCAGGGAGCTGGTTGCTATCCAGAGCCAAAATCGTGAAAACTCACAGTACGAACACCCAGGACCGTGTGGAAAAGCGTCCTTTGTCCACGGGTGGGGTGCTATGGCCTAGCTGGATCCTGGCAACCCAGAAACCAGGAAGGCTGGGGGCGCCGCTCCGAGCGACGCTTAACCGTAACCGTCGAGAGAAGAGAAAAAAGGAAAGAAAGGAAATGGAAAGAAAAGATAAAGACGCTGAGGACCCGGTCCCCAGTCGAATGCACTGCATGGGAAGTGTGCGGTGCTAACGTGGGCAGACCAGCCCCCGGGACCCGATCCAAACACGGCTCTGACAAAGGAAAGCAACCGCAGCAGAACGAAAGCAACTGTAGCAGAACGGGAGACACTCACCGATGGAAGCGCTGATTGAAGCAATTAGGGAAGCTGGCGAAGTGGAAAAGAACCTGGTTCGGGAGTCACATGGCACCAATCTTATTCCTAAAACAATGGGGGGAGTCCCCCGGGGGGCTCACGGAGCAGCAAGCTCTGGCGGGTCCCCAGCAGTGCCGGGTGCTGGCTCCAGGGTCCGGCACCCGAGCAGCGGCAGAGGGAAGCCATGTGGCAGAATTCCCAATGCGCGGTGGTTGTGAGCAGACCCATGGACACAGAAAGTAGCCCTAAAAGCATTTATTAAAAGGGGAGAAAGGGAGGGAGCGGGGGGGGGGAGAGAGAGAGAGAGAGAGAGAGAGAGAGAGAGGGAGAGAGGGAGAAGAGAAAGAGAAAAAGAGGGAAAGAGTCAGAGAAAACGCGTGCGTACGCCACCAAAGAAACAGAAGAGAGGCAAGATGGTGCGGGCAGGTCAGAGGTCAGATGGCGTGGGCAGGTCAGAGTGGGCGTGGCTTGTCCCTTAAAGGGACAGCAAAGCACAACACACATAATCTAGTCTCTCTGTGTATATTCCATCTTTACTTGGCTTATATTCTTTTTATTCTATTACTTTTTAATATTTATTTCATTATCTTTACTCCTTTTAACCTATAACTGTTTGTACTTTTTCTTTTCTCTCTCCTAAGTCCATATACATTTATCCAACACTGTGATTCATTCAGAGACCTTTTTTGGTTTGAATCTGTTTTACTGTGCATCTGTATTTTTTTTTTCTGAGCAGGAGAGATTTTTTTTTAATGTTAAGCAGACTAGGACTAACTAGTGACTTTACATGTGGGCTGCACTCCATCCAACATGGCAGAGGTATGTTCACTACCTCTGCCAGGCATGCCACCTGCTCACCACCCCAGTACTAGGGAAACAGCAGCTTTATGTCACCATTAAGCAACTTGTAGCACTCTGCTCACATACTCCATTTAATTATTCTGTAACAGAGCCTCCAGAAAGAGCCAGAGGTATTCACGCCACTAGCATGAACCAGGAAGCCGTTTTATAAAGAAGCCAAGCCTCTGTGGTCAGCAAACATAACTTGTCTAAAAAAAGTGCAGCTACCAAGAAGCTCCAATTGAATCTGTGTTTGTGTCTAGAAGCCCTTCCTTTACAGGCACTTTCAGAAATAGTTTAGATGTACCTTTAAAACTTAAGCACAAAATGAAATAGCTGACTAAGCAAAGTTCCACAAGCTCTTTATCAAAATAAATCAAAACATGTTCACACAGATGTGAGCATGAATGCTCATAATAGTATTATTTGAAATACTTAAGCCATGGAAACAATCCACAGCCCGATTAGGAAATGCATGGGTAAGCACAGCATGCCATGATAGTACAGTGAGATACTATTACACAAGGAAAGAATGAATTTTAATAGGATTATCTCAGAATCATACCGACCAGAAGAAGATAATTCAAAACATTATTACATACTGCATTATTCTACTTACATAAAATAGAAAGGAAAGGGGAGTGTTGAAAGACGTCAAAGGCACTGGCTGATTTTTGGCTTCAGTGTGGAAGCAAGATAAAGCATGAGGGCAGAGTGGAGGAACTGCTTGTTTGGAATGTGATTGTGATGATTCTTGCAGAAATCTACAAATCCTTTAAATTCCTGACTTGTACATATATATCAAGTGAGCATCATGCTCTGCACACTGACTCATCATCACATTGCTAAAACAGACTGTGTGGCTTTGAAATATTTGGTGCTATATTTTATATCTAAGCCTTTGTAGTTCATCTTTAGGGACCCTTAGTTCATTCACCATTAAAAATTAACTATAAATACTAAATCCAGCTTCATGTGATTTAAATGCCTGAGAATCCCAATATATAATTGGTATTATTCTTAAAGAGTTCTTTTTTCGGAAGTATTTATGTTTATTCTTTGTTTTATCTTTTACTTCTGCTTGTACTCCAAATTAAACACACAGAATTTAGGATTGAAAGTAGAATGCACATATAAAGAGAACGTGTTGCTTTTGTCTTTATAGGTTTGGGATACCTTAAAACACAGTTTCTTCCATTTACATCCATTTACCTGAAAATTTCACAGTTAATTTAGAGCTAAAATGTCACTATTATATAGTACCATATTTTTATTACCCATTTATGGGTTGATGGACATCTAAGCTATTTCTTTGTCCTAGCCATTGGGAAGAGAGCATCAGTGAGCAAGACTGAGAAAGTCTACATGCAAAGGAACAAATATTCTTTTGGGTATATGCTCAAGAGAGGTAGATCAATTGGTACATTTATTTCCTTTTTAAAGAAACTTTGATTTTTCATAATGGCCTCGCCAGTTTTCACTCCCACCTGTAGTGAATTAATTTTCCCTGTTCCCTCATTAATAGCTGCATTAGTTGTCTTTCATTTCAATCTTAGCCATTTTAACTGGGATATGGAGGAATCTCTAAGGAGTGTCCATTTAAATTGCCCTGATGACTAAAATGTTGAACACTTTAATAATAAATCTTAGTCACTTGTATTTCTTTTGAGAAATCTCTGTTCAGTTCCATAGCCCATTTTATAATTGGATGTTTGTTTTCTTTTTTCTTTTGTGTGGTGTGTGTGTGGGGAGGGGGGGCGGAGGTTTGTATGGAGAGGGGAGGTTCTCCTCATATGGAAGGCATCATACACTTTGATCATGGGTCATGTAGAAATCAAACAAGTTCTAAGCTGAGAGCTGCTCCCTAATTGCAAGCTTTTATAGTATCAGAAAAGGGTTGCAGAATACTGGGGAGGAAATCCAGTAAGCTTATCTAACTACAAACACTATGAACTACAGTAATGACTAGCCTGGGGAGATATGCTAATGAATGCTATAGAAAGATTGTTATCCAGTCTGCCAACTGATTTCTGATTAGCCTTGAGGTCTAGTCTATGGGAGGAAAATAATGCCTGATAATGGAAATCTCCCCAAGAACCCACAGTTGGGGAACTCTTAGACCCACAAAGTGAAATTACTCATACTTTGTTAGATGAACATATCAAACATCTTCTAAATGTGATCAGTGATCTGACCCAGTGTTTATTCATACAGACTATGAAACTAACCTGCCATGCTAAATGTGCCAACTTGTGTAATAGTGGCATGACTGATATGGATTTGAGTCCCACCAGACAGGACAAACTTTACAACTGGTACTGTCAACTCACTAAAAAGCCCATTGCATATATGTGTGTGTGTCATTACATAGATGTATATGTGTGTGAATAAACATACACACATACATATATATTATGCAACAATAATAATCACAGGAAAAAGTGCTGTCAACTTGAGAATAGAGGGGGATATGGGAAGGATATGAGGGACGGTATGTTGAAGAGACTGGAGGGACAAAGGGAGAGGAAATTATGACAATTTATTTCAATTTTTAAATAAGTAAAAAATATTTATAGGCAAAGAACATTTCAGGTTAAAAAATGCTCTGACTCAACATTACCAGATAAGAAACTAAGAAAATGTCATTGACTTGGTTTTGTGTAGACTGTCTTCTGCTGGATGTGGAACCTACAATTAAGAATGGTAGTCTCTTACCCAGTGAGACTCCCTTGGAGAAAATTAATTTTTTTTTTGCATTTTCAAGTGGTTTCATTTATTGGAGATAGTGTCTGAGTTTGTAGCACAGTTAATAAAAACCCAAACACAGATATTGGGGTTCAACCTGGAGGTCAGAAAAGCAAGACAGAGCCACTGGTTCTTACCTCTACCTCAGTCCAAAATTGAAGCATGATTAATAAAAACTCAGAGAGAGAAATTGGAATTCAAGCTGAAGGTCAGAAAAGCAAAACAGCCAGCCACTGGCTCTACCTCGACCCCAGTCCAAAATGGTGATCCTAACTCCAGGAAGTTTTGAATGAGACTGAGACAGAGCTGTCCCCTACCGTTTTATAATCCTCTCTAGCTCTGCAACTAAAGGAGTGCACCATTTGGATTAAAGTCATGCATTACACAGTTTCTATAGTAACTAGTGAGGCTACTGGGATTGAAGGTATGTGTTAACACAGCCTGATCAGTGGGGCTGTTTTAACTTCTTATCCTCAGGCAAGCTTTCTTTATTAAAATATAAATGAAATACTACTGCACTAAATGATGTTATGCGTCCTGGAATCCTCAGAATGAGAGTGTGTGAGAGCTGTCTCCTGTTTTATATTCTTCTCTAGGGCTGGGATTAGAGGTAGGCACCACTACTACCAGGTTTCCATGGGAAACTAGTGTGCCTACTAGTACTAAAGGTGCGAGTCATTACTGCCCAGTCTATAAGACTAATCAGTGGGGCTGTTTACTCTCTGATCTCCAGGCAAGCTTTATTTATTAAAATGCAAATGAAGTATCACTACATGGGTTGCAGAAAAGGGCATGTGTTCACATCACCTTTCAGCTCTAGGACCCCATCTGGTGCAGACTTCTGCACTCCATGTGCATGGTGCCTCAGTTTCAGTGAATCTGTGTGTTAATTGGTGCAATTTTGTCTACACAGCCTTGATTCTTTAGTGTTCTCCATACCCTCTGCCTCTTAGACTCTTTCTGCTTCCCCTTCCACAACATTTCCTTAGCCCTAAGAAGAGAGATTTGATGAAGACATCCCAGTTTGGGCTATGTGTTTCACATTCTCTCACTCATTGTATAATTTTTGGCTGTGGGTTTCTGTATTTGTTGCCACATCTCCTATAGAAGGAAACTTCTGCTAAACAAGGCACTGGACTTTAAGTATAACAAATGTTCTTAGCTGTTATTTGATTGCTATATTTCTTTAGCAGAACTTTTTTTATTTTCTCATAACTCCTGACTGATCTAGCTTCAGGTTCTTGGCACCTAAGCAACATCCAGTATGGATTCTGTCTCATGGTGTGGTCCTTAAACTAAATCAGGTATTGGTCGGTTACTCACACAACCTTGTGCAACTATTGCACCAGGGTATCTTGAAAGTAGGTGACCATTGCAGAATGAAGGTTTTGAGCTTGTTTAGTGTTTACCTGTCTCCTTTGGCACAGTTCAGAGTACCTTCCAATCCCATGAAAACTAGTCAGTAGAAATGAAGGCTCTAGATAGGCAATAGTTCAACTTTTCCATGTTCAATGAATTGTGTAGGTGTTTTAAAGAAATATTTTATTTATGTTTTCATAAATAAAGTATGCCTGAATATCAGAAGGGCAAAGCTAAGCTACTAGAGGTAAGGTGGTAGTAGCACACACCTTTAATCCCAAGATTTGCAAGACAGAAGTAGGTGGAACTCTGTGAGTTCACAGCCACACTAAGCTACACAAGATCAATGCAAAAACAAATCCATGGTGGTACCTCACACCTTTAATCCCAGTACTAGGGAGTCATACACCTTTAATTCGAGCATTAGAGGAGAGAGAGGCTCTGTTTGCTTAGTCTGCTTAGTCTATGGTCACCCAGCCTTGGTAGAGGTAAGACTTGTCTAGTGCTTTTCTGGTGTTCAGGTTGAACTCCTATATCTACCTCTGAAGTTTTATTATTCATGTTGTAATTGGCATCCAATATGTGACTCAAACCTGTGGCTCTGGGATTATGAGTTCCATGTTCTACTGACTGACCTAACAGGGTGAGACTGGAGTCCCAAGTGTAGCTCTGGTAGGAGCCCCAGACTTTGCTGGAGACTAAAAATCCCCCAGCAATTGTCTTGCTCATGAATTTGCATCATAAACATTGTCATTGAAGGGCTGGTAGACACAGGTGTGGATGCAATAATAATTTCATCAGAATTTTGGCATCCAAATTGGTCTCTTCAGGATATAAATGTTCAGTTTTTATGTACTGGAACTTATCTCAGGTAAGGCAGAGCATGAGATGGGTTTAATGTATAGGGCTATAAGGACAGAGAGAAATATTAAAACCATATGTGGCTAATATAGCAATGAATTTATGGGAATGTGATTTGTTATAGCAGTAAAATTCTCAGATTAACATTCCCCCAATCTCAGAAATGAACCATAAATTAGTATATGTTTCGGGGGAAATTTTTAGAAGGTTTTATAAAGAACAGTCACCAACTATTCAGGTTGTACAAGAACAGGATACAACAGTTGCTGATATTTCCAAAGCTCCAACAGCCCTAGTTTTAAAATGGCTGACAGACAAATCTGTATAGATTAAGAAATGGCCTTTGACAATAGAGGCCTTAGAACAGCTCATACTGAAGAATCAACCAGCCCTTGGAATTCTCCTGTATTTGTTGTTAAAAATAAATCTAGAAAACAGAGAATGATAACAGATTTAAGAGTTGCTAGTAAGGTAATTCAGACAATCGAATCTCTATGGATTGGTATTCCTTTGCCTTTTCTATTTCCTAAAGGATGGCTTCTCATAGTTACTTATTTAAAAGATTGGTTTTTGCTATATCTTTACAAGAAAAAGACAGAACAATTTGCCTTCACAGTGCCTACTTACAAAAATTCTCAGCCTGCTAAAAGATATCAATAGCAGAATCTCCCACTGGGAATATTAAGTAGCCCTACCTTGTGCCAATATTTTATAAGTCAGCCATTGGAAATGATACATATGCAATTTCCTGAAACTATAGTTTACCATTCATGTATGACATTTTGCTATCTTATTCGAATGTAGATACTTTATAATGAATATTTGAAGAAGTAAAGAAAAATTGCCTTGGGAATTACAAATTGCTCCTGAAAAAAATACAAAAAGGTAATTCTATTAATTATTTAGGTTTATAAAATAGGATTACAAAATAGTGTGGGACAATCATCTATATTCTATCAAATATATTTTAAATAAATGCTGATTGGCTGATAGCCAGGCAAGAAGTATAGGCAGGAAAACCAGACAGAAAATAGAGGTGGGGCAATAACAACAGGAGTATTCTGAGAAGAAGGAAGCTCTTTCCACACTCCTGCCCAGACCACAGAAGAAGGAAGATGTGACCTGCCCTGCTGAAAAAGGTACTGAGCCATGTGGCTAACATATACTAGAATAATAGGTGAATATAAATTGTAAGAGCAAATAAGAAGCCTTAGCTAATGGGCCAGTTTATACCTAATGTAGACTCTCTGTGTAATTTTCCTTGGGACTTGCGGGCTGTGGGCACTGGGCAGGACAGAAACCCCAACAAACAGGCTCTCATGTTACAACTAAATATTACACAAAATATGCAAATTAGGAGAGATCAAATACAGACTCACAGTGACTTTCAAAGATTGCTAGAAGACATTTCCCAGCTACAATCTGCTATTGGAATAGAACCTGATAAACTGATTTATTTAAATAAAACTTCAGATGTTGACAAGGACTTAAATAATCTCAGAAAGGGACTGGAGAGATGGCTCAGAGGTTAAGAGCAATGGCTGCCCTTGCACAGGTCCTGAGTTCAATTCCCAGCAACCACATGGTGGCTCATAACCAGCTATAGTGGGATCTGATTCCCTCTTCTGGAAGGCAGGTATACATGCAGTACACTCATATATAAAATATAAATAGAAAACTTAAAAATAGGAAATTATCAGTAAAAGCTGAGAGAGAATTGAATTTCATCAAAGAGAAATTACATAAGGCACATGTGTATCATGTATATCCAAATCTTAACTGCATTCTGGTCATACTTCCCTCCTAACATTCTCCTAGAGAAATTTTAATGCATAGGGAATATATTCTCTTAGAAAGACTCTTTTTACTACATAAGACAAGTAAAAAAATTAAAACTTATGTGAAAAAGTCTCTGAGTTAATAATAAAAGGAAACTAAACTTCTTCAATTAGCATGAATAGACCCAGCAGAAATGATAGTACCTTTTAATAATGATGAATTTAATAGATTATGGGAAGAAAGTGAACCCTGATAAAGAGCTTCTAGTAATTTTTTTTGGAGAGATTAACAGCAACTATTCCAAAAGGAAGGAAATTTAGCTTATAAAGACAGCTAATTGGATCCTTCCTCGCACTGTACATGACAAACCATAACTGGAATCAGTATAGAACATTCTATATTGATGCAAATAAATCAGGTAAGTCAGGTAAAAATAAGAAAATTTAAGTAAAATGGAACAAAAGCCTTATGATTCTATCCAAAATCAGAAATATATGCTATTCCCCTAGAACTAGGAATTTTAAAGAACCTCTCAACAAAGTTACCAGTTCATAATATGCAGAAAGAGTTCTTTTGCATATTTGAAACATTGAATTTATAACACATGATACAGAACAGACTTCATTATTTATTCAAGTACAAGTTATATTTGAAACTAGATATCATCCAATATATACAACAAACATATGAACCAATAAGGTTCTGTCAGGTTCTCTAGCACAAGGTAATGTAAAAATTGGTCAGTTATTGATTGAGAATGTGCTGAAGGCCTCAGAATTTCATATATAAACATCATTTGAATAGCAAAGGTTTAAAAAAGGACTTTTTAAATTATATGACAACAAGCCAAAGAGTTCATAAGAAAATGTCCTACTTGTTTTTTATACAGCCAAATACCACTTCCTATAGAAATTATCAAAAGGGTACTCAAAGGAATAAAATCTAGCAAATACATATGTTTCATTTTATAGAATTTGGAAGACTAAAATATGTATATCATACCATTGATAGGTATTCAGGTTTTCAACGGGTAAATGCCTTGAGTTCAGAAAAGGTTGATTTGGTAATCACACATTTGGCAGAAGATATGACCATCATGGGTATACCTGCACAAATAAAGACAGACAATGCTCTAGCATATGTCTTTAAGAAAATGAAGGAATTTTTTGCTTATTATAATACAAAGCATATTGCAGGTATAACACAAAAGCCTACAGGACAAGCAGTTATAAAAAGACCAAATCAAACTCCAAATGATATGTTAAATAAACAAAAATAATAAATACCCCCAGAAAGATATTGAATAATGCTTTATTAACTTTGAATTTTCTAAATGCTAATGAGAAAGTCACAACAGCCATGGAGAGACATTGGATAGTAGTAAAAACTAAAGAATTAAATCAGCCAATATAGTTTTAAGATGTACTGGCCTTAGAATGGAAACCAATACACGTGTTACATTAGAGAAGAGGTTTTATTTTTTGTTTCCACAGGAGAAGAAAATCTATGGATACCATCAAAATTGATAAAGATTTGATTTGAACATGAGACTCCACTTAATTAGAAGACATCATTTTTCATCAAACATCATTTCCTTTTTATTTGAACTAACTGATAAAACTTACAGATGCTTTTCATTTGTTCAGATATAATTTGCCAAAAGAGAATCTCCCCCAAACTTTAAGCTAAGAAGGATTTTGTTTCTGTCTTTTCAGTAGAATAAAGAATAAAGAATTTCAGCTAAGGAATCTGAAGACTGCTGGACAACATGAGACATCTGAAGAAAAAGAACACACCATCCACACACACACAAAAATGTCTCAAGAAAAAGAGTAAATTGGCCTATTGGTATAACAGATTTCCAACAGGGAATAATTTCATAAATCTTCCCAAATGTTTGTTTCTGCTATTCTCTACAGACATATAATGCAAATGGTCTTTTTGTAGTCCAGTCCAACTAAAGATTAAAGCTGCCTTTGGAGTTTCAGTGTGGCTCTCTCCTTCTCTAAACCCAAACATGTTTATAAAATTGAAATTCAAAATCTCTGCCTCATGTCAGAAGAGCCATTTGATACAGAACAGAAAAGAAACAGAAATTTAAGGACTACTTTTTGGCTACTAATCTCACAATCCTTTGGTTTTATATTGGCCTTTAGCAGCTTTTCTTAGGGCATAAAATTTATAAGATTAAGCCAGCAGTAGAGGCACATACCTTTACTTCCAGCACTTGGGAGGCAGAGGTAAGTGGATCTCTGTGAGTTCAAGGCTAACCTGTTTTACAGGAGCTAGTTCCAGGACAGACTCTAAAGCTACAGAGAAACCCTGTCTCAAAAAACAAAACAAAAGATTTATAAGATTAATATTTTAAACTTTTTGTTATGATATTAATGGTCATATAGAGTACTAACTAATTCTACGAAAAGGTTTCATCTACCTTCTTGTATATAATTTTGGAGTTGAGTATATTTTTTTTGTACTGAACCACAAGCATACCTAACAGTGGCTTTTGAAGTCTCCATAAGGAGGATGGGGGCCCAGAACAATGACTACTCCAGGACTATGATAATACCATTAAGTTGAAAAATACCACTGAAGAATTGACTTTGGACTACAAACTTCTCAGAATAATTTTAAGGTTGCTAGCTGAGATGAACCAACCAAACAGAATACCCTAGTCAGGAATTGAGACAAAGCCTTTACTTTCTTTTTTTTTCCTTCTGTTTTTTGGTTTTGAGACATTCAAATTTGTGTGTGTTTGTTTTATATTATTTTATTTTTTATTATTTCTTAGTTGTCTCTTTTCTAAGGACAGAAAAAATGTTGTGGATCCCATGTTGTTACAAAGTAGGGAGGAACCTCTTGAAAGTAGGAAGGAACAAGGAGGAGCAGGTCAGGAAGAGACTAACCAGAGAACCAGGATGAGTAGGTGGGGAAAGACTAACCAGAATATGTTACATGAAAAAAAGTCTTATTTCAATAAAAGAAAAAAAACCTTAAATTAAAAAAAAGAGTTAATGTAATTTTGATAATATGTTAATAAAATAATTAAGGATTTATCAAATATCTTTCAAATTATTCAATATAAGTTATTTTGAAATTTTTCTTGAAAGTAGAATTTTCAATATTTTTGTTGCTTAATTTTTAAAGTCACAGTTGTTCTTGAAATTTTAGAAATAAACTCACTTCTGAACTTTAACAAGATTTGACCTAATGTTTGCTGCCAAATTGAATTCAAATTTGTAAATTCAAATTTACAAATTATATGTTTTATTTTCATAGCCTGTAATTGGTAATTTCAGGCTAGGGAGGTGGTTTAGTAGGTAAACTACTTCCTACGCAAGTAGAAGGACCTGAATTTGAATCTCTGGAACCCACATGAAAAGCCAGTCTTGGTAGCAAATGCCTACAATGCCAGTATTCCTAGGGTGGATAAAACACTAGCACAGGAAATCCTTTTGAGCTGGTCAGGAACTGGTGAAAACAGTGGTTGAACAACAAAAAGGACCTTACCTCAAACAAGGTGAAAGTAAAGACAGACACCTGCATTTACTGTCTGATCACCATACACAGTCTGTGACATGTACATTCTTATCACACAGGAACACATCCTCCCTCCCCCACCACACACACATGACATAATGCACACTTTCATATATACAGACACACAAAATAAATTCATACTTTCATATCTTACCCATGTTTTTGCCCTCATAATAAAATCCCATACTCTAGTATAGGATTAAATAACAGAAACTGATATTCTTGCAGGAACAGAGCCTAGAAGTCTGAGATCAAGATGAAAGTAGGGTCAGTTCTTCCTGAAAATCATGAAAACAGGACTATATGCAAGCCTTGTGATGTAGCATGGAGGTGCCAGATTGTCTGTGTCTTCTACTTGTCTTCCTTTTACAAACTTATTATAATAAGATGTAGTGCAGGAGAATTGTCTGTATTCTGTCAATCATGTTTTAAACAAATGTTGATTGGCCAGGCAGAAAGTATAGGCTGGTCAACCAGACAGGAAGTAGAGGCAGGGTGATGAGAACAGAAGAATTCTGGGAAGGAAGAAACCCATTCCTCCCAGTCCTGCCCAGACCATGGAAGAAACAAGATGCGATCTGCCCCACTGAAAAAGGTACTGAGCAAAGACGGGAGAGATGGCTCAGTGGTTAAGAGCATTACCTGCTCTTCCAAAGGTCCTGAGTTCAATTCTCAGCAACCACATGGTGGCTCATAATGATCTGTAATAAGATCTGGTGCCTTCTTCTGGCCTGCAGGCATACACACAGACAGAATATTCTATACATAACAAATAAATAAATAATTTTAAAAAGATACTGAGCCATGTGGCTAACATAGATAAGAATAATGGGTTAACATAAGTTATAAGAACTAATATGAAGCCTGAGCTAATGGGCCAATCAGTTTTATCATTAACATAGATTTCTGTGTAATTTCTTTGGGATTTACCAGCTGTGGGAACTGGGCAGGACAGAAACCCCAACAAGCCCAGCCCTCTTGTTACAAAGATGAATGGAGTTAATCATCTTAATTTGGTACCTAGTTAATGACTTTATTTCTAAATGCACCTACATTTGAGGGATGCTCAGTGAAAGCCTTAAGTGAGCAATTTTGAAATGACACAGTTCAGCACTTAATGCATATACAGTCCTTTGTGTATTTACAAAACTTAATGCTCTTGGGACTTTAGTATAACAGTAGACAATATCCTCATGCTTGGAATACAGTAACATTTAATAACAATGAAAATTCATCCATGTGCCTTCATTTTATTTTCCCAGTCAAATGTGTTTACTAAGAAAGAGTGATAGGCAAGAGTCTTGAACAAAACAGAAAGGAAAATCCGAGGTCACTCTTAGAGTAAATTACAGCATCTCCCTCTACAATAAGGCTTTCAGAATTCAACAAGACTGTTTTAAGGAGACAACTTGTTTGTTTCCCAGTTGCTCAGCAACTCAGACCTGAAATAATGACACAGAAACTGTATTATTTAAATTACTGCTTGGGCCATTAGCTCAAGCTTCATATTTGCTAACTCTTGCATCTGAATTTAACCCATCTGCATCAATCTGTGCATTACCACGAGGCCGTGGCCTACAAGCAAAGTTTCAGTGCTTCTCTCTGACTCTACCTCCTTTCTTCCAGCATTCAGTTTAATTTTTCCTGCTTAGCTCTACTTTACCCTATCATAGGCCTAAGATAGTTTCTTTATTAACCAATGATATTTACAGCACACAGATGGGAATCCCACATCACATGGCAGCCTTAATATAGAGCTGCAACTATCAGTTTGTGGTTGATTTTGGATCCTGACCAAGCTCTAATTTCATTCCTTGTCACTAAAATATCAGTCAAGCCAAGAAGAAAATGCAAGTTATAGCTAGAATGTGCTAACTTGCATCTCTGTGAATTCCAGACTCAGAGAATACCTTGATCTTACTGGGAAAAAATATACTTAAGTTAAATTTTTAATGCTTGCGATTATAATAGTAAATGCATAAAATGAGAACATTATATTTGGTAAGTAAACCATATTGATAGACAAATTTCTATTATTTTTGTTGAAAATAGATTCTTTGCTTATACAATACATTGTGACCACTGCTTCCTCTTCCTCCACTCTTCCCAGCTGCCTCTCTCCCGCATCCACTCCCTCTTCATTTCCCTTCATAAAACAGCAGTCCTCTGGGAGAATACAACCAAATAAGATAAAACAAGATACAATAAAACAAGACAAAGATCACCTGTGTATGTATTAAGGCTGTTAACAGACAAGATTTTTGTGAAATAAATTACATTGGTTACAAAACAGTCTTGCTTCAGAGACAATGTCATTTATTTGAGAATGAGGGGTTAATTAAATTTTGATTACTTAGAAAAGATGATGTCAAGTAGAAATAACAGCAAGGGACAATGTCAAAGTGACTACATTCATCTTAAAGAGAGGTGAAACCTCACTGAAATGCTGTTTTACTAATGAGAAACCTATATTGCAATAGTAATTTTTAATAGGCAAATATATAAATGAGAAAATAAAAAAATTAATTCAACTTAATCATATCTGAGGTGATAAATTTTAAATTTAAGAATGGTACAGAGGCATAACGTTTTGTTACATACAGTGATTTCTGAAAAGCTGATGACAGGGAGGTGAGGAAAGGGTGAGAAAAAGAGTAATTCTTCTTGGGAAATAGCCTGGGTTCAAAAATGATTAATCCATAAGCATTGCATTTTTGAATGCTAATCCAATATAGGCTTGTTGATTATCCCTGTAATACTTTCAAACACAGTGAATTACTGTCAATTCTATGTCTAATTTCAATTTTTGACAAATTTCCTGAATTCCAACATCCAGCAGAACACATGCTTTGCTGTATGACTTGCTAACCACACACCAAGGACATTCCAGCCATTTAATCACCTACCGTGTGGTTTTAAGAGTTTAAGAGTGAAAGTGAGATGGGAGAGCAGACAGCTGAAGAAGAGCAGCCATAAAAGACGGGGCAAGTGAAACGCAATAAACCTAATCTTGAACACAAATGCACACAGCTGTGCAGTCCTCAGGCACCAGAGAACCTGTCTGCGTGTAACACAATCTTAAGGGAAAACACTCTTGTTCTCTGGAGAAAGTCCCCCAGTTCTTTTGCTTTCCATTTAAAAATAAATCTTGGCCCAGAAGTCATCGGATGCATTCAGAAAGGCTTCTCCCTGACAGAACCCTGTCCTAACAGATGAGGTGAACACAAAAATATCAATTTCTGCATCTAACCCCAACTGTTACCAGATGGTAAAAATGTTATCAGCTCTTACAGTGTACAAAAGTTGGGAGAAAAACTCAATGCCAGTGTTCATGAATATACGTTGTTAATTCGTTAAAATACCTTGTTATCTTTTATTTATCTAAGTAAAACTAAAATTACCTCCTAATTTATAAGTTGCTGAAGATTTGTGAAACAAATAAATGAATAAAATCTGAGTTTTCCTTGTAGCCAAAATTTGCTTTAGATAATTACCAAAGTACATGAAAATGATATACTTTAAATAAGTAATGTATAAATGAATAGAACAATTAAGTTCCTAGGATTTTTGTATCAGAGATTTCCAACTCTCATTCAGCAAACCTACAGAAGGGCAAGTGGTCTGTGTAAGTTCAGTCTGTGATAACACATTATTTAACTGGGAATGAGGCCTTAGTGATCTCCTAACCAATTCTCATCTATAGATCTTACCACTTTTTACCCTTAAAAGACTTAGTGATAACTAGGAAAATCAAAATCTCTAAGTCCGGAATTGTTGAGCCATGGAAACTACAAAGTCTTCCTAAAACTATTGTTAAAATATGCCACATTATCTCATGAAACACCAGCCAAGCAAGCCTAGAAGATATTTTTGGCTGCTGGTAGCCCACCTTCAGGAAAGAAGAATGGGCGTTGAGTATTTTGAGGAGGGAGAGCTTCCTGGTTGATATGACCTGAATGGACAGGAAGAGAATAAATACTAGCTAACTGTTTTCCTCCAACGGACTGATGTTTCTTTCCTGCCACATGATGTGGGAACATACAGTGCCTTCTAGGATGTCACGACTCTGCTTTTGTGAGCCACGGAGATTCTTCTGGCGTTCGACATCCATATGCACAGTTGTTACCTAGCTCCTACCTTACCTAGGCATCCAGAGAGGCCTTTGCTTTCACTTCTCGCACTTGGATGTTTGAAGGCAGCAAAGGGGATTGATGTGCTCTCTCTGAGCCGTTGACAGTGTGATCACATGAGGGAAAACAAATCCACATCTGCCTATTCTTTTACATTCAACCACCTGCCACTTAATCTTCTTTCTCATAAGCCACGTGAGGGAAGAAGGAAAAAAATAAGAATAAAAGTTCACTCTTTTTTTGTTTTTGTTTTTTGTTTGTTTGTTTGGGTTTGGTTTTGTGTTTTTTTGTTGTTGTTGTTTTTTTTTTTTTTTTTTTTTTTTTTTTTTTTGTTTGGACAGGATTTCTCTGTAGCTTTGGAGCCTGTCCTGGAACTCGCTCTGTAGACCAGGCTGACCTTGAACTCACAGAGATCCTCCTGCCTTTGCCTCCCAAGTGCTAGGATTAAAGGCGTGTGCCACCACCGCCTGGCTTGCATAGAATCTTAAAGGATCAGCACTCAGGAGTCAGAGGCAGATGGATCTCTGTGAGTTCGAGGCCAACCTGGTCTACAAGAGCTAGTTCCAGGACAGGAACCAAAAGCTACAGAGAAGCCCTGTCTCGAAAAAAAAAAAAAAAAAAAAAAAAAAAAAAAAAATTCTTAAAGGACATTCTTTTGCACTTAGATATAAAACCAACTTGAAATAAGAATGGATGTTTTTTCAAAGTAGAAGTATTTAAAGATCAGAGTGGGGAAGACGGCAATGGTCTGGGTTGAGAGTGGGGCGGTGAGGCTGGAGTTGAGGATGTCCTGGCTACCCTGAAGGTGGGACGCACCGTGGATGCTGCTTTCCTAGTCTCCCCACAGCTCCATCACAGAAGGACTTTCCCAGTGAGCTGAGAGCAAAGACGAGCATAGGAAGCAGACCTCGGCACTGATGAAATCAGAGGCGATATCGGTAAGAACCACCAGGAGAAAGAAACAGAGCTGGGGGTGTAGCTTAGCTGCTCAAGTACTCACTGTGTAAACTTGAGGTCCCCCAGTCCCTTCCTCAGAGCCCATGTAACAAAGGCCAGACATCAAAGGAAGAACTTGTAACCCTAGTGCTGGGAAGACAGAGATATGCAAATACCTGGGACTCTCAGACTAGCCAGTCTAACATACTTAGGTTAGATCAGTGAGAAATGCCATCTCTACACCAGAGAGACAGCATTTATGTTGTCCTCTGACCATCCAGCCATGCATGCACAAACACACACACACTCTCTCTCTCTCACACACACACACACAAACGCATGCACGCATATGCACCAATACACAAACACGTGCAAATATACTTATTAAACATAAGAAGGAAGTGAATATCTGTGACAGTCTGTAAGTGAAACTTCAGTCCTTAAGACCCCACTAAATCTCCATATTTTTCCTTCCTAGAAATCAAAGAAGTCTTAGTCTCAAGCCTGTAGGTATAGCACCAGTTTTAAGTGCTAATCAATCCTTTAAAAATATTATTTGAATATTTCTTACATGTATGCAAGATATCAGATAAAGCTACCATTCATGGCAACTCTCAAACTGCCTTTTATGTATTAAATTGTTTGTAGCTTCCATTCTCAAGATGGTTAATGTATTTACGCATCATTCTGGTTTAATTGAAACTTTTGTTCTAATCTTTACGGACTCTTTCTATGTAGCTTAAACTGTTTTTAGATTCATGGCAACCCTCCTGCCCAACCCTCTGAGTTCTGGTGTTATAGAAATCTACCACAGCAGGTTCAATACTTTCTTAATGGATCTCACTGTTTTTGTATTTTGTTACCTGTGGATAGTAAACAGGTCATTATGGATAAAAGGACATTTAAATGTTTTCATAAACCAAAAACGGATGCCCTTAAAATACTGCCTTAAACTATTACATTGTATTCACATTGAAACTGAGGTAAAGAATAACATTGGGATCCATCCTAAGTAACCATAAGATTAATAATTATAATTCCTGTGTTTTCAAATATATCTTATATAGTCTTATTCATTCTGAACATAAAAGAAAATATAAAATATTTGCAATAGAACAATTTGTTTTCTTCAATATAAAAACTATTCAGAAATGCTTATGAATTATATTGTTTTGTTTCCCCAAGAATTAAACTTGTTTTGAGTATGCTTTAAATTAATGGGAACTTCATTGGAAATATGCTAATTTGTGTACATAATAAATTATATATGACAATAGGCTGATTTTTATGGTAAGTGGCATAACATGCATATTGAAATCAAACAATGAACTGTAACAATTATAGAAATCATCAAGAGCCCAACCACAATGGCATAATTTTGAGTAGTGTATTAATTATCCTGATATTAGATTTAGATTTTCTTTTTAATTTACAAATGAAATCTAGGGTCATAATTTTGTTCAATTTATATCAAAAAATAATTGCTCAATTGCATTTTCAAAAAGGAACCAGAAACATTTTCTAAAATTTTGTCATGAAACATCAGAGTTTTATATGGTGCCTACTAACATATTTACTTAAATTTTCTTGGTGATTATGTAAGACCATTCTGTCAGATCATGACATGAAGCATGCTTCTTTGGTTATATTAGATGAAAGTCAATTTTATGGCCTCCACACTTATTATTGTTTTAAATAACAAATGATTTGTTCCAAGTGTGAAATCATAAATCTAAACATTAAAAAGCCTTTGGAGCGTGATGCCAGCAGCTGTAATGGGATGAGAAGGACATCAGCGCCACTGGAAGCCCAGGACACCATTCAACACAGATGTTGTCATGCACATCCATGAGAAAGCTATGGGGAGACCTTTTAACTCGTCTTCTTCCATGATCAGTATGTTTTGCCTTAGAAACGCTTTGTTATCAGAATGTAATTCAAGTCTCTAGGATACGATTACATACGTAAGGCACGAAGAATTAGCCATGCTTTCAAGAGTCCCTGTGGACTAACTTTGGCCTTCTAATTGGTCGAGAGGGGTGGCTGTCCCAGTAATTATCCACACATTACATTCCAGGGAAAGCCATCACTACACCCTTGTTAGTTCTATTATTTATGACAACAATGAAGTCTTATGCTAATATTAACTGGACAGCTGTATATAAATGTGTCATTTAAAATGCTTAGCAAAGGAGGGTAAGAATGAGTCTTGGTCTTACCATACACCCGAAAACAGCTGACAATTGAGCAGCAATCTGTGTTATGTTGAAATTTCCTAAAATCTCTTTCATACTGTTTCCTAAGGGGGCCTCTTTTGAGCTTAAAAGGGAAGAAAAAGCATACTTTTCAGAACAAGTAATTTAAACACAAAAGAATAAATATTAGTCAGTCACTAAAAAGAATCTTGACAAAATTATGTTTATGTATAAAGGAATAAAACAAAATGTAATCAATGCTCAGGTGAAAAGTTTAACACAACAAGTGAAAATCCCTTTTCTCTGTTGAAAGTGCATGGTTTTTCTCAAGATGGCACAGATATTACAGATAGCCTTTGCAGATGCTTAAAATCCTGGTGTGTGTTTCTGACGTGCTAATAAGCATAGCGTTTAAGATACACAGATGTGAATATTGCCAGAAAACTTTGTAGATAATACCTAACACCACACTGCAAAATCAGTAAGTTGATCTTCCTTCCAGGCATGCCATTGGGGAAATTCGCATCAAAACTCCTTTGAGTGTTCAGTTGAGGAGAGGGAGGAGGGACCATATGAGCAAGAGGGCTCAAGATCATGGTGGGGAAAACCACAGAGCCAACTGACCTGAGCTACTGGGATCTCAAGGACTCTGGATTAATAGGTGTGGAACCTGCTTGGGACAGGGCTAGACCCTCTAAATGTGGGAGAGAGTAAAGTGACTGTTGGGGAGATGTGCTGGCTTGAGGCCAGGACTTATTCTGGGTACATAAGCTGGCTTTTTGGAGCTATGGTGGGATACCTTGCTCAGCTTTGAAACAGGTGGAATGGGCTTGGTCCTACCTGAACTTGGTGTGCCAGACTTTTTGACTTCCCAAGGGAGGTCTTACCCCCATTGAGGAATGAAGATGGGGTAGGATAGGGAGAGGTGGGGGTGGGAGAAGGGAAGGGAGGGGGAACTGGGTTTGGTATGTAAAATGAAAAAAATTAAATTAAAAAAAAGAAAAAAAAAACAAAGGTAGCTTGAGATTTCATCTTACTCAAATTAAAATGGCTAAAATAAGATGAAACCAAATTACAATAAACACTGGCATAGATATAGGGAAATAGAAAATGTTATTTACTGCTGGTGTGGAGGCATATCAGTACAGCCAGTATGGAAATCTGTGTGGCAGTTTTTTATAAATATATTTCTACTCTAAATTCTACTATGCCACTCCTGGCCATATTCTCCAAAGATTCAATAGCCTACTACAGGGAGACTTACAGTAATCTACATGTCTATCAAGAGGTAAATGATACATCTATATAATGTAATTTTATTTAGCTGTTAAATGAAATGAAAATATGAAACTTTCATGTAAGTCAATGAAGATAGAAAAAAAATGATTGTAAGTGTAATAACTCAGATGCTAACCTACAAATCCCACACATGCTTTCATTTCTGAATTTTACCTTTGTGTCTTTAGACATGTGTGCTTAATTTGCAATGCCCACGGGCCAGAAAATTAAAAAGGGTTGATTCTGGAGATACTTCAAGGGAAGGGACATAGAAAGATGTGGTAAAAAGGAGGAAAAGAGAATAATGGAACAAAAATGTTTACGTGTGGTTTGGAATGGAGTGGGAGGGCAAGATAGGAGGGAACATGGTAGCGATGGATGATAACTAGTACCACAGACCTTTTGAAAAAGTCATATAAAATCAGACTATTACAGAAGACATGTGAAATATACATATGAAATCCTTTTAATGGAGTTTCCCTATAAAAAGGAGACAATACCCACAGAATAACAAACAAAAATCCCAGTGCCCGTAATGCTTTACCACTTGCAGAGTTGTTGGATGGTAAACCCCAAAGACTCTTCCAATCTCCACACATCTAAGGTTACCACCATTGTGATTCGTCGCCCTCCAGAACTTTGTGGTAAGATGCTACTGAAGATACTGCATACTCAGGTCACACATAGAGCACGGGAATCCAAACTTGCACTCCTGGAAGCTTCATTTCATGCTGGCTAGCTGTCATGGTGCTACGCTTGTCACCAAAAGAGAAAAAAGTGATCATTATACTAATCCAGATGGGAATCCTTCAGATTGCAACACTGACAGACCTTGTGAGGTACGCAATTTGAGCTTGAGTGATGGTTGAGCCGTTTGGAGAACTTGTTTTGAAGAGGAGATTTCTACCACTCAAGTGGTTCCCAGCCATCTCTAACTCCAGTCCATAGGATCTAATAACCTTCTCTAGTGGCACTGAACATGAACACGATGAACACAGTCACATTTAAAATAAAATGAATAAATTTAATAAAAATAAAATAATATTAAGATTATATGCCCATTAGTGCAACAGTAGCGGCAATTTTAATGAAATAACCAATCAGTTTATGATAGTATTTTAATGTCCACTGTACAAGATGGAACCCAAACTTGACACCACTATCAGGGAAAATAACCTGTACATAAATAGGTACTAGGGGAAGACCTACTCTGCTAAATGAATATAGTATCACCAGAAAAGTTTATTTTTATAAGATAATGATTAGCAAGGAGATCCAAAACTGGGCAAGGTCCAGGAAATGTGTGACTATAGAGTGTTAAACTCTAAATGGAATATCTATATCATACTCCTCTTCCAAATTCCCAGGGATTATCCTGAAAGATGGTGTGGAAAGATTATAGCAACCAGTGGCATAAAACCATGCTTTCCAGACACACCAGGATGATGGAGGTGGTTCTTGTGTCTTATCTGTTGCTTTCATTGGTTAACTAATAAAGGAAACTGCCTTAGCCCATTTGATAGGCCAACCCTTAGGTGGGTGGAGTAAACAGAAGAGAATGCTGGGAGAAAGAAGCCGAGTCAGGGAGTCGCCATGATTCTCCCACTCCAGACAGACGCAGGTTAAGATCTTTCCTGGTAAGCCAGCTCGTGGTACTACACAGAATATTAGAAATGGGTTAGATCAATATGTAAGAGCTAGCCAATAAGAGGCTGGAACTAATGGGCCAGGCAGTGATTAAAAGAATACAGTTTCCGTGTAATTATTTCGGGGCATAAGCTAGCCATGCGGGCGGCTGGGTGCCGGGGACGCAGCCCTGCCGCTCCTATTACAACACCAGGATAATTAAATAAGTGAATTCATAGCACTGGGACATTGTGCACAAAACCTAATCAAGATTGAGGCAGGTGATGGATCCTGTTAGTGGTAGGGAGAGAACACGAAGTCCCATTGCTAGGTGTGACTATCTACTGGAGTCTCATCCAGTAGATAGTCACACATCCAAGGTTATTAGGGCAGCACAAATTGAACATGATATGCTTTTTAAAAAATAACAAAAAGTTGGTGTGTATGGAAGGAGTGATTCATCCTGAAGTGGTTGTTGGGATAGTCAATATACTTACTTCCATTCCAACAGCATCTAAAATTATGAGAGTAATGATTGAGCTACTAGCACAACTGTTGGCTTAAATGCTTTAAATCATCTAACAAGTTTAAAATAAAGCCATTAAAAATGTCTATTTTCAGAAATAATTCCCTTTTTAGAACAGAAGACCTTATATTTTTATTTTCATTTCACATTATCAGCTGTTTGGTATTTTAATAATTCCTTTTTATCAGCCTACCTTGTATAAGATGGTATTTGGAAATTTAATTTTTCACCTTAAGTACATTTATGCTATATGTTCAATCCAATATTTCTATAATTTGCAATGTAGAATCATGATTCAGTGATTCGTTAATGAATTCCAAAATATTAGTCTCTCATTCTCAGTTCAAACTTTTGGAATGAAACAGTTCTGGTTATTGTTGCTGGTTTATTTCAAATTCTTCTCCACCAGAAAAAAATGTGAAAGACTGTACGTTATTAACACTGACATTTGTCTCATAAAACTCTAAGATTTAAATGAGTAAAACAGCACTGTTCCTGACACAGAAAATTTAACTATCAATTCCATTTTAAATGTACTTCAATGAACACAGAATTTAAGGTAATATTTGTTGCCTTTGTTTTTTGTACATAAGGTTATATTTTTCATTGATATTTATATTCCTTGAACCTAAGCCTACCAGTTATTGACAGTTCAGCTTTCAAAATAATACTAACCACAAAGGCTATTATATGTAAAATAACAATCACAAAGAATTAAATGAAAAATATTATAAAAAATAAGATTTGGAAGTAATACTGGAAGACAATTGCCATCATCTTAACTATTTTAGTTTGTATTGCAAACATTACGCTGTCAGATTGAAATTCCTGCTATTTTAGGAAATCATGCTTAAGCACTTTGTGTGTTGGGAAGCTTAAGCTTCCAACGTTATAGAAGGCTCCAAGACAATAAAGAACTTACTCAACAAAAATACAGTGAACGAAGAAGACTCTAACTTTCTTATAATTTACATGTGAGATTATACTTTCCTGTGGATAGCATTCCAGCATGCCATCATTTGTCTTCCTTGAAAACACTCAGAGAAAGCAGTGCATGGCACGGCAAACACTAGAGATAAATCTAGTAACAACTGCTTAATTGAACGTCTTTTTTTTTTTCTTGATGCCTTAATGTTCCTGGAGATTTACATTTCACGATGTCCACTTCATATTGTTTTGGTTGAATGATTGGAGGAGAGACCCCTTTCACTGTTCCTTGCTTCAGTTGAGTTGAGATGGAATAGTTCCAGTTGTGTAAACAGCTCTTGGTGATCTCCCAGCCCTCGTTTCAATGCCCCATGGAGACACAGTTGATTAAGCAGGGCACCATGTGGGCAGGTGCGGCACACAAGCCCTTCTCAGTTCTACCAACCAGGGGCCTCTGTTGTTTCTCCCACCCTAGACCTTTCATGGGATGGGACACAAAGCACAACATACTTGGAGGAGATTTGGGTCATGTACACAAACTGCAGATAGAATTAAGTTAATAGAGGGCTTTTATCATAAGCTTGGTTTAAGGTAGTCCTTGAGTACAGAGACTAATTGGGTCATCACTTCATGAGTTTACATGCCCCATGGAGGGCTCAGAAGATAAGAGAAGCGAGGCAACAAAAAGGATCCAAATAACAAGAACACTGGGTCCTGTGTCTGCCCGGAATTCCTCAGTTATAACGTTTTCTATATCTGGTGGGTTTGTTTATTTGTTTGTTTAGTTTTATTACTGGAGGTACTATGGAGATAGGAATGGAAAAAAAACCCACAGTAAAAAAAAATATACTCATCAAATCTCGTGCGCTTTCCAATTCTCATACATGGATAACTGATTTCTGTATTTATGAAGATGGAATCCTAGTATTTTCTAACATTATTTTATATATAGTATCAGAGTATATCTTAGAAAAAAAGTTTCATACTTTTAATCTGTCATTTATGTGTATAATATTTTAAAATAACTAAATATCTCTCTTAAATTTTTCTATATGGTAGAAAATTTTAATATATTAGAGAGATTTTATCAATATGATTATGACAACAAAAAGACAATAAAATTACTTGGATAATTTAACATTTATTAACTGATGACTCAATTTTTAAGTTAAGTTACAAGGTGCATGATTTAAAAAAATGTAAAATTCTTTTTAGTGATTATATTCACAAATATAGTGATTATGTTTCTGAAATTCATCCCATTTTCTTTTCTTGTTAAAACTAGAGGAAAACCATGCTCCTTTTATCTCCATATTCAGTGCTATAATGAGTCTTTAAAGGAAATACGGATTTCAATGTGTGGAAAATGATTACTATAGAATATTCTGTTTAAGAAACTACATATGTTTTGAGAGATATTTTACTATGTACGCATTAAAAACTAAATAAAAGAGTTGAAGAAAATAATAAAATAAGCAGAGTCCTTTGCTCGCAGATTGGTATAACTAATATTGTTAATAGCTATATTTCCCAAAGCAATCTCCAATTATGGTGTACTTGTCTTCAAACTTCTACTGCTAGTCTTCAAAGAAACTGAAAAATAAATTCAAAAATCATATAGAAATACAAAGGCCAATGACAATCAAATTAATCCTGAGCTAGAACTGGTAAGCAGATTCCCAGTTTCCTGAGGAGCTGTCATGTTGATTCCCATAGTGGCTGTACAGGTGTGCACTCCTGCCAGCAATGTGCCCTTTGCTCCTCATCCTCAGCAGCATGAGCTGTCACATGTGTCACTGACCCTAAATAGCCAAGAATGTCAGAAGACAGGTGTGAGATGGAATCTCTAAGTAGTTTTGTTTTGCATTTCCTTGATGGTTAAGGATGTTGAACAAAAATTGTTTCTCAGACATTTGAGATTTCTTTATAGAGAATTCTCTCTATATACCTATACCCTATTTTTCAATTGGATTATTTGGTCAGTTTTTTTGGTACTAGATACTGAGTTCTTTGTGTATTTTGGATATCAGACATGGAGTTAATAAAACGTTTTATTATTATGGAATCTGTTACTTTCTCCAATTTTCAGGCTCTCTTGCTTACAGAAGCGTTCCCATTTCATGGAGTTCAATTTGTTCAATATTGATCTTAGTGCCTTCACTATGGGTGCTCTGTTCAGAGACTTGTCTCCTCTGCCCATTTGTTCATAGATATCCCCTTTTTTGTCTTCTGTCAGCTCCAGGGTGCCTGGTTTTATGTTGAGGTCTTCGATTCTTTTAGACTTGAGTTCTCTTTAGAGGGATAAGAACGGATCTATTTGAATCTGTCTACACACAGACATCCAGATAAACCAGGACCCTAGAGTGTTTTTCTGGCTTCTTCATCAAAAATAAGGTGTCCATAGATGTGTGTATCAATGTATCTGTTTTTATGCTAATATCTTCTGATCTTTATTACTATTGCACTACATACAACTTAAATCAGGGATGGTAATACTTCCATAAACTCTTTTATTGCACAGGATTGGTTTAGCTATCCTGTGAAAGCAACACCTATGAAAGGTGTTATATCTCTGACCATTTTCTATTTGTATATTGGGTGACTGCATTTTTTTTTAAATTTAACTTGTATCTAGCCAGTTTGCTGAAAGAGTTTATCAAATGTAGGGGTTTCTTGGTGAGATATTTAGGGAAACTTACAAATACTATAAATTTATCTGCAAATAAAGCTTGATTTTTTCCTTTCCAGTTTGTATCCTTTGATCTCCTTCAGTTGTCTTCTAAGTACTATATTCAATAGATAAGGAAAGAGCAGTCAACCTTTTCCTGCTCCTGATTTTAGTACAATTGCTTTGAACTTCTCTCTACTTAATTTGATATTGGCCATAGGCTTGCTGTAAATTGACTTTATTATGTATAGTATGTTCCTGTATCACGAACCTCTCTAGGGCTTTTATCGTGAAGGAGTGTTGGATTTTGTCAAAGGCTTTTTCTGAGTCTAATGAGATTATCATGCGGTTTTTTTTTCTTTGTTTATATTGTGGATTCCATTGATAGATTTTCTAAGTCGAACCATCCTTGTACCTCTCTGAGGAAGCCTACTCGATCTTTTTGGTGTGTCCGTAAATTTAGTTTGAAATTATTTTATTGAATACTTTTGCAATTATATTCAGAAGGTAAATTGGTCTCTAACACTCTTTATTGAGTCTTTATGTGGTTTGATGTGGTCTCATAAAATAAATGTGGCAATGTTTCTTCTGTTTCTACTTTGTGGAATAAATTGAGGAGGATTGTAGTTAACTCTTTTTTGAAAGTTTTGTAGAATTCTACACTAAAATGGTTTGGCCCTGAGGTTCTTTTGTTTGGGAGACTTTTAATGACTGCTTCTAAATCCTTAGGGGTTATACGTCTATTTAAATTGCTTATCTAATCTTGATTTAGATTTTTTTCATATTTGTGGAGTATTTAAAGTATGTCTGTTTGTTTCTCTGTATTTCCTTTATGTTGTTATGTCTCCCTTTTCATTTTTGACCATGTTAATTTGGATGTTTTATCTCTGCCTTTTAGTTTAGATAAAGGTTTATCTATCTTATTGATTTTCTAAAAAAAAAAATAAAATAAAAACAAAGACAAAACCCAAAAACAGCTCTTTGTCATATTGGCTCATTGTATTTGCACTCTTTGTTTCTATTTAGTTGATTTCAGCCCTCATTTTAATTATTTCCTGACATCCCCTCCTCTTGGATGTGTTTGCTTCTGTTTTTCCTAGAGATTTCAGGTGTGCTGTTATGTTACTAGTATGAGATCTCTTTTAAAAACTTTAATATAGGCACTTAGTGCTATGAAGTTTTCTTCTAGTGCCACTTTTGTTGTCTCCCATAAATTTTAGTATACTATATATTCATTTTCATTGAATTTTAGAAAGTCTTTTTTTCTTTATTTCTGCCTTGACTCAGTATTATTCAGTAGAGAGTTATTCAGTTTCCATGAATTTGCAAGCTTTCTGTTATTTCTGTTGCTGTTTTATCCAGCTTTAGTCTATGGTCATCTGTTTGTATCTGTTGAGACTTGCTTTGTATATGGTCAGTTTTGGAGAAAGTTCCATGAGGTGCTGAGAACGTGGTACATTCTTTCATGTTTGGGTGAAATATTCTGTAGATATCTGTTAGATCCATTTTCCATTTGAGTCTTAATGACTGTTAGGTCCAGTGTTTCTCTGTTTGGTTTCTGTCTGAATGATCTGTCCCTCGGTGAGAGTGAGGTATTGAAGTCTCCAATTATCAGGGTGTAAGGGTCAATGTGGGATTTAAGCTAGAGTGGTCATTCTTTTACAAAATTAGGTACACTTGTGTTTGGATCATAGATGCTAAGAATTAAAATGTTATTGATTTTTTCGTTTGATAATTATGAAGCATCCTTCCCTATTTCTTTTGATTAGTTTTGGTTTGAAGTCCACTTTGCTAAATATTAAAATGACTACACAAATTTGCTTTTTAGGCCCATTTGTTTGATATATATTTTCAAACTCTTTGTGGTGAGAAAATATCTACTCTTCGTATTGAGGTGTGTTTCTTGGAACATCCAGCAGAAGGATGGATCTGTTTTTACATTTATTTATTGGGAAAATGAAACCATTGATACTGAGAAATATCAGTGACAAAGGACTGTTGATTCCTGTTATGTTGATGTTAGTGGTGGAGATGATGGTAGTTGTAGTGGTGCTGTCTGTCTCTGTGTGTACATACATGTGTATTTCCCTTCTTTTTGTATTACTGGTATGAGATAATATATTTCCTGTGTTTACATGGGGGTGGTCAATCTCCTTTGGTTACAATTTTCCTTCTTGTAACTTTTGTATGCTAGATTTATAGATAGATATTGTTTGAATTTGGCATTATCATGAAACCTTTTATTTTCATCTGTGGTGATTAAAAGTTTTGCTGGGTATAGAAATATGGAGTGATGGTTATGTTCACTTGATGACTACAGTATATTTGTTCAACCTCTCCTAGTTTTCGGAGTCTCTATCAAGAAGTCTGGTATAATTCTGATAGGTCTGGATTTTTATGTTACTCAGTTTTCTCTTCCGATATTCAGTTCCTAATATTCTTTATTTTTGAATGTTTAGTGTTTTGATTATTATGTGCTGAATGGACTTTTTTATTGACACGTCTATTTGGTGTTCTGTATGGTTCTTCTACCTTTATAGGCATGCACTTCTTAAGGTTAGGACAATTTTTTTCTATGATTTTGTTGATATTATTTTCTCCACCCTTGAACTGGGAATCTTCTGCTCATATTATTCTTAAGTCTTGTCTTTTTAAAGTGTTGCAGACTTTCTGGATGTTTTGCATCAGAGTTTTTTTTTTTTATTTTAGATTTAACATTTTCTTTGATTATTTCTTTTATCTTATCTTCACTGCCTGAGATTATTTCTGCCATTTCTTGTATTCTGTTTATGAAGTTTGACTCTGTAGTTCTTGCTTGTATTCCTGAAGTTTTCATTTTGAGATTTCCCTCACTTTGTGTTTTCTTATTGCTTCTATTTCTATTTTCAGGTCTTGAAAAATTTTATTAATTTCCTTCAACTTTTTATTTTTTCTTGTCTTTCTTTAAGGAATTCATTCTTTTTCCTCTTTAAGAACCTGTGTCATCTTCATAAAGTTGCTTTTAAGTCCTTTCTCTTGGGCTTCAGCTGTTTGAAATATTCAGGACTTGCTGTGGTAGGATAGTTGGTCTTTGGTAGAGACATATTGCCCTGAATGTTATTTACTGTGTTCTTATGCTGGCATTTGGGCATCTGATATGGGCTGAATATAGGTCTAGGTACTAATTTCTGGATTTGTCTTTGTTAGTTTCCTAGGTTTCTGGTTCCTCTCTCTATGTCCAGAGAGTATGTTGATGGTATGTTGCCTTTTTATATGACCTGATAGGCTGGTGTATTTAAGGGGAGTATTTGCTGGTGATAGAGGCTGGAGCATGAGGTGGTCAAGGCAGGAGTTGTTCTCTGACATCCACAGGAGGCATGGGCAGTGTGAGGGAAGGATGCAGACTGTGTTCTCTTACAGGGCTAGAGATGATTCTTAGTATTGGGTATAAAGGAACAGAATGAGTGACAAAGTTCCTTGGGTATCCTGCCTGATCTTTTGGGTACATTTAGGGTAAATGAAAGACTCTGTATTAAATTAATACAATAGAGAATGATAGAATAGGACTCCTGGTCCTCTCTTGGCCTTTGTAAGTTTACAGAAGCAGATACATAGAGAAACACCTATGCACATACAGCAATACATATAATTAGACAGATAGGCAAAACCCAACTTTTCTTTGGAGAGGGCAGAGAAAAGGTCTTATTTCAGCTTATAATTCCAGGTAACATTCCATCACTAAGGAAAGGTAGGTCAGAAAATCAAGGAGGAATATGGAGGCAGGAATGGAAGCAGAGTCCATGGAGGCATGTTGATTTCTGACTTGCTCCTCATGGCTTTTTGAGCCTGCTTTCGTGTACCATGGAAGACCACCTACCTAGGCATGACAGTATTCCCACTATGGACTAGGTCTATTCACACCAATCAAGCTCCCATCTTTGAAGACCTCTTTTTATAAGTTTTCTTAGACTTAATATGGATCTACTTTGTCAAAAATTTGGTGCCATTATATAAATGGAGACTGCATTTTCATTTTCTGGCCATCCAGACACAAATAATCCAAAAAATATATAATAATTACAACACAGTTTGGTCAATGGCTCAAGCATACTTCAAGCTAACTCTTACACATTAATCAACTCATTTCTATTATTTTATATTTTACCACGAGACTAATGACTTGTTACCTCACACTTTGCTTCCTGAATGACTACGTGGCATCTCCAAAGGATTTTAAAAATTAGAATATCTTGTCCCATCTGAAGTTCCACTTCCAAGACAATGGCATCAGGCACTCCATATATTGAATACCAAGTGCTTTTACTATAAATTTTTCTCTTTAAAGATAATTTTGAACCAATTGAATGTTGTGTACTAAGGGAAAACAGTTTGTAACAGATGATGACATTGATTTTTTAAGATTTATTTCCATCAGTCAAGTAGTTATGAGCAGTTTCCCATCCAGTTTTCTCACTTGTAAGTTAATTACATGCCTGTATATATTTTGAAATTACTTTGAACCTGAGTATTTGGCACATGATGACTTAATAAATTTTAATTTTCAATAATCTGAAATGTTTCATTTTCATAGTTTATGCTCATGTTAAATGAACAGGATTTGTTTTAAAATGGTACAAATGGAAATTGAAATTTTGATTGAGAAATGATATCCTATAAAAATTTACTACTGCCCTTTTGTGCAGTATAGCATATAAATGATACTCTATTACCACACAGCCCATAAATAAGCATTTGTTCTCACTAGGAGAGGAAAGGTGCTGTCATGATTCCTGAATAAACATCTAAGTTTGAAATTTTGAAAAAAAAATTTAGAATATCTTAACTGTGTGTTCTTGCACCACAATATTAATAAACTTATATTCTTAGTCAAAGATGGAAAAGCTATGGCCCAGTTACATTCAAATCAAAGCCAAACTAGCAGATCAGTGAAAACCTCAGTGTTGCACATCTTGGACTCATGATTTTCCTAGCTCCAGGTATTTTGTACCATTCCACTTCTCCATAAACACCAACACTTTTTTTATTGTTTAAGGGGAGTATTTAAACATAAAACATTATCATCATATTAAAGATAATAAGATCTTAAGGTGATTTTAAAAAGTTCCTTTTAAAGAGAAAGGGGAAATTAGGGCAAAGTCAGTCCAGGTAGAAAGCTAGTCCCGTCAGGGAGAGCACTGTCTGCTGACTGCTATCTTCTTGCTGATGTGTTTATAAGTCTTGGACTTCTCTACATTTTTTGTGTTTTCCAGTAGCTGAACCCTTTTTGCATTTTCGGGTAGCTGAATCCACCATTACCTCCTTTCTTTTTAAGCTTCCCATTATGGCTGGTGATGTTCAAATCAATGAAAGGAAGGACTATCAAACCAAAAGACCAAGCCACTCAAGGCAAATTTAAGTTGTTCATGTTGAAGATCTGCTTGAGAAAGTGGGAATTATAAGCTTGTATGTAGGCTATGATTCTTGTGCAGACTTATGAAGAAATGCTGGGGGAACTCCTACAACCAATGGTCTATGATGCTGTGTTATAGGAGGTTCTTCTGTCTATGTGTTGCTTTCATTGTTTTAATAAAGAAACTGCCTTGGCCTTTTGATAGGGCAGAACTTAGATAGGTGGAGTAGACAGAACATAATGCTGAAAAGAAGGGTAGAGTGGCAGACGCCATGGTTCTCCTGCCTGAGATAGAAGCTGGTTAGACTCATTCCAGTAAGCCACAGTCATGTGGCGATACACATTAATGGAGATGGGTTGAACTAATATGTGAGAGTTAGCCAATAAGATGCTAGAGATAATGGGCCAGGCAGTGATTTAATTAATACAATTTCTGTATGATTATTTTGAGTATAAGCTAGCAAGGCAGGATGGAACAAAGGGGCAATGTGCTCTCTTACAACAATGCTGGACCAGGTTGGGCATGGCCTTATGTACTAGGCTAGTGTATAGAAATGTGCACACTTGAGCTCTCTCTCTGTCTCTCTCTCTGTCTCTCTCTCTTTCTTGCCAGCTGGATTTAGTTCCTCTTCCCTACTCATGCAAAGGACTACAGATATGTAAGTCTACCTCTAAATAAAGAATCTTTTATTATCCCCCATTCTGAGTGACTGTGTGATCACTTTATCGCATATATCTACATATGGCACCCAATGTGGGGCATGAATCCATGCCTACTGGGACTGGCCCAAAAGGTCCATGCATGTCCCCCACTCTCTGGCCCGCATGCCTGGCATTCTTTTTGCCTATAGCCCACTGCTGCAGCCTCTCCAGCTGGTACCTATTTCCCATGTCTTGCCCACCCACACATGCTTTTCTCCCATCATAATCCATGCCATGTCCCATTTGCCAGCTGTGCTCAGGCCTCAGTTATGGTTTGCAAATACCACTAAGTTCTGGGTTTCCTGATAGTCTGGCCACCAAAAAAACCCTCTCTGTGTATGGAATCAGATTATTAAACCTAGAACAATTTACAGAAGACCCATAGCAAGGTACATTCATTTAACTAATAAATAAATCAATAAACTTAAAAATTAAATAATTACAGACAAAATTACCACCAAGAAATTTTATAATCTTTTTGCTCATACTATGGATGAAATTCTGATGTGATTTTTCTGATACATCCCTTTTTCTGGTACTCGGATTTAGTTTTGAACTTCATATTCTATCTTTGAAAAGATGGTTTGTCACCAGAGTCAAGAATAAGGCACTTTTAGAAATGATAGAGTCTTTACAGATTATCAGAACAACCAGCTGATAAAATTTATACCACTTAAAATCAGATGTTAGCTGAAAAAATAATACAATTAAAAAGGATAATATCAATTTGACAAACAAAATTCAGTCTACATCAATGAGTTATGAAACCTTACAAAAGGGTTCTGAAAAATTACTTTAAAAATTTATACTGTTAAAATTGTCAATATTTGTTAAAAATTAATGGTAAGTTAACGGATAAAAGTATCTCTTCAGGGCCGGGCGGTGGTGGCGCACGCCTTTAATCCAGCACTCGGGAGGCAGAGGCAGGCAGATCTCTGGGAGTTTGAGGCCAGCCTGGTCTACAAGAGCTAGTTCCAGAACAGGCACCAAAGCTACAGAGAAACCTTGTCTCGAAAAAGCAAAAAAAAAAAAAAAAAAGCCGGGCAGTGGTGGCGCACGCCTTTAATCCCAGCACTTGGGAGGCAGAGGCAGGCGGATCTCTGTGAGTTCGAGACCAGCCTGGTCTACAAGAGCTAGTTCCAGGACAGGCTCCAAAACCACGGAGAAACCCTGTCTCGAAAAACAAAAAAAAAAAAAAAAAGTATCTCTTCAAAAAGGCACTCTGCACATCATTCAAATAATATCCAAAATTACAAGTTATCATTAATATAAAAATTTCATACCTTGAAATCATATGTGGAAATTGAGGACAAGAGGTTATGTGAGTTATTAAATTCATTAAGAATATTCACAGGTCAATAAATTTAAGCTCTAAAATGTAGCAAAAAAGTTTAAAACAATTGAGAAAATTATTGGAACTGATGAGCAGGGAGAGAAGGTTCAAGGAAAGAATTTAACATCACAGGTACTTAAAAGAGTCAGAGATGACTTACCAAGAGTTACCCCATAAATACCCTGACAAACCATTTTGTAATAAAAATCTAAAACTTTTCAAAGAATGTAAATGGATAAACAATCTAAAGAAAATTAGGCAAGCAGTAGTATCTATTGACTTACTTCACCATTTGTTAGGGAGATGGTAAAGACAAGGGCTTCAAGCAATAAGGCTTCCCCACACTCATGGATTTAATTAGTTTCAGTGGTCCTTAAAGATGGTTCACAATTGCTATAGAAATGCTACTAGCAAGATGAAGCAAAAATTTAAAACAACAGGGAAGACAAAGGGATTTGAGGCTTCCCAAGATCAAATTCTTGGTGAGGGCTTTTATTCTGATGCACAGATCAAGCTCTTTATGATGACCACACCTTGTCCCTATGCCACACAACAATCTTGAATACTTGGGATAGTATTTAAAACCATGAAAAAGAATTAAATGATATACTAGGGTTAACCAAGGCCAAAGAGAACCCTTTAGTGATATTTTACAAAGATTAACTAAGGCTGTACAAATAGGAGTAACAGACCCAAAAGCTAGATGAGTACTTACTAAATCTCTGGCTTTTGAATATACCAAAAAAACGCAAAAAAAAAGTACTTGAGCAACACTAATGGATGAATGTATCCCACATACAATAAATATCGAGGTATTTGACTATAATATTGAGACTTTGGTAGGAGAAATAAGTTCTTATGGTATGAATAGACACCAAAAATGCCAAATGTCCTAATTGTGTTAGAATAAGACATCTGAAAAAGATTGCAGACAAGGCATTCCTAGAAATATTGTCTCCTCTGGTAATGAAAAATAGAAGGTTTCAACCATATAAATTATGTAGAAGATGTGGCAAAGGTCAAGATTGAACCAGTGAATATAAACCAACAAAAAACAGACAAGGCAACCCAATAGCATCGAGAAAGTCCTTGGAGGACCTCTCACAAGTCCTCAGAAATGTATATTTTGTTCTATAAATGATCAAAGATCAATTCCAGCAGTGCTTATAAATGGCATGGTAATTAAGGGATTAATGAACAGGGGTGCAGATGTGATTATCATTACTCCAAAATCTTGGCATCCAAATTGGCCTCTTCAAGAGGCAGATGTTCAATTCCTAGGAATTGAAACCCTATCTCAAGTTAAACAAAGCACAAGGTAGGTTAAATGCAAAAGGGCCAAAAACACACACCAAAAAAGTTGAGGCCATATGTGGCTAATATCCCAGCAAATTTATGGGATTGTGACCAGCTGTAACAGTGGAATACCCAGATTATCATCCCTGCAGTCCCAGAAACATGGCTATTATAATTATATAATTATAAAAAAGGTCACCAACCATTCAGGCTGTACAAAAACACAAAACAAATAACAATCCTTCAGAGGCACCTGTGGCCCTACCTTTAAAATGGTTTACTGAGAAACCCATATGGGTTAAACAATGGCCTTTTACAGAAGAGAAACTACAGGCTTTAGAATAACTAGTACAGGAGCAACTAGATGCTCACCATATTAAACAATCAGCCAGCCCTTAAAATTCTCCTGTATTTGTTGTTAAAAAAAATATAAAAGATGGAGAATAGTGACAGATCTAAGAGCTGTCAATAAAGTAAATCAGCCTATGGGCCCTCTACGATCTGAAATTCCTTTGTCTTTCCTATTATCTAAAGGATGACCTCTTATAGTTACTGATTTAAAAGATTGATTCTTCACTATACCTTTACAAGAAAAGAACAGGAAAAGTATTTCCTTCATATTGCCTATTTATAATAATTCTCAGTCTACTAGGAGATATCAATGGACTGTCCTCCTACAGGGAATTTCCCCACCCTGAGCCAATATTTTGTAAGTCAGCCATTGATAATAATATGTAAACATTTTCCTAAATCTTTAATTTTCTATTACATGGATGATATTTTACTATCTGATTCTAATGTAGATGTTTTTTACTTACTTACTTATTTATTTATTAAAGATTTCTGCCTCCTCCCCCCCACCACCTCTCATTTCCCTCCCCCTCCCCCAATCAAGTCCTCCTCCCTCGTCAGCCCAAAGAGCAATCAGGGTTCCCTGCCCTGTGGGAAGTCCAAGGACCCCCCACCTCCATCCAGGTCTAGTAAGGTGAGCATCCAAACTGCCTAGGCTCCCCAAAACACCCATTGCCATTGTTCCTGAGTTCTCAGTAGTCCTCATTGTCCACTATGTTCAGCGAGTCCGGTTTTATCGCATGCTTTTTCAGACCCAGGCCAGTTGGCCTTAGCGAGTTCCCGATAGAGCATCCCCATTGTCTCAGTGTGTGGGTGCACCCCGCGGTCCTGAGTTCCTTGCTCGTGCTCTCTCTCCTTCTGCTCCTGATTTGGACCTTGAGATTTCAGTCCGGAGCTCCAATGTGGGTCTCTGTCTCCTTTCATCGCCTGATGAAGGTTAATATTCAGGAGGATGCCTATATGTTTTTCTTTGGGTTCACCTTCTTATTTAGTTTCTCTAGGATCACGAATTATAGGCAGCCAAGCAACGGGGACCAGCGTGGCGCAGACAGCCAAGCGGCCAGGACCGGCGCTGTAGATATTTTAAAAAATGTTTAAAAAAATAAAAAAATCTTTTACCTAAATGGGGATTAAAAATTGCTCCTGAAAAATTGCAAAGAGGAGATTCTTTCAATTACCTAGTTTATAAAAAAAAGTTTACAAAAATTTAGAACACAAAAGGCACAAATTAGGAGGGACCAATTGTGGATTCTTAATGATTGTTAGGAGATATCTCCAATCTACAACCAGCTGTTGGGATAACACCAGATCTACTTATTCATTTAATCAAAACCTTGATGGTGGCCACGACTTAAATAGTTCCAAGATAATTAACATCTGAACCTGAGAAAGAAGAAACTTTGGTTGAAGAAAAATTACAGAAGGGATATATGGATTAGGTGGATTCAAATCTTAATACATTCTAGTCATATTCCTTCCAAAATTTCCTCTATAGAAATTACAAGGCAAAGGGAAGATATTATCTTACAATGGATCTTTTCACCACATAAACCAAGTAAAAAATTAAAAAGGGGCTGGCTTCTTCAGTTTTTGCTCTTGGTGTCAGGCCCTGTCTTATTTGCCATTTTCTTCCTTTTGTTTTCTTTCTTTCTTTCTTTCTTTCTTTCTTTCTTTCTTTCTTTCTTTCTTTCTTTCTTCCTTCCTTCCTTCCTTCCTTCCTTCCTTCCTTTCTTTCTTTCTTTCTTTCTTTCTTTCTTTCTTTCTTTCTTTTTGTTGGTTCTGAATCAGGATCGTTTTAATATCTTTATATAAACTGATATTTAATCATGCTACTGACATTATAGAAAAACAAAAATTTTTCTAAAAGTGTTTACACAAAGAATACAAAATCTATTCTAACAATATTTTTAATACGTGTTCAGTATACATATTAATCAGTGCAATTTATTAAACTCACAAATGAGCATTACAAACCAGTGTGTTTAGTAGTAAGTCCAATCAGAGAAATTTCAACCATCCAGTTATTACCATGATTTGTTCTAGTTGGTCATCCACGTAATATCCAGCTCTTCACTTTCTTCCATGTTTCAAAATTTTATATTTTTGTTTATTTGAGTAAAAACAAATAATTTCACACAGTATTGACAAATTTGTATATTTTCACACATTAATAAAAGTTGTATAATTCTCTTTCAAATCATATATGATATGAAACAAGGAAAATTTCAAAATGTCATGTTTTCTGTTCTCTGTAATATGGTATAACACTAGGAAACAGAAAAGGAATTGATAAATTCTATTTGTTTTAAAGTTTGCAGCAATGGGCACAGAAGATTTCACCCAGCCAGGAATCTTTTCTCAGAGGCTGGAGGGACAGCTCCATGTTTATGAGCATGCAGTGCTCTTGCAGAAGATGGAGCCCGTTTCCCAGCACCCATGTCAGGCAGCTAACTACCATCTGTAATTCCAGCTGTTGTGGATCAGAGGTCTTCCCTGGCCTCTGTGGCCACTGTACTACATTGCGTATTTCCACATGTAGGCACTCATACACATAATTAAAGTCAAAATAATTCATTTTCAATGAAGAAAAACATTTTTAAAAGAATAGTCTCTGATAAATTTCAGATTTAAAATTTTAGCCCTGTGATTTGAACAGCTCATTAGATTATATAAATTTTCCACAGGAGATATATAGCACGTCCTTTCTGGGAAGTTCTGTCTACTCTAATTTTTATGGGTTTTTTTACACAAGACTAATAATCATGACTGATCTAGAAAGGCTATTTTGCAAATATCATTTGCCATCATTGTCCTAGAGAATGTGTCTGTTTGGGAAATCACTTATGCACTTTTCCAACTGTCAATCAGCACAGCATAACCATATCCACAACAACTCACTGCGACTGAGAAGAGTCATGGGCTTCACTACTGCCATTAGTAAACCAGGAGCACGGAAATCTTCCTTCATTTTATGTGTGTGAGAAGATTGGCAAGAGAGGGCATTACCTGAGCAAACCCCAGCATTTCTGAGAGTCTTATTCATGTCTAGTTTTAGTTTGAGCAAATGAACTTTTAAGCAGGAATTCAAAGTTCAGTGGATTTGGCTACCAGATTAAAGTAAACAGCAAGGGTGTCTTCCTGGCCATCAAATAAAACACTCCTTCTCATCCCTCTATCATGAAAATATTTGACTTCAGTGAATTTTGTTCTCACTCATCAGAGGCCAAACATTATCTTAGAAAATTCTTCTCGTACTTTTAAAAGCAATTCCACTCAGTTCTTTAGAATGTTGGTGTGACCAGAGGTGGGATGTAGAACTGACCCTTAAAGGGATTGCTTTTCCTTGTAAAAACATGAGATTCTTCCACATAAAAGGGAGAAAAAATGTTGCTCAGTGTTGTGCACTGGTAAGCACGTACATGAATGACCCCTGACCAAAACAAAACCTTAAAATTGACATAGGCAGAAGAAAAATATTTTTTAAAAGTGACTGTTAGCCATCAAACTATTCTAGGTTAATAGATATGTGTACACACACACACACACACAAACTGTTTTACTGCATCAAGGATGTTTTGTATTGTGTCTTATTTATATGTCTATGGATAGCTAAAAGAAGAAGACATATCTGATAGTAACATATCAATAAACCATCACTTCTTTATTTGAGAAGTAAAGAGTAGTATGATTATTTTCAGCATTTTTTTTTGCAGCAGAATTACCAGGAACCAGCACTGTTTAAATAATTCTGCTTATTGAGAAGCTTGTACCATACAACTATGCAAAGCTATGTGTGTGTTGATGCATGTGTGCACAGTTAAGTCACCATAGATACATGTGCACATATCTATGATGTACAACAAAGTGTTCCACTAATTGCTTTAGAATAGAGATACATGTTTTTTGTTTGTTGTTTGTTTCATTGTCTCCCCTTTACTCTTCTGCTCCTCATTCAGAAAAAGAAAATTTGGCCCAAAGTGGTTGAGTGCTGGTAGTCTCAACAGTACATCTGTCAGCAGTATTCACTCATCCAAATCATTTTAACATTGCTTTCCAATTGCTGCAGTATGGACAGTTACAGCAAATGAAATGCAGTGTTCCCAGGAAGGAAGGAGCAGCCAGTCTGCTGCAGTGTGTGGAAGCTGCCTAGCACTCTGTGTGCTGCAATGTTACCTTACACCTCGCTGTGTTCTGCTTTATGAGGGGTCTTTATGTAGACTGTGCCTTCTTCACATGTAGCATTTAGTTTACAAATGCTAATGCTTCCCTGAAAGGTCTGGTCTATTAGTATAAATTGCACATTCCAAATTGGCATATATAGATCTTTCTGTTTTTAACCATGATATTCCCTGAGCTGGGTGAAAGTGTCATGTATACATGACTAATTCAGTGAATATGTATTGAATTCATATTAATGCATGAAAAAAATAATCAGTGAATTACATGCTGCATTTTATGCTATTCATCTCTGTCATATATGCATTAGTCCTAATGGGCATGTTGTCTTTGAACCTATTTAGAGCTGTTGCTATGTAATTAGAACACTACATGTTCAATCTCAGAGTACCGATATGGTTTCTAGTCTAGATTTAATTTCTATGATTCAATTGTATCTGTTATAAATGAGCCTCACCTTATTAGCTGTTCTATGATTCAATTGTTTGATTCTCCAGTGATAGACAACATTTGCCAATTCTATTGGGATGATCCACTGAGGAAATTTACTCTTGAAATCTGTTCTAATAGGGAAAAAAAATTGCTTCAGATTAATGAATACCATAGGAATAGTGCGAGTGCGCATGTGTTCTTTTCTCTATGTATATTTTTATTGGATCTTTTACATTGTAATTCATCTATTGATGATGGAAAATGTCTGCTTGGATACACTGGTGAGTTGTTTTTCTCTAAGTTTCTATAACGAAGAACAATGGTCTGATTATATAATCAGTGTGTTATGATTTCGATACGCCTTGAGTGTCTCCCCAAGGATTTTATACTGAAATATAGTCCCTATTAAATGTGACTATGATATTTAGAGGTGGAGCCAAAGGAGATAATTGGGGCAGAACCCTCATGATTGGGCATGAGTGGATTTTAAGAAAAAGGGGAAGGAGAGCACACCACACACACACCCACACGCACGCACACACACACACACACACACACACACTTGTACATATGAATCTCCAGTCTTTCACCACCTGAAGAGCCATGTAAGGACTCTGGTATTAGGAAGACCCTCACCATAACCACACACTTTAACATCCATAAGTAATAATTAAAAAAACCATTTCTTTTAACAGAAACTCAACTTCAGTTCGTTAGTCACACTATCCAAAATACCAATACACATTTCTTTAAACCCTAATTTCCAAACTAGCCTCTGGAACCCTAACTTTTGCTTATATTTTGTTAGGTAATTTTCACTGACATTCTGTATGAGTTACACAAAACAACACATGACTCAAAAACATAATCCTTCTTTGGGGACCACCAAGCTAGGACTTGCTTACAGCTTAGTTCCATAGAAGTAAATAATCCTGGGTTAAGATCTGCAGTTTCTTCTGGAGCTCACAGCCCTCATGTGTTTCTGGTTTATGTAACCACCCATGTCATTAGAAATAGTCAAAGATGAGGTTAAAATACCCAGAAGTGATGAGAATTTTAGTCATAATAGAATCATGATATTTTTAGGCACTTGTCAAAATTCAACTGGCAAATGCAGAATTTTAATATGGCAAACCTCACTGAGTGGTACCATGGCTATCATAGCAAATCAGGCTCCTAGGAAAATGTTTACATTAGCTTTTCATTGCTATCAAATTTTGTATTGCTATCTAAAATTCTGCATTAAACTTGGAAATATATTCTGTTTTACATTTCACAGTAGATTTGTCAACATAAATGGAAACCCTAGGAAAATAGAACAGTGAACACATTTATTTGATTTTTTTTCCTCCGTGGTTTACCCTAGTAAGAAAACCATCAAATAATCACATATAAAATTAGGGCTGAAAACATGCCTCTTTTTCCTACAGGAAAAACATTTATATCTTTACTAATGTGTCAGTTAATAATCTTAACAGTAAGAGATCTCAGATTCGTTTTTCATGTTTAGCTTGTGGTGTTTCTGTGACCTAGACAGGGTCTTAATTATGAGATGATTAGTAAAAGTGAAGAGAGTAATCCTTTCATATTTGCATGTAAATATTTAAGAAACCATTTTCATGTTTTACTTTGAAATTCATTTCTTTATTTCTAATTTATATCTTAATTGAGAATCTAAAAACAGAAAACATAGAAATCATATCAAATTTTATATCTTGACAAAATTAATAATCTAAAATAGTTTTCATATATTTTATTTTTAAAAATTACATGCATTACATTCTGATCCTGCTTTACACCTCAGTCAGTTCCTTCCAAATCCTCCACACTTCTCTGCCCACCCAAATCCACACTTTATCTTTCTCTCTCTTTTAAAGTACAAGAAGTTCATAGATTCAGTGGGTCTTGGGGTGGATAATCGTGCATTGAGAAAGTATTCAGTGATTACATGCTGCATTACATACTATACACCTGTGCCAATGTATGCATTAGTCCCTATGAGCATTTTGTGTTTGAACTTATTTAGAGTTGTTGCAACTTATTTACAGTTGTTCTGGTTCTGGGCGTGGCTGGTAGTTAGGTTGGTCATCCTACCAACTTTCCCTCTTCATCACTGTCTGGTAGAGCTCTCCAGCATTGCCCAAGCTAGCTCACCCAATGCAACCTACCGCAAGGAAACATTTTATATTTTATTGCTATGTTCCTTTAACAGAACAATCGTATTTAGGCCTAAGTGTGGTCTCAGGTTCTTTTTTTTCTAGTTAACTGATTATCTCCTCATTTATTTTTTTCCATTTGCAAGTCATTCATAGAAACACTCTACAGAGTCCTAACTCCCTGCATTGTGATATTTCTGATTCTTTTTACTTAATTGATTTTTATTGAGCTCTGTGTGAAGTATGGGTGCCATTAAACCCAATCAGAGAGAATGGTTTGTGATATTACACACACACACACACACACACACACAAACACACATTTGAGGCTTTGGAGAATTTGTATCAGATGAGGTTATCAAGATAGAACCATCATTATTGAGTATTTGTGGATGCTGAAGAAGAAAGAGGGAATAAGAGAGTCAAAGAGAAAGAGAGGTAGCTAAGAATTCACAAACACGTGAATGTATGTTACTGCTCAACCTTTATAAAACTCTAACAGTAAGAAAGTTAAAAATAAATGTGTATATTGACCCTTTGACAAATGAGCTAATGTTAAGATACTTGCTGAACTCGGCATTTAAGTTGCAGTAGGCAACCCAGAGTATCCACATGCTCTGTTTTGGTCCTTCACTTCATTGCGCTGCTTCAGGAGATTTGGATTAAAATTCGTCTGTAGGTTTTATTCGATAGATTATATAAAACGATACTCAGGGAATTCTTTCCCCTTCCTCCGTCACTCTACAAGTGAAGATAGGATATGCCATAACACTGTTCTTTGCTTGTTTTTTTGTTTTTCAAGATAGGGTTTCTCTGTAGCTTTGGAGTCTGTCCTAGAACTAGCTCTTGTAGACCAGACTGGCCTCGAACTCATAGATATCTGCCTGCCTCTGCCTCCCAAGTGCTGGGATTAAACGCATGCGCCTCCACCACCTGACTCTCACTCTTCTTATAGCTACATTTTATTTCTTGTTACAAACATGAAAATTATTGAGCAAATTTCCCTCTTATTTAAATACGAAAGACAGTAGAGTAAATTCTCTCTTGTGCCTTTTTGAAAAAAAAATTGAAAAAATCTATATTACAGAATCAATTGTCTCATTTCTCTAAGACAAAACTAGATTTTTTTCTTTTTGAATTTTAATTCTTCTCCCCCCCCCCCCCCCCGAGAATGACTCAAGTAAATGCCTAGTTAAGGTAAGGAAGATGCAGAAGATAATGTGTTTATCATTGATCGCAGAAATCACTTTCAAAGCTGTTCATCTATGAGCTCTGTATGCAGCTGACTGCAAGTCTCTGTTTCCTTTCTTTTTCTTTTTCTTTTTTTTTAAAACACAGGTTAATGGGTACCTGCTGGGAGAGGAGCCCAGTATAATTACTCCTTTCTCCTTGAGGACAAATGTTAAAGGAGGCTTGGGAGATCTCTGAAGACTGTCTCCAGAACTGCCAAACACTGATTAATGGCAATCAAGTTGCTGGCCCTTCAGAGGACAATGAGCAAACAAGGGAGTGTACATTAAGTTTCAGTTGACAGATGCTAACGAGAGTTCATGTTCTAACCCCTTGCCATGATCTCAAGTACATTGCGACTGGCATTCTCTAATATGCTTTCCTTCTTATACAGTATCATTTTCAGCCATTCATACTGCCTGCCACTTCAATAAATTTAATGAGCAGAAATTTTCTTCACATAAAATTCATAGAGAAAACAGTGTTTAAATATACATAATTAGGAGCTAACTATAATATTTCTGTTATGACATGGTTTTAAAGTATCCCTAAATGCTATATGCATTTGCTAAAAAACCTAAAAACAGAGTTTACTGTCTTCTCACTTTTCAATGACATGGGTTTGTTATATACGCTGATTTGAAGAGAATTTCAGAGTGATGAATGAATCATATGAACCTAAAAATTTCTATTTAACTCTTGACAACATACACCATTTATGTGTTCAGATTTCATGGGGGAAATGCTACTCATAACGTAGCTATTTATGATTTTCAATTATTGTTCTTCTACTAACTCAAGCAATATTAATACCACAAACTCCAGCATTGTGTCAATATTTGAAAATAAAATCATTTCTGGTTCTGATTCTCGTCTTAAGATGCAGCTGAAATATTGTAAGTTTGCTGTTCCTAATATTCCCTACTGGTCTCTCAGGGCACTGGTCTCAGCGATGATGCTGTATTTACCTTCTGCTGTCTTAGTAGACACGTGTAGTGTAGAATTGCTGCATAGTGTTGTTTTCTCACAATAGAAATTACCAGTCTTTCCTCTTCTGTATAGTTTTATTTTCAAAGAAGGAAGTAGGACAATATTTCGGACATTATTTCAAGTTCTACTCATTTACATCTCTGCATTCCTTGTATTCTCTGTTTCCTTGGCTCATTTTGTATATCAGAGTCAAGTAAGTTGTGCTTAGAAACTCTTATCTTATGCCTTACAGTGTCAATCATTTGATCACACGGACACACACATACACACACATACAGAGAGAGAGACAGAGACAGAGACACAGAGAGAGACAGAGAGAGAATTTAGCAGCATCACATTAATTCCTAAATTTAAACAAATCTTTAGATTGACACCCAGTGTCCCCTCACTTGGTTCCTATCTTATCTCACAAGGCGTAACTGAATTACTCCCTCAACAAATCTCTGGCTCTACCTCTCCAGTCAACCTTCTGAACTCTCATCTTGCCAGCCATAGTCTTGACTCTTGCCTCGTGCTCTACTATTTCTTGTCTTTGGACAATTTTCAACTCTCCCTTTTAACTGTTTAGTTTGATTTATGTTATAATGTCCATTTCAAGGTCTAAGATAGTTATAATGTAACTATATATGAAAATTCTAGTTTCAGTGTGTTTGGTTCAAACATATTTTAATCAAAAAATGTAAGTTTAAATGATTTGAAAAATAGCTCAAAGTTATGTGCAGACTAATAGGAATTCCAATTTCTAAAATAGAACAGAAAGAATATAATATAGTGATGGTCACAGTGGTCTTTATGAAGTGTTGAAATAAAAAGTCTACCAAGGGAACAGAAGAATAAATTCTTGACAAAATTTATAAATACACTCATTAGTGAAAACAGTATCTGCTAAGCCGTTTTATTTCATGTCTATCATGCAAACAATCTTGTTTATTTTGAAGGATGACTTACACTATTCGTGAAAGCACTTCCTGAGAGCCCAGCAATGTAAATGTGCTAAGTGTCTATTAGCTGCTTCAGTATCCAACATGGTGAACAGACCGCTTCTCTGGAAAGCATAGGCTCACATGGGGGCCTAAATGCTAAGAATTTACCTAAGGGTGATTCTGAGGAAGAGGAGAGGGGAAATAGAATAGGTGAAAGGTCAAAGAACCATTCAAACAAGATGTGCTAACATGTCAGCCTGTGTTTTACCGAGGCTGAGTATCACTAAGAATTTCCTCTTGAGGGAAAAAGAGGGGATCATTTATCTCTACGTTTCGGAATTCTGTGGATCTAAGACTTTTTCCAGTTTTGTCCATGTTGAAGAAATTGGGACCTCATAGTCTTTTTGTCAAAAAAGTTCAAGGAAGGAAGGAAGACCTGCAGACTACGAGAAACGATAGTTTGAGCTAAGGGATGGTGAGAAGAAAGGCAGCATCTGGGAAGCACCAAGAGAGGATCCAGATTTCATCAGTTCATTGTTCAGACTAATAGTTTGCTAATGAAATTCAGAGACAGGCAATTTTGTGAAGTAGCGCTGTGCTCGTGATCCTTTAAATCAACACTAGTAGCGACAATTGCTACGCAGCCTGCCTTCCATACTGTTTTTGGGTAAAGGCCTGTGATTGTCCTTAAGAGAACTAAACCGCCATCATACATTTCCAAATGTGAAGAATTCAAACCCTTCCTGATTAGACACATTTCAAAACATGAAGGTATATTGAAGCCTTCAACTCTTCTGAAACCAACAAGAGAGACCATTAGGGGTCTAAACTGCAGCTTGCAGGGGAACTGTTTTACACCGCAGGAAACCCTCTCAGCTGAGGTCAGCCCTGGCAGCAGAAGCTGTGGACAGCCACTCCTGACATTCTCTTCTGTGTGGTTGCACCTTCTCTAAGTTGGAAGGTCTTCTCAGTGCTTTTCTCGCCCTTCCATCAGCCCCATATCAGTTTCGACGCTTTTGTACCTGATCTTGGAATGTTTGCCTCATCTAACCATTGCATATGTTCATTGTGCTACGTGGGAGACAGATTAAAAATTCTTGAGAGCCTGGATTTCATGGTATGATTCACATGTTTATTGGCAACCGATTTGAGCATATTTTCACATTTTCCTCCGATGCTGTGGTCCTGAGTGACATCATTTGCTTGGGGCAATGCTCCTTTTGCCCTGATGTTTTCAGATCCCCCATGGAATTCTTGGTATTATTCCCAGCTGGAGCTGCCCTATACCATCTCTCTCCACTGACAATGTTTAGAACGAACTAATTACAGTCATTCACATCTTGACTCCCCGATGCTGTTGATGAAGTTTACAGAGCCCAGTTTGTTTACGAGTTCAGATGGTAATCACAAGAATGTTATGGAGACTTTGTTTAACTTCAGCTGCCTAATGAACATCTTAGTTCCCTTATCTTCAGTTTGTCTTTTACTGGAGACAAAGCCAGTGGATCTTGTAATCAAGTTGATTTGTGTGGAAGCCCTGGAATTGCCACCCATCTCTAAAAAAATTTTTTTAAATTTGTTTTTCCACGCAGGTATGGAAATGGGTGAAATATGTAAGGACATGAAGACTAAAACCTACACAAGTAAAATGGCTGTCAAAGAATCTGAAATTTTGGAAACAAATCTGATATTTTGCAAGCACTCTTCTTAAGAAAAATAAACCACATCTCTAATTTGAAAGTTTGCAAAGTTTATCAGGTTTTTAGCTTTGAGGAAGTAAATTCAAATCCACAAAATTTGGGTGAACCAATACTCCATAATTACTTTAATCTATGCTATTTTTTATTTGTTCCATTTTCTCATTAACTAGTGATACATTGTATAACTCTCCTAAGAAACTCTCCCCAAGTTCCTTCTGTCCTTGAGCCAGGCTGTATAAGTTGTGGGGAGAAACTAACTAACTTAAATTTAGACACTTGGCAAAGCCATGGATAATTCAGAGTTTAACATGCATCTACAAGTGCAGACACAGGAGGCACACTGGCTAATATATAGACAGAGTACAAAAATCTGAGTGAAGATGCAGGTGAATGAGAAACAAAGACTAGAGCCAAATGCACAGCAACCATTAAGCATTTACTTTGTCAATTCAGAAATTAGTCATTGATTTTACTGCTGTATTTTAAGTTTTTGTATGGAAATTGTTATCTCAATTTAATTTTGCTATATTTTGGATATCTGTTTTACAAAAACATTCAAATAATAATATTGTTATACTCATTTATAGAATGAAAGTTTGTCTATACTCAAATAAAATTTATAGCTCTTAACAAAAATTAGCGAGCTTCATCCTTTTTGAGTTGAAATTTTCTTGATTGTGTAATGGAAAATTGAATAGAGATAATCTCCCACTCCGTCATTTAGCAGGATGTTGGAAATAACGAACACTAAAAGCCTACCTACTTTTGTTTGTCCATTGATAGTGTGACTCATGAACCCAAGGCTCAGCTAAGAGAACTAGGATGGGACAGATAATGTCCTCCCTGGGATCAGGATCAAACCTGGCTTCTACTCCAATTCGTTATCAAAGCCAAAGTACATAAAAGCTTACAAATGTAAAATGGCGAACATTCTGGAATGAATACTGTAAAGTATCATGAAATTAGTAAATAAAAGAACAAATAGCCGGGCGTTGGTGGCGCACGCCTTTAATCCCAGCACTCGGGAGGCAGAGGCAGGTGGATCTCTGTGAGTTCGAGACCAGCCTGGTCTACAGAGCTAGTTCCAGGACAGGCTCCAAAGCTACAGAGAAACCCTGTCTCGAAAAAAAAAAAAAAAAAAAAAAAGAACAAGTAATGAAATTATATGACATATTGCTTTCAGTTTCTTCTTACAGGTCTTATTTCTCACTATAAAAGATAGAATAAGAATGAATTAATGGGTTTACACAAAGCTATATAGTAGACTCTATAAATTTCAAAGACCTTGAGATATTTCCTAAAAGATGTTTAACAAGTATACATTTTGAGTAGGAATATTATATTTTACAACATTTTATTGGGACTGTTTAAAGGCATTTAAGGAAAAATATAACATCTATTTAATCACTGTGTATCCAGGAAGATGGCAGAAATTCAGGGAGAGAAAATGTATCAGTGGGAGAACAGGGAAAATCAAGGATCAACAAAGAGAGAAAAGGGTAAAAGAAAAATACATCAGTAGAAAGTAGAAAACAATGTTTCCATAATTCCATTTTCTCCATTCAGTTCTAAGAATTGGAAAATATTTGGAAATAAGTTATTTATATAGTTGCCAAAAAGATATTAACCACAGAATACCAAAGAACTAATGATTAAATGATAGTAAACAAACATGGAAATTTTTTGCTCAATCAATGATTATTGAATTACTACTGATTACATAGGTGTTTAATGTTATGTTTGTCAATTATTCCTTTAATATGTATTCAATTTTCTATATTTAATAGGTGCATTATTTTATAATACCACTATCAGGTGTAATGACTTCCATAAATAAAATAGCAACATCCCTATGTTGTTATTTTAATACAGTGTAAATTTTTTTCACCTGTCTGGTTCTCTTGTTCATATTTATTAACAATATAAAAATCTTTCATTTACCATATTTATGTAAAATTTTAATTCCTTCCTATCTTGGGTCCATAAAGAAAATAATTGTGTGCAGTCCACTATTTGACTATCTTAGTCTCATACCATTTAATCTCCCTTGTTTGAAATATCCAGTATAGAACATACATTATTATTTTACCTCAAACTTAATACTTGAGATTTTGTGTCTGTAGAGTAATTTTAATAATATGGTCATACCTGTGAGTGTTTTTCTATTTGGTCTTAAATTTCAATAAATAAATACCACAGCCTTTATACTACAGGGACCTGAATTTATTAGATAGAAACATGTGAATATATTGCAATAGCTAATTATAAAGAGATAGGTTTGCAAAATAGAACTTGGGTCTGTCCTTGACAAAGTATAGGATCTTTGATTCACTATGGCTCACTGAAAATTCTTTGAGACTGAGGATAAGGGATTATGCTCCTCTGTTAGAGGCATATAAGTGTGCTTATGTCAATCCAGAGTACTGCTAATATTGTACCATAGTTAAGAAAGGGTGTGTTAGTGGCAAGATATTTGAAAGAAAAATAACACATATAGTCATCAGTCACCATGAGTTGTTATTGTTTCAACATAACAAGCAACAACTTGTTTCACTAATGTGTTTTTAATGGTGTCATAGGGCTCTGCTGGCATTCCAACCTGGACCCAAAAGGTGCAGAAGGATTTTAAACTGTTAAGGATGAGGCTTGGACAAAGTGTCAGTTGTAAAGCAATGTCTGGTATGCAGGGCACGGCCTGGAGCTGATCCCATCCCTTCACATCTTAGTTCTTCCCACCTACCCAGTTATGCATATGGAACAAAACTGTTCATGAACTCTTATTATTTCTGGATCATCTTGCCGCATTTAGTATAATGACTTAATTTAATTTTACCTTTGTTATATGTCACAATGACAGCATTACACCTCTAAGTTTTTAAAAATATTTACTACAATGCTCCTTCCTTTCTTGCATTATGAAATTTGATGGACTAAATTTCTTACAATAAATACAAAACTTCTTTGGGATTTTCATAAAATTATAGTTTTATATTATATATTATATAATATTTATATTATAGTTTATATTTTCCTTCTATTATTATAGAACAGCATGATTTAAGATTCTGTACACATTCTAACTTAATAATAGATTAAATTAGAGAGGTTGTCTAGAAACATTCATATCAAAATAAAGTCTTTCTAGAAAATAACTAATAAAAATTTAACTAACTCACATAGATCATCACTTATTGTGGTAGAACAGACTTACTCTATAAAGAATTAAATGTTGTCATTTAACTACAGGATATTAACAAAACCATTTATGAAGTAAGAGAATTTTTATTTTTCTGTTGTAAAAATTAATGTCTATGATTATACCATTAGTGTGATTAAACAATAAACAGACATTGCATTCTCTGAAAAGTTCATCTTAAGGGAAAACACACAAGTAATCAAATGATTTCAAATGAATTTCAGTAAGTACTGAGATGCACAAGTAGAATAGAAGCACACAAATTCTTTCAAGAATACAAACATGTCTCCTAGTAATGTCAGAAGGTATATTCATAAAGTTTCACTAACGTGATTGCCCAAACATAAGCTAAAGAAGAATGACAGCAGGGTCATGCCAGATGGATGTGGAAAGTCCACAGTGCCTCTCAACCCTATAAAATGATCTATAGGCAACTAAAGAGAGTTAGGAGTGGAAGAGATGAATTCCCGACTAGTGCCAAATGGCCTGCCCTGAAAATATACATACAATTAATACATAAACTGAAAAGATTGTTTTGGAGGATATATATGTATGTACATATATGTATGTATACAATACAATTAATGAATACAGAGGTCATGGACTTGAAGGAGAGTGGGTAGCATCATAAAGGATATTTGGAAGGGAAGAGGGGAGAAATATTGTAATTGTATTATAATTTCAAAAGCAAATTTTAAAAGAAGATATATTTTAAAGTGAAGAAAGAGGATATAGGATAGTCAATAATAGTAGATAAGCCAACTGTGAATTATATGGAGATTAGAAAGAGTTAGAACAAAAGAGACAATCACAGGGGCACAGCATTGAGTGACTGGGGACATTTCAATAAGCTTGAAATGTAAGACAATGGAAAGGGACAAATAGTAGAGGAAGCTTAACTGGAGAGATAAAAATTCTATTACCAAGTCACCAATACACCCTGCTGTTTGTGGTTTAAGTCCCATACTATCACAAATATGAAATGTTACGTGATTAAGACCCTGTGATCAATATGAGCTCAAGAAAGAATGTGATAATATTCCCATTTCAGATATAATGCTAATGTGAGAAATCAATCTGGAAAGATATGGGGAAAGGAAGCTAAAAACACAGGAAAACAGACTACAAAATGCACAGCAAAAAAATACTAGGGGATTTCTTGCATATGTGCTGCTGAGAAGGGACAGAGAAGGGACGGACATGAGATATGTGTATATCATGAATCACTGAACTCAGTTACTAATGATGTGGCTGTGCATGAAAGGGTTGTAGGAATCCAGTGCGATCGCCAAGTTCTTTGGCCAGACACTTTAAAGGTGAAAGCACAATCCAAGTTGGCTTTCTGGACTAGAGTAAATATGTTTCATGTGAAGTGTCATGGGATCTGTGAGTACAGATAACATTAGGCAATGAATTTAGGGACTCTTTTTAGATTTCCTGGTGTTTGTATCTAATTCTTTCTTTCATCACGGTGTTACAGCCTAATCATGTTTTATGTTAACTGTGACCATATGAACATATAACATCACACATTGTTTATCTAATTATCTGACTCTGTAAGTTTGCTTGAAGCTCAATCGTTCCAAGACTCCCCACTTGTAATAGTTCATCACTCCTATGCCCTTAAGCTAGGCTACTCCTGGTTCTCCTTGTCCAATACCTTCTACTCTCTCTCGGCTTAGAATACTATAATCTGTTAGTCTAATCACAGAATTTAAAATTCTTTAGTGTCTTGAGATCCTTTTACTTGTGGCATAATTACATCAACAAAACAATCAATTGAGCCTTCATTTCAGATCCATGCTTGAACCTTATAAGTGAAGTTAAGAAACTAAGATAGCCAGGCAGTGGTGGTGCACGCCTTTAATCCCAGTACTTGGGAGGGAGGGAGGCAGAGGTAGACGGATAGCTGTGAGTTCATGGTCAACCTGGTCTGCAAAGCAAATTCCAGGATGCCAGGAATCCTGTCTCAAAAAAAAAAAAAAAAAAAAAAAAGAAGAAGAAAGTATATATGAAACAGAGAGAGAGAAAGAGAAGAGAGAGAGAGAGAGAGAGAGAGAGAGAGAGAGAGAGAGAGAGAGAGAGAGAGGAGAAAGAAAGGATACGACTAAGATAAGACTAAGTTATTTATTTAAAAGTAATTATTACAAACAGTGCAGGTAAAATACTGACTTGAGCATCTTCAAAGTTCTTTTACTAATGTTTTATATTTTAAAGATTTATACTTCAGGACCACTGCCTTGCAGAATTTTAAGGCTCCAATCACAATGAAAATAATGTTCTCTACTTTGTAATTTTTCACCTCCTCTCTTAGTTTCTGTCTAATCATCTTATGCCTAAAATAAAAACCCTTTATCTTTTCTCAAATGAATTAACAAGTCAACCTGCAGAGGCCTATGGTTTTCCAGAAAATGTCCTTCCATCCTTCAAACCATGTCCCCTTACACTAAATTCTCAGGAAATTGCTATGGTCAAATAATTCTCAGAATTTCCTGTTCAGCAGCTCTTGCTGGGATACACAGTGTTCACTGCATACTCCGGCCCAACCAGCACTAGGAGGTTTAATGTGGAAGTGATAATTTATAACTTATTACATTTCAGAGTTTCCTAATTCAATGAAAATAAAGACACATCATGCTCAAACCTATGGGACACTATGAAAGCAGTGCTAAGAGGAAAGTTCATAGCACTAAGTGCTCACTTAAACAAAATGGAGAAAGCACACATTAAAGACTTAACAGCCCACCTGAAAGCTCTAGAAAAAAAAAGAAGCAGACTCATGTAGGAGGAGTAGAAGACTGGAAATAATCAAACTGAGGGCTGAAATCAACAAAATAGAAACACAGAAAACAATCCAAAGAATCAATGAAACAAAAAGCTGGTTCTTGGAGAAAATCAACAAGATTGATAAACCCCTATCCAAACTAATCAAACATCAGAAAGAGAACACGCAAATTAATAAGATCAGGAATGAAAAGGGGGACATAACCACAGACACAGAGGAAATTCAGAGAATCATTAGATCTTACTACAAAAGCCTATATGCCACAAAATTGGAAAATGTAAAAAGAAATGGACACTTTTTTAGATAAGTACCATATACCAAAGTTAAACCATGACCAGGTGAACGATCTAAATAGACCTGTTAGTCGCGAAGAATTAGAAGCTGTTATCAAAGACCTCCTTACCAAAAAAAGCCCAGGTCCAGATGGTTTCAATACAGAATTCTACCAGAACTTCCAAGAAGACCTAATACCTATACTCCTTAATGTATTTCACAATATAGAAACAGAAGAGTCATTGCCAAATTCCTTTTATGAAGCTACAGTTACCCTGATACCAAAACCACACAAAGACTCAACCAAGAAAGAGAATTACAGGTCAATCTCACTCATGAACATCGACGCAAAAATTCTCAATAAAATACTGACAAACAGAATCCAAGAACACATTAGGAAAATTATCCATTATGATCAAGTAGGCTTCATCCCAGAGATGCAGGGCTGGTTCAACATACGAAAATCTATCAATGTAATCCATCATATAAATAAACTGAAGGAAAAAAAAACATATGATCGTTTCATTAGGTGCTGAAAAAGCATTTGACAGAATTCAACATCCATTTATGATAAAGGTCTTCGAGAGATTAAGGATACAAGGGTCATATCTAAATATAATAAAAGCTATTTACAGCAAGCCGACGCTAACATCAAATTAAACGGAGAGAAACTCAAAATAATCTTTTAAAAGTAGATTTCATAGCTGGGCAGTGGAGGTGCACACCTTTATCTTCAGCAGTTCTGAAGCAGAGGGGAGTGGATCTCTGTGAGTTTAAGGCCAGCCTGGTTTGCAGAGTGAGTTCTATAGGACAGCAGGAGCTACAAAGAAAATCTGTCTCAAAACAAATAACCAGACAAAAAACTTAAACAAACAAGTGTTTTTTCACATTTTATAATTCCCCTCTATTTTTGGTTGTGTGGTTCCACTTCGTTTATGTGATTCTAGAACCAATTATAGGACTTCTGTGTGCCTGGTACACACTCTGTCACTGAGGTACGTATAATATAGTTCTAAAAAAGTTCTTTCCCTCTCTTCCTCCTTGTGCCTCCTCTCTCGTTCCCTTTCCCCTTTCTTCGTCTCCCTATTTCTGAACGCTGGGGATTTTTCTCTCCTTTAACACAATTAACTAATACTCATTGGCTCTTCAACACCCATTCTGTTTCCAGTCGCTGTTACTTCACTGATGTCAGAGTCCCAGTAACTTTCCAATTAAAATGACATTATATAGCCATCATCTTGGGAATATATTATTCAGTCTGACCTCCTGCTCCTTCTTAAGATTCTTTTCTTGTGGTGTTCTGATCTGATTTGTCTCTAGTCTCCAGGGACACTCATTTCCTGGCCTTCTCTCTCTAAAAGTATCCACACTGGGGTTCCTAGGCAGTAGCCCTGGCTTCCTGTCTTGCCTGTTTACATCTCCACCTGGGTAATGAGGCCATTCCTAGAGTTCTCAATAATAGATTCATGTGAGGGTCTTACAATTTCAAGTCTGATTACAACCTCACCAGAGAGACTCTAGTTTCTATCTTACTGACTTTCCCTTTGAAGTTTTGAGTGGAGAATACCTTTAGGGAACCTCAAAGTCAAATTATACAAAACAAAAGTCTTGATTAGAGTTTAGCCAGACTGCCCCTGCATACATAAATACTTTCCCACACTGCTATAAACAATAGGGTGTCCACCTACTTACCATATCCAGAAAGCTAAGCTTTTCTTAACTTTTCTTTCACCCTGTCTACATGCAGTTTTATTTTCTACACTATGGTACCATGACTTTTAGTATCTCGCCTTTTCATTATATTGAAGCATATCTGTATTCTACTATCTAAAGTCTTGTTTTATCCTTCTTTTCATTGGATTGCTTTGTATCACTTTTAAATAATTAGTCAACAAGGAATTGTAAGATCTACTTCCTTTACAACCCCGTTACATGCCACATCTACTCAGGCACTAACCTGCCCTTAATCCATAAACCAGCCTGCCCTTAATCCCTAAACCAGCTGCTTTTAATTCCTACAGTGCTCACAACCCACAGCTTATGTGTTGCAATTTTCTCCACATTTCTGTCTTCCTGGTTCTCTGTCTTTAAATTCTTAATTGTTACCTTTTCCTAACACTCGAGTCTAAGCTGATTTAATGGTAAGCTTTTGCTATCCTGCTGCCCACGGGCACTCTCTAGCACATTACTTAGAGGATTTCTATGTAGAATCATATGAAACTATGTAATTATATGATATTCTTCTCAATTGCTTCTTCTTTTTTGTCTTCACATTGATGTAAACACCATGATTTTGACTGTTTCTCTGGCTTGTTCTAACTTGCTTAATTGTAATAGCCCCAGAATGAAAATAGCTTTTTGGGGATAAAGCAAGTATGAAAACACCTCTTGAGATAAAACAAGTTTTCAGTATTTGTTGACTAATTCAAAGTCTTCGAATATGATAAATAGGCTTTACAAAGTGGAAATGGAATAGAATTTGCTCTGTCAGTGTAAACAGGAAGTGAAAAATCTCAGGCATCAAAGAGTATTCATTATGCTAAGAACTGTTAACTGCTTGGCATTTGTGTAGGTGAAGGGCAGACAAAAATGATAAAGAGCAGAAGACTAAACCATTGTACATCAGGCTAAATATTTATTATTTTCTCCTTTAAGTTAGTAACAATATTGACTTTGTTATTAGCTAGCTAACCTTTCACCATTTATCCAGTATTTACTGCATTTTTAAATCTCTTACCTTTTAAAAACTTGGTACAAAACATCTTAGACACCATTAGGACATTTTGAAACAAAACTTGTTTTAGTTGATCCTCCTCGTCCATACTTTGCTTTGATTTCCCTGTGTAGTTACCCCCTAGTTTTCCTTGTGTATCACTTTTTCCAAATTCTGTTTATTCATTCAATCATGAAAGAACATTGAAAACACTGAAACATAGAGTTATTACCACTACTGCAATTGTTTCCTTGTGAACGTGTGTGACTCTCTTCAGAGAATATATGTCCAAATCAATGAATATGTATATGTAAATTGTGTTAACTTTAATCTACTACAAGCAGTAATATAAAAGAAAACACTTCATTTTTCCATAATTATTATTATTGAATTTGCAACATTTGATAATCATTACTGTTTGAGGAAGGAAACAAAACATTTCAATGTTTTGTGGAATGTTTATAATATTAGTGAACAATTTTGTAAATTTACTTGCAATATAGTTACTTTACATTGTTAATTATTTCAAACCTTGACCATTTTTACACAAATTTAATCTCCTTATTCTATTTTGATTTGTGTTTTCTCTCATTATTTCTCCTAAATAATTTATTATATTTTGTAAAAGTTGTGTTTCACATTTACTAAGGAAATTTCATTGTTGATGTGTGTTTGTGCTCAAATATTCTCCAAATGTGGTTGATAGTCTCTTTCTCCCTCTTTCTCTTTGTTCTCCTACTATTCTTTTTCTTTTTTTCTTGATTTCATTGAGTTATCTATGTTTCTTTCTCCCCTCTCTTCCTTTCCCTCCCCTTCTGCCCTCTTCCATGATCCCCATGTTCCCAATTTACTTGTTGATTTCTGCTCTCAATTTGATTATTTCCTGCCTTCTATTTCTTCTGGGTGAGTTTGCTTCTTTATGTTCTAGAGCTTTTAGGTGTTCTGTTAGTTCAGCTTCTTTATTTAGGCCTTTAGTGGTATGAACTTTCCTCTTAACACTGCTTTCATTGTTTCCCATAAATTTAGGTATGTTGTGTGGTCATTTCTGTTAAATTTTAGGAAATCTGTAATTTCTTCCTTCATCCACTGGTGATTCAGGGGAGCGTTATTTAACTTCTAAGTGTTTGTGGCCCTTCTGAGATTGATGTTGCTGTTGAATTCTAGTGTTAAGCAAAAATAATACGATAAGATACAGGGGGTTATTCCTTTCTCTGTGTGTGTGTCTGTTAAGGTTTGTTTTGTTACTTCAAATGTAGTCATTTTGGGGAAGGTTCCATGAGGTGCTGAGGAGAAGGTATTTTCTTTTATGTTTGGATAGAATGTTCTATAGATGTCTGTTAAGTCTACTTAACTTATAACATCTGTTAGTTCCTTTATTTCTCTGTTAAGTTTCTGTCTGGTAGTTCTGTCCAGTGGTGAGAGAAGGGTGTTGAAGTCTTCCACTATTAGTGTGTGGAGTTTAATGTGATTTACGTTTTACATTGTGTTTTTTTTTACATATGAGGATGCCTTTGTATTTAGGGCATAGATGTTCAGTATTGAGTCTTCATCTTGATGGATTTTTCCTGTGACTAATATGAAATGTCCTTCTTTGTCTCTTTTGATTGATTTTAATTTGAAGTCAATTTTGTAGAAAAATACCTGACAAAAGCAACTTAAAGCTAGGTTTATTTTTTTTTTATTACAGTTTGCACGTGGCATACATAGCCAGAAAGCAGAAAGCAATAAATATTGATGCTTCACTCATGGTCTTTTTCTTGTTTCTTGAACTCCAGTTCATAGACTGGTTCTCCTCACATTAGGTATCTATCATTTACCTTCTATAAAGCATATCAGCAGGTTTGTTCCTATAGTGATTTGAAGTTTCATTAGGTTGAAAAGATTAGCTATTGTGAGGCTACAGATAATGATTATTTTAAATTCACCAGATATTTTCAGAATGCTTTTCACAGTTCCTAGAAAAATAAATTCTCTTATTTCATATAATGAATATTCTTACTCTTACAAATCTTCACAGATGCTGGCAATTCACATTTTAAAGTAAACATACTGGTACATAAATATTAACCAGGATATAGATGTATTACCTTGTATTTTCTGTTTCTCTATTAATAATAAGATTTATTTTGGTTCTTGTATTTGCATGAAATTTTCAACAGTGCCAGAATCTTCATTCACGTATAGTCATGGTACATTTTCATTCTATGTAACAGAAAATTGCTCATATCTACACACAAACATGAAAAGGTAAAATTCCTATAAGTGCTTTGAACCTCTGTGAAAGTTATGAGGAAAATTTCTGTATCTGCTTGGTGTGAAGCTCATCCAAATTCACTCCTGGTCTCCTTGTTGAACATGAAAGCTCAACTGAATAAAGTGTAAATAAATATGCCTCAAGTAATATCACCTTTGCTACTTTTAAAAATGTACTCCCAAAGAAACTTTCCCCATGTTCAAATGCAAATGAAAGGATAGCACTTACATAAAGTTTTAATGCCTGGAATTTAAATGCCATAGTATGAATGAATGACCATGTTTACATAATTAATTAACACAAGATGATGTCACATTTAGACCTTGTTGTGGCGATAAAATGAATCTGTTATTATCTCTATTTTAATATTTTATAAATTTATTTGTCCACGGCATCTTTGAGCTTTTTTCCATTAGGTGTTCTACCTGTAGGCTTCAGTAGATTTACTGAGTTGTGTTTTATCCTTCCGTTCTGTATAGTGGTGTGAAACCATGGCTTAGCCGGAGTAAATTAAAAGACTAGACAGTACATACATGTTTTGTTGCTCTGTGGGAAAGTCCAATATTATAACTTTAATAGAAAGCGCTTTCCCAGGCAAGACAGTCTTTATAAAACATGGTAACATTCCTTTTTGCTAAACCTCAGCACTAGGCTTCTATTATCCCATTGATATGATCCATTTAACTTAGTTAATCAAGTCTACTTTTCATCAAAAATCTACAAGTCATACTGACAGATAAAAGCACAGTGGGAAGAGACTGAAAATTTACTGGAACACTAAGATTCCTAAATAACTTAATTTTGTAGTTGTATCCTCTGGTGGTAGTAAGGGAGGCTGTGAGGTCGTATGATCATTCTCTTATTTATGCTAAGCATGGATCTCAAGTTTTTTAAACATGTGTTCTTACAGCATGGTAAGGCACTTACCACACATTTAAACAGTGGGGCCACATACCAGTCTTGATCTTATATCTGCAGAACTGTGAGCCTAACTTAATATCGCTTACTCTAGGAGTAGCCTGCATCAAGTGTTTTGTTATGGTGACCTATAGCTCCCCAATGCATAGAGTGTGGACCTTCCATGACCCATAGCTCACTAATACATAGAGTGTGTACTCTCCATGACCTATAGCTCACCAATACATAGAGTGTGTACCTTCCATGACCTATAGCTCACCAATACATAGAGCATGTACACTCCATGACCTATAGCTCAACAATACATAGAGTGTGTACACTCCATGACCTGTAGCTCACCAATACATAGAGGGTATACATTCCATGACCTATAGCGCATCAATACATAGAGTATGTATCTTCCATAACCTATAGCTCACCAATACATAAAGTGTATACCTTCCATCACCTATACCTCACCAATATAGAGAGTGTGTACCTTCCAGGATGGCTGATGTCATGAATAAAAATGGAGTAAGCAAGGAAGACTATTAGGAAGTCTAAAGGCCCTGAGAAAAAACTTACAAAAAATTAGTGGTTCTAAGGAATCTCATATCTTAGGAATTTTTAAAAGAAATACTATTATATTTTGGAATTTTGTATATGAGAACTATATTCACATAATTTCCATCTCCTTCTCTTCACTCTACTCTCCTCCTGCCCACTCATTCATAAACTGACTTCAAATTCACACAGAACTTTCTGAGTATATTTAGGACTGGTGGTGTAGACATTGTTTAAGGCAGACTGCTTAGTCTTGGATAACCGATGGGTGGGAAGGGGGTTGAAAAAACCTGGCTGTCCTTCTCTTAGAAGCCAGCATTTGCCTGCAGCTCTTACTCAGGGGTTGGGACATTATGAAATATCCGCGTTCTATATTGGCATATCCACTGTTGATGTCATTGTGTAGGCCTTCTATAGGGCACCACATTTTGTGATGGCATTTTTTAAATGAGGAGAAACTGTCATTTAAATTGATGGATTAAACAAATTAGACACAAGAGAATTCCAGCAGAATCTATTTCAATTTTCCAGTATCTAATCCCACTGTCTTGGCCTGTACCCGGCATCTCCACTCTATTTGAACTTACCTTGGCTCCCAGTGGAATTCACTTTCTTATCCTAGACAAAAGAGGTAGTTCATCTTATACTGTGCCTCCATCCTCAATGTAGGATGGTGAAATCCATCAATAGAGGCTTAGTCACTCATTCATGTTTCTATCATACTCTCTCCTTATCTGAAAAAATTTCTATCAGTGTGAGACACTTTCTCTGTTACCAATCACACATTACATCTGTAAAACGGGCTGCTTCTCACCCTCAGGAGATTTCCCTCAGATGCCTTCAGTCCAGCAACACATAAATGAGTTGAAAAGATTCAGTTACACACACACACACACGCACACACACACACACTCTCCTTTTGAAATATAGCTATGAAACTAAAATGCCTGTATCACATGGCTAATTTGTAAATTTGATTATTTTTAAAATAATGTCTATTTGAACAATGCTTTTAAAAATGACCCATTTTTTTGAATTGGAAGTGGGATCTCACTCTGCAGCCCTGGCTGACGTGCAACTCACTATGTAGAGTGGGATGATCTCAGATTCAGAGACATCATCTTGCCTGCCTCCCCAGTGCTGTCATTAAAGGCATCTTTCATCTGATTATATTTGTTTTTAAAGTGGTAACCAGACGGTATAGGAGCACTCAAAATTAGGTTTGTAAATTTCCCACCCACAGTGATCAGTCATCAAATTCTACTGGTTATGAAAAAGTTAGATACAATGAGAAGAACTCAGATGAAAGAAATCTGAGCAAGAAACAGTATTACATATGTCAGTTAGTATGTACAGCATCATGTATAATCTATCTTTCATCATCATCATCTATGTCAGTTAGGGCGTCTTATAATAAGGAACTATATGCCATTATTTAACACTATATATTTTTTATTATTTTTATCTTTATTGATATGCCAAAAGGTACTCCTGAGTATACTGGAGCAGATCTGGTCTCTCAGTCGATGTTTGAACTAGGGTTAATGACATACACACCTGTGCCAGCTCTTGTATAAACTCAGTTCACTCCCTAGCAGCTGAGAAATTTCTTAAGCATTCCTGTTTATCTGTAGCTCCGAGGGCTATTAGCTGCACTGCTGAGAAATTCCTACCAAATCTAACAGAAACCTTATTGGGGGCAAAGAGAGCTTCTGTTTTTCCTTCCATTTTTGACTGTTTTTGTCAAGCTATAGAATCTAAAAAGATTACTCAGAATAAATACTACTGTGCCTCATTATGTCTTCAAATGATAAAAAAGATTACTTCTTTTAAAATATATTGCAATCTCTTACTATAACCGTAAATGAAGTTTATACTGGATAACTGCTTTATCTTCTGGTTAAGAGTGAGATACTTTATCTCCTTTCCTGACTTTCTCTGGCAACTGCATTTGAGGATGACTCAGGTGTTTGTAAGTGAGCGAGTCCAAAGCAAGGGTCACTGGTCTCAGGACCACTGACCTCTCCACAATCTCTCATTTCTCCTCTAACAACTTCTGCTTCACAGCTGCTCCTGCTCAGCTCTAAGCCCTAAAGGAAAATATTCTAGTGGGCAGTGTGAACCCATCCTACTCTGGCTTTTCTCGGAGAATATGTTCTTTTTCTGATTCTTTCCTGTTTCATTACTGTTAAAGCAAGGCTGCTTCCAGGTGTCCTGTCTTTATTGAAGCCTGCAGGGTATACTCACCATTTTAATCTGAAAAGACAACAGGTAAGAACTAGGTACATCACTAAGATAAGAGCCAAGAATCTGTGGAAGCTATTATTAACTACTTGTCCTAAGCACTGAAGAGGCACTTTTATAAAATGTATTTTCCTTTGTCATGTAAAACTTCAGCTTGCAATTTTTTTTTTTTTTTTTTTTTTTTTTTTTTTTTTTTTTTTTTTTTTTTTTTTTTTTTTGGTTTTTCGAGACAGGGTTTCTCTGTGGTTTTGGAGCCTATCCTGGAACTAGCTCTTGTAGACCAGGCTGGTCTTGAACTCACAGAGATCAGCTTGCAATTTGTAAGAGCAAGAACTTTATATTAAATTATCAAATTGGGAAAATTGAACATTGAAGAAGTCCAACTATCAATTATCCTATATTTTTTCTCTTCCTGTTTTAACATGCCCGAATAATATCATTGCCAGTAATTTCCTGTGATCTTGATCCACTGCAAAACCTTGTATTGTCATTGGTGATGTTGCAGTCTTATTCTCTTTTAATCTGGAAAAGGTCTGAAAATTTCCCTGGTCTTTCGTAACCATAGGGGTTTGGAAAGAGGAACCATTTCTAGGAGGAGGGGCTTTCATTATTTTCATTCTTCTTGCTGCTAACATTTCTGCTATAGCTGCTGCCAGTGTTGATTAAACTAGTAAACACAGGATGCATCGTTTAGCGATGATGCTTACAATTCCTTTCTTTTTCTTTCAGTATCAATTAGTAACTGAACAAAGTTGAGCAAGGTGAGGGCTCCAGAGGGAGTCTCATGAATGTCATCCATAAGACAAAGACTGATTTAAGCTTTGCATTCCTGTATTCTCTATTCTTTGATGTCTCATGAGATTAGAGATCACAATCCTCTATGTGCATATCCATTACCTTCTCATACTCAGACACTTCAGAAGTAGTATTTTATATTCATCAAAAACTCCGCCAGGGCTACAGAAGCATCCTAGCTTGATCGCTGGATATCACTTTTATCTGAGAGTTTTAATAACCTCAGAGAAAGATAATTACAATATGTCATTGGTTCATTACTTTTCCTGAAATTGATTACTTACCACTCAAATATCCAATTCCTTCACATTGGAAACGGTTTAAAACCCTCTTACCAAGTACAGGAAAAGGTTTGAAAGTACAGAAAGTACAGAAAGATCTGAAAGTAACTTCAATACATCTTCCTTACATTACATTTTAATCTTTTCAATATAATGCTTTCCGGATGATATCATATTTATACATTACTTAAAAATATGTTTACATTAAGGGAATTCCCATATTGAGGCAGATAAGTTAGTAAAGATGCTTTTCTCTCTCAATAAATGAAGAGCATTTTCATAGCACTGGATGATACTGCTTTAAGTATCATTTCATTTTTCTCTCTCTTTCCATCTTGGTGCAAGAATTCATAAAGGGTTGTTAGGGATGAAAGCATGATATTTCCTATGGGTCTTATACTATCTGGTATACCAAACTGTCTATATTCTAAAGAGACACATTTGACTACTGTTTACTTGTTGTCTTTAATAAGCTTCATTTTCTTAAAAGTAGTTTGATGTTCATCTGGTTCTGTTTTCAAGAGAACACTAACCTTCATCCTGCACAAACTTAGTTAGTAGGTATCACTACCATCAATATTTCATTAGAAGCTTAACTCTTTTGCAGGAATATCCAGGACCTTTCTAAAGACTAAAAACAATAAATGAGAAAAAAAATATTTACTTCTGTTTTAGGAGTGCTGTCAAGCCTGCAATAAAACTAACACTGCCTTGGATACACAAGTTAACATATTTGCATGGTGACTCATATGTAGGAGGATATTGTCCCTCATTAAACATGTATGGAACCCAAGATTTTCTTTTCCAACACTGCTACCAGGTCTTTGGATGTAAATATTGCATGTGTTTTACTTTAAAAAAAAAAACACCAAATTATAAGAAAAATAGGATGATTCTTCCAAAGATAGCAACACATGTAATATCTTTATTAAAGATAAAAAGAAAGAAACTTATGATGGTTTGAAAGAAAATGGTCCCCAAAAGGCATGGCACTACCAGGAATTGTGACCTTTCTGGAGTGGGTGTGATCTTGTTGGAGGAAGTGTGTCGCTGTTGGGGTAGGTTTTGAGATCTCTTTTCTGGAGCTTCACTCCGTATGTCAATTTCCTGCTGCCTCTGAGACAAGATGTAGGACTCTCAGCTCCAGCATCACATCTGTCTGCATGCTACCATGCTCCCCTCCATGATGATAATGAAGTGAACTTCTGAAGCTATAAGAGGGTTATCTCAATTAAATGTTTGCATTTATAACAGTTGCCATGGTCATGGTGTGCCTTCATAGCAACTAAAGACCTAACTGAGAAAACTAAAAGAAAAAACTGCCAGTGAAGGAACTGGACACTGTTTAAAAGAACACCACATACTTACCATAAAGATGCAATCCTTATGGAAATGTTTAAAAAAAATACAGAGGTGGACTTCAAGGTCTTCAAGGACTGACTTGAAAGCCCAAGATGACTGGCATATGTTGGATCTCCTGGATCATGAGTGTTCAACACATATAAGGAAACTAGAAACTGTTCTATCATATGCATTGGCACTTTGAGGAACAGAGTGATTCGATGTCTGTTAGGATGTAAAATGTTTCTGGAGCAACATTTCTATGTAAGGAAGAGTTATCTAAGCATGTATCAAAGTAGCAAGCAGCCAGAGAAGAAGGGAGCGATGAAGTATGAGTATTGATAGGTTAAAGTCAAATTAAACAGGTGGTGTCAGAACTTAGAACATGGATTTAATACTTTAACAGAGAATTGAATCATAATACAGAAAACTAGGATTGTTAAAAAAAAAGAGAACTACTATAAGATTTAGAATGATTCCATATCTACAATGTAGACAGTGAGATATGTTGACTGTATAAGTAAGGGTAGAGAAAAGCTACAGGAAGAAAACTGATTTTAAAAACTATTAAGAATACAGTAGTTTATAAACAAGGAAGACACTCCTCTCTCTCTCTCTCTCTCTCTCTCTCTCTCTCTCTCTCTCTCTCTCTCTGTCTCTTTCACCCTCTCTCTGCAACTAAAAGAGCAAGCCCAAATGAACAATGCAATATATTGTATAGAGATCTGTGAATATTGATTTTTATACGTTTAGGTGATAAAAGAAGAAAATTTAAGGGTTCAGACAATCCCTTTGCTGAAAGGACTGATCACAAGTAGGGCATTTGACTCTGGGAAGGTTCTAAGCAGGTGAGCTCATAAATGAGATATAGAGGAGCCTGTGGAAATAAATTCTGATTAGAGATTGTGGCAGAAGTGAACAGTGTGTAAAGAAAAGTGTCAACTAACATGCAGAGATATGAAGGGGTAGTAAAAATATTTGTCTTTGTAATAATCTGTACTTAGTGACAGTTTAGAAAATTTCTGAAAAAAAATGATAAGTGCAACTCTAATTATAAAGTTCATCACTTAATAGCTGTATACTAAAGGAACATCGATATTTATCTGCAGTTCAGTATTAGATATATTTCCATAGAATTAATATAGTTTTATACATTTCATATTAATTAAATCTAAAATTTATTTTAATGTGCTTGGGCTGTCATAAAAGATGCCATTGACTGTGCATCTTATAAACAACAGAGTTGCATTTCTTAGCACTATGAAGCTTATGTGTACAAGATCAAATAGGCTGTTTTCTACATCAACAGAGAACCTATTTCCTTGGTTATACACAATTTCCTACTACATAGAGAAAAGCAGTTTTTTGAGATGCTTTAATAATTTCATGTATCTGATTCAGGCACCTTCTGATCATTCTGAATCACCTCAATAAATCAACTGATCATTTCTCAATGATCCCAACACCTCTCATCGGTGAATAGACTGCAGAATATGGATTTTGGGAGATACAAACATTAAAACTATATTTGCGAGTCATCATGTAGATGTTTTGTATTAATCTTATATTTCACAGGTAGTACATATACAAGTTTTAAAGAAATTCTTTTCAGCAGGATAAATACTTTCTCGTAAAAGATATGAATTAAAAGGGGGAAAAGGAGTCAATTGAATTAATATCACTTATCAAAAAAACACACTAAACTTCAAAATAAGATCTCAATTATTGCTTTACAAGTCAAACTTATTTTTATTAGAAAGTGCATAAAGGTCACTGTGTTTAATGCTTCTGCCTTATAAGGAACTGCAAGGCTTTTTCAGTTGCCATCACTTGTCTACGGATGTATAGATAAATTTTACGATACCATAAATTTCAGAATATAAACTCAATAAAGGAATAGAGGGCATGCACTCTGAAAACATCTGTCTTCTAATCTATATTGTTGCTGTGGTTAAAAGGAGACTGTTTAGCCTTCATTTTAAATGATACTATTTTGACGCAAATCTTAGGTTTATAATACAGTTTCCCTGGCCATGCATAGCAAAAATCTCTATAGCCTACGTTTTTAGTTACACAACTAGAAAATTGGATTTCTCTTGGCTGTAGCTATTTTCTCAGCAAACTATGAGTTCAAAATCCTCTTGTTACTACCACTTCCATAAAATTTAAAAATGTGCTTTCTGGGGTCTTATGACAGCTACAAAATCAAAGTAAATTTCTCTATTGTTTATACTTTCATTGCTTGGAGTCAAACTATGAAAGCAGGGTCATCTAGTATATAATAACTGTGTCATTCAATAAAAATGAAAAGAATTTGCATTAAAATATGAATATTGTGTCATCTCTGCATTAAGTAGAAAAATATTCAAATGATTGCAAATTTCACCTTTACCGTGACATTACAATTGAAACTAAACTCTTGATACATTCATTAAAAATCAGTTTTTTTGTTTAATGAACTACTAAATCCTATTCAAATAAGTAAAAAATATTTACAAGAGAGTGGATAAAACATATGGAAACCATGAAATTTTAAATAAACAATACTATAAGAAAGAATCTAAGAACATATTTATAGACACATATGAAGTTATGTATGTGAAGAGCGGAAGGAAACTTTTGATCATTTAATGTCAGACTTATGAAAATGAAACAATAAATATGAATCAGGGTGTGAACCTTGTTGTGAGGAAGGACGAGTGACAACTTTCATGATTACGGAATTGGAGCATGGTTTTCAAAATGCTGCCATAGAGGATAAACGTTTCGTTTTATCCAGTCTACCTCTTTTGATGGCTTTGCTTTGATCAATGCTTATAAAGTTTAAAGTAAATGATCTTTTCTGGTAAAAGGGGAGATGACAAATAAATAACAAAGAAACTTCCTGTTTCTTTAAATTATAATATGTATTTCTTATACTAAATACTATGTCATGTGTGTATATACATACAAATACACACTCACATAATATGTGTAAAATGATAGATACTATACAAAATATATGTATATATTACATATCAATGTATTGAGGTACTGAGGATGGCTCCCACCTTTTAGTTCCAGAGCTGGCAGTGAATTCCTCTGCCATATTGAAAGCTTGAGAGAGGCAGAGCCAGCATTCATGGCCACTGTGACCAAGCTGCTTACCATTTTAAAAGTGCTCCTTGTCAGAAAATTATTACAGATACACAATAAAGATATATTCAAATAAAAAAGCCCTCTAAATGGGTCACAGTGTTGGATAAATGTATGGAGGCTTGGGAAAGAGAAGAGTAAAGAGACAATAAAAGTAATATGAAAGAGTACAGATAGTCATAGGTTAAAGGAGTAAAGATAATAAAATAAATATTAAACTTGCAGAAAAAGTACTAGAGTAAGAAAATAAGCCACAGAAAAATGGAATATACAGTTCTCAGTAGTCCTCATTGTCCGTTATGTTCAGCGAGACCGGTTTTGTCCCATGCTTTTTCAGACCCCGGCCAGCTGGCCTTGGTGAGTTCCCGATAGAACATCCCCTTTGCCTCAGTGTGTGGGTGCACCCCTCGCGGTCCTGAGTTCCTTGCTCGTGCTCTCTCTCCTTCTGCTCCTCCTTTGGATTGTGAGACTTCAGTCCAGTGCTCCAATGTTGGTCTCTATCTCTGTCTTCTTTCATCGCCTGATGAAGGTTAATATTCAGGAGGATGCTTATATGTTTTTCTTTGGGTTCACCTTCTTATTTAGCTTCTCTAGAATCACGAATGACAATGGGTTCTTGATCCTATTGCACGTAATGGCTTTGTGGGAGCCCAGGTAGTTTGGATGCTCACCTTAATAGACCTGGATGGAGGTGGGTGGTCCTTGGACCTCCCACAGGGCAGAGAAACCTGCTTGCTCTTTGGGCTGAGGAGGGAGGAAGACTTGATTGGGGGAGGGGAAGGGAATGGGAGGTGGTGGCGGGGAAGAGGCAGAAATCTTTAATAATTAAATAAATTAATTAATAAAAAAATGGAATATACACAGAGAGTCTAGATCATGTATCTTATTGTGTTTTCTTTGAATTTTTTGAATGTGAGTGACATAAATGCAGAAAGACAATTTCATTGTACCGGCTGCTAAGCTAAACTAACAAAAATATTTTAAAGATATCTTGACTTCAAAATTTGGGTCTAAGAATATGCTGCTTTCGAAAAAAGGTTCTGCTTTTGTTTCCACAGATTATGAGAACCTGTAGATTTCTTCCAGACTAATGTGGTTTGATGGAACATGATTCCCTTAAAGGTCTTCATAAACTCCTTAAATTACTTTGCCCAATAAAAATCAGGAAGCAGTTTGGAGAGACCTATGCCCAAATCCCCAAATATAGTTTACAAATGTTTGTTTATATTAAATGAGAATATGCTATAGAGGTGAATACTTTGCTTTGGTATGGATCTTGGTCTATTGATACAAATATGGTCAATTTTATTATATGTATATTTATGCTCTCATTTAAGGTATTGAGCTTGTACAGATCATTTAAACATGTAATGTATAACTAAGAAATACAGGTTAATAGATAATATTATATAATAGTCAAGCTTGTACTCATGTTAGTTAGGTTTTCTAGATATATAGAGATACATTTCGGTTATATAGATATTCTTCAAACCTTTCAAAGATCTGTGGAGTATAGCATTTCAAATGCTTTAAGAACTTAGGACTTTTCATGACAGTGAGACACATCTGCTCCTGGCAACATCAATCTACTTCAGGAGGATAATGGACATCAAAGAATCTGCTTATGGAGTTTGCTAGCCATTTGGGCAAGAAACTGCTCTTACCTGGACTTCTCAATGTTATGTTGTATGAACTGGACATGCAGGACCCACAAAAAAATGTTTGTTGAACCTGCCTAAAGAAGGTGAGATGGTCAAGAGTTTGCCAGACATTCTGCAGGACACAGAAAAAAATTACTGACAAACTGCTAGTATAGGTAGTACTATCTTTGAAATTTTCTGCTTCACGAAAATGTCTGTCAGATACTATGGGTGGGTCCATAGGATGAAGATTGGATGCTCCAATGTTCCAGAAGAATTTTGGGTGATTATCCAGGCAGCAAGATGTCTCTGTTAATCCTAGAGTTTTGAAAGTTGCTTACAATGCACTTCCTGTTAACTCAGGTAATATTATATCCTTCCGGAGTCTTTGATGGAGTTTAAGAACAGATAGTTATAATTATAGTTTTCATTAATTTTGATAAAAGATAAAGGTGATATAAATATTGTAACTATAATTCTTGCTTGATAACGGTTTTATTGTATATAATCTTGCTATGCTAAAGTTAAAAGATTCATTTTTATTTAGACAAAAAAGGAGAAGTGATGTGAAATTCCCCTCTGTATGCTGTAAATGTTTTATTGTCATTGGGGAATAAAGAAGCTGCTTTTGGCTAATGGTCTAATGGAGTAAAGCTGAGTAGCTCTAACTGGTCTAAACTCACTATTTAGACCAGGTTGACCTTGAGCTCACAGATATTACTTGTGTCTTACCACCTACATGCTGGAATGTATCAACATTACTGGATCAAGAAATAAAAGGATGTTTCTTTATTTTTTGATGATAATTTAATTAAATAATTTTCCTCTGTCCTTTACTCTTATAAGGGAAACTTCTCTTTGCAAGTGATGCAGACGATTAGAAAAGGTCACAACCATTCAACAACCAGAAGTGAGGAGCCCATTTCCAATGATCTACCTCTATTATAGCTCCTGAACCAAATGCTTGAGGAACACAGCAGAAAAGAGGGAGAAGCACTGCAAAAGCCAGAGTTTCTGGAATTTTCTTTGAATGTGCTTCCTAAGAATGACAGAGGATACACTAATAAGGTTATATAGCTACAAAATGAAACTATAGAAATCACCTAATCTTTAAACAAGTAGCGTGTCTAATATGATTGCTTAAATGATTTTAAGTAGATGTTGCTTTTAAGCCCCTATTTTTTTTTAAAAAAAAAGTCTATCATGTATTGGTAAATATAAGCAAAATTTTATTTTTTGAAAAATATGTATAGATAAATATGCACACATATATGTATGTGTGTTTGTATTTATCTTGCTTAGTAAAAATTAAAATATCATGTGTTGTGGATAACAATTTATTCAATGTTTATCTTTTAATGTTTCCTTTTTATAATTTTCTACATTTTTACAATAAGGGTTTATTAATTCTGTATTTTTATATGCTCAAAGGTCAAAATTTGCTTCCATTAAATAAAAGGCAGCTCAACACCTTAGTCATCTGTCTACATAAGCACAAATGTCATGTTTTTTAATTTATAACTGTCCATAGACACCTGGGAAAACATCCTTGGACATGCTACATTATACCGGGGATGGAAGAAGTCATGGAAATACTAAAATTCAGCACAAAAGAAGTCCATTGAATTTGACCTTTCAAATAAGAAAATTCAAGAGAAACAATAATGGTAGAAATTTTATCTTTGAGGAAATTAAAAATCTTTGTTGAAGAGATTGTGGAATGTGTGAGCTTAAGCTGAAGGAGCACAGTGAATCCTTTTTGCCATCACATCCAAACCAAAGGGATTAAAAACACCTAAAACGCCGTGTCCTAATTTTAAGCGTGACATTTTCCAATTTCTAGTAAAGTATTATGTTACTACTTAGTTCAATTCAAAACATATTGGACAAGATTGAATACATCTGTTTCTATATTACTTAAGTTATCAGGAAGATTATTTGAAATGTGCAGTGATTATTGAAAAGTAGCTTGACTGGTGGTTACAGACAAATTGTCACGTTTTAGTATTTCTTGTTGTTACAGAAAGGTTCAAAGGGAATAGCCATGTTATGCAACATTTATTTTTTAACGATTGTCTTAGGTATCTAGTTCATCAACAGTAACAGCGAAGACAGGAGGACGAGAAACACAGCAGTCACTTGCAGACTGGAGAGCACCATGGAAAAGGGCTCTGTTTAGCTCTAGAACACTGAGCTGCCTGATGGAGCAGGACACTACAGGAGTCATTGGTATGTTCATTTGTTCCAAATCTAGAAATTGTTCAGTACCAATGCTTAGTATTTAAGGAATTGTTTTCTCTCATGTAAATAAATATATTGATTTGAGTTCTTATTTAGATAAGTATTTTTTTTCTTATTGATAGATGTTTTAGGGTTCTTTTATTGCTCTGACAAAACACCGTGACCAAAGAGCAAGTTGGGGAGGAAAGAATTTGTTTGGCTTACAGTTCCATGTCACTGTTCATCACTGAAGGAGGTCATAACAGGAGCTCAAACAGCACAGGATCCTGGAGGCAGAAGCTGATGCAGAGGCCATCAAGGGGCCATCAAGCAAGCTTACCTACTTGCTTCCGCTGACTGGCTCAGCCTGTTTTCTTATAGAACCCAGGACCAGCAGCCCAGGGATGGCATCATTCCCCACGGACTGGGCCCTCTCTCATTGTTCACTAATTGAGAAATTGTCTTACAGCTGGACCTCATGGAGGCTTTTCTTCAACTGAGGATCCTTCCTCTCTGATGACTCTAGCTTGTGTCTAGTTGACATGCAAGACCATCAGTAAATTCGGTAATGATGAAATAGATTTTTGCAAACATTTCTCTATTTCATAAAAATAAGCATGGCGTTGTTTGGTTAGATTTTTGTGTACCTATCCAAAAAAAACCTTGAAATCTCCTTGTTAAATATTATTTTTCTACAGTAGTAAATATTGTGGTCTGATATTACAGTTCAAACACAAGCTATAAAGTCACTTTGACTCATCCACAAAGGATGCAAAAGTCCTTTTGGACTTCCCTCTTCTCTTGCTTGAAGTGAATTCTGTGTAGGTGTCCTGCCTATGTGGCTCCGAAGCAACACTGAACATGTAGAGTAGATTGGACGAGACTCACTCCATTCTTCCAGTTCTGTAACACCTATAAAGTGTCTCAAAGGAAGGCATGTATTCCTTCAGACTGGAAAACATTGCAGTCTTTTCTTTTATTCATTGCTCGGAGCAATCATGAGTTGAAGATACAAATGTGTGTGTATAATGAGCTTCAGCGGAGTTGATATGAGATCTAGTCTGATAAAGTTGATAACTTTGTCATCCTGCAGTGTATTTTTTACAGCAAAGAAGTGTTTCATAAAAATTGTTAGTTTTAAGCAACTAAAAAGTTGAAATATTAAGTAATGAATTTCATTTCTCTCGTATTCTATCTAAAAAAATACCAAAAATGGAAGTATTTTGCAAAATGTACTATTACACAGCCTTGTGATTGTCAAATCTGCTACTTCTCCTAGGAAGCAGCTTTTAGAGTCACAAAAAATCAAAACGCAAAATGAGGGAAACCCTTTCCACTTGTGGTCGTACAGCAGGGATAAATAGCTGTCTGCTAGAATCAGTCATCTTCCCATTACCACACAGTGGGATCATGGTAAATGCCACCCACTTCATCATATCTGTGCAAGACTACTTAGCTAGCTTGTCCTAATGCAATGTAAGCAGAGTAGATGTGTGCTATTTACGGACAAAAAGCATTTAAAGAATATGGGCTATATCCATTTCCACTTCCATTCTGCCAGATGGATGCCTTGATCTGTAAGCTTCAACAGGCCCCAAAGGAGCCACAAGAGGACATAAAGAAGCCTGATGGTTTAAATACCCAAGCAGCACAAAGCTTCTCATAGACGACAAACAATAATATCAAACTGTCATGCTGGTAGTAATTAATTAGATTATGGCAAAGAAATTTCATGATTATTTAAAAATGGTTGTTAATATAATGTGAAACAGTGACCCGTCATAGAGGAATGGCTGTGTACAGCACCAAGAGGAAGAAGGATGAAGACAATGTCCTTGAATTTTTGCTAACTTGTCAAGAGAATGATCCACCAAACAATGGTCTCGTAAGTGCTGAATGAGATGCTAATTTGTGTGCATCCTTTCCTTCCACATCCAGCACTGTTACTTTGGGCAATTTCTCTGCTATTTGAGCTTTGAAAAATTGTTCTCATTTTTCTCACTGAAAAATAAGAATGCCAGGACAGGCAGTAACTGCATGTCCTAGCACCCCCTTTTTATATTTCCACTCACACAAGCAGTGATGTTTTCTAAGTTGAAAGGTGAATTAGGATTTGTCTGAAGAAAAGGTTTGTGCAATGGAAAAAAAAAGCACGCAAGTTATGAGTTTTCCACCAGGATTTTAGTGTTTTTCACTAATCCCTGCAGGTACTGGAAAAAGTTATTTAAGTTTCTGGCCAGGTTGCATATCTATAAAATAAAAGTAAGGATGAAATAATTTCTTTTTGCTGTACTCTGCAACTGCCTGTGGTTAGTTTGGCAGAAATGAACAACATCGCAACAGTAAGCTTCTGAGAGGGGAACACAGCTTCTTCACAAAGTGCTATCAGGAATGTGAGCAAAGATATTGACACATAAATAAGTTTTAAGAGGCCGTGACATTTCACCATTCTTTCCTCGCTTATCATTGCAGTCTGAGAACACTTACTCCAAATGTGTGGCAAGCACAGCAGAAGCACGAATTTATATGAGCCCTACTCCCCCACTAGGGTCACATTCCTGGCTGATGATCAGCTGACAGGGCAATGTCTCCAAAAGAGCCTGAAGCACAAGGCTCCTTCCCTTTGGTGATCCAGATAAGGGAGAGTTGCTTTCACAATGATGAGCCCACAGCGAAAGGAGGACTATGTCAAGGTTTCAGAAATTCATCAGTTCTGTTGATTTTATAATGGCTTATATACTTCACACACAGAAAACTTAATCTAACTTAAAAAAATCACATATGAAAGAAAAAAAGCCAATAAATAACAAAAATGTGTGCATTGCTATCATCATATATGTTAACATATTTATTGAAATGATTAGCTTTGTATCACCAGATTCTTACCTCACACAATTTTCTCATTCAGGTATTTAAAGAGAATTTCATTTAAAAAATCCAATTTGTCAAAAGCATAAAGGCATGAAGATGTTCAGAATCTCAGAAGGTGAGAGTTGTAGCAAATAAAGTTTTCTAAAGCAATGAAGACGTTCAGAATTTATTTTATATTTCAGGGATTGTACTAGAAGTTGAGAATTTTATGAAGATTTTCAGATTAGTGATGTACACATTTCTGGAACTAACAGTTATTTCTGATTAGTGGTTTGTCAATCACTTCAGGTTTATTAAAATTTTTGGCATATGATTATGTTGGCCTTGGTATCTTGCCTTCAGAAGAGAATTTTTTAGTGTTAGTAACTATATGTTAGGAGTTCAAGTGGCATCAAGAAAACTAGGTTGAAATTGTGTAATTATGAACTTTTGTTAATCAGGAAAACATAACATTAATTAATGCTACTGTTTCTTCACATTTTTGTTCTATTTTCAGGACGAATCCCTAACTTTATTTTTTTTTGACTTTCTTTTTTTTTTATTCTTTTTTAATTAAAATTTCCAACTGCTCCCCGTTTCCCATTTCCCTCCCCTCCTCCCACACATTGCCCCCTCCCCCCACTCCCCTCCCCCATCCCCACTCCTCTTCTCCTCCCCCCAGTCCATTCCCCCTCCCTCTCGATACTGAAGAGCAGTCCAAATTCCCTGCCTTACAGGAAGACCAAGGTCCTCCCACTTCCATCCAGGCCCAGGAAGGTGAGCATCAAAACAGGCTAAGCTCCCACAAAGCCAGTTCATGTATTAGGATCGAAACCTAGTGCCATTGTCCTTGGCTTCTCATCAGCCTTCATTGTCTGCCATGTTCAGAGAGTCCAGTTTCAACCCATGCTTATTCAGTCCCAGTCCAGCTGGCCTTGAAGAGCTCCCAATAGATCAGTTCCACTGTCACAGTGGGTGGGTGCACGCCTCGTGGTCCTGATTTCCTTGCTCATGTTCTCCCTCCTTCTGCTCCTCATTTGGACCTTAAGAGCTCAGACCGTTGCTCCAATTTGGGTCTCTGTCTCTCTCTCGATCTATCGCCAGTTGAAAGTTCCTGTGCCATTCTCCTTGGCCTCTCGTCAGCTCTCATTGTCCGCCACATTCCGAGAGTCCGGTTTTATCCCATGTTTTTCCAGTAGCAGTCCAGCTGGCCTTGGTGAGCTCCCAATAGATCGGCCCCACTGTCTCAGTGGTTGGGTGCACCCCTCATGGTCCTGACTTCCTTGTTCATGTTCTCTCTCCTTCTGTTCCTCATTATAAACTTGGGAGCTCAGTCCGGTGCTCCAGTGTGGGTCTCTGTCTCTATCTCCATCCATCGCTAGATGAAGGTTCTATGGCGATATGCAAGATATTCATCAGTATGATTATAGGATAGGTTCATTTCAGGTTCCCTATCCTCAGGTGCCCCAATGAACTAACTAGGGACATTGCCCTGGGCATCTGGTAGCCACTCCAAGTTCAAGTCTCTTGCCACCCCTTAGGTGGCTCCCTTACCTAAGGTATGAGTTTCCCTGCTCCCCTATCCAACCTTCCTTTATCCCCAATCACCCCGATTCCCCCAGTTCCCCTCATCCTCTCCTTCACACTTTTCTCTCCCCATCACCCCTCATCCCCATCCCACCCCACCCCCAAGATTCCAATTTTTTGCCCATCAGTCATGTCTATTTCCCATAGCTGGGAGGATATCTATATGTTTTTCCTTGGGTTTACCCTCTTGTTTAGCTTCTTTAGGATCACAAATTATAGACTCAGTGGCCCCTATCCATGGCTAGAAACCAATTATGAGTGAGTACATCCCATGTTCTTCTTTTTGGGTCTGGGTTACCTCACTAAGGATCGTATTTTCTATTTCCATCCATTTGCATGCAAAATTCGAGAAGTCATTGTTTTTTACCGCAGAGTAGTACTCTAATGTGTATATATTCCACACTTTCTTCATCCATTCTTCCATTGAAGGGCATCTAGGTTGCTTCCAGGTTCTGGCTATTACAAATAATGCTGCTATGAACATAGTTGGACAAATGCTTTTGTCATATGATAGGGCATCTCTTGGGTATATTCCCAAGAGTGGTATTGCTGGGTCCAGGGGTAGGTTGATCCCAATTTTTCTGAGAAACCGCCACACTGATTTCCAAAGTGGTTGCACAAGTTTGCAGTCCCACCAGCAATGGATGAGGGTACCCCTTTCTCCACAACCTCTCCAGCAAAGGCTATCCTTGGTGTTTTTGATTTTAGCCATTCTGACAGGTGTAAGATGATATCTCAAAGTTGTTTTGATTTGCATTTCTCTGATCGCTAAGGAGGTTGAGCATGACCTTAAGTATCTTTTGGCCATTTTAACTTCTTCTGTTGAGAATTCTCTGTTCAGTTCAGTGCCCCATTTTTTAATTGGGTTAATTATCCTTTTAAAGTCTAGTTTCTTGAGTTCTTTATATATTTTGGAGATCAGACCTTTGTCTGTTGCGGGGTTGGTGAAGATCTTCTCCCAGTCAGTAGGCTGCCTTTTTGTCTTAATGACAGTGTCCTTTGCTTTACAGAAGCTTCTCAGTTTCAGGAGGTCCCATAGGCATTGAAGAAAGAAATTGAAGAGGATACCAGAAAATGGAAGGATCTCCCTTGCTCTTGGATTGGGAGAATCAACATAGTAAAAATGGCAATTCTACCAAGGGCAATTTATAGATTCAATGCAATCCCCATTAAAATCCCATCAAAATTCTTCACAGATCTTGAAAGGACAATAATCAACTTTATATGGAGAAACAAAACACCCAGGATAGCCAAAACAATCTTATACAATAAAGGAACTTCTGGAGGCATTACCATCCCTGACTTCAAACTCTATTACAGAGCTACAGTAATGAAAACAGCCTGGTACTGGCATAAAAACAGAGAAGTCGACCAATGGAATCGTATAGAAGACCCGGATTTTAACCCACAAACCTATGAACAACTGATTTTCGATAAAGGAGCTAAAAGTATACAATGGAAGAAAGAAAGCATCTTCAACAAATGGTGCTGGCACAATTGGATGTCAACCTGTAGAAGAATGAAAATAGACCCATATCTATCACCATGCACAAAACTCAAGTCCAAATGGATCAAAGACCTCAATATCAATCTGAACACACTGAACCTGATAGAAGAGAAAATGGGAAGTACCCTACAACATATGGGCACTGGAGATCGCTTCCTATGTATAACCCCAGCAGCACAGACATTAAGGGCAACATTGAATAAATGGGACCTAACTTTATTTTAATGGATATTTATTTCCTTTCTTTTCCCTAATGATATCCATGGGATTTTGTAACATTTTGAGTAGACATTCTGTCTGTGAGCAAGTACCAGTATACAACTTTCCTGTGAATGAATATTACATACTTTCCACTACATTTTCTGTTTACTTAAATTAGTGTCCTGTCCATAGGCACTGACCAACAGCAGATGAGAACATCGTAATAGTCACATATGACAGCATACAGTTTCAGGAACACGGGCTTTGATGTCAGAGAGAATTTGAAGTCATTATGAGACCAATAGCATTTTCTTGAATATTGCTTTTCTCAACTGCTCGGGTTGAGTAAATTTATCTTTTAAAATATGCAATTTCTTCAAACAGAGAAGTATTATTTGAATTTTTGTTCCCTGTAGTCTGCATTTTAGTTAGAAAGTTAACCATAATCTCTACTGGCTGAGTTAGTTTTTTAGTTAGTTTTTTTTTTTCTTTTTTTTTTTTTTCAAGGCCTGTACTGTCCCCAAATGAAATTGCCGAGTACAGCAACAGGTAGCCTACACATGGACTCACACTCCCTTCCCTAACGACTCCACACTATTCATGCTGGCTTTGTCTGCTTCTGTGCTGGGGTCATGACATTGGAGCATATTTCTGCCTGAGAGGTTCTGAGGCCAAGGCCTCTGCTCTGCCCCATCACTTTCACACCTGACCCTGACGCTCATTTAGAAAAAGAACTTCAATTGCTGCCTGACTTCTACATTATCCTAGCCCACATTTCTGCTAAGATCTTTGCCCTGTGGCCTGGGTAACATATTTTTCTATAGTTGGGTCTTGGCTTTTTCGACCTGAACCAAATGATTGTAGCATGGCTTTAAATGATCACTCAGGTTAGACCAAAGAAGAAAAGAGACCCCTTTATTCCTTATTTATTTAAGTGGTGTGTCGACGCCATTTTAAAAACTGTCTTTCCAAACTTCTATCTTTTTTAAGACAGAAATGAAATGTCTTTTTTAAACTGGTAGTCCCTTCTGAGACTCAGTAAAGCTCAGATATATCCATTATTTTAAGAAAAATAGTATTAATTTTACAAGAAATAAAGTCATTTAATCAATTCCCTAAAGTTATAGATAAAGTTAGAAAGCTACAGAATGTAGATTATATAGTCTCAGGCTTTTTAAATTTAGAAGCTATTGATTTTGCTCCCAATAATTATATTATAGATTTTAGCTGTTTGTAAAATAGGAGTCAAAATAAGGAGAGACAGATTGCCAATGAAGAAACTTGTTTCCTTTAGTGGGGGAGGGAAATAGTGTCAGAAATAAAATATTGATAAAATGAACATAAAGTCTGGAATATAATATTGTTCAGAGTGAAAAATTATAGACACTAAAGTACTTTTATGTACTTTTATGGAAATATTTCTGGGCAGATTGTTGACATAGGCCAAAGAACCAGTGCCAGTCAAAGCATGAATTGTTTAGGTGCGCTGCACAGCATATGGTACCCAGACCTGACTCAAAGTAGGAGAACAAAGGTCAGTTGTTAATGTAAGGAACACAATGACTCAAAAATACGGTAGAACAAAGTTTATTATCTATATTAAAGCTTAGGATGACATATTTTGGATTGGAGAACTTCTTGACAGTTCATTAAAGACATATCAAAAGTATTGTTTTAACCTGGCTGACTTGACAGTTCCTATCAACAAAACTGAACTGATATTTATCACAAAATCCTATGAACATTTATGTACTGGAAACTTTTAAAATGCCACTTATTTATGGCTGAGTAATTCAAACCACTTTACAATTATTTTTGTTGACTTTCTTCAGAGAAAAAATGGAATCATTAGAGATTATTTTTAGGGGAAATTTAAATTATTGCATATTTAATCATAGGATCATGAAAATTGTTATTATGCTTTTTTCTTCATTAATGACCATCTTCTAAAAGTACACATATATCATTTAAGGACTTTTATAGAATATAGTATTTAGCTGGGCGGTGGTGGCGCAAGCCTTTAATCCCAGCACTCAGGAGGCAGAAGCAGGTCGACCTCTGGGAGTTCGAGGCCAACCTTGTCTACATGAGCTAGTTCCGGGACAGGCAGCAAAGCTACAGAGAAACCCTGTCTCGAAAAAAAAAAAAAGAACATAGTATTTATCATCTGTCTATGAATTTATTTGGATGATTCTGTATATTTCCAGTACGTAAAAGTTGGCATTCTACTCTATCTAATCAATTTTATTAGCCATATGACATCTGTGAAGTAAATAAATATACATTTATATCTATTTATGTATTATTGTGCGTGTGTGTCAACATAGTTACTATAAAAAGGAATAACTGTAGAATTAGTGATTAGTCATATAGTTTATTACTGAATGAGATAAAATATCTTACATACTATATATGGACAAACATGAAAGAATTGATAAAGTATTTTAAATAGAAACACAAATAAAACACGCCAGAGCCGGGCGGTGGTGGCTCACGCCTTTAATCCCAGCACTTGGGAGGCAGAGGCAGGCGGATCTCTGTGAGTTCGAGACCAGCCTGGTCTACAAGAGCTAGTTCCAGGACAGGCTCCAAAACCACAGAGAAACCCTGTCTCAAAAAAAAAAAAAAAAAAAAAACCAAAAAATAAAAAACAAAAAACAAAAAACAAAAAAACAAAACAAAAAAAAACACGTCAGAATCTTCCAATCTAAGCTGGCCTCAAAGGACTCAGTCTCCTTTCTTCCTTCCTTCCTTCCTTCCTTCCTTCCTTCCTTCCTTCCTTCCTTCCTTCCTTCCTTCCTTCCTTTCTTTCTCTTCCTTCCTTTCTTTCTTTCTACTTATTCTATGTATCTTGATCCCATTCTCTTCCCATCCCTTTGCATCCACCTCTGCAAAATAATACAAAACTTAAGAGAAAAAAGGGGAAAGAAGAAAAATAAAAATCTTGTCATGGAAGCTACAGTGTGACACAGTGGGTCACACAGTTAACTCTTTTATCCACGTATCTTTACTTGCAAGTGTTCAATGCAAAGAATCACTTGGTTGGTTAGGGGTCTCTGGTTTCTACTACACTATTGATGAAGGGCCCTCACTAGGACAATTCTTGGATATCCTATTGTTACCCTGTGTTGTGTAGATCCTGCAGCTTTGGTTCTTCCCTGTCAGGTCCCTTCATGTGCTCCAGCAAATCACAGATGGGGTGGATGTTGGGGTGGCCAAGTCATAACCCTGGTTCTGGGCCTGGGCATCTGTAGAGTTGGTCCACCAGTCAGCCACTTCTCACTTGTTCTCGCTACCAGGGTGAGCTCTCCAGCATTGCTCTGGCTAATTCACCTCTTGCACCAAAGAGTGAGGGGTGGGGCCAGTTCTCCTGTTTACATGCCCTCTGGGTTGGCTCCCCCACATCTATACCATTAAGGTCAGCTCTGTATGTTGCCTAGAAGAGCTACAGAGTCCACTCTTTCGAGTGCTTCAGCTGATGAGGCGTGGGACAGTCCTCCAGTTCCTATGACCTTAGGGCCAGCTCCTCTACTTGTCTTAGTTGTTGATGGACAGGAGGTGAGGAGTAAGGGAGGGGGCATCTCTAACTCCATCACCACCACCACATGACAGATAAGTAGTGAAATCCCAAGCTTACAACCTACATGTGTTTCACAAAAGCCATTTCCCAGGAAAGATTCTACAGCAAAGGCAAGGTCTCATGGTGATTTCTGGGACCTATCACAGTTCCCTCTCCCCTCTTTTGCATGGTAACAACTTTTCTGTATTTATCATTCCTAATTATTCATTAAGTGCCCAAAACATTTATCTTCCAACTCCTTGACTTATTACCTGTCTTTAATCTATTTCTATTGCTGTTAAACTAGGTATCTGGGAAAGCAATAACCAGTTCCCTTCCATTTTATTGTTTTCAGGGCTATATTGCTATAAATGCATAAAAGGTACCTAGGAAATACTTGATGAATAAATAAATATATATTTTTGACTAACCTAGTAATATACCCATGAAACTATTAACTAGTTATTTATGCAAGAGTTAATATAAATGTTAGTTTGGTCTCAAGTTTTTAGTGTTTACCTAGTCATCTGTTACACTATTTCAGCTACAAGTCCAGATAACAGCAAGGCAATAAAGAGATCATACACAAATTGCGTAATGCTTTGGAGTGCATCCATTACAAACTTTATATAACTTTATAACCTCATTAAACTTTCAGGGCTAAATAATTGTGGCTCTATTTTTGTATCACAAATAAGATAGTGAACATTTGAATAGGATGATTAAATCCAAACAACGCACTAAGAAATTCAAGTAGATTATTGGACTTAATGACCAGCGAGACTTGAGTAAATCTCAGTTTGCTGAAGCCCAAAGCTTGTACAGTGAGGTAGGGGATTTTAAGTATGCAGAATGGAGGAATTCTTGAATGAGTAATGTCCTATGTGAATGTGTGTTGTTGATAAAGGCACGGCCATGTTAGGGGCCCTAGCTTCAGACCCATGGGAAAAAGAAAAGTCTCTCCCTCACATCTCCACCTTTGCTGAGGTGAAGCTCAGACGAAAATGGTAAAACCTTCCTCTGCTCCATGTGTGGGTATGGATAGTCTGTGCATAATATTCTCCCTAGCCCCCTTACCCACCCAGTTATTTTCTGCGTGAAGACTGTTCCATTACAGTCATGACTCCTAATGAGATTAGCTAAACCCACCCCTTGATCTGCCTGCATACCTGCCTCCTTGTTTATCTGTATGTAATAAACTTGCTTCCCTGCTCAACTGTATATTATAAAAACACGAGCTCCCAGAGTGCTGGAGTTTTTTCATCAGGTATCCCAGTCTACCTGATCCTTGCTTCTGTGTGTTTGTGCTTCTGTCTGTCTGTCTTTTCTTCCTTCCCTCAATACCGTGGTCAGGTCTAACTCCCTGGAGCCATGCTCCATGTGGAAGTTAAGAAAAATAATTCAATATTATGATTAGAAAATTAACTATGATTAAATTCTGCAGTGGTTAAATGCTCAGTTTGAAGAAGGACTTGCTGCATAAGCGTGGGCACTGGAGTTTGGATACCTAGTACTCAAGAAAAAAAAAACACAGAACAGCAATGTGCACCTGTAATCCTGGTACTGGGAAGGGAGACAGGGGCACCGTTAGAGCTCGGTGAACAGTCAGTCTAATCAATTAGAGAGCTTCAGTTTACACCCTGTCTCCAAAATAAGATGAAGTGATTGAAGAGGACACCAGTGTCAACTTCTGGTCAGCAGATACATGCATACAACTGAAAACACATCACATGTGTGCATACATGAAGTTGTGCACATAAAAATTAAATGTGTTCTGATGAGATAAAAAATGCCAATATATTGCATTTATTGATAATAACCAAATACTGTGTTTTGAAATAGAAAATGGAACATTTTATTTTTCATTAGAACTTTTTGCAGCCAACTTGGTCAGTCTTTCATTAATAGATATCAGCACTGAATAATCTAAAGTATTAAAACTAGTGTCTTAGCATGAAAGAAAACGGGTCAGAGATCAGACTTTACTAAGAGTCATTATGTTTTTACTACCATGTACTTAGAAATAATTTTATTGTATTTCAACTTTTGGACACATAACATATCTTTTTAGTATATAATTTGGTAAAAGAGAAGCACCTGAAATGCATTGATTTATTTGAGAAAAACACTCATACTGTGGCAGGGCTGAACTAATGCTTTTTCATTAACAACATAATTTTACATGAAAAGACAAGTGATGGACATATGACCCTCACTTGGGTCTGAGGCCTTAGCCAATAATTTCTCAGACCAAAGGAAGTTTATTTCCTCAATATCTAATCACTGATAAACTAGAATCCCAAGCAAAAAGGACTAAATCTTGCATCCACCCTGCACCTCAACACTTATGGCTCCTCTGATGAAATTTGAGATGATAGTGATAAATCTAATTATTTGTAATTGAGCAGTAAAATAGGTTTACCTTTAGAAGATTTTATATAGCTAAACAGATTAAAAATTCAAACTGAAACATATACTAAAAGTTCTAGTTTTCCACTGGAAGCAACCTTTATGGAACTGTTATCTGATGGTTTAAGTACCGTTTTAAAGAAAATTATCCATAATTTCTAAAAAAAAAAGCTATTAAAATTTGAAGATATATAAGATAGTCTTATTCTCATAACCGATTTTCTTTATTTCTTTCTTTTGACAAAAAAAAAGTTTTATTCAAGTGAAAAAAATCTGAGTAGCAAATGAAGGGGTTCAGTGATTCCCCCCATCCCATCTTCTGAGTCCTTACATGAGGTTTTGGTTTGAGTGGAGGCTAGAAGTTTGCACAGTTAACTAAGTGGTGCTGCTCAAGGGTGTTCCTGCCCATTACTGTCCCATACTTGTGTAAGCCTGGTCTTCCTTGCCTCTCCTCAGAGCTGTGTGGAATTTCTTCTTGCAAAACAAACTCTTCCTTGTGCTATCACCAGGTTTTGCACTTTTCCTTCTCTCAGCAGGCATTCCTGGGGAAATTTTAATCCTCTGGAGTCGATTGTTTCAATAGTCATCCAAGGTGAAGAACACAAGCATGCCTTAGAATATATCTTTGACAGATATGTTTTGATTAACCTCTGTTTGTTTTTAGACCTCGGTCTTGAGATATTCAGGGTTATGTGGTATCGTTGGTGTAAAAATTCCTGAAATAATCATGTTTCTGAAGCAAATACCTTTAGCAGAATATGAGAAGAAGCCCAAGTTAGAAGAATTTTAATAAATGTTAGCTCACCATGCAAAAGAGTCATTTCAAAAGAACTTATTGCTTTTTCAAGGTAAACAGAACTCTCAGAAGCAAAAGCTATCAGAATCTTCTGTAACTTTTTTTTTTAAACGTATAAAGTGTTTCTTAGACAAAATGTATTAGGACCATCACTATGTGGAAGACGGTGAGGGAGGAAACTGGTGTTAGTTATCTTTCCCTTTCTCTGATGCTAATATCTTCTTTTGAGAAACAAAACAGTGATATACAGATGCCTTAGAGTGACACTACATAAGAATGCAAGCTCTTTCAGATTACTGTGTGTGAATCTGCATGTGAATTTAAGTGCATTCACAGTCCAACAATGTTCTACTAACACTCAAGTAGCAATAACACCTCTTCCGTAGACACAGAAGTGAACATCAACCAAATACCCCAAACATTAAAGCTTTTAAGTAGTGGGGAGTTTAAAAGTATTTATAGAATTTCCTGTAGATTTTAACATAATCCTAAATTTCATTTGATCATAGAAATCTACATCTCTCTACAGGATCTTTCCTAAGTTATCAAAGATAAACAGAAATTATAACTAATCTTTATAAGGAGCAACTGAATTGTTTCTGTTCTTTTCATAGGTAATTTTACAAAAATTGCATGTAAAGACCCAAAGCAAAACATGAATTTGTATGAATATACATATTCTGAGATGTCCTTGAAATGTTTGTTATGAAGTTGATATTTAGAAATCATCTTTTAACTTATCATTTTAGAAGTTGTAAAATAAGTTATTTGACTCTCTTTTAATTCACCCCAACTAAAATTAAATAACATGTTTCTATTGAGTAGTCTTGTCTCTTGTCTTCCCTGAACTGATAGTAGAGACACCACACTAAACACGATTAGTAACATAGTGTAAATATCGCATTATAGTCTGTGCACAGTAAAAGTATATTTTCCAATGATGATAATGTTGGAATGTTCAAGAGATCTATGGTGCTATCACTTTGCAGCACTGAATTCATGATTTTTCTCTAAAGGGTGGATCATGTTTGTTGGATAACGAAAGTGCCAAACTAACCGAAACAATATGTGTATTCTATTACTCTTCCATTTGATGTTTGACAAAATGAAATGGTACCTACCCAAACCACAATATCAGGTTATGTATCCAAGTGGATTTTGTTTATTTGAATCAATATACAGGATTGTGCACGTTTGTGGGTTTGTATTACCATACCCACAGATGGTAGCCACTCAATGTATGACATTTTTATATAGATGCACATGTTTTCAATGATGCTAAGCTTAATAATTTATGTATTTTTATATAGCCCATGAGACTGAACGGCAGCCAAGCAGAGCCACATCTTGAAATGTTGCTGATGTATACTAAATTAACTTTAGCATAATACTGTACAAACAAAATGAGAATTCCAAATAAAACCAATGTATTGAATGCATTTAAAGTACTTCTCACATTCTGTGGGTCACAAAGGTGAAACACTTCACACTCTTCCATTATGGAAGTTTAGGCCTCTGCCTGCTGATGAATGCCCTCATATATTGTGTCTTCTAGCCCTGTTGAAAAGTCCTTCAACTCAGAAGAACTCTACTTACACACCAATAGAAAAATACACTATGGCAGATGCAGAACTATAAATATACTGAATATTCAGAGTCCCCTGTAGATGCAGAATTTGTTAGAAATAAATTATTTATACTTCTACTAATTAGGTACTTGCTGGAAATAAACAAATACACAAAACACCCTGTTTGACTTAAAATATATATTTACCTAATTTAATAATTTATATGAATAAAGTAAGGAAATATTCATGGATCCTGAATGTCTACATTTTAAAGCAATTTCCGACATTAAAACTTCGGAGTACTTCAGATATATTCAGCATTTGTAAAAATTAAATAAGCATAGTAAAATCTTTTTACAATCTCCTAATCCCCATAGAAAATATGTTTATTATATTTTTATATGTGCCTATAAGTGATGCAATATGTTATTAATACTGCTTACTGACAAGATAATAATGTTATCATTCCAATTAAAATCACGACAATTATGCTTTATAAAAACTGGTACTATAATTGCATGATGTCTCAGCAGACTGCATTTGCCATATGGAATCTATACATTCATCCTAATTTATATATTGTTATGAACTGAGATTTTTAATGTTGTAGAATATGCTTATTATATTAGAGTGTCCTTCTACTATTAGACATAGAGAATTTTTCTATGTGTAATATGCTAGCCAACAGTATCATCTTTTTAATGATATATGCAAAACATTATGCTATTAAGGTTTAATTAAAAATGCATGACATCACCCCACTGCGGAAACTGATAAAAATTTGCTACAAATTGAATTAAAAAATAACCTTAAGAAAGCAGCAAATAATGTGTATTTTGAAAGCATTGTTAGTTTTAAAAGTGTGAGATATTTATACCAAAAGAATATTCATTTATAATTAAAATATTTTGTGTTTTTTTTATAATTTTGTATTTTAAGTCTATGGGTAATATGCCTGCATGCATATAGATATACAGATATATATTGTGTGTTTTTGTGTTTGTGTGTGTGTACCAAATGCATGCTTGGTGCTATAGATGCCCTGTAACTGGAGTTACAAACAGTGTGGACTGTCATGTAGGTGTTGGAAATTGAATCCATATCCTTTACAGTGCTCCTGACCACTGGGTCATTTCTCTAGTCCCCAAAGTTGGTTTTAATAATATAAAATTCTAGTAAAAATATGTTCTAAAGTCTAATAGTACAAATATATCCATACAAAGGTATGTATACACACACTTATTTATAGCTTTTTTTTTTTTCCATTTTAACCTAAGTTCAGTCAAAAGCAGGAAGAGAAGACATGTGGTTGCAATATTCTCATGGAAAGAACCCATAATCACTGAGTACTACTCCAGGTGGAACATTGGCTTTTACGTGCACACTGTCCTTGGGAGGCTGCAGCATTTCCTAAGAAAGGATGTAAGTGTTACTGGCACAAACTGTATGGCACCAGACATAACAGCAGAAGCAGAACCTAAATCTCAGGAACTACATACGTTCACCTCCGTTCTCCTTTCTACATGAAAGCAGATTATTAGGCCTTCATTTGAGATGTGCCCAGTTTATGGAATAAAGAAAAAAGAAAGAAAGAACAGCAAAACAACTGTGCCTCTTAAAACACAGTATTCAGGGGAATCTGAACAAACTGGCCCTGTCATGTCTCCTTCCACCCTCAATATAGAACCATTAGATCATGTTCCATTTCACTGAGCATGCTCCATGATCTGTACCTCTTCATCCTATGTAATCCTAAAAACACATGTTTTTCTTTCTCATTAACCCGTCTTCCCTGAAATATCCTGTCGCAAGCTCCTTATTGAAGTGCATTTTTACATTTTCCTCTTGTTATCCTGGCTTTTGTTATAGGTACATATCTACAAACGTAGCAATGGTGAAGGGAAGAAATACTGACTTGCTGTAAGTGCATACAGGTCTCCCCACCACTCTGGGGGACTGCTACTATGTTCATGCTGCAAACGCTGGTACAAGAGTTGATCATTTCTTATATCTTACCTTTGAGAAATTTCAGAAAAAGGATCCAAAACCAGCAATGGCCATCACCAAAGACCACTGTGGGAGAAGTAGAGAGCAGAAACAGAGCCAGGATTTGGAATTGGATCCTATTTAGTTTTGTATTTTTTAAATCTAAGTTTAGTGAACAATTTATCATTAGAAATATTTAGAAATCTCTTAAGAATTTTTTATCTCATTGTGCTTAATCACATTCATTTATTATTTTAGTTAAATAACATTAATACTTCTCTGTGGGGCACTGAATTGTAGCGAATACATAACACGCTTTTAAAGTTGCTCATAGCACTATGTACCTTAGTTTATAATGTTTATAACAGCTCTGATTTGACAATCATTTGTGAGTTAACTTGAAAATACCCATTTTTCTCAATAAATAATGAGTTGAAAGATTATTTTTTCTTATCAGTTTATTTTTGGCACTTATAACATTCTTTAATTCATAGTAGATGTTCTGTGCACATTCAATGGCAGAATAAATGAATGAAAGCAGAGGTATTATTCCGAGTCCTGTTGAATATTATAGTAATTGTTTAGTCTAATACACTAAAGATTATATCATTGGTTAAATCATATAGCCGTTTCAGAACAAGAAAATTATGTAAAGTAGATTTGGAATAGACTTGCCAAATGTCTTTTGATATTAAGATGAAAAAAATAGATTCTATTTATAATTCTGCCTAATACTTAATTATTTGAATATAATAACCTTTTGCACTATTGCATGTTTTATATTAATTGTGAAGGTACTAATATAAAATAAAATAGGTCAGTGACATATATTTTTTTCATTACTATGCTTATTAGAATCACTGCTCCTTGCGATTTTCCCATGGGAAATCTCCTGCTACCCTAAAATGTCTGTGCACATATGGATGTTTTTCAATACATTTCAGAATGTCAAATGAGGGCCACTCATAGAATCCATTAATGGTATTAGCCAAATACAAAGGAGAAATTGTACTTTGTATAAATAAGAAAGTTTTAGAAGAGGATTTCCAATGTGAAACATTTATACTAAGACTACATAATTATTAACCAGTCTTAATAGAAGAAAAGGGCAAAGTAATCAATAGTAAATCTCACCAAGTGCAGAGAACCATATTTTGTGATCACAAAGGAGGTTTGTGGTGGAATTAGCTAATTGACATCTGCTGGGAATGACTTGGGTGTATAATAGAATTTTCACAAAATGGATGTTCCTCAGAATATCCCATTAGCAAATGTGACCTTTGGCTAACAATGCCAGCCCTCAGAGTTTTCATCAGTGACTGAAGAGATTGGATCAATAAACTTCAAACCCAAAGCTCCACAATGCTCTCTGACACTTCCAGCTTCCCACTCCAATATTGACATTCTCAAACAATTTTGAACGGTAAACTTGAATACGTTGCAAATATTTGCAATATTTAAAAATAACACAGTCAAGAGGGATAATTGAAGCATAGGATGAGATTTTCTTTTTGTCTTTTTAAAAATATATTTAGTGGATATACACAAGATTCACTATGTCTAAAGATCGTGTAAATTAATCTAAAATAAAAATACTAGTTGATTGTTGACATTATATTTCATTAAAGAGCTTGAATTTTACTTGTTATGTTAGATGACTATTTTATATAAAATATATTCAGAAATAAAATATGAATAAAAAGAAAGGTGGAATGAGGAGAATGAGACAAGGAGCTAATCGATGAAGAATACTAATTCATTTTGGTCTTAAAAGCTTTGGGTTTTTGATGAGTTTCAGAACACATAGTGAATTTTGCACTGACGATTTCCTTCAACCATTGTTACTGTCCCTTGAGTCCAACTCCACATTCACAGATGCCTGACTATGATCTCTTCATCAGACTAGATGATGTCTGAATTCTGTAATGTTATAATTTTCCAAAATTAAGAATCTGTAACAGCAGCAATGGCAATATATGGTAAAATTAAAAAGTGGTTATTTTTGTGGTTCTCTCCATTTACCTGTAAATTTCATGATTCAGTTTTTTAACACCTGAGTATTAGTGCATTGTGTTGTTGTATCTCATTTTCTTTCTTTATCCATTCATCCATTGACAGACACTTAGGCTGACTCTATATCTGACTATTATGAACAGAACAATAGTGAACATGGTTGAGGTAGTGTCTCTGTAGTAGGACGAAGCCTCCTTTGGGAATATGCGCAAAAGTGCTGTATCTGGATCTTGAGGTAGATGGATTTCCAGCTTCCTGAGGAACTCCCCTTTACATACGTATTCTGGCTTCTGGTTTTCTGTTCTTATGGGACTTCTGTGTGTTTAAACACCTGTTTCTGCATCTGCGTTTGTTTCTCATGCACTGTCTTTGGCTCTTTTGCTTCTTTTTGTTTAGTTCTACTGTGATTTCTCTGGATATATTTTATTATTTTATTCCTTAAATGCATGTTTGTTTCCTAACTCAAAAGGGAGAAGGTGTAGATCTGGAGAAGAGGTGGGGGTGGACAGGAACAGGAAGGGATTGGGGTACAGAAACAGTACCCAAGATGCATTGCATGAAAAAAAAAACTATTTTGAAGAAAGAACAAACAAGTGGTAAGCTCATTATGTATAAGATATGCAATGCTCAAACAGTGCTGTCTGCTAATCACAACTAACTTATGCTGCTCATCATTATTTATATTGGTAAATTGGCCATAAAAATATTGCAACTTTAATCTGGGGTTGAATATGTCTTAAAGTTTGCAAAAATGCACTTTTCCTTCGGATTAGCTCATAGCATATACTTGTCTTTCTGTACTAGACTGATGATGCAGTTGCTCCTTTCCAATCGAAGTACCTAGAGTTTTGTAATGATGTGCTGATTTGTTTCTATTTAAAGCTTTATTTAAATAAACATACATGTGAGTAAGAGAAGGATTTGGGTAACAGCTTTCGCCTTGATGTCTTCGCTTCTCACATTTCGCAGTGGCAGTGCAGGGTGAGACCCGATGAAGGAGGGCGAGACCTGATGGAGGAGGTGAGCGTGAGGAAGCTTATCGTCTTCTGTACGTTAACAAGGTTGCTTCTGCAGGCTCGAATTTCCAGTTTGGGGATTTTTGAGAAAAAGGACTTGCAGAACTCATGTTTTGGAAAAATGCCAAATGAACAAGTAAAAACATCAAAATTTAACCCCGGGCTAAATCCGAAACTCACCTTCACAAAATCAATCTTGGGAAAACAAGAAAGAGAATTCTCAAAGTTTTACTTGCATAAAAGTGCAGAGAGGTTAAGTTTTCTTTAATGTAGTAATACACTAATAATTCCTTGATGATTCTTATAGCACCTGTGTTTTTGAAGGGGTTTTGTTTGTTTGATTTTGCTTAATTTCACTTATCATATGGATATTTAAATCAAACTTGTTGATTTCTATAATAGATCTTGAAAAATGTTTAATTTTTTATAGTTTAGCGATCAAATAGAGTAGAAGTATATCAATTTGTTTTGGCATAAATATAACAAATTTTAAGTCAAACAATATTTTACAATTAATTTGGTAAATGCAATTATATAAATTAAACTTTTATGATATTTGCAATGGATATAAATGTGAGTAAACTTTACCTCATGGTCCTTATGAGTTTTGAATGTGAGTAAATTGGGAGCCAACATTTTACACAGCTGACATATAAATTTTGAAAAACAGATACTGTCTCCTGAAGTTAGGGAAAGAAACAAGCTTTCTTCATCTAGTTCTCAGTGAGCACTGCAGTTAATGACACTATGGCTTATATACTTTTCTTTCCAAATAAACAATAAAGATAAAGCGTTTGTCTTCGTGCTAACTCTAAAAATTAAATATCAGTAGATGATAATTAACAAAGAGGCCCACAGCTGAACAATGTGACGAGAATGAAGGGCTTTGGAGCTCTGAACCCTAAATGAATGTCTCTATACAGCCCTCTCCTCAAGGCCGGGGGATTTCTACAGAAGAGGGGCAAAAGGATTGAGGGAGCCAGAGAGAGGCAGCAGATGGTCCCAAGGAAACGGCATCATAGGCCTGACACTCTCGTGAACGCACACAGACAAGAACTGCTGCACAGGTTCAAATGAAACAAATCCTGAGCACTGGGAAGGGAAATGGACATGGGCTCCCACCCCTAACCAAGAAGCTATTTGCAATTAATACCTAGTGGGAAAGGGGAAGTCTGTGTTCTCCAGTGGAGTGTCACTGATCTATCAACCACACTCTAGGAATCCCTGTACAGGAGTAGTTAGTCAATCAAACTAACTCCATGGTTTCATGGGGTAGGGTTTTGGTTTGCTCCATTTTGATTTTCTTTTTTCTTTTTCTTTTTTTGGTGTGTGAGTGTGTGTAATTGTTTTGGGCTTTTAACGTTTCCTTGCTTTGAATTTTGTATTTGGGTATTTTGTTGTTGTTTAGTTTATTGCTCTTTAGAGACAAGCATCAAGTTGGATAGAGAAGTGGGGCAGATCTGGATGAGTCAGGGGAGAAGAAATATATTGTATGAAAAAAAGTAAGTAAAGCAAAATTAAGTTTTCGCATTTACACAAACCTGGCCGGGCGATGGTGGCGCACGCCTTTAATCCCAGCACTCAGGAGGCAGAAGCAGGTGGATCTCTGTGAGTTTGAGACCAGCCTGGTCTACAGAGCTAGTTCTAGGACAGGCTCCAAAGCCATAGAGAAACCCTGTCTCAAAAAACCTAAAAAAAAAAAAAAAAAAAAAAAAAAGAATTTACACAAACCTGTCAGAGCTGGTGTCCAATTGGAGCACTCTCTAGTTGTTAGTGATAAAACATATACTTACAATTTCTTTTACAATGCTAGTATGATTTCTCTTTTCATTTATATTTGTGAGCAATGACAAATAAAAAACACCACATAGGGAAAATAGCCTTCATTCTTGGATCCAGATATACGGTTACAGAGTAAAGATATGAGTATACAGAGTGAGGTCCAGGACAGCTCAGAATGCATAGAGAAACCCTCTCTTGAAAACAAACAAACAAAACCCAAAAATTTCCACCTTCAATTTCATTGAATATACATTTTTCACTATCTCTTGAGAAGTAAAACAATTATCAGCCTTCTCAAATTATATCATCAGAAACATTTGCTGTCTGAAGACATGCAATTTTGGTTTTTTTCTCCAGCTGGTTTTAGCTAGATGCATTCTTTGCAAACAACTATGGGATGTCACTATCTGGTAACTGAAAATACTACGTTGATATTAGGGCACTTGTTGTGGTCCCTTGTTAACATGGCAGTTGTTATTATTCCTTCTTGACACTTCTGCACACACAGATGGCAAAGCAATGATAAAGTCCATTGTCCTTACAGTGTCTTGCTGAAAGAGAAGGTGAAAACACTCCCTAGTTTTTTGATTATGATAACGAATCCTGTCACAACTCACTTTAACCACTTTCTAAATGTCTAATCAGAGAAAGGAAACAATTGAGACACTAATTTCTAAGAGAATTGTTAACTTTTGCTGTGTTTGTTCCATTATTTGTGATGAGTATATAGTCACGACTGATTTCCATGCCATATGAATTTCTTTAAAATAGACTTTATATTGCTGTATTTAGACAAGATCAAGAAACCTGTCATTAAGGAACTGAAGTAGAGGCAGACTGTGCTGAGTATAATGGTGGTCTATGAACCGTGAACTGAGGGACCGTGTAGTTGTATCTGAAAATCAGAGTGTAGCAAACATGGAGATGGAGCCCTTGTCACAGTCAGACTGTCTTTTTCCAAGACAGTAGCAAGACATAGCCACACTTAGGTGAAGACAAGCAGTGTAGATAATCTCCTAGCCATCTTATTCCAAACAGCTAAATTATCTTAAGCATTTGTAATTCACATTTTAATCTTTGGAGCTTTAAGTCAGAACAGAGATGCTTATGCATATTTAACAAGGATAAAGTTTTTAAGCATTAAATGTTTTTGTTTGTTTGTTTTTTTAATACTCTCATTTTAAGAAAAGACACTGGTTCATCCCCAACTCTGTGTCTCCTTATCCATGCATACTATGACTACACCAATGGAGGAGGAACAATAATTCCGAATGGCAACGGTTTGGGACTTTCAGAACCAATAATAGCCTGGATGATGAGAGTGGTCCCACAGGCCAGTCTCCTTTAGAGCAGCGGAGCCCCATGTGCTGGTAGTCATCATAGTGATGCTCCGCCACTTCATTTTGTCTTCACTGTTACACCAAAGCACAGCTCTGCACTATATGCCCACCCAGCAGAAGAGCCCGGCTCCCAGTCTGTAATTGATCCCATTACTACTATCACTTAATTACCACTCACCTAGGACAACACTGCCTCCTGTGGGGCTCTGTCAAGCACCTAGCATGTTCTCTCCTTCCCAAAGGATTCTTGGATTCTTTATTGATCTCCTTAATGTCCTTCAACAACATAGCATGTGCCAAAGCTTCAGTTCACACATTTAGCTCCTGCATCTGGGCAAGTGACGACACTGGACAGACATTTTGGATCTTGGGGGACTTGTGAGCTTCACATTCTGCAGCTCTGGCAATCCCACTTTTCATGAACTTTTTCTCACCTGGCGCTGGCACCCACAGTCTTCCAGTTTACTAATCACTTCATGATGGAAGGTCAAATGGAGCCAGATAAAGTCCTCACAACCGCAGCTGCTGCTGCTGCTGAGAAGCACCATCTTCAATACCTGCAGTCTTGTCCTATTCCTGTCTGGATAAGGCTAAAGCTTTAAGATCTATCCCTCTGCTTCCCTTTTACCTTTGTGATCCCTTGGTCTTCCTGTAAAATAGCCTGTGCCTGTGTTATGGAGTGTTCAAATATTTTTCAGATATAATTTATAAATAAGTTACCCAATGCATATAATTTTCAGGAATAATAATCTTACCACTCTTGGCCATATATTCAAAGGATTCTCAATCATACTATAAGGACATTTGCTCAACTATTTTCATAGCAGCATTATTCTTAATAGCCAGAACCTGGAAACAACGTAGATGCCTCTCAACCAAAGTCAATGAAATAATTACTAATTATATTCTGCTATACTCATAGATCAATGCTTTGTCCATCAGAAAGGCTTCATCCAGTAACTAATGGGAGCAATGGCAGTGATCCACAGTCAAACCTTAGGTGAAGCTCGACAGCCCTCAGGGCAGAGAGCGAGGAAGGACTGTAGGAACCAGAGGTGTTGCGGACACCAGAGGACAACCCAGAATATCAACTCAGCAGAGGTCATTAGGGTTCACAGAGACTGAAGTAGCAACCAAAAAGCATTCATGGGTCTGTGCTAGTTCCTCTGCATACACCCTGTGGTTGTTTAGCTTAGTTTTTTTTTTTTTTTTTTTGTTGGACTCCGAACAGTTCACAGTGTGTCTGTGTGTGTGTTGGGGGAGGTGGCCTCTGAATCCTTTGTCTGCTCTTGGAGTCTTATTCTTTTGACTGGGCATCCCAATTCACCTTGATATGAGGCTTTGTGCCTAGTTTTACTGTAACTTGTTATGCTATGTTTGGTTGATATCCCTGGGAGGCCTGCTCTTTTGACAAGGGAAATAGGAGAACAGGGGATCAGGGGGACACTGGAAGTTGGGGAGCCTGGAAGGAGTGGAAGAAGAGGAGGGATTTATTGTTTGAGAGAAGAATGAATAAAGAAGAAAGGAAGAAATGAAGCAAGCAAGGAAGAGATGTAATGAAAGTGAAAGAAAGAAGCTCTCAAATGCATCCCAATTCAGACTCAGGAAAAGGAAAGTCAGACTGATAAGCCAGTACTTTAAGAGGATCCGCAGAAGGTGATTCTGCTCCATTTCCACAAACCTCTGCTCACTTGCAGCAGCTTGTTGCTTGTTTGAGTGAGCTGCTGAACTCATACTTGCCCCCTGACTATGGATTCCATAGAACTCCACAAAGGGATATAGCAAAGAGATTGAAAAGACTCCAGAATAGATAAAAAAAAATCACGAATTCATGGCAAAAGGCTATAGATAAACCCCAAAATTTTCATATGCTTTTTCTGCTGTAGCTTGTACAAATATTATGACATTATGAAGAAAAGGAGGAACAGACTGCCTAGAGTCCTCTTTTATTTTTGGCTAAAAGAAAGGGTTAAATAATTATTATAAAGGTAAGTCAAGGAAAAGAAGGTAGAAAGGGTGGTTTAAAAAGAAGAAAACAGTAAAAAAAATAGAAAGGGGAGACATTTTAAATAATAAATCATAATTATAGAAATCTGTGAAATAATATATATGTATATTTATATATATACACATATCAATTGTAATGATTGTACAAGCTGATTAATAAATCTACTATCTCACCTATTTATCTGATTTTGTTGTGAGAATACTTAAGCATCTCTAAGCCAAGGATGTTTGTTTAGGTCAGTGACATGTATTTAATTGGGTTATCGAATTTCACTCTTTCCTTTTTCTATTCTCTATGGAACCTTATTACTTTATCTGTGCAGTGTGATTTTTTTCATATCTTATCTACTTTTTTACCCCATGGTTAAAACAGTAATAATAATCTACATAAATACCAGTTCTAATATAAACATTTTATCACTCAAGTTTTTAATGTTACAAGGATGTAGTAAAAGCTCACACACTCAGTAGAACATTTCTTTAAATTATGAATTCATTATCATCCGCCCTTGAGATGCTGGGCTGCAACAGTGAGCACAGCTTCTGTGTGCAATGAGTCAATAGTCAGCAATTATGGAGGGAGGATATCAATAATTTTAATTATGAAGAAAATAAAATCTGGACACACTGACATAGCTAACTCCTCAGACACGTTACTGCAGTTGTCACCAGCAAGGAAGTTCACTTGCTGTGGCTACTGATGTTGTCATTCACTGGACGACTTCAAAATATCTGTGCTATTTTAAGATTTAGAGACCACCAAGAAAAGCCGTAATTGTGCATTAAAGGTCTTAATGAGTTTAGAATGATGACAAGCAGGAATGATGTGAGGGGAGGAAAGATGCATGAAGAGCACTCCCTGAGGCTAGCGGAAATAATAGTGAGTCAGATGAAAAAACTTTTTTTTCGATAGTCTCTTTATTTCCAAGAGCTTCAGCTCGGGATACAGGGGCGCCCTCTTAGTCTTATTATCATGAAAGACGAATAGCTTTGGGGTAATGATGACTAGCAGAAACACAGGCTAGTGATATAGAGACCCCACGGCTGGATCCTTCCTCTCATCACCCTGCACTGGAAAGCATAAATAGGCTGGCTCCGCAACAGTGCAACTATAGAAGGGTAGGACTGGCCTTCGTTGAGGAAGACTCACCAGCAGGTAAAAGCTAGTTCGTGGAAAGATGTTCACTGAGTCCAACTAAATAAACAAATGACACAAAAGGCCATTTGTAAACAGTCAACATTTCTTCCTACATGAAATTAATAGCTGTAATTTAAAGGACATCTTCATTCAAGCACTTCAGAGTGGTTCTCACTCATTTTCAAATATCATGACCAAGTTGGAAAAATCACTTGTTTGGGAGGAGTTAAACAGAGAAAGTCAGTTAAATTATAGTCTATTTTGGTCTGGCAAGAATCTATTCCCTGCTGATGCCAAACAAGAATTCAGTTTTTTAGGAGCCCAAATATTTTAAAGAGTTCTTTACTACTAGTCATAAAAATGTGTTTATTTAAAAAATGCTTCTATTTTAAATCTAAAATGCAGAGAATATTTAAATCTCAACTATCCCTCATACCTAGCTGAAACTCCCCCTCATTTTGTGGATAACTATGTATGCTCACATCCCTATTATTCTAGACTATTTCAATACTTTCTAGGAAGGATGCTTTTGACTCAGTTGTCCTGCTGTTGTTGCATTGTTTGACATTCCTAAGGGAGGGGACGCCATATCATTGCTGTGCACACATGTTTTATTATTTTTTCTTCAATGCCTTTCTCCTATTCAGTTTGTGAGCTTCTATTTTCCTTGTCTGCCATCTACAAATTGCAAGTTCTTTCTCGTGCTCTTTTACTGGGGTTTAATAATGGAGCCTCTTATTTGAGAAAAGTTGAGAACTCCCAGATTTCCCACAGCACACTGCCTATAGGCCTGTTGCGGTGCTTTATATAATTCAGGTGTTCTGGTCAAGAAGTAGTCTCACCTCCCAAATCTTCCCACCTACTCTAGACCATTACCTTTCTAGGTGCTTGCATATTGCAAATCCTACAGGATCCTGCTCAAAACTCATGCTAATTGCATCCAACCTATATACTTGCCCTAATGTTTTCTTTTACACAACTCCAACTATGCACAATTTTTTGTGCTCAGCACAAATGTGTTTGCCTTTCCCTAAAATATTCAATTATTTTTCAGCACAAATCACAAAACAATTGCAGTCAATTCTAGTACTCTCTCCATTAGTGTCGGAAAATAAATAGAACTTATACATTGCACAGATATGTTGATATTTCCAAGATAAATGAATATAAAATCACAACAATGGTTGTGGCTAGCTGAATACCACATTCACAGCTTTCTCTCTGTGTATATTGCACAGATTTTTCTCTCTGCATTATACTCTACACTCCTCTCACAAGGTATGAACTATTCCTCTACATCCCGGGGAAAACATGCAATAAATCTTTCACAAAGTTATGTAGAATCATCCATACTTCGGCCTACCTCTCACTTCCCTAGCTTTGTCCACTCTCGTTTTATCACAGATGAACTGACTTGTTCTCAACAACAATAACTTTTCCTCTTCAGTAAGGACCTCTCTTTTCTATCATCCAGAAGTTGCCATCCAAATCTCCAGAATTATATTCCTTGGGTAATAAAATATGATGCCCGATGTAATGGTTAAAGAGGTTATAAGGCTTTTAAGATGTGATCAACCAATGAAGCTAGTGCTTTCATGAGTGGATTAATGGTAATTTTCTGGCCATGTCTTCAAATAGTGAGGGCAAGTATAATATTTGTATTAATTAAATATTTGTATAATATTTGTATTAATTTATTTAATATTAGTATGATATTTGTATTAATTCTTTGAAAAGTTTATATGTGCATTCAATGCATTTGGTAACATTCTACCCACACTCCTCTCCTAATTCCTCCCATATCTTCCCACATCCCCCCACTGAGTCTAACTCATGATGCTTGTATGCCCATGAGAGTATGACCATCCATTAAAACACAGTGGATCTACCAGAGACCTCACACTTCAGTAAAAACTTGCTCTCCTGAACCAGCCATCATGTCAGTACAACATCACCCAGGGATGGGAACCTTGAGCCCCTCCGCTCTCCATTCTGAAATGCTTGCTGGTTTGATCTGAAGCAGGTCTGGTGTGGGCAGTGGCAGCTGCTGAGTTCATGATTTCAGAGGACTTGTCATATCCAGAAGACGCTGTTGTAGTCTGTCCCGCTCAGGTTCTAGTTTTTACTGTATGTATGTCCTCTATTTTGAGATAGTTCCTAAGCTGTGGAATAAGAGAGTGCAATGTAGATGTCCTGTCATTTTCTGACTAGTTAGAAGCCTCTGCGTTAGCTGGCGCAAACTGACAGTCTCCTCGCATGACTAGATTAGAAACAGTGAGGACCGGTTGTGTAAAGAGGAATTTTCCATAGCATGTTTCTTTTCTACATGTGTTTGCTTGCTTTTCCTTACTTCTATGTGATGAGGAACATTAAGCTACTTCAAGGTCATTCCCGTTCAAATCCAACAACTTCATTTTTTTTTTAAAAGAAGACAAAACCTAAGAAAACCAAACCGCATAAGGAAAAGATTATTGTGGGGTAACATTATATATGCAGAGAACACACGTGAATGACTGAGGTTTGTCAAATACATCAGTCATATTAAATGTAATGGATTAAGCCATCTATTATAGAATAAAGGTTTTTAAATGGGCTCACAAGAAAGCTCACTTTATGCTGAATGCATGAAGCAAACCCAAAACAATGTGATCTTGATAGGCTAGAGAGTAAGGGACGACCAGATGTGCACCATAAAAGTATAACATAGAAAGTACAGGTTGATATACTCTGGACAGAAAAAGTAGACTACGTTAAAAGGCATTGAAGGTAAAATTTGTAGTGCTAAACACTCTAACATCTAATAAATACATAAAACTCTATATAAACTAGTGAGCAACGAATGCTAAATAGGAAAAACATGTATTAAATACCAAAGAGAAAGAAAACCACTAAGACTGGCTGAGTTGAGCTCTATATTACCAGTGAATTATAAATTATGTAGACATATAAGTATGCAACAATATATATATATATAAATATATCTATATCTATCTATATCTATATATATCTATAGATATATAGATATATATAAGATTTTGGTACAATGCTGTTATGGTAGGGTAACAATGTAAGTGCCTTAGTCTAACGTGTTCAAATGTCATGGAAACCGAACATATTTAGCAAGTCAAGGGCTCCAAATTGATTTTAAATAATATACACAGCACTTTTTATGTGACTTTGGTAGGTTTTAAAGATAACACCATTTAAAATAAAATAAAAGACCTCTTACTCAAAGATTTATTTTTAATAGCAAGACTGAAAGGAGGTTAAGTAGTTACCTTTTGTTATTTGCGTACATCTAGGATTTAGGAGGTCACATGCGTCTGAAGGTCTGAAGACAACTCACAGCAGTCTGTTCTCAGTTTCTACCTTGTAGTTTCAGCAGCCTGTCTGGACCCTCTCTTGAGATTTAAGATTTTCCATTTCTTTAGAATATGTAAAAGAAAGAGAAATTGAGAAGCAACATTGCAACGTTTCTGTGAATTGATCATTTAAGCACTACATATCAGACACATGACTGGTTAGCGATGCAAGAAGAAACTGCTTGGACATAAAGTTTTATATTACCTTCTTAGAATGTTGCTGCGTTTCACTTCACTTATTTGCGGGGATTATGCGTATGTGGAGGGGAGAGTACTCCTTGTTGAAATTGCTCCGCTTCTTCCACCATATAGGTCCAAGGGCGTGAGTTCAAATCATGAGACTGTTTAGCAAGCACTTTCCTCCCCGAGACCTCTCATGAGCCCTACACTACCACTTCAACATGATTTTGCCCACCTTTCAGATTCTTCTGCAGCCTTTAACAACTGTGTCCTCCCCTAAGAAGTGCAACTATTATAATAAAATTGGAGACACATTTTTCACGATATGAATTATGATAGACCTTCAATGTAGATGTTTCTCTGACAGACTCAAAAGTGAAATATGGGAAGCAACACTTCAACTCAGAAAATGATAATTTTAATGAAGAATCAATTAAAAGGAGAATAGGATTTGTAAAAGTATTATAACGATTCATTATTACTTACTTTTTAAAAAAAGTAATACATAGTTCATTAACATTCTTTGCTAATGGTAATTCTATTGGATGTTTAATGATTAACATTAAACACCTGTTTAATGATGCTAGATAGAAAAATTCATTTCCTGTTTCCATGTAGCTTAGAAAAGTGCTTCCAAACATGACAATTAGGACGCTAAAAAAATGCCTTTATTAGTTCATATCAGTAAGATCTGGATGATTTCAGCTGGACTTTTCCAAAGCAAGGATGTAGATCAGGCATGCCAACTACCCCACTATTACACAAAGCAGATCCAGTCAAGTGGTGCGATTTTAAATTACTGTCGTTCCCTAAATACTGATATTGTTGTTAATGATAATGATTAATTTTGCAGGTTGGATTAGGGATTCAGCAATCTGGCCTGGTCTGTACAGTTGGCATCCACTTAGTCTCTAAATTACTCGTCACAGTGTGTATGCAATCTGTTCTCTTGAACAGCTCAGGCTGCCTGGTGTGGCTCTTGGATGTTCCCCTAAGGCTCCTGTGTAAGTGCTTGCTACTCAGCCCCTGGCCGTTTCAGCAGCAGCGAAAACTCTAAAATGCACGGAATTGAGGGAAGCCTTTTGGTGCGTGGGGACACGACCTTAAGAGGATTGTGAGATTCCAGTATCTGTCCCTCCTCCCTGTTCAGTTCCTAGTCAAAAAGTGGTAGGAACAAGGAAGCAGAATAGCAAGGTTTCTGAAAAACAGTGATAATTTAAGCATGGCATATTAAGCCTGGGAGGCAGTAAATTTAAAGTAGTGATAAGAAGTAAAACTAAATAAGCCCATAAGTTGGTTCCATTGCTCACACTGTAGCACGTGTTGCCTATTCACAGGCACCAGAGAGGCAAGGAGCAGAGGTGATTAATCACAAACGGGAGCCTCCCAATTAGGAGACAAAGTATCCCCCGTCTCAGGCATTTTGTTAAAATCAACAAAAACTAACACAGGTACCATTTCCTAGTAAATTGTGTCTTTTTCTTTCTTTTTTTTTTTGAAAAAGGGATGAGTAACTTTTTGTGTGATATTATAAAGCTATATTTTAGAATCAGTATCTATAACACACTTGTTACATCCTTTCTAAAGAATAAACTGGTGGGGAAAGAAAGGGAGAGAAGGCAGGGAATGAAAATCACTATTCTCATAATTGTTTTATTATATACTGTAATATTTTAATGGGAAAATAAGCATGGTTCTAGAGTGAAGGAAACAGTAGAGGCACAAACACAGTAGTGAAGAAAATCATGAATTTTCTCCTCTTTGTGGAAACCAATGGTTCAACTTTGTCCAAAGGAAACCTCATTGTATAAAGAGAGAAATTCTATCTAATACATTTATGTGGAAGGCATTTTGATCATATCTGTACAAATCTGGGGTTATTTTGGAAAACCCTCCCATGTTTTCATGGATACTGATTTCCTTGTGGTGAGCAGCGGCTTATGACCTTAAAGAAAGCAGAAGCTGTGGAATGCCAGCCTGCTGCCTGGATTGGCCTGCGCTCGCCAGTTACTGCACAAAGGAAGAGTTTCATTCCACTTGGGATACAGGTATATTTGGGGTTGCGGAAATAACACAGCTTTGTTGGTTAGTTTTGAACCAGAACAAATAAGCCACAAGAGGGCATATTTTTCTTCATTTTATCAGCCTTGTACAAATAAGGACGACGTCAGTGAGGTAGCATATGAAAGCATCTCCACCACTGTCCTAAAAGAACACACTGGCCTCAGACTCCAAGTGTGAAAGAATGATAATGATAAAAATGGGAAGGAAAGCAAACTTGAAGGTATTTTTTGCAAGTGGTATATTGAGAAATTATTTTTCTGTAAACTCTTTTCTTGGGGATTGTTGATTGATATAAGTATAATGATACAAATAAAAAAATGAATCATTTATCTAACTTCAAAATCCCCCCTTTTACAACATCCCACTCAAGTGGTCAAATGTGGGAAACCTTTCCAGCTTCTGGTGAATTACAAAGTCAAGGAGGTTTTTCTTTTCCGAGGTCTCAGGATTTGTGCCAAAGGGGCTGGGTTGTGTTTTTATTTTTATTTTGAAACACATTCCTGCTGAATTTAATTATTCACCACACCCCAACCCAGCTAAGTAAATATAACCCTAAGATTCCAGCCTGAAAAGTCTTGAAAAATAGCTGATTTTTTCAAAAGACCGTATAGCATAGTGAAAGAAACATTCCCGACAGGACATTGGGGCAGGAACCTGAAGGAGGTGGGTGGTCATCCCGTCTCTCTTGACTCTACTCTCCTCACCAGAAGATGTCTTGGTAGGCAGTGTCTAAGACTGTTCCTCACTGTGAATGTCTGTGAATACTCCTGCTGAAAACCAGTCCCGATTAAAGACTCTTAAAGTGAGATCCAGACAGCTTGGCATTCCAACTGACTAACCGTAAGTTATTTACTGCTCTTATCTGATGGATGACGAGCAGTTGTCTATCTCTAAGATGTATGTAAAAGATAAAGTTAGGTATGCTCTTCTCAACTACTAGCTAACTATATATCTAATGATTGGATGATGTAAAAGTCTAATGAATTGATGAGTGAATTTCTAAGATCAAGTGAAACAGTGCATGTGATTAAGTGTATGTGTGTTTGTGTGTGTGTGTGTGTGTGTGTGTGTTGGGGTGTGCTTGGTCCTTATTAAAAAGAAATGCCTTATAGAAGATAAAGTAGATGAGTTACTTTTAGCTCATGCCATCACTTGTTCTAATTAAACATAAATTATCATAGGTCCCAGTTTCAGTCTTATCTTCCTGCATTGATGTGTTAATATGTGAAAGAACATCCATAAATTAGTGTTTATTATAATGTTTTATGTATGATCACGTTAGAACAGGTTTTGCATACATGAGTACTAAATGGCCTGTTTTAACTTTCTATTTTCTTTAATTGTCTCTGGATGGGTATAAATTTCCCAGTATCTTTTTCATTCCTTTTTTTTTCTTTAAAAATCTTTGAGGTTCCACTTATTTGGGGGAATACGACTAAAACAGCACATTTGATGAAAAGAGTCACAATCTAGCAGCTTCTGAGAACACCCCCAAATTATGAGATGCTGTTAGGATGACATTCTGAACCCAGTAATTATCTTCTCAATGTGAGGAATATTGTACAGAGGGGTTCTCCATATACAATTTACTTAAACACCCAAAAAAATATGTGTTTTCTTTACCCTACATTTTCCCTTTAGACTGAAGCAAACACACTAGCAACAATTCAATATATCGAAATGAGGCCATACATGTTTCCACTGTAACTAAGGGTTGTTTGTTGAATCCTCAATGGCAATCCCTGGACTCAAGTTAAACCGCATAATGAACCTTGTATTTTAGCAAAACAATGTAAATGACTCCCCCTATCCTAAGGATTTTTGCAATGATTCAGGTAGTGTGTCTCCATAGGTCAGGGAGACAATGTCCTTTGGCGACAGTAATATCAGAGTCCTGGAGTTTTTAAAGCCATCCCATTGGGACACAATACAGTTAACACACATTCTGGTGGAAAAAGTTCGACAATTGAGTATCCCAATCACCTGCACTTTTTTTCCTGAATGTATCCACACCCACAGATTAGCTGAACACATAGCAGGTTGAGGATAACTAGGAGGATCTTGAAGGCTTAGTAAGCTGCACAGCTCAGACCATTTACCTTATTTTGAGACTCTGCAGTTGATTCTGCCTGCTTCATGCTCAGAGTGATTAAAAGGAAAGAAGGCAAAGAAGTCATATCCCAGATGCTCTTTTCTCGTGATACCTTCAAGAGGCTATAGCAAGTTCAACCTATATTCGAAGTGAGGGTACTTCAGACTAAAACGGTTCAATGCTAATTCACGGGCTTTGTATTAGGATCTACAGAAATAAACACACAAAAGGCCAACACATACTGCATGTAGGCACATGCCTAACTAATTATGATATAGCATGAAAGGGGTTTCTAGTAATACCAAATATCAAAGTGCTTTAGAAAAACAAGAGGGAATGTTTAATGCTGTAGGGGCTTTGTAGAAAGAGTTGTGATGGTAGCGACAAGGAGGCATCCTTTAGTGTGAGGACACTAAACAGAATGATTTAGATAGGAGGAAAAGGGGAAATCCAGAGTTAACAGCAGTTCTCGTTAGACATAATATTTCAGTCAATAAGCCAACAAAAACATTCAAGACTTCATGAATAATGCGTAAGTAGAGAGCTCCTTACCATGAATTTCCCAAGTGAGAAAGCACACAGCCATGCTGTGGGAGTTAGAAAAAGGTAGTGGGTCCACCCGAGGAGTTTGGACTCTTGATGACTGGTTAATAATATAAACAAATATAACAATGCAAAACTAGAGGTTAATGTAAGAAACACTAAGGTTATGGTTAATTATGTGAGAAATGGCACATTGACAAGGAAACTTCAGAAAGGAGTTGCTACGGGTTGAAATAGTCTGTGAAGATTTCAATTTTCCTATGTGAAAAGAGAAAAATTATGGGGTTGGCTGGTGACAGGCAAAATCAAAGTTATAGAGGCGGGCAACATGGGACACAGTACAGAACCTTGGTCAGAGCTAGGAAACCTAAGCCCCTCATTAGGCCGAGTCTGCCACCAGCCACCTACAATGTGAAGTGACTCACTTCACGTCTGTGGTCCCCTGTCTTCTGCTGGTAGGAGGCTGAATTAAGAGTTCTTTTACGCCCTTCATTTCTCCCATCATGGTGCTCGCCTTCTGACCATCCCCAAGTAACAAACAGACCCCTTGTCATTTCCTAAGGTTGCACTGAAACTTTGCGGCGCCTATTTTTAAAGTCAGCGCACAAGCAGGAAGCGCTGGCTGTCTGGTTTCTATGGGACTACTTCAAGGGAGCTCTAGGTGGCAACTAAGGTCATGGTTAGAAGTAGAGTTCTATTCGTGGTAGGATTTGCCATGTCGCTGTCCACAAGACTCAATTGTACAGGCCCTTCCCACGTCCGTGTGCGTGGCTCTACACTAGCCTTTGCTTCTTAAGAAAGCCATTTATTACTTATACATGATTTTCTTAGGATTTTACCTCTAAATTGGGAGTTTTAGTTTCCTCAAAATCTATGTCCAGGGTTTGTGCTTGTATTCCTCCAAATTATTCTTGTTGTGTGGTCAAAGTTTGCAAAAATGTACCAAAGAACCCGGAAGGAGGGCCGCGCCCACCACTTCAGGCCAGTTGTGAGGAAAAAGGTGAAGATTCCACGTTGCAAAGCCTCAGGGATCGGTCACTGAGGAGAACTAATTCTCTCAACCTTTCCGGGCCACTAAATGTAGGCTGGAGTTTACCAGAGAAACACCTGTACTTTTCCCAGGGTAATTGGAATTTTTAGGGTGGCATTTGTGGTCAACCATCGCCCCTGTTGTTTCTGCCTGGAGTCCTTTGGGTACTTTTTGAAAGAGAAGGGAATGCAGGCTCTCTAAATCACCCAGGCCCAGACTGAGACGACAGGGGTGGCTTTACTGACTGACACAACATCCCATCCTCCCCAAAGCACTCGTAGATCCGGCCGGAACTACCTCCAAACCCACCCAGGGCAGCCAAGCACAGACAGGGCTTGTGAGCTCTGGAGGGATTGCCAGCACATCGGAAGCCCGGAGCTGGGGGAGGAGATTGGAGAGAGAGGTAATCCCTGGCGTTCTGAGCATCCCCTTTTTAGAAAGACGGAGTCTCTCCCAGGACAGCTGCTGCGGTCACACCACAAACTTAAAAGCCGCCCTCCTGCTTGGAGCGTGCCTTTCCTCACCACGCTCCACGGCCAAGGAGCCAACTGGTTGGGTCGCTGTCCGCGCGGAGAGACGCTGGGGGACAGGAGCGCCCCCTGCCTTCCCGCCCCGCCGAAGCCAGCGCCTTCGCGCTCCGCCAGGGCCGCCCGCGCTCCGCGGCTCAGCCTGGGCTGTGGCTCCATAGAACTCGAGCCTGTGCCGGGCGTCCCGGTCCTCTCGGCCATCGCCGGCTCTCCCTTCTTCTCTCCTGAAACAGCATCGGAGGGAAGAGAAAAAGCGACAAGAGTTACCAGCAGGGAGGTATGTCTGGGTTCGGGTCACCTGCCGCTCCGGTGGGAGGGTGCTCTGGCGGCTTAATGTTAAGCAGGGATGGTGGGATGTGAGCGCGACTGTGGATCCGAAGTGGTAACCCTCGGCGACCGGGATGTGGGGACCTGTGCCGAGTCTGAGAGCGCACTGGCAGCAGCTGCGCAGCGGGACAGACTGGGGAGCCCAGGAGCTCCGCTTCTGAGATTGTGCGACAACTGGGGCGCAGTGCCACCACGCCGCTGTGTTTCAGAATCGCACTCCGAAGCTCTGCCAGCTTGTGCCGCTGAAAGTTTGCTTCCCGGGGCGCCGCGCCTGAGAAATTTACCCTCTTCCTGGATACCCCATTCCCGGGTTCCCTTCCTAGGCTTGACAGTCAAAGAAACTTGGGAACGTGCTTCCCAACTCCCCACTACTACAGGTTGATTCGGAGCAGCGTTGGTAGGGGCGGTCCAGAATGAATTAAGCAAAGTGTAACTGCGCCCTGCTCGCCCCTTTTCCTTTTAGCCTGAGGACACAGAAGGTAGGAGCAAGTTGTTTGTTTTGGTTGTGGCACTTTGAGAAAGGGAGCTAGGACACCTTTTTTTCTTTGAAAGAAATCGCGACTGGCGGTCTGTTGGGAGAGCGCAACCCTCTTGCTAGGGCGGGGTGGGGTAGGAGGTTTTGAAGCCAGATAACAGCCTCTAAGCTTGCTGACTGTGAAATAAGGTTATGGCAAGTATACGGCAACCAGGGAATTCTGTGGCCCCGGACACGACCCCTACTGCGCATTTAACCCCAGAGGGCACCACCTAGGCTCTCTCAGATTCGCCAACTGCTCTGGCAATCTCGAGGACTGTTTTCTGAAACGATATTCCTTTCCCGATGACTTCTGTTCAACCTCGTGGGATGAGATGAGTTGATTTGCCTAAGTCCAGGCCCTTGGAAGGACTTGACAGGAGGAGGAGACACCCCTGTGCTCTGGCTGGGCTATCTGGAATGTGGGGACTGGATTGGAGACGCACGCCTGGCAACTGAGGCTGCTGACCTCAGCCATTAGGTATTAAGGATGTCCGAGCTCAATTGGCGAACTTTTCACCATATTGTGTCAAACCCTAACAGAATGCAGTATCCCTATGTGGATTCTTCTTTCTCCACGCAAACCCTTGGCATCACACCCCACTCTAGCCGCGAGGTCCTATTTGCACCTTAAAAAGAAGCAAGTACCAGTAACTGGAAAGGACCTAAAGTCTCAAATTCCAAGGAAAAGGGTTCTCTTGAATACATGCACCAGCACTGGGAAGATGGAGAATTCAACCTGGAGAAAGGAGTTTACATGATAAAGAGATACTATGCCTACCCCACCCCCACCTCCCACCCTTGGCCCTGCACCTTGGAGTATCTCTGCTGCTTTTGTGTAACACATGACAACTGCCAGGGCAAGGGCCATCAGAGCCTTCTTCATCTGACATGTGGAAAGAAAAATATGAAGGATACAAAAGGGAGGGAGTCTCAAGCCATCACTCTGTGGAAGCCGTTCGCCTGCCCTCTCTATCTAAAGTGCAGGAAGGATCAATATTGGGAGTGACCAGCCATAGCTGGCAGTTGCTTTAGCTCCCTGTGATCTTGGAGTCCTGGCTAGCATGGCTTTCAATGACAGACTAAGTGATGGCCATGCAGGGGTCAAGAGATGGGAACAGACCTTGGCCCTTCAAAAGAACAGCCAGGAAATGATGTGCAAAGAGATAAGGAGAGGATCAAGGGGTAACTGAGAGACAATGAAATGGGACTAATTTGACCTGCCAAAATTTCACATGGAATTTACCCACTTATGAAATGGAAAATTGCTGGAAAAGGAAACTGACATTTATCAAATATCTATTGTCTCCATGTGCTCTGTATACTGTTTTATTGCTCTCAATATTGTGTAAATGGTCTCTTGATGATTAAAAAGGAAAAATTAATATTGTTCCATTGGACATTTATATTGGTACGAATAATCATACTTTTAAAAGTTACTTCAATAGGAGAATGTACTAAATCTCCCCTCTACTCATTTTAGAGGTGACAACAGAGTCAAAATGATGATGATTTGTGTGAACAAATATACATTGTAAGGAGTAAGGTTGCTGTAGGGGCTCAATTATGTGGCTGCGGCTCTGCCATTAGGAACCTAAGATAGCTCCCCATGACTCTACTGGAAGCGAAGTCTTTTCCGAGGTCTATATGATTAAACAGTATATGTGAAGATCACTAGAGAAGTTGGTTGGAGAGGACAGAACAACTCATCCAAAGACCTATAATGTGTGTGATATTAAATTTCCAAATGTAAACGCATAACATGTTCCCGAAATTATTGGGGTTTTAAACATATTTTTAAAAGAAAAGAAAAAAAACCCTTATCTGACAGCAACTCTGAAGTTGAGAACACCTGTTTTGATGACAAGTTTTCCCTGTCCCATGACCTACACATCAGAAACCTTCATATTTTGGCCACTGTTTTACCTTCACAAGTGTCTGCTGCTCATTAGAAAGAAGGATAAAGACTCCGCTCCTGGTTCCTCTTGCTGACTTCCTGAGGGAGAAGCCTGGGGAAAAATGTCTGTCAAAGCAAATGTCTGAAGACAATCAGGAAACCGATCACCATGAGTAGAATCTCCAGGTGAATGATAGAAAAATAGTTACTGGGATTTCCCTTTCACAGGACTGCCTTTGTAGGCGAAATTTCACCTGATGAACTTGTTCTCCATTTTGTAGGGGGAAGTTGCACAAAGATAAACTTGTTATTATTATTGTTATTGCTGTGTGTCAGAGTGAAGATTGTGTTTGTGTGAGGGAAAACCAGGATGGCACAATGAGAAAGGCAGAGAAAGATTGTCTGACGGAACAACATGGTGCCTTAGGTTTGAACATGAGTCACCAACTGTATCTTCTTTTCCAGACGTGGGACATACTTCATCCATACTTGTAGTTAAATTAAGGCAGAATCTTTTATGATTCCCAGTTCTTACCTTTTATACGGTTCATTGTGTGGATACAGCATGTTAACTGTCATACAGTTTGCAGAAATTACCAGGCATCTCAGTAGATATCTCCTAAGGTTAGAAGCATCTCATCACTCAGCATTCATTTATTGAAGTAGTATTGAAGTTGCTGGGCTAGGTTTCCGCCAGGTTTTTATGAATGTGGACTATCAATTCATCTTAAAGGGAAAGTCTTCCAGTGACTTATTGTAAAACGTAGCAGGATATCTTCAGATTGTTCAAAACAGCTTCATTATCTTGGACAAAATAGAAGAAGTTGACTGAAATTTGGTCTTTCATCTAGAAGGTTTAATATTTCCCTTCATGTTGAAGGGAAATTGTCCTTTTCATTTAATAAACAAGAGCAGCCAATGGTCTATGTTGTTATTATTAGTAGTAGTATTTTGCTACAAGCACATGCAGCTTCATAGAGTATCCATGGAAAGTTAAATGTCTTTTAGGCTTTCCTATCACAAACCTTGAGGTTAAAACAGAGCAAGCTGCTGTATTTAGGGACTAAGCAACAACAACAGTAGAAATGATGATTGATACTTCACAATATTTAGTGACCACAGAATCACAATGTTGGTTTTTAAAACTTCTCTTCCCCTAGGAGACTTTGGCCAGACTCTCCCTTACTTTTGTCTTTGGAGTCCATCATTACTATACTGAAATACTTCAATTGTTTCTCTGTGCTTATATTGTTTAAAATCTCTGCCTAGATCATAGAAATCTGGAGAAAACTAATTTGTCTTCTCTTAATTTTGAATACCTTTAGTTAATACTATACAGAACATCTATTACATACTATTGAAATCTAATTAATTATTCTATAGATAGTAATTTTAATATCTATAATGTTGACAAAATGATTCCACATTCATACTTGTCTTGATTATAACAAGTAGATATTTTTCTCATTTTTGGATTTTTCCTATTCACTTAAAGGATTTAGCTCCCAGAGTGTAGTGACTGTGCAGTGACACAGGAAGGGAATACACTCATGCACTTAAAAGAGTTACATGCGCCAAAATTACTAAATTTGTGGGCTTTTTTGGAAGAAACTAATTAATTAAGAATGTTTAATCTATGTCATCTGTGAAAATAGTAGTTTAATTTTAATCAATAAAGTATTTGGGAAAAAGAGATAATTTATTGTAAATAAAAAGTACTGATAAGCAGCTACAACACTTTGGAAGTTATTTTGAATTTTGATAATGAGACAGATTCATTACTGACATTTTTACATAAATTAAATTATCAAGCAACATGTACACACAAGTGCTTTTAGGAAGATAGTCCATGTGCTAAAATCTAGGACTCTTTTTAATTATTTTGACCCTTCACTGTTATTATTTGATTTTGCATTTCCACATTTACACTTACATTAATTTTCATAGTACTGAAACAGTGCATTTTCAAGCTGCTTACTAATCTTCTATTAGTAAATCCTTTCAGTGTGCTCATCCAATGGTAACACTCCATAAGCCATATGCACCTCCCCTAAACTGAAAGGGAGGAGTAAAGCAAAGTGTGAAGGGGCTTGTTGACCCTGAGAGATTTATCTGGATTAATCTCTCTTCCTGCGTAGACCATCATCCTTCACCTTCTGCTTTGGTAAAGAGAAATCACTTCTTTCACATCCCTTATCTGTGCAAGGCTTTTACCGGCAACTCACATGAATGTGGAAATGTTCTTCCAGTTAATTAAAAATTGTCATAATAGAACTATCGCATCCTAAAGTAGTAAGCTAACATACATACACACATGCAAACACACACACGAGCAAGCACAATACAAACAAAAAATAAATTATTCAGCTTCTTAAAATAAAGCAAGATTACTTATGTGGTAAATAAAGTTGTATAACTATATCAAAGTAACACATTGATAATCTATCTTAAATGAGTCATGCTCTTTGCTACACCTTTTAATTAGACTCTTGAATACTTTAAAGAGACATTGGAGATTATGGTGCTGTTTGTAATCCAGATGAGCTTCCCAGCTGCCATTTAAATAAATGAGCTGAGTACATATAACTATAACTACATTGCATAACAAAAATTGCAATAGTACCTTTCTCAGTAGAGATGTTGTCTGGACTCATTAGAATAAAGAGATTAAGAAATAATATTGGCCAATTTATCTTCATCTTGTATTAACTTTGAAAAGGGGGTCTCAGAGTAAGGCCTCCTACTAAGTGTAGGGGAGACCCAGCCAATCACCTTGCTTATAGGGCGGGGTCCCCCGAGAATATTTTTTACTTATAAAGATTGTGGGTGTGCTCCCCCTTCCCTTCTGCTTTCTTTCTTTTTTTTTTTTTTTTTTTTTTTGGTTTTTCGAGACAGGGTTTCTATGTGGTTTTGGAGCCTGTCCTGGAACTAGCTCTTGTAGACCAGGCTGGTCTCGAACTCACAGAGATCCGCGTGCCTCTGCCTCCCAAGTGCTGGGATTAAAGGCGTGGGCCACCACCGCCCGGCTTCCCTTCTGCTTTCCTGTTCTCTGCTGGAACTTCGGTTCTGTGAGTCTTTCCCTAATTAAAGCTGAATGTTTTATTATAATTTCCGTCTGCCGTTCATTTACGCCGTTGTAATTTGGCACCCAACGTGGGGCACGAACCCACGACCCTGAGATTAAGAGTCTCATGCTCTACCACTAAGTTCATTTTTTAAAGTCCCTTAGAGGTTATACTCATGAATTCTCAAAAATATGGTTGCCTAAACAAGACCTGCATGATGAGAATTCCAGCTGAAGGCCAACATAGACTAGGGACATCTCATGATGCCTGAGCCTAGGTGAAGAGTTACAGTCAACTATTGCTGAAAAGGGAGAATCCATTTTCTCCAGGGTGTGAAAGCTCCCAAGTGAGTTATCCAACTACAAGTGGTCATCTCTAGGCACATATGTTTACAAGCAACATTAAGTGGACTCAGTGGCTTGTATATGTGACTCTGTGCTTGAATGTATACATGTGTAGTATTCAATAAAGAAGAGCTCATGAGTGGGAGAGGTAACAGAGGAAAGGGGAGCTGGAGCAGGGAGAAGAAAAGGTGAAAATGATACAAATAGAGTCCTCAAGTATGGAAATTTCAAATATTAAAAAGGCACAGCTAGATCCATGCCTAAAGATGGAATGATGTCAAATTAAATCTACATAATTTAGCTCTTATGACATGTATAAAACTAGCATAAGTTTTTTTTCCTTTTTATCTTTATCATAAAAAATAGGCTATAAGTACTAAATTCAGGTATTCTGAAGTCTGGGATTTCTTATTATTGTTATTCCCAGGGGATATTTGATTCTCATATAAAGTAATTAATCGATGAAAGTAACAAGAGTTCTATAAGGCTTTTAAAAAAAATTTAAAAGGAACAATATTCTCATTATGGACAGCACTTTTAATTTTGAAAATATTATACTATATTTCACAGATAGATAGTTGAGGCTCCAAATTACCTTTAATAGTAACTTGTAGATTAGTAGGAATGACACTAATTCAAGTTTACTTGTTTAAATAATATGTATAGTTTTATGAGATTTCTAAAATTCTTATTTTGACAGCTTTCACGGCAAAAATGGTTCAAGATCACCATTCTAAAATTAATAAATTTTGGGAAGCAAAATGTAGAAAGGTCAGGAATCATTTTTCATACATCTACTATGTTCAAAGATATGTGGTAATTACTAAGACACGAGTAAGTTTAAATTAGAGTTGTTTTATATTTAACAAAGCAACTGCATTTTGCTTTTTAATACCATTCTTCAGTAGAAAGAACCCAGTTTCCTTAGAGAAATGCCTAATTCTAAAACCACCCTGTAATATCAGAAAATAAAAGAGCACTAAGCAACACACACAAACACGCCTAATGTACATACACACATATGTGCACACACTAACTCACCCACACATACACAAACACTTGTGCATACTTACACACACGTATGTACACACATTCATGAACACACATGCTCTTACACACATATATGCAAACACACATTCATATTCACATATGTGCGTGTATACACAAATGATAGCTGTATCCCAAAAAGACACAGGAACCAATGGTTAGAACTCCCAATGATCAAAATACAAATAATATGAACAATCAAAGTTGTAGCAATAGTTATGAAACAAGTATAAAATAAATATTCATGAAATTATAATAGTTTTAATAATTTTATCAAATAATAAACATAAGAGAAAATTTAGATTCCCTGTGCAGATGAACTTCAAATAATTTCTGTACTGAGGTGAGAAAGAGAAATAGAATAGCCTTGGGGTGAGAACAATTTTCTTCCCAAAGAGCATGGGGTGGAGGGGGCAAAGAAAGAGAGCACTGCGCAGGAATTAATTCTCACGAACCCCATCTCACTGCCAGTGTCAGCCACATTGTCATACTTAAAACGACAGCCACAGATCTTATGGATGGAATGTACTCTTCATGTGAGTGAGTAAAAGTGGTGCATTTTAAATCAGGCTCTTTCTTAAATCTGTAATCCTATGAACGCCAGAGAAAAAAACTTGAGACAAATTACACTAGCGGAAAATTTAGAAATCCTCACGCCTCCAATGTCATCAATAACTAGGACAACTGAGATACTGTTATAGATTAAAGGATCTAATGGAAATGTTCTATAGACTTCTTCTTAAAATGTAAATAAATTTGGAACTGATAATATTTCCTTAATAGTTTATTATTTGTCGAGAATGTCCATACCACTGTAAAATATTGATAATGGTGAAAGCTGGTGTGAGTTTTAGGGAAACTTCTCTATTTTCTAAGTGTTTATAGAAATCTAACACTTCTCTGAAACATTATGTTTACAGCATGCATTGAGAAAGCATACTAAAGGTGAGCCATTCTGTACCCATCAGTGTTAACATCTCTCCCCTCTCTCTCTCTCTCTCTCTCTCTCTCTCTCGGGTGTGTGTGTGTGTGCGTTTGTGTGTATGTCATGTATATAGGATTTTTTTCTTATATATTTCTGTGCAGTTGTCATATACATGTGCAAAGGAGATCAGGAAAGGATATCAGATCTCTTGCAGTTACAGATGGTTGTAAACTGTCATGTGAGTGCTGGAAATTGAACCTGGGTCCTCTGCAAGACCGTTAAATATTCTTAATTGCTGAGTCATCTCTCAAGTTCCAAGATCTGTTAATTGAATGTTTGATTACTTTCTTTAATTTGGGTATCCTATTAATGCTGCTAGTGTCTTCTGTTAATAATGAAGAAAATAAATCTTATCATCGCAAAAACAAATATAGTGACTTGGCTATCCTTATAATTATTTCTTTTCAAAGTAAGATTGAATACTGAATTTCCAAAATCTTCTAAATCATGTTATTGTAGTTTGTCATGAAATGTATGTTAGTAATCAATGAATCAATCTTAAGTGTTTAAAGGCATAGAGAAGGGTTTTCTCTCTGTATTTCTGTTGCTTGCCGACTTTACTGAGATCCATCATTATTCCCAGATGTCTTCAATTCTAGATAAAGGTTAGTCTTCCAAAATTCTTATCAAAGTCAATGAATGAATACTTAGACTTTTCTCTTTCTTTCAACCTCAAGGAACCCACTCTGTCAAATACGTTAAAGATTATTATCCATCAAATTCTATGTGTGCAATAACTATGCATGACTATGTTGAATGCCCTAGGGTTCCTAGGGAGTTTCTTCCTTCCATAAACCTTCCTTGAAGCTGAGGAATATTTGTATTTCTGCAGATGCATAGTGACAGCAAAGGGGAGTGCCTCTTGCCACTGGATCAATTATATTTATTATACACACACAAACATATATACATATATATATATATGAGTACTCATATGTATATATTTTCATGTACTTACATATTACACGAGTCTATATTATGCATTCATACATATCTAGATGCATGTATATACTCACACACATACTTCTAAATACAAGTTCTCCTTCTTATCTTTATTTCTTTCTCCAAGGAGAGAGATTTATAAGTAAAATTTCAATTTTTCTCACAATGTTCTTGTCTACATTTGGTACATTTTTGTTGTTGTTGCTTTGAGTTTTGTTTTAATGTGTATTTAGAAGAATGTGTTGTTTTTTCAAACATAAGTGCCAGATGTGGTGGCACATTCCTGTAATCTCAGTCAACTGAGTTGCTGAGGAAGGAGATTGCCAAATCTTAAGGCTGGCTTTGGTTGCTTACTCACAAGACCCCATTTCAAATTGGAATACAAAGCACTCATCTGTCATGTGCAAGGCCATAGATTCAATCTCTAGGATCAGAGAGAGAAACAAACAAGCAAATGAAGAACAGCAAACAAACCAACAAAACCTGGTTTATTGTTGTGTGGGCAGCTCCCTTTACAATTGAGCCAAAAACCGTGTCATTTTGTCATGTCTATGGCTTTGCTCTTTACTCTTTCTCCATATTTATAATTGTTTAGTGATGACTTGCTTTAGAGTCTCTGTTGAACTTGTGTTTTAACACGGCCAATCAGCGTTTATTTAAAACATAATTGACAGAATATAGACAATTGTCCTGCACCCATTGTACATGCCTAGAAGCCCAGCACTGTGCAGCTGGAGGCAGGAGGATCAAGAGTTCAAAGCTAAACTACAGATTCAAGGTCAGTTAGATGCATGAGACTGTGTCTTCAAAAACCAAATGAACATAAGTCGTCTGACCTATGATAAGTTACCTTAGTCAAAATGAGTAATTAAACAATATTTTGTGAAAACTTCTTAAATGTTTTTTTTTACCTTTATTAGTTCTATTTTATTTATTTTTTTTATTGAAAAAAAAATTTCCGCTTCCTCCCCGACTTCTTAAATGTTTAATTTCAATAACGGAGACATGTTTAATTCATATTTTGAAAAGGTCATCATGTTGTTCTTCTTATCTCTTCTGAACACATTTTCAAGTAATTGTTGACTTCTGAAAAATAATTATAACCAAATTAATATTTTAAAAATATCCTTAAAGTGAAAATAATCATTTCAAATATCATCTGTCTGAAATTTTAATTTATATACCAGAGCACAAATTCTCTGAATGTTAATACAATTGTAGAATTATTGATTTTGGCCTTGATGTATTTTTTTAATATAGAGTTGATTTTGACTACATTGTCTCTTGTCATTCCTTCTTGTTATATTTCTTTATTATAACCTAGTCAGTGTTTACATATTGTTTTTAATACAGATTAGTAGACAATAAAGGTACCCAGACACTTTTGGACGCAAAGCTATCTGCTCAGTAAAAGAATATCAGACACATGCTTGCATCTCAAACTGGGAAGTCGATTCAAATCAAGAATCTTGTGCTCTGTTTGAAGTGAGGGCTTTTATCACCTGTAAAGTAGCTGTTCAGAAGTACTGATGCCAGATAGTCAGATGAGCAAACACCATCTCCCTGTCTTTGGCTCAATTCACGTTTTGCAGAGCCGTGGGGATTGTTGTCTTAGACTTCTCTGCGATGAGGTTTGGCAGGGAGCACTCATTGTTCAGGTTTTTAAAAGGGCAAGCTTTTGGCAGGAATAACTTGCATAGAAAAGGAATGCACTGCTTACACATGTGCACTCAATAAACGTTCAGCGCGCCTGGGCTAATGTACTATGGGTTTGCTTACCCCACCCTCCACCCTGGCTCTGCACCCTGATTGTTTCAAAGCCTTCTTTTGTTGTATCCCTATCAGCACACTTCTTTTCATATTTCAGGAAGCAGTATTATTATCCATATTTCAAAAGGTATTAGTGTGTAATGAACAGTCGCTTCCTATCCTGTAAACTTCACTCCACAGTTATTAAAATAACAACTGTATTGAGGTTTCCTTTCCCCCAGTTTTTAGCAATCACACATCATAATGTCCATAACCAACAATCATCTTTTTGAATATCCGTATTACTATGTTATTTCCAATAGTCAGAAATAAAGATGCTGAACTACCCTCAAAGTCTGGTATAAAGGTATATATGTGTGAGTCTCTTTCTCTCTCTCTCTCTCTCTCTCTCTCTCTCTCTCTCTCTCTCTCTCTCTCTCTCTCTCTGTGTGTGTGTGTGTGTGTGTGTGTGTGTGTGTGTGTGTGTAAAAAATGCTGGTATATCTGCACCTTAATAGGTATCAGGATGAACAAGCACAGTCATGTATATTTCCCTAGGCAGTAAGCCAAACAAGCCAGTGTCAGCCTCTTTGGGGCCTGCAATTCCTCTGTTCTTGCCATATGAGGATTTTGCTGCATTTAATTCTCCTTTCTCTTGGTTTTGTCTTCCTTTGTTGCCATCACAGCTCCCAGCCCTTAACTACAAGCTCCTTCCATTTTGACCCTTACACTACATTCACTCAGACCCAGCATATCGTTTCTGAGGAATAATTTTCACTCCAATCCTACACACCTGTCCAGAAGAGAATTCCCTCCATCCCAGTTCTTCTAAAACCACTGACCAAGCTGCTCTAGGATAAGGACTGAAAGGTGATTGGCTGTGTATCTCTCCTCCATCATCCTGTCATCGATTCCCCACAGCTTTGGCTTGGTTGACTCAGCCTGTCACACTCACACTGAAGGTGATCCATTCACATTCTACTGCCTTTCCTTTTTCACGTCATGACTCTTTGAATATGGAGTGAATCATAGAGCATAGTTTACAATGCACTGCTTTATTACAATCCCACACATATATTTGCTTTGTGTTTGTCTCCGCTTGAAGCCCATCTCTCTCCATTCATCTTCTGTATTTTATTTATTTCAAGAAATATTTATTGAATGAGTGTCTGTTATATATCCTGTGTGACAGTCATTAATGGAACAAAATGGAACACATGGGTTGCATGATGTCTTAGTTTAGGTTTTTATTGCTGTGAAGAGACATCATGGCCACAGCAACTCCCAAAGAAAACATTTATTTGTGGTAGTTCACCTACCGTTCATCACCATCATGACAGGTAGCATGGCGATGGGCAGGCAGATGTGCTGCTGGACGAGTAGCCCAGAGTCTAACATCTTTCAGGCAACAAGAATGGGCAGTATCCGGAGCATAGGAAACCTCAAAGCCTGCACCTTAGTGACACACTTCCTCCAACCAGGCCATACCCACTCCTACAAAGGCAAACTTCCTAATAATGCTATTCTTTATGAGATTGTGGGAATCAATTATATTCAAACTACTGAGATTATGGGAGCCAGTTACATCCAGACTACTCCCCATACATGTCCATTTCTCCATTTGTCGGGGTTCATAAATCACACTAACCTCAGGAATATTTCTAGAAATAAATGTTTAGACAAACCAAACACTATATGGCACACTAAATTATTGTGTCACCTTGACTTGTCTTACACAAGCTGTACATATTACACATTTGTATAGATTTCCATTTCATCTATATCATTTTGTGTTGCCTTTTTTTATCTGATGAAATAGTTCAAGGAAGAATCTCTAGGTTGCCATTTCAAGTATGCAGTTGGATAACAGAATAATATTTCCAAACAGATCCTCTTCCTCGACCTTTTCCAACTCCTGCTCTTGCTTCTTCCTTGCTAAGAAGTTTGAAGACACATAATAGACAATAGCATATGTTCCCAATAGGAACATGCCTCCATACAAGCAGTCCTGAAGAAGGAGTTAGTTATAGACAGTAAGCATTAAGTAACAGTGTCCTGAAGCATCCCTATTTTAGTTCCACCCTGCTTTAATGACATTACCCTGTTTGCCTTTCCACTGTTGGGTTTGTAACATTGCCTATTTCCTTGATGTAGTTTTCCATCCCCAAATACAGATACAGATTGTTCAACAGACTAATTAAAACATCTCTACAAGGATGCCCCGTTTCCTTCTAACATGTGCCTGTTTTTATTTCCGTCCTTTGGCCCAGAATATATCCACCATGTGGCCACTACTTGGTCCCTTTACATTCTCCTTTTAGGCTTTGTTCTTGGGTCCTTTTCTCAAATGGTCTTACTCTCATGATATTTCGAGCTAGTCTATTTTAGTATGCTTCATAAGAAAGTGAAAGGAAACAAAATGATCTAATCCACTGCTCTTTCACTTGACGACCTGGAAATAATCCCAGACTCAAGCAGTCTCATGCCCAGAGACTAGACTGTTTCTAGACCACACACCAGTGATGTACTGGCCGTACTTGAACTGTCTGGCTATGAAGGGAGCACTGGAGTTTTTCTCTCTCTATTAAATGTTCAGGGCACTCTGCAGGAAGCCTTAATGCTGCCCTTATGGAATCAAGTTACCTAAGGAAAGTTCAGTCCCCATCTGCCAAGAAGCAGGGTCAAGGAGAGCTCAGAGATGAATCTCAGCCCCGGGGATCTCCAAGGACAATAGTACCAAATGTAAGTCTCTATCCAGTGCTGTATCATCTGCTTGACAATACTCTGGTGTGAAACTAAACAGTAGTGGCAAATATGTTAATCAATGATATTTTCCTGAACTTGAACTTTAAGGTCATGGTCATTTCTGAGCAAATGGAACTGAAATTAAATAGTGTTCTGAATTACTTTGGGAAAATACTTTTGAGTGTCTTTCTCAATGTTATAAGCTTGTCTCTTCTCACAGTTATCACTTTTGCTTATGAGTGCTTATCAGAATAAATTGTATGAATAATTTATGAACCTATTCACAAAAATAAAATGTTTTACAAATAGGGTAGACATGAATTCTGCCACATGGTTTTCATAGGAATATTCAGTATTACCCTCTGATTACTATGATGCTATGATCTATATGAACTGGATTTCAAGGTATATATTAGCATCTATAACTCTTTTCCCAACTCATGTGATAGAAATGAACCACTTGCTGCATATAAAGACATTTCTGCACTGTCTTGTCAGATAGTAGTTGTAAGACTCTCCTCATAGAGTAAGGATCTTAGCTTGGAAAAAAAATTCTGTGCATAGAGACCAAGGCACTGGGCCAGGCATGGTGGTTTATACCTGTCCTGTACCCTCAAGAGGTGGCAGCAAGAGCAGCAGGAGTTCAAGGCCATCTTTGGATACATGATACATGGTAGATTTGATGCTTTTTTTCGGTTACAGAAGTCCTTGTCTTAAAAGAAAGAAAAACAGCCAAAAGAGCAGGAGGGAGAGAGAGAGGGAAGCACGAGACAGGGAGCAGATGGAGATGAGGGAAGCCAGAATATGCACACAAGCCATTCTGAGCTCTCCTACCTTGTCTATTAGAAGTTGTACCAATGCAATGGAGGCTTCACAGCCCAGGGGGCAAGAGTTAGGCAATTGGATAGTTGAACACATGGAGGTGCTTGGTGTGTGGTATGCCCAGAAACTTCATGGCCTATGCCTGTTCCAAGACACACAGTGCATGCATTTCCTTCATTTATCTTTGGTCTATGTAGCCCTTTGCATTAAATCAGTCATTGTCTGGGCCCAAGCCCCATGCATTGTCATGAAAATTCATCCAACCCAGTGAAGTTGTTGTAGATTGTAGATTTGTAGGTGGTTGATCATGAGCACTGGAAAAGAACCTGTGGTTTGCAACTGGCATCTTATGTATATAAGATGACTGCTGATTTGGAAATTGGACCTTCAGCATGTAGGATTTAACACTCTCTAGAGAGTGTTAGCAATGGACATTAGATGTACCCATTATGGAATTGCTTGCTTGATAGTGGAGAGAAAGTCCTACAACTTCTCAGGTAACAAAAGTGCTTTTCTTATAAATACATAGGAAAAATATTGAACGGTTTTGATCCAACCATGAGAATTTGAGAGTAGATTAATACACAATATTTCATTTACTATTTATATGCAGAATACATTCAGAATATATTTATGTGTAATTTATACATAAATTTTAATGCACTATTTATACATACAAATATATAAGTTTATACACATATATTTGTATATGAACCTTATACAAAATTTATATTAGATGGAAACCTTGTATTCTAAGTTTTTGAGGATAACGTTCGTTGAATGAAGCCAGAGAAAGAAAACTTTAAAGATTGAAGCCCTTAGGTCAGTATGATGGTACACACAGGCTCAGTAGTAGAGGATCAGGATTTTAAACCCAGCCTCGGTAACACAACTAGTCTAGGTTTGTCCTGAGCTACATGAAACCCTGTCTCAAAATATAAACAATGAACAAAAGACCCAAGCAGTCTATACAAAATCTGTTTAGTTTTACCCTTCTCTTCCTTCCCTCCAAACCTTTCTATGTACTCTTCTTGTTCCCTTTCAAACTTATTGCCTCTTTTTCATTTTTCTATATCCATTCCATATTACATTCTTGGAGTCATCATGCCAGGCTGGTCATTGTTGTGGTTCATAAGCATCATAGTGCTAAGGCCATTGGTTACTTTACCCCCCTGGGATCCTGCACGGCAACTCCTGAGTCTCTCAAAGCCAGTTCTCAAGATGGAGCAGTTGAAGTCAGCAAGGATCCTCTGACCTCTGTGTCAGATCCTCTGGAGCTAGGATCAATGTACATAATATCTTTATCAATAGAAGCTACCTTCAACATTTGGGGGGTGGCCAAGTGTTACAGCAGAAGCCTATAATGTTTCTGGATTCTCTTCCTCAACACTGACCAACAACCCAAAATAGGGCTTTTCATGCCTGGTGTTGGGGGTTCTGTTAGATAGTCTGTGACTCTCGGGGGAGCATTGTTACCTTAGATAGGAAAATTTCATATTTGCTCTGCATGTGTATGTATACACAAATGTATATGTATAATATATAGCTTTCAGTGAACAGATAAAATATGCTACTTTATGACTTTTCAGAATCCTTACTGTTATTTTCTTTTAAAAGATAATTTATATTTTCTTTATGGTATTTTATTTATCCTTTAGTGTGCTAGTCTGCATAAATCTAACAAATTGCCTCTCCAAAGGTATTTTAGGAAATGATATAAGTCATACTGATTTCTAAATATTTAGTGGGGAAATCTGTTTTCAAATAATAATATTGGAATTTTCCCATAGAACCTGCAAGGCTATTTGTGGGGTTTTTGGGTAGTTTCAGTCATCAATAAAAGATTGCATTGATCAATTGATTAACAGTTCTTGTTCCGTATATGTAACCCAGGATTAAATGGGGAAAACAGCCACACCAAGCTAACAGAGTCCTGACTTAGGTGGTTCTTACTTACTTCCTTGTCCCCACTGGATCCTTTCCTTGCTCTGTCTTCACTGATGTTCCGTGAGATGAGAAGCAGCCAATGTCATCACTGGTGTGCAGTCAATGATGTCTCATCCCAGGATGTACTGACACACTATGGAAAGAGAAGCCATAGCCATGACTCCCTTACCACTTATTTAGTTTGGGAAACAATACCAAATTTGTTCTTAAAATGAAACCTTGGGTCCAACACCAATCACAGTATCAATTCAGGATGGAATTTGTTTCATCCTGTCTTTGTGTGCCAATATTCAGTTTTTCAAAAGTCAATTCAAGTCTTTCTTTTCCTTAAGTATGCCAATCCAGAAAACATATATCCTGAACATTTACCTCAACATACATGCGAGTACCGTGCAATGAATTACTTCATCTTTAAATGACTGCAAATGGGATTTTTGTGTTTCCAAAAGGCTATGATTTAGAGACAACTGTGATAAGTCTCTTAGGTAGCAGTCCTGTCTTGATCTTTTAAAAGATGTTTTCTTTAAAAAAGGATTTATTTATTTATTATGTATGCAGTTTTCTGCCTGTATGTATGCCGGTAGGTGAGAGGTGGGCCACAGATCTCATGATGGATGGTTAAACGCTGAGCAACCTCTCCAGTCCCTCCAAAAAGATATTTTCTCAAAGTGGAAATGTTATCTTCTGTATTGATAAGTTTATAAACCATGAGTAAAATTTAAGAACTCTACTTGTTGAACTTTTTCAGGATGAGGTCCAGAGAACTTTTGCTTCTCTTTTTCATTTTTTTAAAATTCTAACCCTGGAGATGATTGAAATGTAGGCCTAATAACCTTTCAATCTCAGCAAATCTATTTGGACATCTTTCTAGTTAAGAAATAGTTACTGTAAAGTTGTCAAAGTTGGTTCATGTAGTGATTGTGTTTCAGATTTTTTAAAAAACATCCTGAGAAACTGTCTCCTAATTTCTTAACTCCAGAGAGACTGGGGATGTGCTGGTGTAAATTTCTACTGTGTGCCTTTCACCACCCTCTCTTCTTCCTTCCTGCTCCCTCTCCCATCCTTCCTTCCTTAAACATGAATGGACAACTTGTCTATTTTAAGACAGTGCTGAGAATTCAAAGTAGAATAGCCCCGGGCTTCAGCTCTGTGGCCATGGCACACTGACGGCACTGTGCTCAGAGGTACACACTGAGACATCACATGGTAAAAGAGTCTTCACTGCTAGAGAAGGCAATCTTTCTGCTTCTTGGTGATGGCAGCATGTACTTTACAAATGTGGTGTGTTCTGCAGGAGTTGTTGAAACCTGAAGCCAGGTAAGGCTGAACTAATGCCCACATCTCAGTGACAACTTCCAGAAAAACAAACTAACTTTCCTGGTAAATTCATGGAGAATATTCAGCTATGATCCATTACAACAAATGATTGCAATTAAATGTGTATGATTTATTAATTTTATGATGTTTTCTAATTAATCTAATTCTGTCCATTTCTGTATAGAACATAAGGTTATATATGATTTCACGTGTTTATAAATGATTGCATATACTATAACTTACAAAGAAGATAATGTTATAAGTGATAGGTTTAATGAGTTAAATTATAGATAAAAGGTAGCAATGTTTTGGAGAGTTAAGTAAATTTTTTTAAGGAAAAGAAACTTCTGGGACAAAAGAAGAAAGTTCTATTTTGCATATATATATATTGCAGTAAATGTCGGGAAAGTACAAGTTGTGTTAGAGTTGCCTTATCTGGTTGTGTACTTGGCCTTTGAAATTGCCTTCTCCCTGGTCTGTGCCATCCCTTATGCAGTGAGCTCGAGGGTAGCAGACACAAGTCTGGCTTCTTCTCAGGCATTGCCCTTATATACTCAGAGTAGACTCAAGGAGACTCACAACTTATAAGTGTTCAATGGCTCTATCACCAAGTGTTCAATGGCTCCATGAGGTGTCTTTCATGGTGTTCTGAATCACTTAGGACAGTCAGAAAGATTTTTTTTTCTACAAAAATAACCAAATGTAAGCTCATTTTCTACTTTTCTGTCATATGTGAGTATATGCTCTTTTATATTGCTATTAAATTTATAGAAATTTCTTTCATTTAAGAGACTCAAGCTAAAGACAAATTGGTTTGAATTTAAGTATTATTTGCTATTAAATATTGGTGAGAGAATGTTTTTCTGTTTACCTTGTAAAAAATATAAAGTTGTCTAAAGACTGATGCTCAATTATATTAATATACATACACACAAAATATGAAATAATGTATAGAGTTTGCATGATTGCAGAGGTTGGTCTTTTGTCACAGAGTTTTGTTTTTGTTTTCTAAAGTATCATACATTGATTTATATATTTTTGCTATTGAACTGTAGTAAAACATGTAGAGAACACTTTCAAATTATTCAATTGTAGTTGTGCTTCAGTGCAAAATAAACATCCTTATTAAAAAAAAAAAAGCATTCAATGAGGAAGAATATAGCCACAATTTGCTTTCCGTAACTTTTTGTCTGTGGGAGGTACAGATTTATCTGAACCTAATGCTTTTAATGTCTCATCTGGGTGTGAACAAAGCAAAAGATAACACTCCTGCACAACATCATTCTTTCTTGGTGTGGTCACCTTTAATAATAGAAACAACGGATGCCTTTCCCAGTGTGCTCATCAGAACCCTTCCAGGAAGCAGGTGTTCGCTCTTATTTTCCTTTGATTTCTTGTACTTATTTATTACATTATATCTTTCAGTTGTGGATATTTTCCTGTAAAGGGGAAATTCCATCCTTCCTGGAATAATAATCTCCTAAATTTTAAATGAACTTTAAAAGAATCTGCTGAAATGATAGAAAACACTCTCTTCTGCATAGTTGTATTTTCACTTTAAATCTATGTAGGGAGAACTTGACAGTTTGTGGAGTTCTTAAGGGTGCATTTATTATATAAAACTAACCCAAGTTCATGTTAAAATGGTAGTCACATTCTCACAAATGTACAAATCTATGGTTATTCATTGACAGTATCATCTCCACAGGCCATTATAGTGAAAGAAGAATTTCTAATAATTTGTCCACTTGTCCTTTCTCATCTCTTCATTCACGCCAAAATGGTTTGTGTCTCTATTAAAGACTTTCACTTTTTCCAAGGGCTTCAAAAGCAAAAGGGCAAGAATAAACCAGTTCTATTTATTTATTTGTTTTTGTGACTTATTTGACATCTTTATTTCTTTTCTTTTTCTTTTTTTTCTTTTTTTGTTTGTTTGTTTGTTTGTTTTTCGAGACAGGGTTTCTCTGTGGTTTTGGAGCCTGTCCTGGAAGTAGCTCTTGTAGACCAGGCTGGTCTCGAACACACAGAGATCCGCCTGCCTCTGCCTCCCAAGTGCTGGGATTAGAGGCGTGCGCCACTATCATATATATACAAGTGCTCTTTTTTTTGTTTTTTGTTTTTCGAGACAGAGTTTGCTCTGTAGCTTTGGTTCCTGTCCTGGAATTAGCTCTTGTAGACCAGGCTGGTCTCAAATTCACAGAGATCCACCTGCCTCTGCCTCCCGAGTGCTGGGATTAAAGGCTTGCGCCACCACTGCCTGGCAGTATATACAAGTACTCTTAAGGGTCCAGACTAATCAGTCTTCTGTAGCGTAAGGTAAGACAGGCCCTTTCTGCCCCAATTCCCATCCAGTCTTTGCTACCTGCCTGCTTACAGCCTTTAAAAACTCACCATGGTTCCCTTTGCCTGCATTTTAACATCAGAAAAATGACAATAATAATGGTATTAGATGGCTTCGTCACCAGGGGTGTTAAATGAGTCTATGTGTGTTCATACTTCTAATTAATGTCTGGTTTTGAGTGACCCATACTCAATGTTAGCGTTGTTGTTACCACTTTCATTTACTCTTTATTTTCAGTTAGTTTAGAGAGTTTTTCTAAACATTCTCTCATTTCCATTTTCATTGCATTACTGTGTTAAACCTTTGCGATATGTTTTAGTCTTTCCTAATTCTTACTTTTGTTGATCTTTTATCAGTAGACATGTCTAATTTGGTATAGTGTATTCCAGAATCTTTGTCAGAAATAGTTCATTCTATGTACTTATTATGTCACAGAAAGCTATACAATTAAAAAGAACTAAAAATAATAATGAACAATTAGGTGTATATTTTCATACAGGTTTACCTCACTATGTATATGGGGTACACAAAAAGTTTTGCCACTGAGGGATGAAAATTATCTCCCTTAAAGCAATTAAACCTCATCACGTGATTAGCCATAGAGATGGTTAATCTTGGTTGTCAACTTGACACACCTTGGCAATAAAAACCTTAGTCTATATGCCTCTACCAGACTGGCCTGTGGAAATGTCTGTTGAATAGTTTCTTGATTGTTAATTGATGTAGGAGGGCCCAGCTAACTGAGGATAGAGCTACATCTGGGTATGTAATCCTAGGCATATCAGAAACCTAGCTGAGGAAATCAAAATGGGCAAGCCAATAAGCATCTTCCCTTTTTATCCCTACCTCCACTCCTGTTTGAATTCCTGCCCTAATTCCTCTAAATTGGTCGCTCTCAAACTGACCCCTTTTTGGGTATGAATGACTCTTTCACAGAGGCTGCCTAAAACCATCAGGAAACACAGATATATGCACTAAGATTCATAGAAAAAATGAGAGTTATGAAGTAACAATGAAAATAATTTTATGGTTGGGGTCACCACAATGCAAGGAATTATATTCTAGTGTCCTGCATTAGGAAGTAGAGAACCACTCCTCTAAATGATGGGCTGTTATCGGGATGTGTAAGTCAAATAGACCCTTATCCCAAGTTGGTTTTGGTTATTATGTTCATCACAGCAACAGAAAGCAGAGTCGAACAAACATATTGTTGCTACCTCATGCTTTTTTTGAAGTTGTTGGAGTATGTAACATTCCAGTTTAAGCCCACAACATAATATATGTAGTAATATGATTTTCTTTCAGGAAGATGACATGTGGGTATTATTCCCTTGCACACCCTCCCACTCTTGGGAGTTCTTTCTCAGTTTTACTTAATAAATCTATGTTTATTCTGCTCAAAAATTAAAGAAAAGAGCCTATGTGTTTCGTATGAAATGGTATGCCTGGTTCTTTGTTTCTTTTTCTTTTAAACAAAGTGTTTTTGTGCAAATCTATTCCTTACAAAAACATTTACAGTTTTGAGGGTATGTTTTCCTCAGCTACATCTTCTGTTAATAGATTGTGATTCTAAACATGGCATTTGTTCCTGTTTCATCCTAAGGTGTCAGGAATATTTGATGCCATTCTTTGAGCTTAGATGAATTATAAAGTTCTGTATCATGGGTTTTTAAAAATCAGCTTCTGTCTCTACCTTGTTACTGGAGAGCCATGGAGCACTTGCTGTGCTGACAGTGAGTGCTGTGTGATTTTCTCCCACATTGGGGATCCCCTAATAAGTTGCTCGTCCCATTTACACTTCATTGTCATTGTTTGCTCCTACATGGATGCTGGCAGAACCCAGTGTAAACAATTTGTCTTGTCATGACTGTGGTGAGAACTAACTTTGTAGTCTGTCTATGCTTATCTTAACCTGATGAAGCCATTACATCATTCTTTTCTCATGCCCCATCTTATATGTCTCTTGAAATATTATATACTTTCACACTCCAGCTAAACGACATCCCTACTATGAAATCACCCTGATTTTATTCACCCCTGCCCTCCTCACAAGTCACAAAGCTTATTATTATTATTATTATTATTATTATTATTATTATTATTTCATATATGTTTTATGTATCTTGTGTAGCACTTACATTCTGCTTCAATTTTGGATCTTTGTGAACATGTTTTATTTCAGCGTACATTATCTTTTTGAGTGAAAGATTGCATTTGCTCACCAGCTATAAATACATTGGAGTTGAATCTTACATACGCTTTGTTTTAAAGTCAATATTTAAAGTTAAAATTATACACTGCCAAAAATGTCCTGAAAAGATCTTAAGGCAATAGAGAGCAGGTATTTTGCATTATTTATGCTCCACCCTGGGGACTGATATTTAGTCTCTCAAGAAAGTGCACTCGAAGTTTACTTTCTGTACTACATCAACTCACTTTCTTCACTTTAGCCACAGATGAAGTAACTGGCTTGACTTGAGAGGCTGCGTTGTATGAAATGATCCATGTGTCATTAAACACGAAAATCAAATGCAGCTTGGAGGGATGCTCAGACTATGAGAACTGAGAATGAATAAGAATACTTTATTTTATTTTTTTTTAAAAATCTTAATGTTACGTGATCCAGAGGCCCGCTTTCTATCAGTGGTGGACTGCTTATCTGTCATGGCTGAGGCTTTTGCTTGATCACCAGAGAAGAGAATTTCTCTTAAATTCTGTCTAGCCACTTAGTGACCAAGAAATGTGGTTTTTCAAGTTCTACAAGATTTCAGACAAACATATAGATTGATACGCACAGGCATAGATGGAAGCGTTAGCTGAAAAATAAATAACCAGCTGACATACTAGTTTAATTCCTGCATGGCTATTTGATGAAAGGATGTAGAGACTCAATTCGAGTCCGTCGCTGAAGACATTACCATGCTAAAAGTTCAGCTTTTTCCTCAAACAGACTTCCATTCAAGTCCAGGCTCTGCATCTGCATGACCGAAAACTTGAAACACTGGCTTAAGGTTTGTTGAGCATCGGCTTTCACACAAGTTAACGGAGATTAAAATGAATATCTATCCTCCAGAGTCTGAAATGTGACCTGTAAGGTTTACTTAGAGTAGATACCCCATAGTGTGACCATTAGTATCCTTGTTAATTGTTAAATTCACAAAGTAAATATTTAAGACTAGGAGTATGACTTTATTGAGAGATTAGTAGGAGTCACTTTGCTGCCTTTGAATGGCATTCCAACATGAAATGCTTGGTTATTTATTTGGATCTGGGTTGAAACGCTTGGCTGTTTTAAGGCAGTTCTGGGAAGGGGAAGAAGAGAGCTTCTTTGAATGATTTTTGAAAACGGAGTTCTGAATTGGGTCTTTCAGGAATAAGTGACTTCTTTGCCCGTTTTCCACAAATTTACATTAGTAAACACCCTTGGAGCTGATGCACTTTAAGCAACATCTTATTCATCGGTTTTTAAAAGTGCGGCATTTAATTCCCACGCCCCTTTCATCTTTCCTTTTTGGATGCCTTTTAAAAAATACTATTTTTACATTTTTTCCTTCTGTATCCCATTTCACTTTTTCCAGTATCATAAGACTTTGAAAATTGACCTTTTATCAGACACTTCACTCTCTGACAAGCGCTGAGCTCCTTAAGATCTTAATTCTCCTACTGATTCTGTGGCAAATGGTACAACGTTCTGCTGTTCTCTTGTCAAAAAACTAAGACATGAGGGGGGATGAAATAGTTTTTCCAGATTCTTTCTGCCAAGGGCTGTGAGTGGGACATGGACCAGGCAGCTGGGTTTCGGGAATTTCAACCTTCACTGCTAGAGACACTGGCTGGCTTTCATGGAAGATTTTGAATAGTTGCTACTTTGGTTTTCTATGTGTACGTTGTTTTATATTGTTCTGATTCAGGTAACTATTTGTTTCATTTATAGTTTTGTTATTTCCTTCAAGGCAGAAATTTGTTTTTCTGAATGCACCCACCTCCCGCTGTCCCACGTGGTACACCCTCGTCTAATGTCATTGGCTCAACTCCTGGGAAGTCCTCAGCCTCCAAACCCCTGCTGTGGATGTCCAATGCCTGACACAGTCTCTTTACTCCTGTATTTCATTTAAATGCTCTTCTCCTTTCAGCCAGTTCCAAGATGCTATTTGCCTCTGCTAAGAATTTCCTCCCGCTACTTGGACCTTCTGTTCTGCAGATTGTTCCTTGGCAAAGCTGAGAAGTTATTGCCAAATGTCTTTTTTCACTGACGCTTGTTTTTCACTGTCTGGAAACCTGACAGGGCTTCCTCTGTTTTTCCACATTCCTCCTCAGGTTTTGCCCCACCCTCCTGGAACACCTTCTCCAGATTATCTTCCCTTTTCTCTCAGCTTCATCCAGCTGCACCTTCAGAAAGTCTGCTTGTTCTGAGTGTATCAGTCATTGGACCCTTCCGTTTGTCTTTTCCCATCACCTCTGGTATATCACTCTGTGGGAAAAAGTCTTCTTATGAAAACAAATATTTACACATATTGGATAGCTATGAAAATATATTTAATTATTATTTTGTCATATCTCCTTTTTATTATGCTTAATAACTGTGTGTATTAGATTTCCAAGAACCTTGCAGTAAAGCTGTGCTTTTGTGTCTAAGGAATATGCAGTTAATTTTATTCTGATGCTATGATTTGCCTTATAAATCATATAAGAATCAGTGTGGAGAGAAGACACCAGGATCAGCAGGAAGAAAATTCAGGTCTTTGATGTTCTTGTTTTTCTTGTCATCTTGACCTTGGCTTCTCAGTCACATGTTCAGTCCTCGGCTTCAGTGTTTGTCCAATGGAGAATGGTATGACACTAGGGGATGTGTCTGACCAGAGAGGAAAGGCATGTGTGCATGTTTACAAAGTATAAACATGTATGCCGCAAGTACATATTGTTATTTCATTGGCTCTCAAAGCTTCCAAATAAAAGTTTCCCAACAAGTAAAATATAACAGAGCAATACATGATAGATCAATATAACTCTTTCAGTTCACTTTTGTATTGGGCATCTGCTCTGTCCCAAATACTGAAAGCTGAACTCTGGGTTTTAAGGAAGGACTAGTATGTGTTACTGGGAACATGGGTGGCTATTAACCCAAATATCATAATCCAAAAGTAATATCTGTATGAGCAGTTCAGATTCCTCCCAGGGGATGGGTGTTGCAGAGTGATTTGTCCAGGAAGCACAGTGGTTCATGAGTGCACGCAACAGCATTTGTTAGTATGGGCGAATTTCTGCCTGGGAACTCTGCTTTCTTCTGTGATGCACTGTCTACTCTCACAGATAGGTGTTTCAAGATACCATATCTATCCTTAGGTCTGATTATATATGAGATTCATTTATAATTCACAATTTTAAATACCCCTCTAGAAACCCACATAAAAATCATTGAGAGCATTATTAAAATGGTCTATCTTCCTATTTTATTTAATTTCCTTCTGCAAAATGATGCACTAATTTACCAGCTCAGGTTATTAATTAATAAAGGCTTTGCATAAAGAAAATGTGGAGAACCAACCAGATTTTTCATTTGAATGGTGAGTTTGAATTGGCAGTGGCATATACACATTCCTTGATTTTTCTTTTTACTGTGTTTACTTCCTGAGTCCTGGAATAAAACATTGTTTTGTGTTGTATGGATTTATTTTAGTCATATCATCAGACTGACATTGCTTCACCACTGTGTCTTCCTTATCAGGAAAAGATATTTATCACTTGTATCTCCTTTTTTCCTAATTTTAGAGTTGCCTTTTTTCTCTCTATGCAATTATTCTTTATAACCCTTCTCCAGATACTAGGATAAACAGTACGTTTTCTCCAAAGTGTGTACGTTGTTAATAATTCACAGATAAACTCTTTGTCCATCAGCTTGTTGCTCAGCCAGGCTATGCTTGTTTAGTGCTCTAATCTTTCATCACAAATCATCTTTCTCTGCATCTTAATCATTCTTTCCTCCTCCCTCTGAACTCCTTCCAGTTTCTCTGCACCTCTGGGATAACGCGGTGCCACTTCTGAACACCAGGTGCAGCCCTACCATTCCTGCTTAGGAGGGAGGGTCCCATTACCTCCAGTGCTGCTGCAAGGCTTGAGACTTCTTGTTCCCAGAGGTACTCATTAGAGAGGATGCCTGTCTCTACAGGTAGGACTAAGCATGACTGCAACACTCTTCTCTCGACTTGCCTTCCGGCTAATCCCTTTTCCAGAGTGGAAATCTCAACTCAATTCCTAATCACTTACTCCGTCTCCTCCTCCCCCTCCTCCCCTTCCCTGTATGATATTTTTATTTATTTATACTTCCTGACTCAAATAGATGTAACTCTGGTCATTCCCAGTCATTTATCTTGATCCAGTGCCAATGTCTTCTAAGTACTACAGTTCCGCCCTTCTGATAATAACCATCTTTCCACTCTGCCCACACACCACACTTTGTAGGCTTATCAACTTCATTTGTTCCTAGCTTTGTGTGTGTGTCTCTGTGTGTGTGTGTAGTGTGTGCACATGTGTGTATGTTTTAAACAAACAAGTACGTGGTTTGGCTTTATAATATTATACTTGAAACTCTCTATCAAAATTGCTCAGATAATTGGGCTGCAAATTATTTGCTGTTTGAAATAGTAACTGTTCATATTTTATTCATAAATGATATCATTCACGGAAAGATAAGATTTGTATGACACTTCTAAAATAAACAGTGTGTAAGTATGGCTTGTGGTTTGTAGCTTTTGGACACCAGATTGTCATTCTTGCATTCTTCCTCTTCTATCCTCCCCTTCCTAGTTTTTTCTTCAAGTCTTATGTTTACTGAGACTTTTCAAGTCTCCATGTAGTGATAAAGAATGAATGTAGCACCTGTGTTTTCTATCTTGCTCCCAAATGATCGGTTTTATAGCTAAAATGAAGCACAACCCTTCCATCACTTGTGATCTTATTTGGGACAAGAGCCGAGCGTAACAAAATGATACTTAAACGACAATAAGACAGCATTTGGTTCTTGAAGGAAAGATTATACTTCAATAAAGTCCGAGAGCAGGTTGAGAAAGACCTTTGAAGCCTGAAATGTTTTTCGCTCTGACAGATGAATCACTTTGCTCTCCCAGCAGTGCCAGAGGAGTTTACGTGGAGAACGCACGTTGGTTTCCCTGGCCACCCAGACCCGAATAATCACACAAAACTGTATTAGCTGCATCACTGTTTGAACAATGGCTTAGGAATATTCCTAGCTAATTCTTACATCTTAAATTAACCAATTTCTATTAATCCGTATAACGCCACAAGGTTGTGGCTTGCTGGGACGGTTGTGGAGTATTTCTCCTTTGGTAGCTACATAGCATCTGCTGACTCTGCCTTCATTCTCTCTACATTCGGCTTAGTTTTCCCACCTACGATCCATTAGGCCCTTCCATATGCCAAAGCAACTTCTTTATTAACCAATGATAACAAAACGTATTCAAAGCATACAGAGAGGAATCCTAATTAGTGAAGTCCTACTAAAGCACCTTCAACACTGAATGTGGTTTCTGCGTAACTGTAAGTCTGAAGTAAAGGAGGATAGAAAGGAGCTAGGAAAGTATTGCGATGTTGTTTCAGGAGCTCCTTCCGGTCTAGAGATGAGGAAATAAAGGCATACGAGGATGAGAGTTTGGAGGAAAATTTGACTCTTGTCCTATAGTCTAGGTTCCAACTTTAAAATTGGTGATTTGTAAAAAGTGGTTTGATTGAGTCTTACCACCTTGAGAAGTTTCATAGTAAATCAGGTCACCTGGTCATCCTCTGTGACTTTCCAAATGGACCATTTCGGAAGGGTAGCAGGAAAACCTACAACTTTAACAATCCACATATTTGCTTTATATACTTATAGCTTATTATAGAATTTGGAGCTAAAAGATAGTTACTAACAAAACAATCAAATGTTATGGTAAGTAGGGGGAAAGAAGGACATAAGAGGAGATTTCTGATTTGAATGTGGGGTCTGGCAGAAAAGATCTGGCTCCAGGATGAAGGTGAAGAGAAGGAGAAGTGCACACTGCAGACACGCAGGAGATCAGGAATGAAGGAATGAAGCACAAGTGGATGTTGATAGAGCCATAGATGATGGTTCTCTGATCTTATTTAAAAAATAAAAGGCTAAATGGTAACTAACACAAATCGCTGCATCCCAGGAGACTGAGGTAAAGTGCTGAGCACCAAATACTGCACAAGTGGCTGAGCTCTGGCCAGCACAACCCCATCAGTCCATAACCTCTGTTTTCTCCAGTTATGTGGATGTGCAGGGACAAAATTTGACCCTTTGTCTGCTGATAAGTCACAGAAAATAGATATTAGATGAGAAACTGAACGGTAGCTTAGGACTTATTAGAAGAGATCAACATCAAGCTGTGAGAATGAGCACTCTATGTCTGTTATATGCAGGAATAGGTTGTTTAAAAACAAAGGCTTAAATATGAAGACTGAGAGTCTGTTTAGAGATAGAAAATCACACAAAACACAAAAGAAACACTTAATGTATCTTTTCAGGAGCTTATTCTCATTTGGAGAATAATTCACCATTTCCAAAGTAATTTGGTTATTCTTATCCTGCTCTCCTGGAATTTTTTTTGTTGTTTTTTTGGTTTTTTTTTGCAATATTTTACAATACTGTGTAAATTTTTAGCTTTTCTTATGTGAACAGACTCTGTTTACCGACTACCAAGAGGTTAGTATGACTTTGTAAACTTAAGGAACTGTGAACCACAATGTAACACTATGAAAAGGAGAATGCAAAATCTAAGATTTTTTTTTTTTCAATCAGCTGAAATGGCAGGTCTATGCTAGGGACAGTGAGGCTTTTCTATATTATTCTTTCAGAGTGGATTTATTCACAAAATGTGTTAGCCTCTCTGAACAGTGACCTACTGTGTTTATCTTTATAAAGAATAAAATAAACCATTATTCAGAAGCACTTCCATTTGGGAGCTGTAGTGCCAAGTGTTAATGGAATTGCTATTCTACACAAAATCCATTTAGAACCCTTCTTGACCCAGTGTGCTCTTGTGGGAATACCCATGAAGCTTTCAGAGACTATACAATGTTCACTTGGTGTGTCTACTCTCATCTTAATGTCTGCCAGGCAGGCCGGTCCTTCACCAGTCAGTGTTTGGTGCACATCTACGCAATCAGTGTGGGTCACTTATAACTACTCACCATGGAGAGAAAAGTAAATTTCTCACCAACAGTGACAACTGTTCCTAAGTAGTGTGCATTCTAGAAATGTATCTATGTCCCATGGGAATTTAGGCAAAGCCATAGGTCTTAAAGAGATTTGACATTCTCAAGAGAGACCTTTTTTGCAATTACTTATTATGGAAAATACAAATATTTAATTAGGTTGTTAAACAAATTTCTTACACTCTTTAGAATACAGTGGATTCCCTACCATCTTCATAAAGACTCCTCTCACTGGCATCTGAAATATTATCTTAAAATTTATGTTGTCTACTATTAAAATTTCATAGCCCACACATTTAGGTCTAAAAATCCATATGCACACATGCACATACGCACTAGATGATTAAAAGCTACTGATTTTTCAGGTGTAAATTCAAAATAATTAGGCTCAGAACAAGAATTAATACAAAGAGCCTTATGTAACATCAAGTCATATTGTTTATTCAGAGTTTTAACAGCCGAGCCTTTCATTTCTACAGGTTAAGGTGACAGGGTTCTTCATAGAACTCTAGGGTGTTTTACTCATTACTTTATGAGAGTTTCAGAAATTACTCCAGTAAGATTGAATGTTCTCATAATTTTATTTTCTTCAGCTAACCTTAACTATAAATATATATCTACAATAAAATAAAACATATATAACTATAGTATTCCAACTCCAGAAGGTCATTACTCTATTATTATTTCATTCCTTTAAAAGTAATAAAGTTGCACCTCAGCTACTATATGGGATTCGTTTAAAAATGATTAATTAGTATGACCCTCTGTACCCTCTTAATGAATCCCGTTTCTCCAGAATTCATGTATTCGCACATGCTGCCTTCTTGTCAGAAATGAACAACATTTTGTTAAGACTATTGTAGCAATGTAGTATGCACCTGAGACAAAGACAATAGATATCAATTATCACAGCAAAAAGACTAAACTTAAACCGTCTCCTAGGGCTTGAATGCAATGGCTCAGCATTTAGAGCAGAAGTCTTCCAGTTTCTGCAGGGATCTAGGCTCAGTTCCTAGCATTTACATGCAGCTCACACTGTCCTCACTTCCATTTTCAGGAAATTTACTGCGCTGTTCTGGTTAACATGGGCACAAGACATACACATCTAGAACATACATACATGTAGACAAAATGCTAATACATATACAGTAATACAACCAAACCTAAAAATAGTCCATATTACAGTGAGCACTACATTTAAGCGTTTACTACATTTGAACTGAACATGTTTTCAAGTAAATGGATGAGCAGAAAGATGCATATTTGGTATTACTACTCTCTTATAGCAATATACTTTTAATTGTAATACAAAGTAAAGGGGCTTGGATTTTTGGAAAGATTTTGTTTTGCTCACAAATGTTGGGAAAGGTAGTATGGCTATGTGGTTTTTATGGATCAGAAAGTAAAGACTCACATTGCCAAACCTGACTTCTTGAGTTTGAGCCTTGGCTACATGATGGAAGGAAAGAAAGATCTCTTGCAAGTTATTCTCTGACCTGGCATGCCCACCATAGTTCACAAGTGGTGCCCTTACAATCACACAAACTAAATAAGCACTAGTTTATAAAAATATGTGAAAATGTTGGTTATAAGTACCCTTTTACAGGTTCTATATGAATGCTTACTGCACATTTTATCTTTTCTGTATCATGGACTTTTTATGATAAGAAAGATTTTTGCACCATTTTAAAGTCAGTTATCCTGATAAGATGGGAGGTGACAGAAATAAGGTGGTACAAATCTGTACCAGAAAAATACAAGATAGTCTGTTCTTCTTAAAATAAATACTCTTTACAATTTAAAATAATTTAATTTAGGTTTTAGCCAAATGCCTTTCAATTTACACACTTTTCTTTAAAAAAAGGTTTTACCCTTTTCACTAGATTACGTGTTCAATCCTAATTACTTTTTATGGTTGTCTATTATGTAGGACTAACCTAAAGTTATCACCTTATGTTGTAATGTTGTCAAAGGGCTTATTCTTCTTCCCAGGGCTCTCTGGAGCCTCCATGAAGTGCTCTTTATGCTATACTCCAGCTCCCCAGGAGAAGGGAAACAATCCTACTGCTGTATTTCAAACCATTGACATCCTGGCCATGACTTCATTTGCAATAAAAATCACAAACTGTGCAAATGCATTTTATAACTCCCCGCTTTTTTTTTTTTTTAAGTTTTTGTAAGAAAATGTCTGGTCGACTTTGTATTGAGAAAGTCATATACTCTCCACATAGTGGAGGCTGTATGTGATTGAACAGAACATCAAAAGTACTTCCAACAGCTCATTCCTGGAGTTTTCCTTCCATTGAAATCTCCTTGCTTTATTCCCTCGTATTCTTTCAGGAAAATATTTAACCATTCTATTGAAAGGCACGTGCTATATTTACTATAAATTATTATTTAACTAATGTAATGTCCAGTCAGCCTTAAGAAAACACATGTGAACAGAAAATGACATTAGCTTTTCTCTGACATGTGTAACCTTGAAGCATCCTTCTGATCAGCAGGCACAGATGTCTGGAACACTGAGAGTTACAAAGGATCAGGAGGCTGGCACCGCGGAGTAGAAAAAAGAATATGTATTTCTCTGAAAATATTTTGACTGAACTACCAAATTCCCAGACATTTGGCTAAACATTTCTCTGGGTGTATCTGTGAGGGTTTTTGTGCTTTAAGATTAACGTTTTGATCAATAGACTAAGCAGAACACATTGCCCTCTCAAATGTAGAAGGATTCATGCATCTATCTGAAGATCTAGGAGAACAAAAAGTCAGACACACCATGAGCAAGACGGAATTTCATCCTGTCTGAATCACTTGAGCTGTAATATTTATACACATAATTTCTTATTCTTTCTCCAATATACTTGAACTGAACCATCTCATTTGTCTATGGAACCTGCATAGATTAAAGTAGAACCATATTTTGTCTTCTTGATCACAAGCCATCTGACTAGGACTGATCTACATTTCTGTTCTTCTGAATGTGAGCTGCTGACTTAAATAGCTGTCCACTGTCAGTTCTGCTGAGTGTCTGGCTAGCAAATGCCAAGTCCAGGAAATCTCATCAATCTCCATAGTACCATGAGCCAGCACACTGAAGCAACCCTCTATTTTCTCTCTTTCTTTCAGTACATAGTCAAATAAACATCCACTTGTTTCTCTGGAGAAACCTGGCTATGGTCTGTGATATGGAAACAGACCCAATATGATTTGCAGCACAATTTTGGTTGATCTGTGTCCATATCTCATGTGAAGTTTTTCTCAATATGATCACTCCAAGAAACCATGAACACAAATAATAACTCAGTCTTTGCCGGATGACTTCACTGATTATTTGAAACAGTCAATTTATAACACAAAGTGGTTATAATGTTCCTTTGGCTTTTTAAACCATAAACATGAAGTGTTGTTACTACGTGCAAAACCACCTGGATATAGTTCCCTAAATACCAAACTGAATGGCCCTTAACTTCTTGACAATGCCTAGTTGTTTACAGTGGAAGAGTTCCCTTGTCTAGGCCTCTAGACTTTCACTGACATCTCTGTGAAAGTTGGAGATCAAAAACTATGATCTCCCATCTTGTTTACAGGATAAGAAAATATACCATAACATGTACATGATAAATTTTAATCATGACATACATTGACATGTTTTGTAAAACATAGTAGCCTGGGTAGGTGTTATGCTAATGGGATTATCTATATAGATTTGAAAATATATTTCAACTACATAGCTTTTGTAGTTTTCTATTGTTACCATAATATTACCAGATATAGGAAATTAGTACTGTATGCCCTGTCAGTTTTATGTTTTTACAGTGTCTCAAAGGCACAGAATTATTATCAGTTTTCTTTCATTGTAAGGTTGTGATTAAGCTTCGGATATTTTATTTAGACTGAGGTCATTTTCACATTAGCAAATTTGCCTTGCATATACCATATAAAAATTTGTATTCAAATTTGGTCAAAAATAAATTTACACATATTGTATATCAAACCTCTTAACTTGGTGATATAATATCAAATTTAGAGACAGAAGCCTGTTTTTCTGTCCTTTGTGACAGAGAATGACCCATCACTTGAAATTTTGTTTGTTTTCTAATAATAAATGAAAAGAAAATCAGCTTTAACTTGTTGCAGTGAAATTGGTTTGGCAAACACTTGAGTTAGACAAAACTTCTAAGATTTAAGGGTTCTTTCTCTGAATAAATAAATGAATGCCCTAAGATGTAGGTACATGTGTAAAACAAAATAAGGGAGGGATTAAAGTCACACTGAGCTGTTAATAAATCACAGGGGACTGGAAATGTATAAAGTGACTATGAAAGCAATGTGTATAAGGTCAGAAATATGTACCTACCTTTTGTATATTCAGGTACAGACTCCATAAGATAAGGCAACAGTATGTGAGAAAAGAAGCAGACATGTCAAGTCTTACAACACAGTAACAAGAGAAATTGTGTGTGAGCAAGAACCATGAGTTATTTTATCAAGTAAAACAAAATAAAACAGCTTTCAGTTTTTATAGACATTCTAAAAGTTTGGAAATTCTTGGATGGACTTTTAATTTCCCAGTACCTTTTTTTAAAAAAAATTTAAATGTAATACAAAGCTTTTGATTTTCTTGAATGCTTCAGTCAGTGTGATGAAACCAAAAAAATAAAAAAAAAAAAAGGTTACTGCTTCTAACTGCAGTGGCACAAGATGTTTTCAGGATACTGAAAACATAGTTATTATATGAGCCATAATAAACTAAAGACTGAATATGTGTTTTGTAGCTCTCTGTATGTCTGTCTCTCGCGTTCTGTTTCTTTCTTTCTCTTTCTGTCTCTCTCTCTCTCTCAACACACACACACACACTCAGAGACATGCATGTATGCATACACACACATCAGTATTACAGTCTAACTTTTTATCTTCAGTAGAGAAACCTACTCATATCTCAAGAGAAACTTTGCTAATTATTATATATTTTCAACAATGAATCAATTTTGTTTTATTGAGGCTATCACTCTACTTTTGCTTGCTTTGTTTTGTTTTAATCTTGTCTATATAAAATGTTTTTAAATTACATATACATGCATAAACTTAGGAACATTTAAGATATCTTCAAAAATGAATAAAGGAATCAACATTCATGCCATAGGACAAGAAAAAAATAAAATCTGATTTTAAATAACACTTTGTCACAAGTTGGTTTAGTAGAGTTTCTGCAAAAGTCTCTTTTGTGCTTAACATTGCTTCCAGGCTCCAATTCCAAGTTATTTGTGTTTGTGTGACTGTCTGGAAACACAGTTGTAATCAGAGTGCTATTTAAACATTATATAGATTAGCAACTGAAGAACATTCAAGATGCATAGTATGTTTTTATATGTTATGTGTTAGTCAAGTAGTTTAAAACTTTAGAATCATTGTTTGATGAGATATTTTATTTGTCTCACACATATAATGAAAAGAATTTAGAGGAATAAAAATAACACACTTCATGTACGGGCAAAGTCGGTGTACGACAGGTCAGCCCTGGGCTTTTTCCAATGGAACGGTAATCATGCCACTACAATGAGGACATTGTTGTCCCCGATTTTACCTACCTGGTGCACTCATACATTAACACAGAGAGGGCCAACACGGAAAAGCCTAGTGACTATAAACTTCTGGCCATAAATCTAGCAAGGGCTGCAAATAGAGGAGTGCAAGAAGACATCAAACTGGGCATCAGAATTAAGGTAGGGGTTGAGTCAATGAGCAGACATTTCTCTTTTATTTTCACAAGGATAAAAAGAAAGGATTTAGAGAACTTTAAAAATGGTTTTTCAGTTCTCAGTGTTCAGCAGTTGAGTAATTTGCTTCCGTGGCATAAGCAGACCAACATCAAAGTACCAAATAGCTTAGTAAATAGTGATGTCTTGATAACTTACTGAAAAAAAAAACACTATATTTTAATTGATTCTTAAATTATGATCCACATACTAACAAGGTGCGTGTATCTGTGAGAAATGGTGCAGCAGCTTACATCTTGGATCAGAAGGAAGACTGTGAACCTCATGACCTGCTCAAATAGACGCCCAGGTTTCATCATATCCCCTGCTGAGAAGACAGCTCCGCACAGTTAGGATGACCTGGCAAGCAATGTGGTACTCACTGATGTGGAAACTGAGTTAGCCTGACCAGTTCACACAGTGTCTGACCAATGTCCAACTTTGTTTTTAACTGAAACACTTAAAGTACCTCCTTGGACACCTAACAAAATCACTCATCAGCACTGAGCTGCCTTTTGCGTTCAGTTTTAGATTCACAATGTAGACTATTCACTGCCACACTGACTTAAGGACCTGATTCCTAAACTTGGGAAACCAGAAGGCCCATGACAGCAGAAGTACATGGGTAACACTGTAAAGCAAACATACAAGATCCAAATCTTAATGTTTATTCTTGGTAATTTTTCACTTTTCTGAGTCAAATTAAAAAACTATTTCTCAGAATATACAATATAATAATCTCTTATTCCAGGGTAGGTGGGAATGTGGACACACTGTGCAAGTTGCTGGGGAAGAGGCAAGCATAATTATAATATATATTGTATGAAAAATTTTTCAGTGAAAATTACATACAATAAAGAGAAACTTGATGTTAACCTAGTAACAGCCCACAGGGATGGTACAGAGGTACAGTCATCATGTCTTCTGATGATGGAACCTATGGACTTTTAAGATTTAAACTGAATTTCCCCCTACTTTCTGGATTCATGGCTCTCTCAGGTCAGTTCCCTTTGTTAGCAGTCAGAATGAGATGTATTTCATTGAAAGGAGGGTTTACTTTCTCATGAGTGTGACCTTACAGTGCTCCAAAGGAGGGGTTTTGAGTGAGCTTCCATTTGATCTTATTTTCACACTGCAGTAACCAGTTAACTGTACAAACACCATTTCACCTTAAAAACCACTCTTATACACAATCGAAATGTGTATTTGCTCTTATCTCAAGACCTTGGTAAAATTTCACATAAATTAATAAGAGAATGCAAATATGAGAGTTTTTAAAAAGCAGTGTTTGCTATCTACTGCTTGTTCAATAAGCCATGAACCCTAGGAGCACACACATTGAAAACTCAGAATATAAAACCAAAGTAAGTTAAATTGATAAATAATCAAGAAAATCAGTTGACTTTTTTTTATTGAAAAAATTTCCGCCTCCTCCCAGCCTCCCATTTCCCTCTCTCTCCCCCTCTCCCTACTCCTTCCCCCTCCCCCCATTCCTCTCCCCCTCCAACCACTCCTTTCCCCCTCCCTCTCCAGTCTGAAGAGCAGTCCTGGGTCCTCCCCCCTCCATCCAGGTCTAGGAAGGTGAGCATCCAAACAGGCTAGGCTCCCACAAAGCCAGTTCATGCAGTAGTATCAAAACCCAGTGCCATTGTCCTTGGCTTCTCATCAGCCCTCATTGTCCGCCGTGTTCAGAGAGTCCGGTTTTATCCCATGCTTTTTCAGTCCCAATCCAGCTGGCCTTGGTGAGCTCCCAATAGATCAGCCCCGCTGTCTCAGTGGGTGGGTGCACCCCTCGTGGTACTGACTTCCTTGCTCATGTTCTCCCTCCTTCTGCTCCTCATTTGAACCTTGGGAGCTCAGTATGGTGTTCCAATGTGGGTCTCTGTCTCTATCTCCATCCATCGCCAGATGAAGGTTCTATGGTGATATGCAAGATATTCATCAGTATGGCTTTAGGATAGGGATATTTCAGGTTCCCTCTCCTCAGTTGCCCAAGGAACTAACTGGGGACATCTCCCTGGACACCTGGGAGCCCCTCTAGAGTCAAGTCTCTTGCCAACCCTAAGATGGCTCCGGGTGAGCTTGGGATCAAGGAAGGGTGGATATGGGAGCAGTTGACTTTTAGGTATAAAAAAATAAATGGGACGGCAGAAAATTCTGTACAAAAGTTTCAAAATATTTTAGATAATAAACAATTCTGATAATTATTAACACTCAATTATTAACTCTCAATGACATCCTTATGACCTTAGATTCAAAATTTTGAGATTCATTTACCCCACATACTCATTATAAACTGGACTCATAATGGTCTACCTTGCTCATACGTGTCCGGATCATTAAATAGCTAAGCCATGACCCCCGCTACAATGGGACACTAGCTCATTTTGTTTCCAGGGGTATTTAGTTTCATTTAGTTTTTAAATTTAAATCTTTTTCACCAACCCAGGCAGTAGATGGCTGAGGTGATGGAACTCAGCACCCAGGTCTGGAGAGATGGCTCAGTGATCAAGAGCACCTGCTGCTTTTTAAGAAAATCTACCACATCTTGCCTCCCAAAACCCACTTGCTGGCTGGAAAACATCTTTCTTTCCAGTACAGGGGTGTTTGACACTGTCTTCTCACCTATGAAGGAGCCATGACACACACAGTGCACATACATACATGCAGGACAAACATTCACACACATAAAATAGAGCAGACCTTTCAGGTGAAAAGAAAAATTCTCAGCACTATTACCAATTTACCAAAAGGATGGTGTGTCTATGGTATTGGGATATCTGTAAAAAGACTTCCCCAAGTCTGCTTATATGAATGAGCTTCATATGACCAAAGGGCCTCTGGGGTTAGCAAGGACGTTTTACATGCTTTCTGAGTCTCAGACTTGTGAACTCATAACACAAAGCAAAGAAAACCATCAATTATTCATTGCGTGGTGAATAAATAATATACAGTGATTTGAAAAAAGGGAATAACTCATATAAAATTAAAATAGAAAAAAAATTGACTTACTTTTCAATTTTCACCTAATCTGACAACCCATATGTTAGAATTATGTATGTATATTGGTACATACATATGCATATATAAATATACATGGGTGTATGCATATATTTGCATAATTTAATTCTAAACTGACTGCTGCATTCTTTATTTCACATGTGTTATAAAATGTTTTCTGTAGTTAGAGGCATGTCTATAGGTAGAGATGTATATGCAGTTAGAGATAGAGATGATCTAGGTAGATGCCATCTCTTCCTCAGGAGCACCTCTGTGAGTGAGCAGTGTTAATGCTGGGTTACACTGAAATGCACCTGCTCACCAAGGACTGAACTCAGTTCTGTCCTCCTTCCTCTTAGTTCATCTGCATTGCTTTGCCGGTGTGTTTCTTTAGTGCTGCCCACTTCAGCTGCAAGTCTTTTGAATTTCCCACAGAAGTACACTGATATCCTGAGTATTTCCAGTGATTTTATAGGCTGCTATGGGTCTGGAGAGATGACTCAGTGGTGAAGAGCACTGCCTGTTCTTCATGAGTTCAATTCCCAGCAACCATATGGTGGTTCACAATCATCTTTAATGAGATCTGGTGCCCCCATGAGGAAGACACCTGGTCAGTTGTCCTCATCAACTGAGACCATGAAACCCAAAATTGACAAGTTCAACAGAACGGCCAAATACAGGCTGCCCGTGAATGCTTTAGCATTGCCGGGACATAAATCAATTATCATTTCAAATTAAGTGCTAATAGGGTTTTCTGTGTTGTCATTAGAAAGTATCTGAGGTTTTACTTTGCCATTCTCCACAAATACAGTTTTTTTCAAGACATGGTTTCTCTATGTAATCCTAGCTGTTCTGGAACTACTGCTGTAGATCAGGCTGGCCCTGAATTCACAGAGATCCACCTGCCTCTGCCCCCTGAGTGGTGGGGTTAAAGACATGACCACAACACCGGGATAACAAACACATATTTTTAATGGTTACTTCTTATTTTACTGTGTGTTTGTCTGGGTGTGTGTGCATCACATTTCTCATACAGTAATATTTTAATCTTGTTTAGTTAATAGTTATGCATTTAAGAAAATATGTCACAATGGTGACAAAAGATGTATATTGTACATGTGCACATACACGTGGACACACATACACACTCATACAAACACACATGGACAAACACAGCAAGCAAGCAAGTGAATAGAAAGAGAAAATAAACTATAAAGCATTATCTAATATGGATTAGTTTAACTATTTCTAACAAATAATTTATTTTTATGTTTTTAAAACCCTCCAGAATTTGTATTTTTGTAATAAATGTCTTACTGTAAGTATTTTATAATCCCCTTACATATATTTTCCTTATTAGATTACAATGCATATGTTGGTGCATACTTAACTACTGCTTTGCTTAGTAAGAAAATTTACCTCATCATTTTCTGTTCCTTTCACATTGCTCATTACATTGCATTCTTACCACTTCTGCTTTCTTATAAAGAAAGCTTTTAGTGGAGTAGCAATTTTCTCTTTGGTCATATATCACTGACCTATACATATAAACCTAGGCAGCCACTTATTATTTTTGTAGTGACAAGTATTGCTTTTTATATAATATTTGAATAATAAATATTGATATTGCTGCACATCAACATTAAAATGTAACCTAAGCCTATATCTGATCCATGTCTCTATGCTAATACCTATATCTGTACCATACCAAGACAAATTCTATTCCTGGGAAGGAACATGAAGGATGTGACTGCCATATTTTTAATTCTCCATATTGATATTTAATTTATTATTTTATTAACTTTATGAGCTAATATTTGATTTGTTTTTATATTTTAAATAATTTTGTTTTAATAAGGTTTGTATACAATATATTTTATAACGTATATCTTCCCCACCTCTCTATTTAACAAACTTCACGTTCTCTCTCTCTCTCCCTTACTCCTCTTTTTTCTTTCTCTCAAGAAACAGAAAAGATAAATAAAAATCAAGGTAAAAAACAAGCAAACAACACAAAACACTTTTCATTTTAATATATAAGCATTTGAAGTTTCTTTTTAAAGGTTTAAAGTATATTTGACATCTTCTTTCAATTTTAAATTTCAAAAACCCTTATATATATCAGGTATATTTATCATATTAAATCTAAACACTCAAGACTGGGCATAGTGGCACTGTTTTCAGCAGCGACAAGCATAACATCGCTTTGTTGCCTACACCAATCTGAAGAGTTTGCTTTTTTTTGGAGCATCAACTCTGGTAAAAGCTTATCCTTAGACTGGAAGAAGAAAAGAGTTTCAGAACAAACAAATATGGCAGAGTTAGAGTTTACCAAAAAAAAAAAATGTTACTCAGAGAAAGAATAAAGCCTGGATGTGGAATTCTGAAAGAATTTTAATTAGTGTCTAAGGAGTGGGCAGATATATCATTTTGGTGCCTCTTCAGTTATATCTCAAAAGCTTGCTAAGAAATGTTTTCATTTCTTTTCCCTTCTCTTACAAGGTGGCTGCAGACATGTAATCGTGGGTGGGATTACAGTCTGATAAAGTCAGGAGCCATTGTGTTTGCAGGAAGGAATGAGACATGTCCTTTAGTGTGAATGGTACTTTCAGCCAGATCTCTAAAGTCTCCGGGTAAGAGCTAGGAAGAAAAAAAGGCTTTTAGCCATTAGCAAGTGTTATCTGTGTTGAAATTCTTTATTCTGCACTGGCAAATGTCTAAACAGAATCTACTTGAAGGGATTCTCTTCTTCACAGGGTTTCATAGTTTTCCTTACTTTTCTAACCTACCTCAGAGCAATCTTGTAATACCACTCAGCACCGGGAGGGATGAGGCAGTGGGCTGTGGGTCTGAGGTCAGCCTGGACTACACAACACATTTGAAACCTAGCCTACATTACACAGAACATTCTTGTTTCCCACACAATCAAACCCCCACCAAAACAAATGAACACAAAATAGAGCTTGCATGAAGAAGTGTTGAAAAGAAAACTGGGGCTAACAAAGGAAAATGATGGAAAGATGTATTTCCTGTGATAGTTTTTGGGGTGAGGGACAGCTTAATAGTTAAGTGCTTGCTGCATGAGAATGGAGACCTTAGTTTGAAGATTCACCAACTACAACTACTGCGCTGATGGCCAGAGATAGGGCACCCAGGACCAACCTTGCCAGCCACTCTCACAGAAATGAAACGGGTTCAGAGACCAACTCTTGTGATGATGATGATGATGATGATGATGATGATGATGATGATGATGATGATGATGATGGTGATGATGGTGGTGGTGGTGATGGTGATGATGGTGATGATGGTGGTGATGATGGTGATGATGATGATGGTGGTGATGGTGGTGGTGGTGATGATGGTGATGGTGATGATGATGATAATGGTGATGGTGATGATGGTGGTGGTGATGGTGGTGATGATGGTGATGGTGGTGATGATGATGGTGGTGGTGATGGTAATGATGGTGATGATGGTGGTGGTGATGGTGGTGGTGGTGATGATGGTGATGATGGTGGTGATGATGATGGTGATGATGGTGGTGGTGATGGTGGTGGTGGTGGTGATGATGATGGTGGTGGTGATGGTGGTGATGGTGGTGGTGGTGATGATGGTGATGATGGTGATGATGATGATGATGATGGTGATGATGGTGGTGGTGATGATGGTGATGATGATGATGGTGATGATGATGGTGATGGTGGTGGTGATGATGATGATGATGACGTTGATGATGGTGGTGATGATGATAATGGTGATGATGATGATGGTGGTGATGATGGTGATGGTGATGATGGTGGTGGTGATGATGATGATGGTGATGATAATGATGATGGTGATGATGGTGGTGGTGATGGTGGTGGTGGTGATGATGGTGGTGATGATGGTGGTGGTGATGATGGTGATGATGATGATGGTGTTGATGATGTGGAAAACAATAGAGGAAAACACAAGGCATCTGCCTCTGAACTTCATACAAGTATACTCAGGTGGGAAAATCTGCGTGTACATTTCACACACACACACACGTGCTTGCATGAGCAATTAAACTAAAAATATAAATATAAATAAAGTAGAAATAATAATTTGGATGTGTTACATGACTTGAGACAGAAATATTTCTTTAACCTATGACTTTCTACTTTTCTTATTTTAACTTAGAATTAAGTCTTAGAATTAAATATCTCTCATTAAATTTCCAGAAAGTAAGACAATGTATCACACAGTGAAGTATGCTATATTTATATTGTGTATTTATGGTGCTTCTTTCTCATAACTGCTTTTACTAGAGTTATAATTTAATTATTATTTTTTACTTTAGAGTTAATTATCAGACACTTCGTTTGTGTGGTCTGAGTTTTTATGGTCCCTGTGTCATTTTAACTTTATTCTCAACTGCAAGTTGTCTTCTATGGGTATGCAGAAGCAACTCATCATCTGGTGACGCATTGATTCCTAAGATGAGCTTGCTAGAAATCATCTTTTCAGCATGCTGAAGGCATATGAGACAAGTTAATATGCAAAAGGAGAAAGATTTGTCAAGTTGATTGACGCAGACAAGCTTTTGATGTCACTTTTCTTTTTTATATATGTGCAATTAGTGTTTTATTTTATACACACATACGTTATGTAGTTGAAATGCATTTATCTATGAATAACAAGTATGTACATCTCCTTCCTTCCCCCATTCTTCCCGTGTATACAGCCAAAATATTTCCAGTTATATTTTTGTGAGTTACAATGCAAGTATGTTTTCATAAAAAGAAAAGACATAAATATTTGTTCTGTGCATAAAATGTTATAAAACTGGAATATACACAATTACACAAACTCCAGAATACTATTTGAAGATTATAGTAAGTTACAAGATACACTCTTGTATTTGTTAATACAGATGGTTCTGACTCAAGATGGGCAAGGCGTGGCTGTTCCTGGGGCTAGAACTAGCGCAAGATGTCGCTTTTCTTGACCAAGGTGGCAGTCTTAACTTCTGTCACGTCATGAGAAAGCCATCTTAGCTCATGGGTAGGGTTCAGAAAGAAACATTCCGGAAAAGAATGTATATGATGTATATTTATTTTGAGAAGCTATCACCCAGCCAAGACAGAGAGGTTAGTCTATTCACATCATATTGTGTGTGGGAATCTTTCTAGAGAAAAAGCAAAGAAACCATAAAATTAAAGAAAACATCTATTGGGCTTTCAGACACTCAAAAATGCCATCTCCTTCTCCTCTCTTCTGGAATATCTATTTCTGTGGAAACTCTTTCTGGGATCTCTAAAATAAAACAAATATCAAAATCAGTTTTGTTTTTTCTCCCTTCTTTCTAAAATTTGCCCGCATCTGCTCTTGAGGTTCAAGTTCAATGCAAATGGGGGGAAATGCTGCATTACCGTGGAGAATGATTAAATTAAAATGGGACCACCATGAACTGAATTCCTCAGTCCCTCGATGTGATCTGTGTCTTTTATAAATAAATTATGACATCTTTAGAAAGTTTTTATTAAAGACTTTAAAATACTCTGTAATGCCTAGTACAGAGAAAGAAATTTGGACGTTAAAACAATCAAAGTCATATGGAATTAACTGTCTAATTCCATGTTATACTTAAACCCAAGCACTTGCAAAATTCTTTACTAGAAAGATTTGATTCAATAATCTATTATATTACTTAAGAAAAAAACAGCTTCATGAACTCCAATTGAATAAGTAATTTACTTAATTTTAACACGGAGGAAAAATTACCCTGTAAGGTTTTTCTTTTGGTGATACTGGTGTGTAATTGCTTAAAAATTCTACCGTACCACAAAAAACTGAAGTGTAATGCTGCTTTCTATAGTCCTTACAGAAACACAAAGTTTTCTTTTTATTATTTAACTTTTTCTTCTTGTGGTGAGGGCTCACTATTAAATTTAAAAAGTATATGCTGAAACTCTGTTTAAATGTGTACTTTGTATTCTTTTCCAATTCTAATTCTTTGAGTGCAAAGTACATTCCACACATCATAAATTAATACCGAGAAATCTAAATGTACCCCCATAGAGTCTCTCAGTGATGTCTGGAAAGCCAGGCCCTTGTTTATTCTGTGGGTGGCCACTTTGGTTATTAGTGGGGGTAACACTGGACGCCTTGCCCCAGATTTATGAGACTTGGCAAAGGCCTTGAGAAAACAGAGTCCAGTTTGTCTCAGCAGAAAACATTATTAGATACTAAATAAACATTAATTTAGGTAAACTTGGTACTACTCAGCGCAAAGGCACACGTCCTTATTCAGATTTGCTCTGATGGATGAAAGACTTCAGGAGGGGATTTGGTTATGGAAACCACAAAGAAGGTCCATTTAAGTCATAGCTAAAGCTGTGTCCTTAGGACACCTTCACAGTTCTTTCTGGAGAGCAGTGATCCTCAGCCAGAGATGGCAAGCATCATGTCCTTCTTTTAAGGGTGAGAGATCAAGGGAGCGCTCAATCTTTTAAAAATATTGCAGAATACCCAATAGTGCAATGATTGATTTTCTCTGGATTCCAGCAAATCTTTGAGAAATGAAGCATATTGTGCATTTCATTAACATTTGGTTCTGAAACAGATGATGGACTGCGGCAATTTTGAGATCGAACATAAGGAGGTTAAAGCACTCTACGGAATAACTTGAACTTCTCTCTCGTTGAAAAGTGATTGTCATGAAAAAAGATGGAAAAGCGAGTGAGTGGCTTGTGTGTTAGGTTTAAAAGAGAGAGCTGCAGCAAGAACAAGAAAAATAAGTACAATTCATTTAAGCAGTTTATAAATTATAATGTTTAATTCAATTACTGCTGTAAAATAGATCTCCGTGTATGCATGTATAAGTGAAAACACCTGAAAAGATACAGAAAAATTGCACAGTAACAATTTAAACTGGAGAATGAATGAAAATATATCTTAATTTTCTTCTTTTTGTGTAGCTGTAATTTTAACATCATGGATTCAGATTTGCTGAGAAGTATCACATTTGTTTCCACGCAGTATGAAACTGGTCCAAACTATTTCTTTTCTTTGTTTCAATTATTCTCAGTGAATCTCGAATTATTTATAGGATAGCAAGCATACAAACCTTGCTTGAAAGGAATAAGTATTTCAGATCATCACTATGACTAATACTTCTATTAAGCCATTCCCATGCGAGAATCAGAGGAAAGCTGGTTTAAGTGGATTTTGCTGTTAACAAGGAGCCCTAGGTAATTAAAACTGGCTGATAATCGGCTTGCTTTGCATGCTGTAAGAGATGCATTTGAGGGAATAAATAATAGATGTCAAAGTCAGGAAATAAGAACTAAGAACTTGGCTGTAATCTGTCAGAGAGAATTGGTGCTGTGGTTTAGGTGAGAGCTCGTAACACTCGTCACATTCTTACGCTTTGTGACATAGCCTCTCTGCCGATTGTTTTCTGTCCCTACATAGTACTCTGGAAATCACAGATGATCTCTCCTCATGTGTTCCTTGTGATGTCCACACTACTGAGGATGGTTTGGAGGAACTAAAGGTTGCCCAGTTAATATTTTCTTAAATGGTTCATAAATAAATTAGCATTCACAGGACTGGCTTAGGACTTAATCATCAAGAAGTTGACATTTGTTTACTCCTTTGTTTAAATTGGGTGTGGCCCTCCAGCTCATCGTAGAGTGGTCATAGGACACCCTCTTGGAGTTGATTTTCTCCTTCTACACTGTGGGTCCTGGGAATGAACTCAAGCAGTCAAATTCGGTGGCCAGCACTCTACCTGCGAGTCATAACTCTGACTCTGTTTCATTAGCATTAGCTTTAGCAAAGTGAATATTTTTGCTCATATTGGACAAATTATTAAAACTATTCTTATGAGAATGAATTTTGCCTGTTAGTAATACTTTCCTATAGACATTTTAAAATTATAGAACTTTCGTTAACATTAATCTATAATAATATACTAATTGTTTAAAATATTTGTAACATACAAGTGTATCTAATTTTACATGCTTTGATGTTTCTTGTTTTTCTTCTACCCAAATATAGTGTTTAAACTCCATCTATAGAAAAAATGATAATTGATTAAATACATGTGTTACTGAATTTTAGTAATAGTTGTTTGTTAAAAACTTCTCATTTAGGATGTATATCTTGGTTTACAGAAGATAATACAATAATACCTCAGATCTGAAGATGCCAGTTTCCTGTCCCTACAACTCTGAAATGAAAGGCACCATTAATACATGATATGTCATAATTTCAATGGCATCCTCTTCTCAGTAAATGTAAAAATAAAGATTATTTGTGTTAATGTGAAATCTTATTTTAAATGTAAAAAGATACAATAAATAATATGAATTTGATTATTTTGGAATTACTTTCAGAATGAGTAAGAGCTTTCTCTTAAGCAGTTATAATACTTTATGGAAAGAAATAAATACAAATTAATGACATTAATTTTATGCTGTTTAAGATGTAAATATAAACATTTATTAACATAATTATATCTTTATTTTTTAAATGATATATGTATCTGGATAGGAATTGGTACCTTTGAATAATCTATAATTCCTTAGTAATGCTCACAGACAGTGATCAATGCTGATATCACATATTACTTGCATATCAATAACATTAAACAAATAGAATAAGTTAATTTTATCACTTCATTTTCTTTCTAAGATCTCATATGAATACAGAGCCCCCCACACACCTGATCACTTCCTCAATCACGAGTAGTTATTTTGGGTCTTGGTCATTGGTGGTTTTTGCTTTTTAAGCTTTGAATAATGGATTGCATCAAGGGTCAGTTCTTGTTATTATTCTTTAAGCCACGTGGACCCCTTTTTCTGGCAACCTCACCCCTCCTGTCCTACTGCTTCCTTAGGGTAACTACCAAAGATAGGACACCCACTATGTTGGTGTCTGTTTCTTCAACTTTTAACTTAGCTTTCTCCTCAATACTTTCTGCAGGCTATCTGATAGAGAGAGCCTATCCAAATCTCAGATCATAGTTTTCCAATTATATCCTCTTAAATATTCCCCCATGAGAAGCATGAGTCTGAATTCTCTATTAATAGTGCCAGCTCCATCTTTATACCATATGAAGAATCTGCCCTTGACTTGTGCCTCCTCCATATATAATGCTGATTCATCTGCTGTGTGAGGAACTTCTCCAGATCTACACTCCAGCTCAAAGTCTTAGTTAAGTCTTTGTCTGGGAATCTTGTGAAACTAAAACCTAAGTAAAAATAGTCCCTGGCCTCTTTGCGCAATTTACACATCGCTTTTTTTCACAATGCGTCTTTGTTTACTGTATAACATCTGTATAAGGTTTAAGGTGAGAGTATTGGAGCGGGGAACTTTGTCTCTATGTTTTATCTTTAACATCTAAAAGAGTCTCTGTTAGACTATGAATTACATATAAACACATATGTATATATAAAACAGTTGATTAAGTTTAGAACTGCCAACATTCCTGCCATTGAATCTGTTTCTTATAGCAAAACTACATAATTTGTTTCCTTTATCCCAAAGCTCATGATAACTCCTTACAAAGTAGATATATATTGTATATGACATACTTTAGAATATTTCCACAGAATGTAGTATAAGATGATTAGTTTATATTAAGTTGACTATTTTCTAATAAATTTAACTGTTTACAAAAATCTAATAAGTGATATTAATTACAAAATACCCTTGTCACGTTCTTCTATAAAGAATTCTATACAGAATGGCGTCAATCATTATGAGGTTAGATTTACAAATGGCTGACATAAAATGCATCTGTGTTCTGCAGATGTCCCCTTCCTATCTGAACTTCTAACCAGTTCTGAGCTGATTATCATTATCAGATTTTTATAAGCCCTTGTTATCCACTTATTACTTAGTCTTTTAACTATAGCACTATTATTAACATTGCTATTGGAGCACACACCTGATAAAGAAAGAATATCATTTCTAGTTTGAAGGTAAGACAGAAACGGGACACTTTATTAGGTGGTGTTGAAAAATGCTTGATCAAGAGGAATCTGAGTTTGCAAAGATTAATATAATGTGCTAAATCATATCCTCTGGTCAAACAAACGGCACTGAAACTCTACATTCTAATAATTGTAAGACAAACATTTGTGTAAGGTTGCCTTCCTGGTATGGAACACCTGAGAAAAATCCAATTAAAAGATAGAAAGATTTACTTTGGCTCAGCGTTTCAGATTTCACTTCATAGTCAGTTGACTCAGTTGTTCGGGGGCCTCCAGGGGAACAGCACATGGTGGCTGTGACCCAGAGGACGTCCTTACATAATGATAACCGGAGAGCAGAGTAAGAAGAAGGTCATATTCTTTCAGCTGTGTGTTCCAGTGACCCAGTTCTCTTTACATAGGCTGTGTACACTCAGGACTGCATTACCTCCCAATTGCATCACAGAGTCCCAGGGCATAATGCTTCAACATCTGGCCTTTGGCAGACTCTTTAGACAGAAATAGAATGGTATTCAGGAGCATAATGTACTACTGGTGTGTTTATTGCACTTTTAAAGAATAAAATCATGTTGCAAGATGTATACATAGTTTAAAGATAACTAATAAGGAAATAACCATTTTTGTGTGCTATTAAGAACACTACACAATAAAAAGCTGAGATGAAGTGCCAAGGAATAGACACCAATAAACCCTCTCTCGACAAACCAAATAAAATGGAATTTAAAAAATGCATATTTACTAATCAAGCACTTGGACAGCAGAAGCAGGTGAAATCTCTGTATGTTTGAAGCTAGCGTGGTCTACAGAGCAAGGTCCGGAACAACCAGGAGTAGATGGAGAAACACTGTCTCCAAAAGTAAAAAGAAAGGAAGGAAGGAAGGAAGGAAGGAAGGAAGGAAGGAAGGAAGGAAGGAAGGAAGAAAGGAAGGAAGGAAAGAAAGAAAGAAAGAACCAATAAAACAAACAAAATGAAGAATGAGGAGGAGGAAGAGGAAGAGGAGGAGGAGAAGAAAGACATCATGCACGCATGCAGGGAGGCAGGGAGCAGGATGGATCAGTGAATCTATTCCTCACTAAAGTCTTCTACCCCATTCTTCTGAATTCCTCAGATTCTATCACTCAGCTACAAATTGACCACAGCTGGGTCACTGGCATCTTGTTCTCTTTACAGACTTCTTCATTGGGAGACAAATGGAAATGGACACAAGCAATTCCATTTATAAAAGTGTCGAGTACAGTTCACACATCACTTAGAATGCATGAAAACTTACTGAATTTTACTAGCTATGTGGGTGAAGAATAAAGCATTTATGACAGGCTCTACTCAAATTTGGGATTAGTCCATTCCTAACATGAAGGAGAGGGGGTATTCTGATAGGTAATATGTAGTTTTGCCACATTCCTGCCTATTCCATAACAAGATGGAAAAAAATAAAAACTTGCAGATATTTCAATGTTAAAAATGACAGTTTTTCACTTCGTCCATATATTATCAAAAAAATCAAAGTAGTTGCTCGGTAGACAAGCATGTAAATCAGAATTATCTTGGTGACCATATGTTTTTGGTTGGTTATAACCCCTTTGGAAGATCTTAATTAATTCATTTTGGAAGGATTTCTTTTTGTCTTTTGTAGTCATTTTTAATCATTTTAAACAATTTACTATTCAGCAATACCATATACATAAATAACACACTTTGGTGACATTTGTCTCCTCCATCCTTGTTTATCCCCCATCCAACATTCTCCTAAACCTAACTCATTAGCTCCATTTCCACTTTCATCTGTTTCTGCATTGGTTTGTTTTTACTACGCGACCTCTGACAGAATAGGCATGGATGTGAAGCTATCTACGGAAGTATAAATAGCTCATCAATAGTTACATTACTAAAGAGAATGACTCCCTCTCCTCAGTATTTCCCAACTGCCAATAGTTCTCCCTAAGCAGGGCTGGAGGAGTTGATGGTGCTAATGGAGATCCTCCCCCATCTATGCCTATATGTTTAAAAGCTCAGTTGTGGGCAGACAGCCGCAGCTTCTGTGAATTAACAAGCTCATGGTCATGTTACACCTACAGGAGTGCATTTCAGACCTTTGCAACCTATCATACATATATCACTTACAGTGTTTCTGCCTGTTCTTCCTCAGTGTTCCCTAAGTATTAGAGGGCCTGATATGTGTTTCTTTTAAAGTCAATGTCATGACAGTCGCTTGTTCTCATTCCTTCTCACCACCCATGAGGCTCTACACTAACCCGTGTTCGCAGCAAATAGCTTCTTTGACCAAGACTGATGATAGCACAGTCTCTGGTTATAATATTTAGATGAAACTTTGACAACATATCCATTTCTTCAAATAGGAATTTCATTTTACAATTTTCAAAGCAAAATTTCTCATTTTATTGCACTAGAGAGACATCTCAGTGGTTACAAGTCCTTGCTGCTTTTACAGAAGGCATGGGTTTGATTCCAGCCCACATATGGTAGCTCTCAATCATCTGTAACTCCAGTTGTATGGGTTTTACACCCTCTCTGACCTCTCTGGGCATCAGGCATGCACACGCTACACATTCGGGCAACACACTCACATAATACAATTATTTTCATAGCTAAAAATCTTGAAGAAATAGATAAATTGCAGTGAAAATGGTTCCAGCAACGCTCAGACTCTTGAAAACCATGATTCTCATTCATTCCTCAACATGTTTCATTATTCATAAAGCATAACTTCTCAGATCAATTCCTTCCCATCATTAAATACATTTTATCAAGTTCTAAACAACAAATTTTGATGTTATGAGGTAATAAAATAAGATCAATTTTCAAAGAAATTTTCTATATCCTTTTTTTCCCAAAGTTTAGTGTTTAATGAGTCGGAAGAGTGGATGTTTGTTACATCTCCAGCTTCTTATTTGTTAATTTTTCTACACATTAGTTAAGGTTTTGTTTTGAGCCTTGTAAGCTTTCTTTAGCTACTTGGACTAAATAAAAGAAATGTTCACTTTCAATATCCAAGCAATGTCTAAACGCTGGTTGCGTAGAGGCGCCTTAAAGTCAAGTATATATTATGACTTCCAGGTTGTATGGGATTTCTGAGTATGCAAACAAGTGGGTCTCTTATTCTTGTGTCTTCTCTTGGGTGCCTTTGATTGTTTTATCTTGTCCAACATCAATATAATAATTTCTGTTTTATCTTATTATATTTTTAAAATGAATGAATGAAAACCTGGCCACAAGGATAAGGTTAAAAGCTGAATTGTTACTTATACCTGATAGGAGTGGGAAAATCAGTTTCTTGCAAGGAAATGACACTGGATGTTTCACTCACACCAGGAAGGTACTCATGTTAAGAAGTAGTTAACCAACGTATTATGGATTGCACAGGTTTTGTGTACTGCTATTGTGTACCGCTTGGTGGGGTTATTCTTCCTTGTGTGTGTGGAGGGGAATCTTTTTTATTTTGTTTTATTGACTTTAGTAGGTTTTGTTTCTGTATTGGGCTTTTTTTTGATAAAGAAAAGGTTGTGTGATTAGGCATGGGCAGAATATCTTCAATGACACACTCACAAAAAGTATTTAAAAAAACGAATAGATTAGGCTTGTGGTTTGTTAGTTAAGAATAGCTGATGTCAAAACTAATTCCAAATTAGAAATTTAAAAATAAACATAGGTGATTCTTAGGGAAAGCAGGAGTCAAGATACATGTAGCTTTATTTATGATCTAGTTAGGTTCAAAAATGTGTGTTTTAACTAAAAGCATTGTAAGTTAAAATGTATTTAGTATATTTAACCTGTCAAATAGCCCAGTACTACAGGTTAGCGACAGCTCAAGGCTGTGCATTGCTTGTTTCCTTCTGTGATTGGTGTTGGACAGGGAACTGTTGCTTGCTGCCACTGCCCAGCACAGGGAAATAGTATCATGACCTTGAGTGTTCACTTGGGAAAACATACAGATTCCAAATAGATGCTCCTTTCTACTGAACTCATAACACATGCACGTTAAAAAGTCAAAACTTGAGAAATTCTAACAGAAACCATCACAAGTTGGAGATCATTTATGAGACATTTCCTAAATTAATATAGTAAAGAAAAACCGACTTTAGCTGTCTTGACAAAGCTTGAATCAGTGCTTTGACCTGAAACTTATCCAGAAATGCTTTTTGGCTGAGATTGGATCAGGGAGAGCAGAACATCCCCACAGGGAAGAGAAAGGCAAATGATGTGGATGGCATGCTTTCCCTGACCACTTTGGAACACGGAGTGCATGCTGAAGAACAGAGAGAAAGCAATTGATGGAGTTAAGGAAAGAACTTGGATTTTGAGTTGACGAGCTTATATTTCAAATTAGAAATGCCATTTGGAAAGAAAACACTTGAAATATCTGGAAACTGTAAGGGCTCCTTGGATTCACATATCCAGCCGCAGGCCAGAATATCAACTGGAGCAACCCACATACGCAGACAAAGCTCATAGCAGCCTCAGGCCTGCCCTTAAAAATCGAGCAGCAAGGACCCTTCAGTGACAGCAGCTGTGTATATCATGAAAGGTGACAAGTTTGATAAAGAACATATTTTTGCTCACCTTCCTTCCTGAGGTGTGCATGTGTATGCATAATTGTGAGTCTTTTCTTTCACAGAAACGAGTTAAATAGATCCGAAGCAGGTGTTTTGTAAATCACCGTACTTGCTATGTCCTAGTAGCATCTATTACAAACAGAGAGAAGCTGAGCTTAAAAAACTAATCTCTTAAAAATCTTTATGGCTCATATACATTCAGTCTAAGCAATTTATATATTTTCTGCATAATGTGATGTTTATGATTTGTATCTGAAGAACACATTGATATAGATGCTCCCACCACTGAGTGTTTCCTCACATTCCCCAAACTTACACACACGCCTTGTATGAATTAAAGTCAGAATTCGGCAAGGTCTTCAGTCTCGTAACGTTCTTTTCACAAAAGCATACATGATGCTTGTCTATCTTGGTCTATACATATTCTAATAAGGTCAAGCTGTGTGAAGATAGAAATGAATACAGATAACTGATTCCCTTCAGCAATAGTAAGTATAATTTGCTTGGTAACAAGAATGATTTTATTTTTCATTACATTAAGAAAACACATAGCATAATTGTCCTAAACTCATATAATCATAAAATATAATTTTCAGATTAAAATAAGTTCCCTAGAAAAGCTATTTCCTAAATTTCAGTATAGAAGTTGAGATAAATACTGTTTTATTAAAATGTGCTTATTTTAAATGAACTACGTGCAACAATTTGAAAACCCAAGTTCTATGATTCCTGACTACAGATGTTATCACAGTTCCTGAAGGTCAGCCCTAAACAGGAATGTACCCGAGGTTTGTTTGTTAAAGGAGAAGTTTAATTTTACAAGGTAATACGGTATAACACTTTTATTGAGGAGAAGTATGTAAGTTTGATTTATTGGCGTGTGAAGGATAAGAAGACAGCTTCTCTTCATTGTTTTATACTCAAGTATTTGCTGGTCTTTTTTTCACATTCCAAAAGATGCTTGTATGCACTGCCGCAAAGGAGCTTCACATTCCTTCTTGCCCAAGACAGCAATAATCTCTATATCACAAAGATTTTCCTCGAAATTGCTTGCATATTTTACCACTTAGACACTGCTCCTCCATTCCCTTTTTAATCTGGATGTGATTTACTTAGAATAGATCTGTTCTGTGACTGTAAAAGGGGTGGGCATTGCAGACACAGCTTATACGCTTGATGAGTAGTTCCCAAACACAGGCACGTTCTATGCTTATGTACAATGTTAGGTTTCCTTTTCTTGAAACAAATAACAAATAAAAGAAAAAAAAAAAGACTAGAAAGACCATTGTAAACAGCTGTAGTAAAATACAGTCGTCTAGTATGAAATTCTATTCACTGAAACCATGCTAATACGAAAGAGAGACTCTTAACAAAACTTCTCATATAGTTAGGTGAGGACAGGGCAAGTGCCAGCAAGATGTCTTGGTAGGTCATAAAACTAGGGAAAACAGAGTTTTGCCAATGTACAATACAGGTTAAATACTGTCATGTGCTTACTTGGATACAGTGAATGGATAGAGATTTTATAGTAAAGCTCTCATTACTAAATTTCAAAGAAATCTTACTCAGGAAGTGAATAAAACTGGAACTTAATTCGTATTAAAAACTTACTGATCTAATGGCCAAATCGTTTCCATTTTTCATGACCTTTCCCTGCATACAGAAGGCTCCTGAGACATTCTCAATTGATTCTAGGAAAAACAAAACTGTTCTTCTGAAAACAAAAGAGGATATTCAGAATGTCCCTGAGCAAAACACACACACACACACACACACACACACACACAGAGAGAGAGAGAGAGAGAGAGAGAGAGAGAGAGAGAGAGAGAGAGAGAGAGAGAGAAAGAGAGATCACTCCAGTTTCAGAGGGTTCTGAACCTTGACTCCTTCATAGATCATTCTCTTTAGTAAGGTATTCAGGTGTCTGTGCTGTGTGGGATTTCAGCTGCTTCTCCACCATTGATCACAGAAGTGATGAGATGAAGGAAACAGAAGGAACCTGATTCCCTTGTGAATACAAGCCTAACTCTTCGCTGGGTTTTGGAATTCAGCCATCATAGATGTCTAGCATGCATCTGGTCTGAAGGAAATGAATGAGGGCTGATGTGGTGGCTCAGAGGATAACACACTTGCCATCTAATTTGATGCCATGCATTATAGACCCACATGGTAGAAGAGAACTAACTCCTACAGGCTGTCCTCTGACTTCCATACATGTGCTCTGGATCAGAAGATTTACACACGCACACACACATACATGCACCTCCCCCTCACACACACACAATGTTATTTTTTAAGAACAAAGAATATATCTGTAATGGAGGTTATAATTTTTTTAGAAGTAACAAAGACAGATTTTGTGAAAGGCAGAAAATGCCATAAATATCATTTTGAAACATTTTGGAAACTAGTTTGGGAAATTCAATGTTTGCAACACTCCTAAAATAGTATGCAACAGTTATAATTAAAGTTGAGTTATAATTTAGTATCATCCTCTTTAGCCATTACACTATCTAAATAAGCCTTTAGACGCACCTCCAGGCTGGCTTCCTGCCACAACAGCTTCTAAGTATTATGAGTGTTATACCTCTCCAAAAACATTGCCTTCAAAGATATATAGTGACCTCAAGTTAAACACTTTTAAATGATATTTTCTTTTGACTTTGCTTTTACTTTTTCTGATGTTCTAACATTTACTCACAATAAAGCTGGTAAGTGTGTTCTCTTTGCTCGAATTTAATTTTGGCAGTCCATATAGGGTGTCTCCCTATTGATGCAATAGGGCTCACATCTCATTATGAATTGGAAGCAGTTTTAAGGTGCAGGATGAGAGCAGGGGATTAACGCCAAGCAATACAAACACATATGTGAATGTAACAGGGTGTCATGGGGGCTTCCAGCTTTTCTTTTACATTCCACAGCCACTCACTACCTTAAGAAAAACAGTCACTCTTAAAGTATGTGTGAGAAATAGCAACGCTTCAGCTAAGGTTGTACGTATGTGCCAAACAAGGGAGGAGGCCTCCGACTTTATTCTTATCAACATCACATTTAATGCGAGCTGATAATCCACTTTTCTAAATCAAAAGGTTGGATTTAGAAAAATTAAGTATAGTCTGTGACAGGGTAAAGCCTGCAAGTCTCAAAACAGGCTTTATACTTAGAGCTTAGATGGCCAAGAGCTTGGTTCTTAGCCAGCAACCTGAGACACCCATAGATGACTCAAGAACTTTACTTTACTCAAGAACTTTACTAGTTTTAATAACACATAGCAAAAAATAGTTTAATTGTTGAAGATAGTTTAAACTATCTGGTTAGTTGGAAGACTAACTGGCCAACTGAGTTCAATATTTTAAAATCCCAGACCTCATTACTCCTTCGATCTTGTAACTAATTTAAGAGTTCATGTAGTAAAAAGTGATTATAAATTTATAAACCCCTAGGTAGAAAACTACACACACACACACACACACACATACATACATATATACATAACCAATGGAAAAATGCTTCTTAGAACTGTATGTTCATCCATTAGAGCCCAAGATCCTAACTCAGGATCTTGTTGGAAGCTCGAATGTCTATGGTTGATTTTTGCATCCAGTTGTTAAGGGGTAACTAAAGAAGACCACAGTGAAATGATGCTAGGGAACTAGGAATAGCTAGAATGCTATGTAAAATGTAGACAGCTCAAGTAGTCCTGCAGCACATAGCTTCAACAGCCACGGGCAAGAAAAGGGGTGTTTAGGAAGTAGCAGTAGGCTTCTGCAGAGATAGGAAGCTGAAATAGGATAAAAGAGATAAAGCATGACACACTATTAGTTACATCATCACAAGACCTGACACCAACACATTATGTGTATGTTGTTTTCACAGTGGTTTATGCAGTTACAATAACATAGAAATATGTTCATACAAGAAATGATTCCTTGGGTGTGTTAAAAGAGTGCAAGGAAAAGGGGTAAATTTAGCTTAACTTACGAATTCTGGTGGTTTGTTGTGACAGTGTCTAACTATGGAGCCCAAGATGTCCTGGATATCACTGTCCTGCCTCAGCCCCAACAAGGCTGAGCTTGTGAGTATATTATTTGCCATCAGCTCAGGGTTTCCCACAATATAGTGTTACAGACATATTGAAATACAAAATATGATTTTTCAATATATAGGTATATATAAATATAATTTAAAACTTTATGAGCTGCACGATAGTATTTAATTATTTCCTAATAATGTGATTTAGAATGATTTCATACCCTGACAACGTTGTTTTATCAACTAATCATTCCCATGAACTGATTTCTGTATTTGGAAGATTCATGCTACAGAAACATTCAATACTCACCCAGGAACAAAAGGAATTCAGTTTGTGGTTTTGATATTCCATATTAGAGTATTTAAAGAGAATTAATATGATTTAAGGAATGATTTGGAATCTGTTGGAGAAAATCATTAAACTTTTGTTAGGCTACCCAGTCACTTTGAAAAGTGTTATGGATAATGCTTGGAAAGTTTTTAGATCTGAAATGGTTGTAAATGGCATCAAAATATTGCTAATGTTTAACATCCCTAGCCATCTGAGAAACGCAAATGAAAACTACAAAGAGGTTCTGTCTCACCCCGGTGAGAATGGCTGTCATTAGGAAAATAAATAACAATAATGTTTTTTGAGAATGCAGGGCATGGAAACCCTTATAGTGCTTGTGGGAATGTAAACTGATCCAACCTCTACTGAGATTCTCCAATCTCAAAACTAAGAACAGAACTACTAAATGACCCAGTTAAGCCACGCCTTGGTATACATGTTGAGGTATCTAAGTCAACACCCTACACTATTATTGAGAAGCCATGTTTATTGCAGCACTGTTTCACTTTAGACGCCCATCAGTAATTTCCTAGAATAAAAAATTGTGCCTTATATACACAATGGAATTTCACTCAGTCATAAAAAATGAAATTATATTGTTGAAAAAAAAAACAATTGCAACTAACAATCATTATACTAAGTGAAATAAATAAGATTCAAAAAGACAAGTATCATGTCTTCTTTCATTGTGGATTCTATAGCATTTTATGTATATATATATATATATATATATATATATTCTGAAAACATTGGTTTTGGCCTGCTGTATAGTGAAGTGCTTTTTCTAAAATTTATACTCTCAAAATGTCAATGAAGTTTGCCTAACTTATATAAACGAGTGTGAATTTCCAAGTATACTTGGTCACAAAATAAACCAATAAGCAAGCAAGCCAAAAACAACGTAAGTAAAGTATTTTAGAAAATCTGCTTTTGAGAACTAGTTGTCCAGGTCAGAGGTCTTTTCTAGCATGAGTGATGGTCTCAGATTTGATCTCCAGAACAATACCTTAAAAGTTCTTGGATTAAATATAGCTGTTTTAACATGATTATTTTTATCGTCATGAAAATATTTTAATTAAATATATAAAATAATTATAAAATAATTATGCACATATGTTTAAAGAGTTCACAACCAATTAAATATAAAGTCAATAACGTTCTTAAGTAACATTATAGTTAGGGATTTGCTTCAACAGAACTAAAAACAATGACCTTTAATAACACTTCATGACACAAACATGGATCAGTTTTAGAAGTCAAGGATAAGGGATGAACTGGTAGACAGGATGCCATGCAATGGCCAGAATGAATTGTACAGATGATGCTCCAGCTGTGCTTTTGTGTACCTTGGGCCACAGTATACCTGTGTGTTACAGAGGCCATGGACAATTGCTTTTCTGAGTGTCTGTTTTTAAAAGGATACCAAATGAAACTCGATCCTTTGCATCATTATACAAGTGTGGAAATATTCAATAAATTATTACATGGTCCTCAAAGTAATTATGCTAATTTTTCTTTAAGTTTTTCTAAGAACTTATTGCTTTAGAAGTGTTTTATTTACTCTCATTTTATTGATGAATTGAATATACTTTAAATAACTGTTATTAAAGACTTCAGGTCTAATCATGTCTAATCATGTATTAACCAACCTTAACAATTTTCTACTTTCCCATTTTCAGTAGTAAAAATAAAGTTAATTTGTCTGAATAATTATTTGCTTTATTGATATCAGAAAAAAACTTTGTCTATTTGTCTTTATAGTTTTGAATGTTACCTAGTACTTTCTTGACAATTGTATTTTAATGCCTAACACTTATAAGCATATTTTCAGATTGTTATGAACTGTACATAGAGACTTCTTGTTCATTTCCCAGTAGCCCAGCTCTGAAATAATCACACAGAAACTATATTAATTACAATACTATTTGACTAATAGTATAAGTGTGTTTCTAGCTAGCTCTTACATCTTAAATTAACCCATTTCTATTATTCTGTGTATTTAAGATTCCAGCATCTGTCTCCTTTGACAGCTACATGGCATCCTCCCTTGCTCTATTCTGCCCTGCCAGAGGCCCAAAGCAGCTTCTTTATTATGGCAACAAAGCACATTCACAGCATACACAGGAAAAATCCACATCAATGAATTGTTTTAAGCATATGTTGTTCTCATTCATAAATATATATTCATTGAAAATGAACATAAATTGAATATGACCATTCTAAATGACTAACACTAGAGTGTGGTTTACTTTCAATGTTGTGCAGTTCTTTATGCAATGGATAAATCATACTTATAACAATTTGTTAAGTATTCTGGTAATCTTCAATTTCAGGGGTGTGGAGATACCTGAGGCTAGGTTACCATGGGACCATAGATAAACAGGAGGCAAGCAGATCTGCTACCGACATGGCCCAGGAGAGTTATACAGACGAGAACAGGTGATAGTCAAAATTTTTAGGTCAAACGAATTTAGTAATACCATCATATTAGGTTAAAATACAAGACTTGTGGTATTAGGATAATTCAAAATGTAAAATTTTGTTTTAGAAATTGCATTTAGACTTCACTATCAGAGCCAAGCCAATAAAGAGACATTGATTAGGTCAGAATTTTGAGAACTTAAAAGTCTGGTAGATTATCTGGAGCACAAGACAGATTTATGTTATGATTACTTGAATCCCAGAGGCCCTGCTCCAGTCAGGAACATTTTCAAAATTGCATTGGATATTTATCTAAGAAAGATTCTATTAGAAATGCAATGATATTGGAACAATGGCATTTGAAGCCTTGAAATCTCAGGTGAAACCTGTGAATGAACATCTTTGCTATAACTATAAACAATGAGCATTAAATCACAATTGCTGTTGAGTGCTGAGAAAGTCTATCTCTCTGCATAATCATTTATTGTCAGAGTCAGCATGGTTATTAATAGTTCTGTATTGTGACATCAGAAATTCAAATCTGATTGGAAGACTTGGATTCAGAACTCCACGTGACTTTAAGATCCTTTAAAGTAGTGCTTATGCTGCATTTAAAAAAATGAATCTGTGTGTTTTGATCATGTATAACATATGTTTGAAACATATATTTATACACTCAAGGGCATTGGATATTATCATAAGGATGTTTGCTGCTAGGTTAATATTTAATCAAATGTATATACATACATACTGTGGCTTAGCAATTACCAAGCACATGATGTCACATCATTATCATTTGATAACCCAGGGAACACACTGTCTATTTTCATCCACAGATAGTGTTATGTTTATAAAGTTAATTATTTGAGTTATTTTTCCTTTGGAAATGGAACACTTCAATTGCTAAAAGTGTTTATTTCCCAAAGATATTTCTGGCTATGAGGATATGACTTCAGGAATGTAAACCCACGAAATCTGAATTGCTGTTTTGTTGAGCATGCTTTTATAGAAAAACATACTCTCGATGTTCTTTAAATAAAATACCATGTTTAAGTAATTTCACAATAATAGCACAACTACTAGTATGGTGTATCTTTAGTAACAAAGGGTTTAGCTCAGCTCTAGGAATGATAGTAACGTGAGGTGCATACTAGTTAAGATCATAAACAAAGATCATTGAATACTATAATAAAGATGTTTATAAGGAGTGCAACATTTAATAAAATGTAAATGAAAAATTCATATGATTTTACAGATGCCTCAAGAATATATTTTATTATTTTATATTTACTTAAAATTATTTATATTTATTTTCACTTATATTTCTATTTACTTAAAATTTCAATGTCACAAGCTATAGAATATCTAAGGGAACACTGATACCAAGCATAAGAAACCTTCTTTTGAGTATGTGTGGGAGACCAAGAGACTTCTAAAACAAGATACACTATTACTGTTGACCTTCTTTGCCTTCCTGTTGTTCAAGGGAAGTTCCCATTAGTGAAGACATCACGCACATTAGACACAGGACTTAGAAAATTTGATTTGGATTTGACCTGAAAGTCTCCTTGAGGTACATGAAGCAATGAGCATTCCTACCCAATTGTGGAATCTAAAAACCACAAGAATCAGTATGGCAAAATCTCCCCAAAGGTGCAATAATGGCACTCATATTTTGGTGGTAACTATCAACTGCCTAATTGGCTTAAAGCTCACCCAAAAGGAAATTAACCATGCTTGGTATTGAAATTTAGCCAACTACCCATACTAGTGAGGTTATGAATCTTAGAAAATCTACTACTGGTAAACTTTACCAGACCAATATAATTTCTAACTAAATACTGACTGTTATGCCCATAGACAATTATAGTTCCCACCCCTCATCAAAGAAGCCTCTTTTTGCATTGAACAGAGATAATTATCTAAAACCATAAGCTGGGGAGGAGGCAAAAATCAACTGATCACAGGATGCTCAATCCCAAAGGATCCAACTAAAGCACAACAACTACTGCTATAGATCAGGGAACAACACAGAAGAGGGATGGAAGGACTGCAAAAGCCAGAGAACCAGAACGTCTGATCAAAGATTGTGTTTCCTAGGAATGACAGGGAAGCTATGTACAAAATAACTCAACCAGATGGCTGCCTAAACAGCTCCTGAAAAATGGCAATACCAGTAGACCTGCAATGCTGTAAGGAGAAAATTTCACAGGACCCCACCCTAGACAAAGAGCTATAGACAACTGATGACAGTTGAGAATTGGAAAATTTGTCTTTTACAGAAGTGAACTCTATAACTTGTAACCCAAGACTTAAGTGATCAGCCCTGAAATCATATACATACAATTAACAATAAATGGACTCAGAAGCTTGAACTTAATATTTATGCATACATGTAAATGCATGTATGTACGTACAGCAAGATTAATAAAAAAGAGGCCTAGAGACGTCTTGTTCAACTCCAAATGAAAGTTTTTCTTTTATTCCATTTGATTTTGTTATATTAAAACCTAAAGGAACAGGTGGATGGAAGGATGGATGGATGGATGGATGGATGGATGGATGGATGGATGGATAAGAGAAAACCTAGTTGCAAGGTTAAAAGTTAACAACTGAGCTGTCACTTATACCTGGTGGGAGATGGAAAATCACTTTCCTCCAATAGAGTGACACTTGGCATATAAACCAATCCAGGACAGGCTCATGTTCACGAGTAGTGTATCAACATATAATGAACTCCACAGGTTTGGGAGCTTTCTTTTGTTTGTGTGTGTGCTCTGGTGCTTTCATTTGGTTACAGTTTGGAGATTTTTTTTGTATGTTTTCCATTTTTTTTCTTTAGGGGTATACTTCTATTTTATTTTCTTGGTTTTAGGGATTTTGTTGTATTGGATTTTCATTTGCTTTGTAACAAATAACTTAAAATTGCATGCATAGGGAAGGCGATAAGAACAGGAAGCACTTGGGGTATGATATATATATCATATATGATATGAAAAGAAAGAGAAAAAGAGACTCTGAATTTGAGAGGAAACAAGGAGACACTATTTGAAAGGGACTGGAGGGAGATAAAGGAAGTGGAGAATGATGAGATGATACTTTAGTTTTTAAAAAGTTGTTACCATGTGAATTCAACTCATTACCATTAAATAGTCAAGATGTCAGTTAATACATAGTCTACAGTATTCTAAATTAGTAGGGTAATTTGTGTACTAAAAATGCACAGGTATTACTTTTAATTTCTGGCGATTATAGTTTCTTGTCTCATGACTTGAGCCAAAATATATAAAGGTGACTTTTTTGCGCAAAATTAAATATGGAAAGAAATAATTTTTTCTTTCTTCATCCTAGATCCACACATACAAACACACCATATACACATACACACGCTTGAAAGTTAATTCTAAATTTAAATTTAAGTTAATTTAAATTTAGCATTTAAATCTTCATATTTGAAGAATTGCTGTATACTTAACTTATTACTTCTAATATGGAACAATTTTTAGTTGTAACAATTCATCATCTTGCCTTAATGAGTTTAGTAACAAGTTGTTATAAATAAATAAGTCACATCAATGAAATTCACATAAAATTTTATATCTCTTGCTACTCAAATAAATTTTTGATGAGTTACCATCCATATAATAAGCTTTGGACTTTTTTATTTTCCTTAGGGAAATGGCACAGACCTTCTTGAGTGTTGGATTGTGCCTTTGGATCTCTGATTTAGTGGAACAGTGTGTAAAAATCTCATAATCAGAATACTCCCCATTGACTCCACATCTGAAGATCCCCAAGGGTGCTGTTTGTCTCCATGAACATCTGGAATAGATTATACTCAGCTAATTGGCTCCAGGTCGAGCTTGTTACAGACAGTAGCATGTAGTATAACCTATGCAATTCACTAAATCCACCCACTTTGGGTAACTCACACCTACTTCTATTTATTCATAATTCCTCCCAGATGTATGACTTATGCACATCTACGCGTATATATGTGGACACTCACATACAAATGCACACACACACTCATAGAGAAAATATCAATGCATTAGTAGAATGGTTATTGACAAAACATCTATTCATAATCGATTAAAATATATAAAATACTGAATTTAAAGGTTTGTTGGGAAGGAAAGAATGATCAGAAATAATGGAGTGTAGAGAATGCATTAAGGAGTAGAAAATTATTCATTTTTTAAAAGCTCTCTAACATTTCCAACACTTTTTTTCTGTATTTTATTTCTCCCCTTTGGTATATGTTTCAGCACGTGTAGGCACTTACCAGGATGTCATCATAGCAAAGCAAGCAATGCTTTGATTTTTAAGTTATTTGATGTTATGAATGAGTGGGTTTATGAGAAACAGTATGGCCACTGTTCACTGAAACCAAATCATCAATCTTTTTAACGGACGATGCTGGAGGCCCAGGGCATGTCGTAGCGATTAATGGCCAGTTGGAGGAGTAGTTATCTCAGTACATTGCCAAAGGTCATTAACCTCAACCAGTCATTAATTTCCAGAAAATGTCCCAAGCTGAGGTCATTATTGCTAATAAAATGCACATATGGTGTGTCCTCTTTCTTGCTCTGCATGTAAACACACATCTCTGTTACACACACCGCTACATGTCAAAAAGAAAGCAGTCCTCCATATGTCCAGGATCTCCAGAACCCAACTAGGATTTTAATTTACTCAGTTTATTTGTCTATTCACTTCTCACTGTTTGCAGAGGGTATAGGTACCGTCCTTGTACTGTGAGGCTGTTGGTAGGGTGGAACCAGACTCCAGCAATCCCCTCACTGGTAGACAGGGAGAAAAGGGAGACAGCTGTGGAATGAAAGGTGACAGACCCTGATAGAAATGATGGAACCAAGTCAACAGAAAAAAGAGTAAATCAATGCACATATTAGGTGCCAAACGCGAATGAGACAAGAGTTAAAGTTTCTCTTTGATACCTCCCTTCAAATCCGAATTTATTATATTCCAATTTTCTTCCCTTCTGCCTTGACCATCTAGCAGAAGCTGTCTTGCCATCTGTTTAGCTTTTCCAGAACCCAGAGTCAGTAATCACTTTTTCTTGAGTTCTCCTTTACTGTTTCTATCATTTGTTCTTCCCTCCATGAGGACATATTTATTTACAAATGATTATTACTTTTTAAAGTTGTTTTCTATAACATTTCTTATATCTCAATTTTAAAAGTATTTTTTGTTGTGTTTTAATCATTTGTTCATTGTGTAGGGTAATTTTTGTCATTTTAATACAAATTAGAGCTACCCAAGAAAAGAAAGTCAGCCGTGGAATTACCTCCCTTAGATGTGCCTGTGGGAGTGTTGGTGGGAATATTTTCATTGTTGCTTGGTGGTGGAGGTGGGCATAGCTCACTATGTGCCACCCCTTGCCAACTAGACCTGAGTTATATAAGAAAAGTAGCTGAAAGCCAACCTGGAAGCAAGCTACCATTTAAAAAAAATGAGTTGGGGAAATTATTTGGTAATATACAGACCCAGGTTCAAATTCCAGAATCCCCATAATAAAACATTTTATTAAAAAAAAGAAATGGTGATATAAACTTGTAATACCAGGTCTGAGGAGAAGAAACCCTAGGACTTCATTGTCCACCAACTTAGCCTGCTCAGTAAATTCCACATCAGTGAGAGACCCTGTCTAAATAAAAATTAGGTGGACAGTGTCTGAAGAATAACATGCAAGATTGTCCTCTGGCTGTCTCACAGATATGTACCTGTTCACAAGTGAGCATGCACACACACACACACACACACACACACACAAATTCACAAATACACATACAAGCACACTTACACAAAATACATAAATAAAATAATTATTTAATTTTAATTTTGAGAGTATTTCAATTTAAATGAGGTTTCTATTAGTATGTTATATTAATATGTGCATAATTATAAACTGAAAAACAAATTTTTATAAAGGGTGATGATCTATTTATCATTTCAAATTTTCTAAAGTTTGGGTGATTGATGTGATGGCATTATTTACAAGGGTCATGGTGTTCATGTGGAGAGCAGAAGACAACTTTGAATAGTTAATTCTTGGCTTTCACTTGTTGAGACAGGCTACCTCATTGTTTCTCCTGTATTTCAGGATATCTGGTCCTTAAGGTTATAGAAGACAATCATGTCTTTTTCTTCCATCTTTCTATAGCAGTACTCAGAGTAGAGATGTGCGTAACAGCATCCAGATTTTTAGGTAGGTTCTGGGTATTGATCTCAGGCTTGTGCTGCAAGCTGTTTTACCCACTAAACCATGCCATCATCCCATTTTTTGTTCCTTTTTTATCAGAAGGCCATTATTTTTTTGTTGAGATTCCTTAGAATAACAATGATTATAAGATTAATATATATACGTATGTGTATACATACATATATGCGATTCATTGCAATATCTGCAGTCTATGGTTCAACTAATCCAAAAATGGATACCTAAGAAGGTCTAAGAATCCAGCAGTTGTTCAGTTCATGAGGCTGGAGGTCTCAGCTGCCTTCAATTTTGCCAAAATCCTAGAAGTAGACTCTAATGTCATTGAAGGAACGGACGTGCCAGGAAGGGTGAGCACAATCAGGGAGAGAGCAAGAGAGTGAGAGTGAGAAAGGTAGGGAGAGAGAGAGAGATAAAGAGAGGGATGGAAAGAGAGAGAGAGAGAGAGAGAGAGAGAGAGAGAGAGAGAGAGAGAGAGAGAGAGAGAGAGAGAGAGAGAGAGAGAGAGAGAGAGAGAGAGAGAGAGAGAGAGAGATTCCTTCTTCCATGTCCTTTACATAGGTTGCCTGAGAGGTTGTGGTCTAGGTTAGAGGGGGATCTTCACACCTCAAAAGATCTTGATTAAAGGTTTATCTTCTCCCTTTTAAGATATGGATTAGAAGTGGGTTTTTCCACTGCTAATTATTTCATTCAGAAAGAAAAAGCCCTCACAGGTGGGTTTTAGTTAATCCCAGATATAGTCAAGTTGACAACTACGAAAAGCCTCCACATCTTTGATCTGTTACACTGCACTCACTTGGGTAAAAACTTCAAAAAGTGTCAAGATGATGTGAATTAACTAGTGCTAAATGCACATTTAATAAAATGTCATTAAATAAATATACAAATAAATGTGACTATTGATATGCAATACTCCTTAAAAACTAAAGACATATATTCTACTCAGCGGACAGTTGTATTGCTTTTGAAGATAATAAGAGTAATTGAAAAAATGTAATTTGCTCAGCAAAATTGGTAAAAGTATTAAAAAATGCATAAAATAGAAATTAATCCTCAGTGCATAAATTCATATACTTTAAGACATGATATTAATTTAATTTAATGAATGAATTTTACTTTCTGAGGTTTAAAGTAATCTTGATATTGAAAGTACTGAACAAATCTGGGCTGTAGCTTACTGGCACAAAACTTTCCTAGTGTGAACAAGGCTGAACCAACAAATGAAAGTATGTCACACACTTCAGAAACCCGAATAGCCAATCTCCGTTAAGAAAAAGATAGACGTAATTTAATATTCTAAATCTAACAGAAATAAGCTTGAAATATTTATTCTGTAGAGCCTTGTAAGCCAACAAGGGGGAAATACTGTCTTATGTCTAGTCCTATTTGAGGATCTTTTCCTTTGGGCTTGTTGTCAGTCACAAGAAGAGTTCTACAAGCACTTCTACTTCATGAACAGATAGATTCGCAAAGCTTTGAAAAAAAGATAGTTCCCCAGATTGCATTTAAAACAAAAAGAAAAATAAAACAACTTAAGGAGAAGAAAATTATTCATTAACAAAACAGTTAAATTTCTACTAGTGTATTTTTCCCCCAACTAAAGACAAACTTGAATTTTATTAGTTAGATCTGATTCAATCTCTCTGTAAAATGTCTGTAAAAACAAAGCAAGAGAAAAGAGAGATTATACTTTGGAAATATGTCATACATTCCAACAGCTGTTGCTAACTCTAGGAAAATCTAAGCTATTGCCTTGGAGTAGTAATTTTATTTTCTTTTTCTGCTTTTTAGGTTGACATTGTTTTAAAGACTATATTTTCATCATGAATGCTAATAAAGATGAGAAGCCAAGGTTCAGAAGTCAAGATCTTCACCTTCTTCATACTTGGATGATGTTAATCATGACTGTGCTCTTTCTTCCCATCACTGAAACATCTAAACAAAATATTCCACGTCTGAAACTAACTTACAAAGGTGAGTAATTTTACAGGCAAGCCTAGGATATCTAAATGTCTTCTTTGAATAACTTATATCTTTTTTTCAAGAAATGCATATTCACTTCTACAAAGTTACATCAGTCAATAATTATTTAAAACACAGACCACAATTATTTACTCTTGAAAAGTAAAAGATACTTAAACTACCCAAGTACATTTTTCAGCTAATATTTATAATTATAATGATAAATTTAGTCTACCAGATCTATTCAGCTGAATTAAAAATAAATTGTATAATAGAAAATTCAATAAATTCTATGTAACTGCTACTAATTACTCTTACTAGAATATGCTAAAGTGTATTTAAAACAGCAAGATATTATTTCACCTAAAAACTTTCACCATCCACAATAGCTATGATACCAATTATACAGGTTTTGTAGTGGGAAAAATCAATAAGAATGTCATAAATACCAAGGAGATAAATAAAAACAAATATAAGATAATTGTTTTAAAGATTTAAATGAACATCAATGGGTAATTTAAAAGCATTATGTTATAGTTACTCATTATGTGGGTGTTTGAGTCTGTGAATAGCTTCTTCCAAAATTCCATGTCTAAAAACTTTATTTTTTCCTATGATCTGTACTGAGCTTCTTATCATGTGTTTAAAAACTTCTGCTGAGAAAATCAAACAACTTTATAAGGAGCTTCTATTAAAATTAAACTTATAGTTTAAATACCTTCTGTTGGCAGAGACTGCTTGTTTGTTCCCAGCTTCCCAGACATGAAATAATCACGCAGAAATCTGTATTAATTGCAATACTGTTTGACTATTAGCTTAAGGGTATTTTTGGCTAATTCTTATATCCTAACTAACCCATTTCCATTAATCTGTGTATTGCCACGTCCCTGGCATCTGTCTTCAGGGGGTCTACAAAGCATCTCTCTGACTCCACGAGAGAGAGAGAGAGAGAGAGAGAGAGAGAGAGAGAGAGAGAGAGAGAGAGAGAGATATCTTCCAGCCTGACTATATTCTGTTAAGCCATTGCCCAAAAGTAGCTTCATAAACTAAAAAAGCAACACATAGACAGAACTTCTTACACAATTTCCCCTTTTCTGTTTGAACAAAAAGGAAGGTTTTTAACTTTAACATAGCAAAACTTCATATAACAAAACAATTACCAAGCAAGAATTATAGTTACAATATTTATATCTATTTTATCTTTTTTAATATTTATTTTATTTTATTATTTTTATTATGTATGCAATATTCTGTCTGTGTGTATGGCTGCAGCCCAGAAGCGGGCACCAGACCACATTACAGATGGTTGTGAGCCACCATGTGGTTGCCGGGAATTGAACTCAGGACCTTTGGAAGAGCAGGAAATGCTCTTAACCACTGAGCCATCTCTCCAGCCCCCTATTTTATCTTTATCATATCTAAGTAAGACTAAAACTTATTATTTATTCTTCAACTCTATGAAAGACCCAAGAAGGATATAATATTACCTAAATTAACAGGAAGTTATCCCAAATGAGAGTCTCACCTTTAGGCAAGTTCAGCAATCATTTTCCTATGGGTCCGGCATGCCCAGTTTATCAAGAAATCCAGGCAAGAGCAGTTTTTTTTTTCCCTAGATGGCTAACAAGCTTTATAAGGAGACTCCTCAATGCCCATCATCCTCTTGAAGTGGATTGTGCTGCTAGGAACTTATGTGTCTCACTGTCATGAAAAGTCCTAAGCTCTTAAAACATTTTAAATGTCATATGCTGAAGGTCTCTGAAAGAATTGAAGAATACCTATATAACTGAAATATATCTCTCTATTTCTAGAAAACATAACTAACATAATTGCACATTTGACTATTACAGATGACTATTAATCTATATTTCTTAAGGATACATTACATTTTAAATGAGCTGCTCAAACACAAGACCTTATTCAAGAGCAGAAATATATTCATACATAACAAAATTTATCTTAAATCTGTATCAATAAACCAAGACACATACCAAAGCAAAGTATTCATATCTATAGCATATCCCCCTTTAAATGTAAAGAAGCAATTATAAGCAATCATTTAGGAAATTAGGGTGTAAATCTCTTTTTGTTGGGTGAAGTAATTTTTAGGGGTGTTCAAGGTGACCTTTCAGGGGGTCTTGGTCCTCAAACCACATTAGTATGAAATTAATCCACAGATTCTCATCATCTGTGAAAACAAAAGAAGAACTTCTTTCGCAAAACAAATCCATAGACTCAAATTCTGAAGTTAAGACACCTTTAAAATATATATGTTGGTTTAGCTTAGCAGGCTACACAATGAAATATCTCTCCGTACATAGCTCATTCACAGTCAAAAATTCAAATAAAACACAATAATATACATAATCCAGACTCTGTGTATTTAATAAAACACAATAATATACATAATCCAGACTCTGTGTATTTTCCATCTTTACATGGTTTATTTTTCACACTCTATTACTTTTTCTTCAAGCTTAATATTTATTTCATTATCTTTACTCCTTTAACCTATGACTGTCTGTACTCTTTTACATTACATTTACTGTTTACTGTCTTTTTTTTCTTTTTCTTCTCTCTTCCAAACCTTCATACATTTATCCAACACTGTGTCCCATTTAGACCCATTTTTTAAACTTGAATCTGTCTTTATTGTGTATCTGTACTTATTTATTACCAGAAGCACCTTTAAAAAAAGAAAGAGAGAGAGAGAGAGAGAGAGAGAGCGAGAGCGAGAGAGAGAGAGAGAGAGAGAGAGAGAGAGAGAGAGAGAGAGAGAGAGAGAGAGAGAAATGCGAAGCAGGCATGGGTAGGTCCAACACAGCCCTGTCTGTTTGCTACACTCAGTCCTACATGGCAGGGGTATGTTTGCTGCATCTGGGAGCTATGTACCTTCCCCATTTTTAGGCACTGTGCCATTAGGTCTATGTGCCATTAAGGAAGTTGTAACACTCTGCTCACAGATCCCATTTAAATGCTCTGTAACCAGACCTTCTGGAAGAGTCAGAGCCATTCATGCTGACAAACCAGGAAACCACCATTTTTTAAATCATGCAGTTTTGTTTGTTTGTTTGTTTTTCTACTGCTGAATCAAGAAGACCTCTCTTAAAGGAGCTGTGGCACGCTGCCAGCAAGCATAGCCCATCCCCCCCCCCGAATATGTAGCTAAACTCTGTTTTTTCGTGTCTAAAATTCCTTTCCAAACCCTTTCATATTTATGTGGATTTAGTTGACCATGTAGATGCACCAATTGTAGGTGGGTGCCACTGGTTTGATTCTTGCTTCCCAGACCACTAAATAATCACACAGAAACTATATTATTTAAATCATTGCTTGGCCAATCACTTAAGCATATCTGGTTTACTTTTATAGCTTAAATTAACTCATTTCTATTAATGTGTGTATTGCCACATGGTTGTGGCTTACCTGGTAATGTTCCATCTCGTGTCTCTCTCTAGCGGGGTTACATGGCTTCTCTCTGATTTCATCTTCTCTCTCTCTCTCTCTCTCTCTCTCTCTCTGTATATATATATATATATATATATATATATATATATATATATATATATATATATATCTTTCAGCCTGGCTATATTCTGTTGACTGAAAGCAGCTTTTTTATTAACCAATAAGAGCAACACAACACATAGAAGGACTTTCCACACCAATCTTCCATTCTTTAAGATGCCATTCCTCTGTTGAAATTAATATTGTTGATATAAGTTAATTGTATTTCAAAAGGAAAAGCAAAATATCTTAATATTCTACTTATTCTACTCACTATGCTGACATGAGTGATAGTAGAGTGCTTGTCTCATGTGTGCAAGACCTTGGGATCAGCTCACAGCGTTGAAAATAAAACAATTAAAAAGATGAAGGAAAATGTCAGCATTTGCGATTTTTGTTTCATGTGATAGAGAGCAGAGAATTTTTTAATTTTCATATATTTACATGTATAAAGCCATTTAATTGAAGTATTAAAAGCAGAGAAAAAAGACTTTTTATATACATGATAAATCTCATTGTGAGGTATAATTTATTAGTGTTTTGATTCACCAATAATTAAAGGCTATATTTAAGAATTATATCAATAATTAATTACAGATGAATTTTTTTGTACCTTTCCCCAAAGCCAGGGATTTTAACCTTGTTAACCTCATACTCATGATCTTCTTTGCTGACTGCTGCAGTTAAAGCCATGTATCACTAAGAACGGCATGCTCTTTGTGATATCTGTTCTATTACTTGGGTTCTCTTCATTACTCTATTACAGAAGAAGCAGCAGGAAGAAGAGACAGCAGTTGATTCATTGGGAGGCATAGGACAGAGAAACATTTTAGGGCTAAGCTAGCGTTTACAGGAGTTTTGACTTATGCCTGTAATTTTAGGACCCATGAGCCTGAGGCAGAAGGATGAATTTAAGCACACCTTGCGGTATATAGTAGAAAGCCTGCCTTAAGAAAAAAGAGAGAGCGAGATGATAGGTAGGTAGGTAGATAGATAGATAGATAGATAGATAGATAGATAGATAGATGATAGATAGATAGATAGATAGATAGATAGATAGATAGATAGATAGATGATAGACAACTGAACTGTTGTATCTATTAAGGAAAAGATATACTAAACTTGTCTCAAAAATGTCAAATTCTTCTCAAAATGATCCTGATGATTAACAAGTACATAAAATAATTTTCAGAGAAAAAATCAGTAATTTCTAAAATATGACAGTTAAACAATAAGATCTTCAATGTCACAGTTAGAATCTCTCTACACTAGGCAGCTACTATGCATGCAAAGATGCTGGGGTTGGGTAATGATGGCAAGAAAAGCACGCTTAGTGAAAGCAGAACTCGAGATGATGTAGTTGCTTACCTTAACAGAGAAGGACCACAAGATATCTGTTGTGTAATAAGACTGTCTATCAAAATACAGCCACAGGGAAAAAAAAAGTTCCTCTTGTGGAAGGTAGTGAGGGCCCCCTCCCCCAGTTTTGGAGTTTCAGTGTCCCTGTGTAACTGAGGCTAATCTTGTTTTCATGACCTTTCTTGCTGCATGCTCAGTTAGGCATGCTCTTGGTGATACCCCGTCCATCCCGTGGTCACTCTTCATAACGATGCTGCAGGAACGTCTTTTGAATCCTAAGTTGGACTAGAAAGATGGTTTGGCAGTTAAGTTATCTGCAGTTATGAGGAATAGCTTTCAGGTCCCAGTACCCTCAGTAATAAATCTGGTCACCTTGAAATTATCTGTAATCATTGTTCTGAGGTCATTGAAAGTGCAGAGGAGGGAGGATTGCTGAGACTGATTGCTTTCTACATGGGCTGCAGTGCAAGCCAGAGCTTTTACAGAAACACCGTCTCAAGAAAAAGGGAGAGAGTGACAAAATATGACATCCCACACCTTCTTCTGGTCTCTGAGCATACAATACCTACTCACACATAAATGAATACAGATGTAGATGTGCTATTGTTTTGCAAAGACGTTCATCAAAGCTACATTTAATGTTTTATTATGACAGTGCCCATTTTGTTAGGCATTATAATTTGGATGACTACTGATACATAACAGCATGTCATCTTGAAACACAGTACTATGAGCATGCACACACATGCACACACACACAAATGCACATGTGCGCATACACATATGTCAGGTAATGTTCTATGTCAGAGAAAAGTCACTGTCCACTTCAAACTTATTTTCTCAATGCACAAATAACAGGTGAAGACACTAGCAAACATCAGTCCAAGTAAGTGTTAATCACAGGAATACAATGGAGAGAATGCATTCCCATGCAAGTTCTCCAACTCTGGAGAAACCATTGCTTCCAGGCACATTTAACTGATAACATCCATGAGGCTTACATTCATTGAGTCTAAGGACTCTTATGCTATCCCCTGACTGTACCATGAAAGAGCACAGATATCAAGACAAAATAAATACCTAGCTGTTGCAGCTACTTCTTTGGTAAATATGTTCTTTTCAACAACTCCAAATAGTAGAACCAAAACTTATTTGAGTTTTCATTAATAAGACAACTCTTTTACCTACCATTTTATAGTAATGTCGTGATTTATTTGATGGAATGGTACTTTGTTTTATAAGAAATTTTAAATGCATAAGTATATAAATTTGTTTTTATCATTTTTACAAACTAATTCATTTAGCTATAAAGTACAACAGGTCTTACACCTAGAAATTTCCTTTCAGATTGGCTCATAGAACCTGTTTAGTTTGACTCATCCAATAACATGTCTGTTTTTTTTTTTTTAATTCACTATGAAAAAGCAGTAAGTGTCTCAGATTCTGAAAGCAGAGGACTTAGATCTTGACTGCTCTTATTGTATGTGAAATAGTTGGAGAGACAGGAGTATCAGGAATTCAGGACTAGTCTGTTCTACTCGATTTCCTGATTCACAGAGAAAAGAACAGGAAAAGAATAAAGTAAATAAGAGAAAAGAAAGGGGAAAAGAAAACAAAATCATTAAATGTGCTGTTTGATATCACTGATTCAGGAGATGCAAAAACTAGAATAAATGCATTTATTCACTACAAAGAAAGTTAGCACTTTACAGGGGTGTTTTACTAAAGCCATAGTACACATCACATCTTGAAGTATAAAGTAGAAGATGCAGTAGTAATGAACTCATGTTAATTTAGTAACTACAAATGTATATAGTTTTTTGCATAAAAGAATATTAATTCTAAATATTAAAATAGGAAGCACAGCCAGAGGTGCAAGGATGGAAGGCACGGCGAGGCATCAGTGCTTTCTCCCAAGCTCTGTCCAAGCAGTAGCTTGTTAAGCCTGCTCTCTTCACGTGAACACTGCTCTCCTCACCTGAACACTGCGCTCCTCACCTGAACACTGCCCTCCTCACCTGAATGCTGCTTTCCTACCTGAGCAGTGGGTCTCTTGGAAAATGGATTGTCCTTGAGGACTAATTGAAATATTAATTACACAAACAATGCAAATGTTATCATGGAATGTAAGTTGTGACAAAACTGAAACAGTTTGAATATAATGTATTTTTGAAGACACATATGAAGCACACTTAAGGTCTTTAAATACATAATTTCAGAATTTGGGCAGAAATGTTGCCGTAGACAGTATGACAAATCTTTTTTTTTTTTTTTTTTTTTTTTTTTTTTTTTTTTTAGCACACAATAAATTCCCATTCTGCAATCTCTCTTGGATAGTTTTTCCATACAAAAGGAATTCACTTCCCTGAAGTACTAGATGGCCTGAGTTAGTGGTATGTTTTACTTCTTTAGTTAAAGTGAAATATGTAATTTACTGCTTGGAAGTCTTAGCTGTAAGAATAGTTTAGTGATGTACAGATTGCAACAACACAGTACTATAAAAATACATAAATTAACATGTTAGGATTAAGAGTTTGAGAGTCTCTTTGTGTAAAAAAGAAAGAATTCAGTTCTTTAAATCAAGCAAGCTGAGCACAAAGGTGCCTCAGTGTTTCCCTGCATTTCTGTTATAAGTGGGATTCAGACATCAAGAGAATCTGTATAACCTGGGCACATCTAAGAAATACAGAACCTCAGGCCTGGTCTTACTTTTGAATGACAGTCTACATATTAACCAGAATCACAGCTGACTTAAATGAAAGGTAAATTCAGAAATACAATCTTCTAGACAGCTTTGCTTCCCCTGTTCTTCTTCCCTTTCAACATGAGCATGTGGACAGTGAGCATGAGGGTCTCACCACAGGCGTCCACAGTTTGGATTCCAGATGGCACAAGTCCATCTCTGCATTATTAACAGTGTGTAACAAAGTCTGTCTGTGACAAGAGAGATACGTGTTAGTGTCTGTGTGTGTGTCTGTGTGTCTCTCTGTGTGTGTGCTTACCAAAGTATGTATATGGTGATCGAGAGAAGATTTACAGGAGTCGTTCTCCTTTTCCACCCAGTGAGTCTAAGGGATCCAAGTCTGATGATAAAGCTGGATACTGAGTACCTTTACCTGCTGGGCCATCTCATCAGATGGATGAAAGGATGGACAAAATAACTGGAAATATGAGAGTTGTAATACATGTAAAATAAAATGCTCTAAAGAATTTCAAATAATATTAAATGGATATTTGAATATGGAAAGAAAATTTCAAATATTTTGTATAAAATAACCATTAGTATTAGAAAACTTTCACTACAAATTTTACCTAGTTTGTGATTATTGGGAAACTTCAAAAAGGCAGTATCACATGGTGTGGACTGCCGTGACGGGGAGAACGAAAGCATTTCTGAGTATATTCAAGTAATTTAGAAGAACAGTGTGAATCTTAGTGTGACCATATGAAGAATAAACATTTGAAGAGGAGAGAAATTTGCTCTTTGGACTTTCTGTTTTCACTGAATATTGGTGTTCAGGATATGAAATGGATGGAGAAGAAGTGATAGATATTAACCAGGATCCAAGAAGAATACAGAAATAAGAAAAGGAAACTAAATCTGGTTATATCCTGGAGTTATTAAGGTCAGAAGGATGATATGTTTAGAGGTAAAATTGACAACAAAGAAACTGAACTAAGACTCACAAGGGGTCTTAGGGCTTTCCTTGTGCTTGAAAGCATTGACCAACAGCACAAAGTTTATGGGGCATAAACAACTATGGAAAAAAATACAAGTTGAAGCAGGAAATATTGTCTTACTGTCTAAATGGTGTAAATACCGCCTGCTGGAGAAATCCCTCTAGTAGGCATGCATGAGAAGGATGATGTCAGTCTTCTGACCACCTCTAGCAAGATCAGAGGCCATCATCTGGAGAAAACCTGGGACACCCCTTATGGATGATGGACATCTATTCTAAATGAGGAGCCAATGTGAAATTTTCCCCTAGTCAGTAGACATGTAAGAGCAGATTTCACGAGGGACCAGCATGATAAATGAAAACCGGACATATATGTGGCAAATTAGTTTAAGTTTCATAATAGCAAGGGTGAGAGCATGGTTTGAACAACTTCCAGGAAAAACAAGAGGCATGTTCAAAGGCTTGGGGTACAGATGGTTTGAAATGTCTCAGCAGTGACCAAAGCCTCACATATGACTTGATCATTGTAATATGCATTTGTATAACTTTAAGACAAATTGATATTTTAAATGATAAGAATTAAAAATATGATCTTTTAAATATAATCCCTTGCTCTCTATTTTGAAGAGGTGTTACTATGAGGAATCTTATTTTTTATATATTTGCCTTATAACTCTGAGCAAAACATATTAAGATGTGGGCTTTAAGAGTTTTCTTTTGATTAAGTTCATATGCTTGGCTAGAACACATTCTTACTTATTAATGAGGTAGAATTTTGATTTTAAGCACGCCATGAAAATGGAGAAATTCTCAAGGCCTTGAGGAAGCAATGTAAAGAATTATGGTAGCATCAATTTCCTTCAGAACTATCCTACAGCTACCTGTGAGGGGTAAACAGAGACTGCTTGTTCGATTGCTTATCGCCTAGACCTAAATAATCACACAGAAACTTTATTAGTTGCAACACTGTTGGGTCAATAGCTTAGACATAGTCCTAGCTAGCTCTTACATATTAAATTAACACATTGCTTTTATAGTGTGTATCACCACAAGGCTGTAGCCTACCGGTAAGTTTCCCTCATCTGTCTCCTTTGGCAGCTGTATTCTATCTCCTTGACTTTGCCTACTCTCTATATATATCTCTGTTTGGATTTCCCTCCTGGCATAACTCTGCTAAGCCATTGGCCAAAATGGCTTTATTCATCAACCAACAAAGAAAGACATATGCAAAAGTACATTCCACATCAGTGGCATTGTTCCCCAGGGAAGTATTACTTAGTCACAGTACAATGGGAAAGTATACACCACAACATGATTGGAGGAATTTAAAAAGACTCATTTTTGAAACCATAGATTTGTACATTCATAAATCATGACTCTCATGTGATTTACTTCCATATGAAGTATCTACAACTAAAATCTAACCTACTTAGGAAAAACCTGTGAATTGAAAGTAAGGACATGGTTAATGCGACAAAATAGACTTACAATACTCCAACCCCACATCCGGTCCTTATAAGAACATAGATCTACGGATGCAATAGACTTTAAGTCTAATAAAGCTTTCCCTAAGTAAAATCATCTGATTCACCTTTACCTTATTAATATTCTAAAGCTAGAGAACAGAATTATGCGCAAAATTCCACTGCAGAAGAATAAGTGAAAACTGACTTCGTTTTTACTTTCTTGTTGGACTTCGTTTGCAAAGAGAAGTGTTTCTAGTGGGTACATTACCTAGCAAAAGGCCAGTATCACGTACATCTACCAATTTGAAGGTGTTCTGTGTGGGATTTTAGGTTTGACTAACATTTTTTCTTTTGTATGCTTTGTATTGTTTGGACAGTTGACTCTGTATAATTAAAAACAGACTTGTTGATTGTAATTGGCATTTTTATGTAGATAGTAATGAGTGACTTGGCAGCCAAAAACTCTGCATTTGATCTTAAAACTGCTGAAAGTCAAGTCAAACCATTATCAATTAAATCTTGCTGTTTTGAATCAAACAGAATGCCTTTCTAGAGTTAAAACTGGGGAAATAGACAAACACCTGTAATGTTGAAGGAATTAAATAAACTACAGAACCAAAGGTTAGTTTTGATTTTACAATAAATATTTTACTGCCTCTGCTGAATTTTGTACCTAAACTTTGCTTAGGAGTGAATTGAAAGACAAAACTTTTCTGAACAAAAATCAGAAAATTCTTTGAAGTGACCTCAATGAGGAGATTTTAGGACAGCCACTAAGTCAATACGTAAAGCCCAAGCCATTCAGAATTGGGACAATGGTGAAATGTGGTATCAAGGCAGGAGGAGAAAGCAAGCAGAAAGCATTGAATGCAAATGACAAACACATTTCATGGAAGACACTAAATATACTCCTGTGTCTACGAGTCCTCAGACCTAGTGATTGGAACGCCTTTCCCTTGAAGATAAAGAGGAGAGGGTAGGGCAAGGACTTGTGGTGAGCCTCCTGGGTTGGCAGAGAGAGGTGGCTGGGCGTTGAGCTGTTATCCATTATTATGTGCAAGATTTCCTCCTGCAGATGTGTGGTCCTCGGATTGGCAAGGGGTGAAATCTGACTTTCTTCAAAACTGATTTTCTTTTCAAGTGATGAATCTTTACCTCTCGAAACCTTTGTGTGTCTGTGTGTGTTTGTGTGTGAAACGTGATGGAGGACTCTCCATTTATAGGGTGTGCAAAGCCATTTTCCAGCCATGCAGACTTATGAGAGAAACTGCCAACTCCACCCAGTTCAGGATCTCTGGCAGTAAATTTAATTTTTCAAGGGTTTAAGGTCATGTTCATTTAGCACACAAAAACTGAGGAAGTCTGTGTTGCTTAATCCTAAATTTATTAGATTCAGTATTACTCACCACTCCCTTCCTTTGAGGGGGTGAAGAGGAAAAATGAGGATCATCAGGTCATACGAGCTTTTAGGCTGAATGCACAATTGTATTAAAGGACACTGAAAAGGAAATACAAAGAATTATTTGAAAAGCGAGCGTTTATTTCAATAAAAAACAGGAATTACCCAGTCCTTAACCTGACCTTCACATGGGAGAGCACCTGACTATCTTGCCCAAGAGAAGTCCTTGTCTCAGGGCTTCAACACTAAGGGAAATCCATAATATGAAACCCAGTGATGATTTCCTCCTTAAGTAGCTTGACACCCTGTTAGTAATACGAGAGTGCTAATAAGATCTCCATATTTATGATTACTTAATATCTTAGTTGTGTTTTCCCAAAAGGACGGGGTCTCCCTACTGTTAGGAGCAGGAGAGGCATTCAGAAGTTCAGATGTGAGTCCTCTGTTATTCGATATGTCATATGTCTTAACAAAATTTTAAAACAGTTCTAATACCACGGTACCCAGTCCCACCCAGAGAAGAAGACATTGAAATAGTATTATTCAGTTTACTTATATTAGGTTAATTATAGAAAACAAGTCCTTCCCATTTCACTGTTAATGATAGTTTGTGTTTGATTAATCTCAGTACTCCCATTGCAGTGAATGTTCTTTCCACCTATGGTTTAGCTTTTCTTCTCTACCAGGCTGTGCATTCCACACGGTCTTGCTGTTAGACAGGGTGTCTTGACCAAGCTATCAGTACTTTCCACCACAAGAATGGTACTCAGGAGAGAATGTCAGAGCTTTTAAAATCGAAATTGAAGTGCCAGGATAAAAGACCTTTGTCCCATAGCAAATACTAACTTTCTTATTCTCACTATGTATGGGAAACACAATTTTTCTTTTCATATTTTCCCAGATCTAAGATATGTTGATGAAGCTCAACTTACAACTCTCTTTTGAAAAATACACATATAATTGTGCTCCATAGCACATGTAAACAATCTTAGCAAACACAGGCAGGTAAAGCTAAAAAGGTTCAAAAATTCATGGTCATTTTGAAAACACGCTGACTCCGGCCAACCTGGGCTTCATGAGACCTGCCTCATAAAGGAGCTAGGTAGGGAAAGAACTCTGCTAAATGTGAGGATGTGATTACAGATACCCACAACACTCTTAAAGCCAGAGGAGATGCATTTCTAATCCCAGTGCTTCTACAGTGAGATGGAAGGAAGAGATGGGCCATGGAAGCTAATGAACTAGCTAGCCTGAAGAACACTGCAGCAAGCAAGAAACTCAGAGAAGGCAGAAGGACCAACCGCTGAGGCTGTCCTCTGATTACACACACACACACACACACGCACACACACACACACACACAGAGAGAGAGAGAGAGAGAGAGAGAGAGAGAGAGAGAGAAGGTAGATTTTAAAAGAAGAAAGTAAGTCGGAAAGAAAGAGAGGGTAAAGGAAGAAAAGAAAAAGTGCATATACCTGCAGGATTAGGATTGTGAATCCTTTACATTGCTACCGATTCCCACAACCCCTTCCCAATTCTCTGTAATGGGTTATAGACCATGAATATCTCTGGTGTCTTTCTCAAATCCACTGCAGAAGATAATGTCTATATTTTAAAAATATTAGACAATTACTGATATATTTATCTCATTTACTTTGGAAGTAATTATATTATCTGCTTTCCAACATTGTTTCTAGTAGAGAAGTATGGTTTGTATGTGGATGACATTCCAAAGCTGAAAGAGGGTGAGAGGTGAATAAGAATGCACTGTCAAAAGGCATGATTAGAGCTTTGGTGGGTCAGCTCAGAGTTTATGTGGATCAAAGAAGCCATGTGAGGCCCCAGTGTAAATGCTGATGACACCCCCAAACAAGGATGCCCCTGAGTAAATAAGCTCACAAGAGACCTCGGCATGGGACGTGTGAAGGGACACACTTGTTTTTTTTACTAAAGGTAGAGAGGGAAGAAACCCTACAAGATTACAGGGTTTTACAGATGAGAGCAATGCTGACAGTTGTACCCCTGAGAATTTCCAATTTAGGCGAAAACATAAAACTCAGTTGACACTCAGAACAGCCAAGTCTCCACTTGTGATTCCTGGAGTTCATGGTATGTGTCAGCTTTAGGTGTAAAGATATATTCTCTAGGGTTGTTATTGTGTAGGTTTTAGTTGATGATCCCATGGAAACAAGCAACAACTTTGCTGGGTTTGGCAAGAATGCAAGAAAGATAAGCTTGGGAAAAGGAACCTGTCCCAATCTCTGTCCCAAGGTCCATTCCTAACGTGTCTGTCAGCCCGAGATGTGTTCATATGTAATGCTTCAGTCTAATTATTTTATTTGGCTGCAGAGGGTTGGTGAGGCATGCTTTAATCACTTTGATGCTAGCATTGTTGCAGTACAACGTTAAATCATTTGGAAATGACGATGTTTCAGGTTAGTCAATATTTTTGCAGCTGTTTTCTTGCTAAGTTTGTTTGAAACCAAACCAAATAGAATTTGCTATGGTGAAATAGAATCCAGCAAATGAATATATCAACTTTATTTTCCTCCATGCATAAGTAGAAGAAAAAAAAAACTTTGAAATACACAGTTCTTAAATGTCTGTCTCCTTGCACCCGCTTGGGTGTATTTCAGGGACTTTTCTTGTTTTAAAGATTCCTGGGTAGTCTTCCTGACGCCACCAGGTCCCATCAGTATCCGTCCTGAGCTCTGTAGGCACACTTATCTCTCTAACACTCAGTTTGAGACCTTGCCACTTCCTTGAAAACTAAAATGTGCATGGCTTCCAGTCACCTACATAATAGCCTAACTCCCCTGCCTGACATCACTGCCCTCGGCTATCTAGACACTGTCTGTATGTCTAGTTTCACTTCTTCTGGTCCCACATATTTTCCATGTTTAATAGACTGAATTCCATGCTACAAATAGTCATTAAGTACTTAATTTTCTCAGACACTAAGATAACTACTGGAAACTTAAATACAAGTAAGGCTGGTCTTTTTCACGAATTGAGTACATACCAAGGAATAGCAACAGCACAGAGTTGTCCTTCCCCCATAATACACACAAGAAGGAAATAATCTCCAAGACAATCAGAATAATGAAATTGGCAGGAATAGTGAAACCTCCATAAATTATTTTCTTTCAAGGCATATATGCCCAAAGATTTATAAAGTAGGAACAAGTATAGGTCACAATAATCAATATCAATAAATAGTATTATAAAAATAAACTGCATTAAAAGCTGTAAATGTACAGTCTCTACCAAATTATCTTATTGGCTGATACTTGGATATATTGTAGTGACATAGAAAATTACAAGTTGCAGTGTTGGTCTGGTATTATGAAGACTTATGGGTGGCATAGGTATTGGGGTACAATGTAGCTTTAGTCTATACTGACTTGATGATTCATAAGGTCTTATTACTTTAAGTGACTTTAAGCCATGATGATGTTGGGTAGGTAAAGGACACAGCAGGAAGATGCTGTACAAGGTATGGCTCGGAAAGAAAATTTGGACCTCTCCTTGAATGTAATCCACATGTATTGTGATTTATTTTCAAATAAATTTATTATTTTCACACACATACACACACACACACACACACAATGATCCAATAGTTTTTGCAGGCAAGATTCTCTAATACAATAACGTGAACATCCAGCTCAGTGTCTCACTTAGGCTATATAATTTTATGTATAAATATTATTTAATCTTATCAGAATATCATAAATTGGCAGATATGTTTTAACCTACATGTTTCTGGTTTGTAAAAAGATACGATAATGTGTTTATTAAAAAAAAAACAAAACTTGTTTGGCCCAAATTGGAAGTCAATGCTAATATTTAGAACAACAGAACTCTCAACAGAGGAATCTAAAATGGCTGAAAGACACTTAAAGAAATGCTCAACATCCTTTGCCATCAGAGGAAATGCAAATCAAAACAACTCTGAGATTCCATCTTACACATGTAAGAATGGTCAAGATCAAAAATACTGATGACAACTTATGCTTGAGATGATGTATGGTAAAGAGAACACTCCTGCATTGCTGGTGGGAGTAGAAACTGGTACAACCCCTTTGGATATCAGTATGGCGATTTCTCAGAAAATTAGGAAACAACCTTCCTCAAGACCCAGCAACACCACTTTTGGGTATAGACCCAAAGGATGCTCAATGGTACCACAAGGATATGTGCTTAGCTATGTTCATAGTAGAATTGTTTGTCATAGTCAGAACCTGGAAACAACCTAAATGCCCCTCAGCCAAAGAATGGATAAGGAAAATGGGGTATATTCACACAATGGAGTATTACACAGCAGAAAAAAAATGAGAGCTTGGAATTTGCAGGCAAATGGATAAATCTAGAAAACATCATATTGAGTGAGGTAACCCAAACCCAAAAAGACAAATATTATATATACGGACTCATAAGTGGCTTTTAGTCATAAAGCAAAGAAAACTAGCTTACAATTCACAATCCCAGAGAACCTAGACCATGATGAGGACCCTGAGAAATACACACATACATCGATCTAATCAATATGGGAAGTAGAAAAAGACAAGATCTCCTGAGTAAATTGGGAGCATGGGTACCATGGAAAAGGTTGGAAGGAAAGGGGACAGAAAAAAAATGTATGGCTCAATGAAGTCAATTAAAAAAATTTAAAAAAGAAAAAAAAAACAAACAACAAAAAAGAACAACAATATTTACTAACCTTTTCACACTTACTAGTCATAATTTTTAGAAATGCTAAAAATTACCTCTTCTACTTATCGAGAGGGTAATCTAAATGCGAATGTTATACTTTCTTTACATAGATTTTACATAGATTTTAAAAAGAACACATCACCCTTGTAGTAGTTGATCAATCTACAGCATGGGGTGTGTGCCACCTATTGTTCTAAGGCCAATCTCACACTAATACCTTCGTTTTGCAAGCTAACAGCAGTTGCCATATGACTTCTACTATCTTCACTTGTGTTTTAGGAAACTGAACACGGTGGTCCAGGGACTTGTCCTACATCACTACACCACACTGCCAATGACTTGTCAACCACAGGCAGAACGATGGTGCTTTGCTCTCTCTCTTGCACTCCTGGTCCTATTATTCTTTATGTCATGTCATATTGCATCTTATGATTTTCAATGTAATCCATGTTTCAGAACAACCATCACTTTTGAGAAATTGAAGTCATGAGGGTTTATATCAAACAAAAAGTTTTTTTTTTACTAGTTAAGTGAGTATATACTCTTGGGAGTCTCTTCAATTACTTTTAATTTTTCGCATTTCTAGTTACCTAAGAGAAATCCCAAGGAAAATACAGATTTTCCTGATTGTGCAAAGGTTAGTGTGAAATGCATTCCTTTAAAAGGCTGTAATCATGTCGGTCCTAGCCCATCCCTTAATGCCATTGCCTTCCTCTCAATTCTACTTACAGCCAGTGTGGAATGTTCACTGGAAATGAATCCCAAACACAGCATTCGGAGTTGTAAAGTTATATTGCAATATTGTACCTCTCATATGAAAAATGACACTCAGTTCCATAAAAATGAAGATATAGTTCAATGTCCATCTAGTCTGCATAAATATCCTTTATAAATATTAAAGAAAGAGTTTTGGTTGGCAACCACAAGCACTTGAGTTGTGTTACACCATTACACCTTTTTCCCATTCTAAATTATAGTTTTTCAAGTCTATTTTATAAATTGAGCAAAATAACAATTAATAAATGGAAGTAGAAAATGTAGTTATTAATAGTTAATTACTTCAAAATTACCAATTCACATACTCAACTTTAGTAAAGTGATAAATTTGTTACTACTACCTTATTGGTAATCAGTGCTCTAGGTTTCCAGAAATAAAAGATACTATAGTAGGTACTTTGGTTAAAAGAAATGTGTTACAAAGATCTAGTTTACTTAGAAGTGTCTGTTATAATTGTTGTTAACCAAATGCACTGGGCCAACAACCAGGTCTCAAAGAGAAGGAAACTAAGGAATACAATATAATTACCAGGTTTGATACCAAAGACCATAACTATAGGATATGCATTTTACTTCATTGAGATGAAATGGTTTCATTTGTGAAGTTACGTTTGTACTAAGTCATTTGAAGGATTTTATTTTTTATTTTCCAGTTTTACATTTATTATTCTGTCTCCAGTTTTAGGCCACACTTCTTTAGAGAGTTATTCAACTTTTTGTTTACAACTTTGTGTGAAGCATGCATCTGAGCAAGAAATGTAGATCTGAAATAATAAGGAAGTGTGCATTGCTAGGAGACACTATCTCACAGAAAACTCCCTGAACTTTGGCTCCTACATCTACATAATGGTCCCTGAACAATCTGTGTGGAAGCTGGTTTGTAGATGTTTTCACTGAGATTGGGCTTCCCAGCTCTTCCTTTGGATTGGTTATGGTTTTCTACCATGCTTTCCTGTCACAAAGAATACACAGAGAGACTCACCAACATGACTGCCTAAGTACCAGCAGCAGACATGCTACAGTGCGTGAGAAAAGCCCAGGAGGCCTCAACCTACACAAAGAACTACAGACAACTAAGCAAGGCTGAGCACAGAATAATGGTCTTCCCCAGGAAAAAGGACACAGATTTGTCATCCAGTGCTAAATGGCCAGCTATGAAAACACACATACAATTAACATTATCCAGACATAGACAAAGCAGGTTGTACCTTTGTATTTAAAGATGTATATGCATTTACATTTATAAGTTCACACATGCAAGTAACAATTAATGAAAAACGAGGCCACAAACATGAAAAGAAAAAGGACGCATATATGGGAAGGTTTGGAGAAGAGAAAGGGAAGGGAGAGAAGATTTGATTGCACTATAATCTCAAAAAATAAGAAATTAAAAATGTAGTGAGAGTCCAGGCATTCCGTTAATGCTCCATCCTGAACACTATCACGAACTGGAGGAAGAGGTGAAGGAGAACTCCTCAGAGGGTTAGAATGCACACTGTTCTTTCAGAGGACATGCCTTTCCTTCCTAGCATCCATGGCTCATAACTGCCATAATTTGAATTCCAGGGAGATCTGGCACGTCCCGCCTGGAAGAACAGTACTCACATGCACATAACCTCCCACACACACATACTTAAAAGCTAAATCTCTAGTTTGTTACATTTAAAACATGTGGTTATGTTTATGAGTGTGTTGTCTGCATGTACTACTAATGTGTGCCTGGTGCCTACAGAGGCCAGAAGGGAGAGCCTGATCTCTTGGAACCAGAGTTTCAGGAGTTTTTGAACCACCACATGGGTGCTAGAAACCCAACCCACATCCTCATGAAAGAGGAATAGGTGCAATTAAGACAAGGTCATTTTTCCAGCTCTCCAAATAGAATTTTACTTATAAAAGATTTTTCTTTCAGTCCTGGAAAATAAAATAATTAGATGTTATAGACAGGAAAGTGAATATTTGAAAGCACTTGTCTCTCAAGGGACAAATATCCAAACTGTAAAAAAAAAAAAAAAAAAAAAAAAACTTATTAAAATTCAACAATAAGAAACAAAATGAATTTTAAAAGAATAGAATCAAAGACATTAATATCCACCTCACCAATAAAAATATAAAATATCAAATGAGCATATGAACTCATATACCATACCAGCATCATTGGAGAAATTCAAAGTAAGATGACATAACTATACATGTCTATTAAGAGGGTCACATCTAAAATGCTGACAACAACAATATGAATAAGAACAATAGGACCATGCAATCATCATCAATCAAAATGCAAATTGATTTAGACATCTTGGTAAGCATATGGGACAATTTCTGGCAAAACTAAATGTGTGACCAACAATTGTTTCTTTTGCTTTACTTCAAAGAAATCAAAAATTTATGTGCAAAAACCTTTGTATGCATATATTTTATTGTAGTTATTAGACCTTGGAAGCAACAAATTAGCCTTATTTGTGGGTAAATGGATGAATTACAATATAAACAGAAAATGAAACAGTACTCAGAAAAACAAATATCACTTGCTTTTGACATAGATGTTGGAGGGGCTATCTAGGGAGAGGAAGAGATCAGAAGGGAGGAAGGAGAGTCACGGTATGTAAGAGGTGAATGTAAACACTGCAATGTGAAATAAGAAGGAAAATGTCATAATAACGCCAACATTTTTCATACTAATTAAAATTTTTAAAAAACACAAGATGAAAAATATTCCATGATATTTATGACACACTTTTATGCTTTGTTGGTGCATCTTGGGTTTATCATTTTTCAAATTTAAAAAAAGAATAATGGTTTAAATTATAATTTATGACCTGCTTTTTAATATTTTGTATTTCATAGTTCAAAGTTTTATGTTAATTTAAAATGTATTTTATACAGAGAATAGAAGCAATCACTATTTAAGGAAAAGTGTCTGTTTCTGAAGGAGTTAAACTTGTTCCAATGTGTTAACACCGAAGCATCCATGCCACATATGTTCAGAAAGTGGATTATTATGTGTATTTTGGCAGGTAAATACATTTCATGCTGAAAGCGTTCCATTTTTTTCCCTCTTTTGACTTTTCCACAGACTTGCTGCTCTCAAACAGCTGTATTCCCTTTTTGGGTTCATCGGAAGGACTGGATTTCCAGACGCTCCTTGTAGATGAGGAGAGAGGCAGGCTGCTCCTAGGGGTCAAGGACCATGTCTTCCTGCTCAGTCTGGTCGACTTAAACAAAAACTTTAAGAAGGTCAGTTTATTTATATACATTGTTGGATTCACTGAATTTTTTCTGTGCCTTATGCCTGTTTTGTGTTAGGTGACAGTGTCACTCAGGAGGGCTTCCATGTGTCAAAAACAATAGAAGGCAGTTAAAAACAAAATCCCTGGAACAAACATTTTATGTTTTTATGGATTTCAGTATATATGCATATTTTGTGTCAATGAGTATAATTTTGAAGCCATTGAAAACATGAATGAAGGCTGCAAAATGTGTAAATATCTACTTATATATTAGAAGAGTAAGCATCTATAATAAAGATATTACAAGGGAATTAGTCAAAAGTAAACATGTATTCTTTCCTGAAAATGCAACAATAAAATTTTAATAATTTTTAATTAATAAATACTCCTTTGTTTTAAGACTATGATAATGTTTTACATTGTTTCTTCATACTTTTATTTCATATCTGAACAAATTTCTACCAAGATCTATGATTCTGAGCTAATAAAAACTCATAATGCTCCAACTATGAACTGGCTAAGAAGTCTTACCAATTAAAAGAAACATAGAGAAAGAGAAAGATGATGTCTGAGTAAAATCCCCCAACAACGGTAACCCAACAGACATCAATCTGAACAGTTCACATAACCAGAAAGTTGCATAAGAGTGATCATGAACCCTGGTTTTAATATGATACAAAGAAACAACATATTAAAGAAGGCTTAAGAAGGAAATGCTATCTCATATTGCCTCCTCAACTCAGTTAAGCATGTGGGAGAGGTGCCTCCCACTTGAGTCAGGGAAAGAATACTAAGTCTAGGCTACAGACTTACCAATAACCAGTGAAATTTGGAGATGAGCAGACTATTCTAAACCCTACCTGTCTTGAATAGTACTAATGAAATTAGGAAATGGGCAGAATATTCTAAACCCCGTCTCTTGTCTAACACAATTATCCAAAACGTGGAACTGTGTCAACACAGAAACTTTCTCTATCTATTGCAAATCCACAAATGGTGCAGCAGAGATGGTGATCTGTCTTGCTGTAGGGGCCTTAAGGCTCACACAGGGTTCTATCTGTCGTTCACTTTTGGGATTACTTGCACCAGAACCAGGATTGTACAGAATATAAAGACCACATCCAGATGCCAGAGCTCAAAGACAGGTGCTATACAGGTCTGTACCCCCAAAATCCCTATGTAAAATATACGCCAAGTGGATAGAATCTATTTGGGGTCTGCACTAATGCCAGTCTTTTAATAGATCTTAAGTATCTACCTTCTCTCCAACTTGTCTTCAAGATAATACCTTTAGAGTATCCTATATCCAGTAGAAACTAACGTGCCATTGAAATGGACTTGGGTTTTCCTCTGTATCTTTACTAGTTACAATGTGGACCTTATCTTGTGGTTATGACAGTTGGGCACTGGCCAACTTAATATCAACTTTAGTGGCCAAACAACTGCCATTACCCATATAACCCAACTTTTACAACATAGAGAAAAGCTCTATTCACTGAAGTAAATTAAGATTAATTAACACATTACTTTGCCTTGAAACTCAATTCTAGGATGGGCATGTCTGTAGATGGAACTTTCTGTCCCACCCAGTCCCTCAGCCATTCAGTCCCAAAGAAACACACAGACACTTATATTATAAATTGCATGGCCTATTAGCTCTGCCTTATTAACCAGTTCTTATAATTTAAATTAACCCATCATCCTTATCTATGTTTAGCTACATGTCTTGGTACCTTCTTGTTGACAGAGGTTTTTGTCCCACCAGGTCCCACAGTTGTTCAGTTCCAAAGAAATACACAGAGGTCTACATTAATCATAAACTGGTTGGCCTAGTTGCTCAGATTTCCTATTAACTCTTATAACTTATATTAGCCCATAATTCTTGTCTATGTTATTCATATGGCTTGGTATCTTTTTAGGCAAGGCAATCACATCTTGCTTGCTCTGTGTCTCTGTGACTGACTCTTTCGTCTTCCCAGAATTCTCCAGTACTCATCACCCTACCTCAACTTTCTGCCTGGTCGACCCACCTCTACTTCCTGCCTAGCTACTGGCCAATCAGCATTTTATTGGAGCAATACAACTGATAAATCATTGTCCCACAGCACCTTCTCTTAGTGAGATATCCTCATCTTGCTTCCTTTGCATCAAGTTTGTGACTGTGTCTTTCCACCATTTCTTCTCCCAGAATTCTTTTAGTCTGATTGTTCTGCCTATATTCCTTCCTGGCTATTGGCCAATTAGCATTTTATTGAGTCAATATGAGTGGCAAATCTTTACAGGGTATAAGAGCATTATCCTACAGACAGGTCCTAATAACCCTTATTAGGGTGTCAACAAACTTTTGAAAAATAATATCAAATAGAATCAAGAGGCGGCATGAAACCATAATCTATTGGAATTCTATTCTGTCCAGCATCATTTCAATAGACAATCAATAGAAATGTAAGCTTTTGGTCCAGTTTCCATACATGGTTTCGGGATATAATAGAGTCCCATGGAATTGGTGGCCATACACAAAGCATAGTTTTTGGAGTTTTTAACTCAGAGTTGATTCTCAGCAAATGGAACATAACCCCACAATGTCAAAGTCACAAGCTGGTGACAGTGGACAAGGTAGATGTCCGGGACACTTCAAACCCCAGGAGAAGCATGGGGAAATGGACTACCATTTTAAGGAGCAAGCACATTGGCTACAACTGAATAAAACAATAAACAGAGACCTGGGAGCCTGAGAGTCCATTATCCTTTGATGCTAAAATAATGGCAATACACTTCATCAGTATCAGACACTCCATACATAAACTTAAACACCATCTAGTGCTAAATTAGTGCAAGTGACTATGAGCTTGAAAAATATAAAAATATATATATAAAATAGAAATATAAGCTTATCTTCCCAGACAGGTTTAAGCAAAGAAAGACAAATTCTGAAGACTAACAATTATCTTTCTTCTGACAAGTTGACACTTACCAAGTTTTAGGAGGTTTAAGGAAACTATGCTCAAAAAATACTAGAAAGTATTAGGGAACATAAAAGAATTATAAAATGACTACTCAAAGATTTTGCGTATTAGCAATTACTTTAAATTTAAAGAGAATAAAATCTATATTTAAAAGATATATAATGCCATATTGAATGTGGGGCAGTTTCAAATATATGTTCCTTATAAGAAATTCAAATTACCTAAAAGCAAATGCATGGACTGAAATAGGTTAAAACTAGAAAATCTAATCATATGCAAATAAAATTCAAAAGGAAATGGAGGTGGCCATACTTACATCACATAAAGCTAAGTTTACATGAAAGTAGTAAATGAGAAACATAACAATGAGTTTGACTCAACAAAAAGAAATGGTCATCTAAGTATGAATGCATTTAATATAAAATCACCCAAACATGTAAAGCAAAAATTAATAGACTAAAGAAAGAGCGAGACTCCCACTCAACAACTATGGGAGAGTTTAATGGCCCGTTCTGTCATTCCACAGATCATTCAGACAGAAAAATGAGTAGAAATTTAGGAGTTATGCTGAATTGTCAGTCTGAGAAACATCCACAGAATGATTGGCCCAGCCAGCACCCAGACTTATGTTTTCTCATCAGCACAGAAAGCACTCAAGTGGGATGGTAGGCTACTTAAAGTCTCAATAAGTTATATGAAATTAAAATCTTATCAGCAATTATTTTTTGTTTTACTAAAAAGGAGAAAACTAGAGGCATTGTCCTACTTGACTAATAATCACTGGTGCCTCACAGGTTAAGTTGAATTCAAAATTAATGTGAAACTAGAGTCATCAAAATTCCATTGCATTTTCATAAAAACAGACAATTGGATCAAGGAACAAAAACAAACAAAACTATCACAGATAACCAACGGGCCCACATTCATCTGTCTTTCAACAAGTGTAAAGGAACTTCATTGAGAAAGGAAAATGAGCTGGGTGGTGGTGACACACACCTTTAATTCCAGCACTTGAGATGCAGAGGCAGCTGGATCTCTGTGAGAACTTATTATTGAAAACAGTATGGTGGCTCTTCAAAAAATTAAGAGGTTATCTGTGAGAAATTATCTGAAAAATAAAGTTGAGGAAGGAATTTTGAATGTTACTAAAATAAAAAAATGATATATGAGGAGAAAGAGAGGTTTAGATCTAATTTAAATATTACTCAATCTTTACATGTGTAAAACAGGAAATGATATTTTCCTGGTTCATAAAATTGTCATGTTTTGAGTGTCAGTTTCAATTAAATTTAAATTAAATCTTTAAAATTGCAAAAGAAATGTCGATTAAAATACAAAATAAAATTTCCACTATACCCTACAAGATAAGCAATGCTGAAAATAAAAGTTCAGGTATTATCAACTAACATTTTTTAAGAGTTTAGCAAATATTGTTATCTACAGCGAAACCTAGATATATCAAAGCTTAGGGGGGTTGAAAATTTAATACAAAATGTCTGAAGTATTCTTAACCTGTGAGGCACCAGTGATTATTAGTTTATTTATTTTCATAAAGGTAGAATTCTTGTAAGAGTCAGGTAAATCAGAGTCAGTATTGAGCTCTGTTTACAGGGACGTTGAACCACCTTATTATATTCACATATAATGACTGTTCTCTGATCCTTATAAGTATGAAATACATTTTATGATTAAATATCAGTGGTTTGGTTAAGTGAATAAGATTTGCTCTTGAGACTTTAGTCTGCATGTAAATTCTTACCTGCATATGTATTATTGTTGCTTGATGAACACCTGAATATAGACAAGACATTTGCTTTGTAAGTTCCTCTTCTTTTTGACTTGCTTGGTTTGGCATCTTTGAGATAGCTTCTTAACTTTATAGTCCAGTCTACTTATAAACTCTGGTAATCCTCCAGTTCTCACCTCCAGAAGGTTGGCATTACAGGAGTCAGATGTCAAACCCTGCACAAGACTTGTCTTTTGTGCTGTTCGTTTTTGTAGATCTGAAGCTTGGAGCTATTGCACTTACATTGCATGCATTAGGCCCTGAGTCCAATCTGAAGTAACACCAAAATAAAAGAGTAGATTAAATATATGGAAACCATCATAACATATCTAGTGCATGTTAAGAGAGGAAATACTGTGTCTACTAAGAATTGTTAGTTTGACGAATGTTTGTGTGAGTATGTGCATGCATACAGGTTCATGTCTGTGTATGTTTGTGAAGATGTGCAAAATCTCTATCACTCTTCACCTTTATGAGACATATCATGGAACCCATGACGTTCCTAGTGTTTTAAGCTATCCTGCCTCAAGGATCCTTCTGTGTCCACCTTGACAGTGCTGGAATTAGGGATGCACGCCTCCAAGCCAGCTCTGGTATGACTGCTGGGATCAGACTCCACGCACTTAACTATCTGAATCATCTCCCCAGCCCTGGCTGCTACTTATTTTTAAACAAAAACAAGCAAGCAAAAATCCACGTGTGTGTGTACACATATATTTAAATACATAAGCACCACAGGCTCACCCTATATAATTTTCTTAGATGGTAGCACTTGGATGGAAGAATTGCTTTATATCATTTATTTTTTCATCAATTCTATATGTTTTTAATATCTCATAAGGAAAAATGGGTTGTGTTTTAGCTTTTGTTTTTATTTTGAATGCTCAAACATTCTCAGTGTCTTTGAAAGCAAACATCGACAGATGTATTAATGGAAGTTGTGTTTCTAGAAGAAAAGAGGGGAGAAAAAAACATTTCCAGAAGTTTTTCTCAAGTTCTCTTAATTCATTTACTTGGAAAGCAGTCTTTTAAAAATTAGACTTATCCTATAGTCTATGTATTTATTATTTAAAGTAACATGAAATAAAAGTAGATTATATGCTAGAATTTAAGGAGTAGCCTCCACTCTAATACTATGGTTCCATTCTATCAATTCTTAAGGTTGTATTTTTTATTCAGGAATTTATTTTAAAAACATTCATAACCTTGACATAGATAGATGATATCCGGTGATATCTCAGCCATCAGTAAATATCTTAGTAGAAGATAACACTTTCTACAAACGAAACTAAAATTGAATTTTGCTTTTATACAATCTGACTTTTAATGCATTTTCCCAAATATGTCTTGGTTTAGTATAATAACAAAAAGCAATTCATGCTTTTAAGGGAATCTGTTCTTGTTCTCTTCTTTGCCTTCAGGGATTGGAAGAAAAGGTTCATTTATCTGAACTGAGTGTATTAGATCATTGCCTAAAATAAGTTGTGATAACACAACTTCCTTTTGACTATTTTAAGCATAACTTTTTTGGCGATATTCCATGCTTAAAATGTGCTAATATTTAATAAAGTAAATGTCGTGAAATATCGTTTGATATTCTTGTAACAAATGATTATTTGAATATTTTATTTAATTAGTGGTTTTTCACATGGCTGAAATTCCTTTGTACTTCTCTAAAACATGTAATTCATAAGAAAGTCATATATGCATTGGAAACAGTTTGTGTTTATGTAGGTTTCGACCATTTCATTTTGTATAAATCACTCCAGTGCTAAAAGGTACTCCACGGTAGCTGGTAAGTGTTGAGAAGTAGTACTTCAGCAGTGTTTTGACCTATGGGTTTGCATTGGCTCAGTGCCCTTCGGTAATGATCTGGATTGCTCTGTGCAAAGCAACCACACATGTTGGGACTCTGAGGGCTGAAGGTGTCCTTTGTTCCCTTTAGAGTTACAGCAATCTACAGCACATAATTGAGTTATGAGTGTCTGGTTGTTAATATTTTCCCAAGGGAAATTAAAAAAAAAAAGAGTCTGTGAAAAGTACTCAATTGAAGAAAGCAAAATTTGTCATACAATGCACATGTCAACATCATATACTAATAAGACAGTGCCTACGGAAATGTAGTCATTCTCATTCTCACTTACATAGACGTTTGTTTATTACAGTAAGAGCAGAAAACACAACAAAGTTATATACCAAGTAATTAGGAAATGAGTACGTAATGATTCCCTTTGCACTGCCTTTACTCTCGATCAGGCTAGCTTTTGAGCCTAGTGTAGTGAATCATGCCGACATAAACTTAGGATTTTGGAACATTTGCACTACCTAGAAAATAAATGTTATAAACACTGTTTTGTTTTCTTTTAAATGGTTGGACATTTAGGACAAATGACATGCCCTTACTCTTTTTGTGTTGTTTTCGTTTTTGTAGAGGAAAAATTATTTCTGTAGTGAATAAAATTCAATGCAAGTATGAATGTGTTAAGAATGTGATGTCTTATAATTTAATCAGGATTTTCCTTAATTGGTCCTTTCATAAGGGGATAGCCTGTGAACTCCTTCTGGGACAGGTTTTAAAACAGGTAATACACTTTGAGTTTTGTCTTTCTTCAACACTAGATCAAAATCAATATTTAGAACCACCTAGAAATGACCTCACTTCAAGGAAAGAATGTAGAATTGTACCAGTCACGTAGTTCTTGTGTCTATGTGTGTGAGTTCAGTTATACTGACACTGAGATGAAGAAGATTGATTTATGGATTATTTGTGAGTGTTTCAGTTCAGCACCTGAGAGAGGGAAACCAGGAAACATCAGCAGCAAAGAGACAGTACAGTTCTAACAAGAGCCTCAGTTGGCAGGCCTGACTGAGTGTTGCAAACCTTGCTTTACATCCCACTAACAGGAGTGATATAAAATATCAATCAACCAAGTGTTTTTATTATTATTTTTCTCGCATCAAACCATGCACCATGCCACCAGAAATTAAAGATTTAAAAAATCATTTTTCTCCCGCATTTATGCCCCTTTATATGTTGTTTATTGTCTGGCAACTAGAGTCTGCCGCTCAGACTTCTAAGGCATCCAATTCATCTTCACTCTGTTTCCAATGCTTCTTGCATTATTTAAGCTCCTCCTTGGTACCTCACTTGCTTTGTCTCCTCTCTCTCTTCTCCCTTTCCTCCATACCAGTCTCTCACAGCCTTCCTCCCTTTCCTCCTCCCCAAATCTACTTCTATTTTTTCGAAATAAACTTAATATTTGGCGAAGTGAATAATCTAGTCACAAAGGTTTGCCTTTTCTGAACCTTCCTGTAACTTATCGCTCCAGCTCGTCCCCTTTGGGTTCCTGAAGGCATTCATCTGATTGCAGTCTCTTGTTACAGATTGCTCCCCACAGCTTTGCCTCACTTCCATGTTATGCTTTCAATTCACTGTAGCAGTCTGTGTATTTGTAGGAATGTCAGGTTTCTTATCCTGTGTAACTATTAAAACATCCCCCATCCATTTATATACTCCTTAAATGTAGCATTGTTCACTACATTTTTCATTCTGTCTTAGGAATTGTTAGTTTCTGTGTTTTTTCAAAGGAATAATCGATTTATAAACTGCATTTAATTAAGAAGGTTTTAGCTAAGAATCAAAGAACTATAAACAGTTATATATGAAGGCAGCCTTGCCTTGTTTTTCCAAATACCCCACAGCTTTGGGTTTTCAATTCCAAGACTTCTGCCCCACTTGTGTTTGGGTCCATGGCAGTTCAGGCTCTTACACCCAGGTGCCTTGTGGAAGCAGCTGCTCACTTTAGGCTACAAGGAAGACAAAAGAATGAGGAAAAGAGCAGTGAGCTCTCTATCTCTCAACTGTATTCCCCACCTTTGAGTTTGTGAGCCTTATGCAAGTTAATCTGATCTTGAAGTCACTTAGTAGTCTTAATCAAATTCTACAGTCCCCAGTAATGTCATTGGCTGATAACTAAGAATTTGGGCACTTTGCAAAGATAAAGTATAGTACAAAAGTAAAAAAAAAACAAAATCACTTTACAAGTATATTTATCTTAGTAAAAATATTACTTTATAATACTAGAGTCGAGAATTAATGGCTATGGAAAAGGTGTTGCCACCTCTACTGAATTGTTTCCAGTTCTTTCCGTCTTTTAGATACTCTTCATGTCAACATTATCTCAAGTTGGTGTAAGATGATTTCAACAACAGAAATGGTTCACAGATAGGTCAACATATAGAAACAGGAGGAAGGCTTTACACATATTATGGTCTATTTCTGGGGTAGCCTTGGTGTTAGCATTATCTTTATTTTGGTACAATATGCTTGCAATGAGATAAAATGTTCTTATTCAAAGATATAGAAGAAGAATAAAATTGCATGTATCTTGATAACAATATTTATGTTTTATCCAGTGAATATTTACAATATAGGTGACCTTGTTTCTAAAATTATAATAACCAAAATTCAGTTGATAAAGAAAGAACACCTTTGGTTGGAAGTCCCTGAATGCAAATAATATATTCTTAGTTTTATTTTGGTGGGATTTTGTAATCTCAGGTCCTGAAATCACTATTGTTCATTACAGGAATAAAGATGAGAATGTTTTATTGGTGACTGAATTTTGAATATTTTTCTTTTATCCTTTATAAGACACATTATTTTTCATTTTTTATACCCATTGAGCTTTGGATATTAGAATGAAAGCTATAGTAGAATATAAAATTCACATTTTATATAAATATCTGCATGATCATCAACTTATTAATTCTATTAAGGATGCAAGACATAAAATCATCAGATGATTTTTAAGCATCTAAAAGAAGAGACAGGTCATATATCACATGAGGAATACAGAACGGAGAAAAAACTCTGTCATGCTTGGAATTGAGTTAATTCAAAATAGATGAGAGATTTTGAAATAATGGAAATTGGTTGATTTTATGTGGCTCATATTTGAAATTAATCTTGATAAATATTGTTTTCTTTTGTTCATTTGGAATAGGGAAAAACACATTTAAGAAGTGAAATAGCCAAGATTCTTGCTCTTCCATGAAGAGACTTCCCTGTCTAAATGCAGGCAGCTGAGATTTTCTTCCGAAGCTATCAATAGTGTACCTCATCTCTATACTCAGAAAGTACAGAGAAGAACGCCAGTGGCATTTGGGAAAGGAGGCCAATCTTGCACGGGCAGTTTATTACCTTTTGTTAATGATGCAGTAAGAACATGTTGCATTATGTGAAAATTTCCAAACTATCATTAGAAATATTTGTTGGGAAATAAATGGTGTATCGGGGTGTCAAATTGATAAGGGGTGGAGATAGTGGTTCACCTTGATGGCATTTCAAATCACTATGGAAACACATTTCTGTGCATGCCTGTAAGAAATCATTTAAGTTAGACTAATTGAGATGGGAGGAGCTCCATCCTAAATGTGCAGAGTACCGTTCCATTGGCTAGAACACCAAAAGTGAATAAAAAAAAATAATTTAAAAATGTATGTTCAGCATAGACATTATAATAACGACTATACTTGGCTTTTTTTTTTTTTTTTTTTTTTTCCGAAACAGGGTTTATCTGTAGCTTTGGGAGCCTGTCCTGGTACTAGATCTTATAGACTAGGCTGACCTCGAACTCAGTGTCCACTTGCCTCTGCTCCCAAGTGCTGGGATTAAGGGCATGCCCCATGACTGTCTGGCTCATACTTGGCATTTTTTGTTTGTTTGTTTGTTTATAGAAGACAGGGTTTCTCTGTAGCTGTGGGAACTGTCCCAGAACTTGTTCTTGTATACCAGGCTGGCCGCGAACTCACAGAGATTCACCTGCCTCTGCATCCCGAGTGCTGGGATTAATGGCATGTGTGCCACCACCACCCAGAGATATACTTGGCATTTTTTTTTTTTTTTTTTTTTTTTTTTTTTTTTTTTTTTTTTTTTTTTTTTTTGGCTTTTCGAGACAGGGTTTCTCTGTAGCTTTGGTGCCTGTCCCGGAACTAGCTCTCGTAGACAAGGCTGGCCTCGAACTCCCAGAGATCCGCCTGCCTCTGCCTCCCGGGTGCTGGGATTAAAGGCGTGCTCCACCACCGCCCGGCTATACTTGGCATTTTTAAAGGGTTTAACAAACTATGGTTTCTAAGCAGACATTAGCTGTCACACTGATTGTAAACGAACATTTTTCTCCTCCTCCCCAGTCAATTTGAAGTTTTATTAGCAATGGAAAGCTGGAACTTTCTATGCATGTCAGTAGTAATATTCAAAACTAATTTTCTCCCTTCACTTCACTTCTCTCTGTAACACCCGATTTTGTGTTACACCCTCGGTACAGTTCGCGTGCTACTGTACCGTGTGCGAGTCGGGCAAGGGCCTGGAGATTGAAAGAACACACAAAGAGACCTGGGTCATTCTATCACTGGGGCCTTCACTGCCAGCGCTTTCACTTGACCTTCTTGAACGAGACCTAGGATAACCTCATGGATAACCCCCATACAAGATTTATTTTCATTATTTTAAAGTGTGTCTCTTTGTCCTTCTGTCTTTCTCTGATTAAGGAGGAATATCATTCCTCCTCCTTTTTTGTTAAGCCGGAGGCCAATTTTATTTGACTTTCTAAGAAAACAAGGGGGGGGGGGGGCAGACAAGTTGTAAATCTCAGCAATTGCCAGGAGGAGAAGAGGAAGGAAAATAACCCCTTTTGAGTTAGGATCCGAGAAAGCCAGCATATTCAGAAGTAGAAGTTGGCAAAAAGCTGCATGGAATTGGACTGGGGAGAGTACTATAGAGGATGAGTGATAAAGCTTACTGGGGTAAGCATGCCTCTACTATTGGAAAGAGACGTAGAAAGGAAAGAGGGCATTAGAAAGGAAAATCTGTGACCTACCTGCCAACAGTCTACTTTTGATCATGCCTTCTATCTATTTCTTGGGAAGCCTTTTCCTACGGCTCTGGTTGATGCCTTAGGCAGCGTTCATACTCCACATACTCTGAATGTGTAGGTCAATAAGCATGTCCACCATCTTCCCCGTCATTTGCTGCCCTCTCCCTTTGGACATTAGCTCACAGGAAAGCTGGACAGCAAGAGCTGTTTGAGGATCCCCAAGACTCTTCCCTAACAAATTCTCAGAGGGGCCTTGTAGCATTGAGTGAGCTTGCTCAGATGAAAAGGTGTTCCTCAAGGGGAAACAGTAATTTCAGATCTCCAGTTCCCAAGTCTGTTATTGTTTGGACATGGATGAAATGATCTAAATGAATCTTGCCTATCATTTTGAAAATTTTTGCATCTTTGATCAATACCTCACTTAAGATTTTGCTTCAGTTAAAAGTTCCCTTTGATCATCAAATTATAGTATCCAACCCCTAAAATAAGATCTCAAAAGAATGCTGTTTTAATTCCAAAAATGTAATGGAAGAGTTATTGTACATCATTCATGAAGTCTTCCCATTGGAATCACATGTTATTAACCTATGAAATATTAATAGAACCTATCAAATACAGTTTTCTTTTTTGTATCTTGTTACCTATGATTTTTTAGTAGTATTTTTGCTGGATTCCGTAAAAAGTGTAATTGGGAATTTTGTCTACAGAGAATACAAAAAACATATTGACCCATTTTTTAAAACAATCTTCAGAATTAGATTAGTTGCTTTATTTGGAAATAATGCTTAGTCATCTTTATCCCTTTATCCAATTGATTTAAGACTGTTTTCTCTTTAAAACTGAGGTTTTAAAATCAAATATAAAAAAATGTTTAGTGAATTAATGTAGTAGTAATTCAAAGTGAATTGACTCCTGGGCTTTTAGCTAAGATGAAGTGTAGAAATAAAAGAAAAATCAATTTCTTAAGATGGCAAGTTGTGCAAGCTTATTATTCTATTGCTAGAAAGAATAAGTCAGCAGGATTATGGGTGCACCAGGTCAGCCTCAACTAAATAGGGAGACACAGTTTTCACACAGACATGCACAAACAAACACATACACACACACGTATGGAGAGAGAGAGCGAGAGCGAGAGAGAGAGAGAACAATTTTAAGAAAAAAAGTGAAGCTTGTTTACTGTATCCCAACAAAAACCCAATACTTAGAAAACTCTACTTATAAGATTATAGGCAAAATCAGTATAGAACTTAATTTTTTCTGTGTAAAGTATCTTAAATTTATTGTTTTAATCTAAGCATAGCTTTCTCCATTTGGAAGAAATGGTTCAATGTGACAAAATGATAAATGTGCTCTGGTTTACAAACAAAGACGCTTTCCTTTGATTTCTAAGTGTGATGACAGTGAATCAAAACAACACAAATGTTTAATCTCACAGAACTTCTTGTTTTTGTTAAACAACCTGAGAAAATTTATTATTTCTAAAGTAAAACATGAAATCTGATAGTTATTTAAGATCTTTATCTTTGTGGTTATTGAACAACAACAGCAAACAAATAAAACCAAACTCTTTCAGAATGAATTACTGAATTAAAATTAAAGATAAATTACTTAAGTAAAACTTTTAAACTCTTAGAAATTGAAAGTTTTAATTAGACTATAAAGTGATTCTGTGATTATAAACTTATCCATATGAGAGATGTTTCTTCTGTATCTCAAAGATGGTGTAACTTTTTCCTTGTCCTTACTATCAAAACTGAGTAATCACAAAAGTACTAGATATAGTTAAAGTTCATCAAACCATGCCCTTATTGTTTTAGCACTTATGAAATAACTGAGTTTGTAGTTATAAATCTAGTAATTTTTCTAGAGTGTTTAAGCACCCATCTTTCTTTGCTAACATGAAAAAGGCCTTTTGTTATTTCCCTTTCCTCAGGGAAGTTTACAACAAAGTAAAGGAAAGGATCCTGCTCTGCTTTTTTGTGCTCAGGATAATAAAAAAAATTCTTTATAAATAATAATGGCCTCTGACTGGGATTCCCTTCACCCCTCTGTGGCTGCATAAAGTCATTGACCACAGCAGTGGTTCACTCTATGTGCCTGTTATTTACAGAGACGAGAATTGGAGTAAATAACCTCTTCACCTAACGTGGCTACCGATGAAAGAAAGACACCACTTTTCTTTTTTAATACCTGAAATTAAGAGAATATAAAATTCTTGGATCCATGCAGATATCATAATAAATGAAGTTTTTATATGAGACACCCTACTTAGTTTCATGCTGTTTAATCTTCTCCTCTTGCCTACTGAGCGCAAGCTGTCCTGTAATCAGAGCTGTAAAACAATTGCCTCGTTCATGGATGTGCTGGCCCCTTAGCTCAGCGCTGATATGCAGGTCCCATCTGGTCTCTGTAATGGACTGTCAGACTGCGGGCAGACAACCCAGTCTCCTGCCAGAACTCTGGCCAGAATGCCTGTGTTTCCCATTCCAAGGAAATTACAAAAAAAGAATTCTTCGGTGCTCAGTATGTGTGCATTGCAGGTCATAAACAGGGTAGGAAGGAGCAATGCTCATTTCACTGTTCATTGTTAGTCACCAAATGTCACTAAGTCATTGACTGATAGAAAGGTAATGGAATAGAGCAATAACTTGAAGAAAAGGCACAAAGAGGGCTTAGAATAATGTGACGAACAAGAACTGAATGCAAGTAATAGACTCAAGTTAGGAAAGCAGCCATGAACCTGTTTTTCTTGTCCTAACTATCACAGGCCACAACCTGCACAGTTTGGGGATTGACCTGACTGGGGAGATGGGAATTAAAGAATCTACAGGCAAACCTACAGAAAAGCTGGGGTTGGGTAGACAAGATGCTCTAATGGAGATGAAGCAGCAGCCTGGGGACTTAGTCCATTCATTATATAGAGCTGGATAGAAGGCAAGCTACTAATTTTAGAGAAGCAGTCTCAGGCTGCAGTACTGTGAAAGAAGAAACCTGTGGTTGATATTTTCTTCATGCACTGCCAACATAAGTATTCCAGCCAGGGGAAGGCACTGCTATGCCATGGGTCTGAGGCACTGGGGTCCTTGACACGCCAGTGCTCATGTCAAGAATACTCAGCATGTTATCTGCTTCACAGTCATGGAAGTTGGTGGTTTAGTGGATAAGTGCTTAAAATATATTCACCACAGAACCTCTAAGAACTAACGTGAAGTGCCACAAGTTCCATTCCAAAGGCTAGTCTCACTGCACAGTAGTTCAGTGAGTTGTAAAGAAATTGGAAACAGTTGACTTGGGTGTATAATTCTTAAATATTTTTAAATAAAGTTTATAAAAATTGTAAAAGTCATAAAGAAGAAATGGAATATGCAAACAATATTCCATACAGATTTTTAGGACTACCTGGTCAAGAATAATTGGACCATAAATAGAATATTATCAAACTATATTGTGTTTCTTAAAATTCCTTTTAATTTGTTTGTTAATGTTTTTCTCTCTTTCTCACAACATATACTTTTGATGATCTACTCATGTATTCTTCTGCTGTCCTGGATGCTGCAGGTATTGAGGAGAATAAATAGGTCAGGCTGTCTGTTTTCACGGTGCATCTGATTAGAGGAGAAAAGAGTTGAAGAAGAAACAGAATAAAACAAGTATTTTTAAACTGTTGTATTATTTTAAATTGTGTCACAAGCCATGCCTTACTGAGCTGTCATACATCCGGAGCCACCTTTTTGGGGTGACTTCTGCTGCCATCCTAGCCCCAGGGTAGGGCCGTGAGGATTAGAAATGTTAGGTAGAAGGAACAGAGATAAGAAAGAAACATACAGATATAGGATACTAGTGGGAGGGCTGCTCAGTTCCTCTTGCTTCCTGAGTTGCATCCTTGCATTCTGAGTCTGCCCATGTTTAATTTTCTATACACTTTTATACTCGAATACAAAAGGGAGAGGAAGTCAAAGATGCTTTAACATAATACAAAAGACAACCAGAATAGTTACTTGCCTCAATACCTTGAGACATCAAGCCAATTTTGTCAATTAATTCTTGAAAAAAAGCATTCTGTTGTTTAGACAGTGAAGCCACCCTACACCATGTATCCTGAAGGCAGTCACTTCCTAGACCAAACTTTCTATTTCAAAAGAAGGAACAGAAGTATGTCCTTTGGCCAGGGTGAAGAAGATCTACCTCCATGGGCCATATTAATGTTTAAAACACCAAGTAACCACATTATGTCAGGGTATGGAGTCCCAGTTGTTGTCAACTACTTTGAGTAATCTCAAACCCTCTGACCTTCAGACAAGATGAAATGCACTCATATTTTTGGCTCTCCACAAAATTGTGGTTGTGTTCCTGGAAAGTTACTTATACTGGTCATGGAAGACGGTTTCTTGGGAAGATGTTAGGAGATAGACAGCTGTCTACATCAAGATCCTCCATAAGAGGTTCGACATGTAGCAGTAGACAAGCTAAGCCTAGATCCATCTTGTGATCTGAAATGGTTTCTGGGAAATATTATAGCTCTGCACTTATGTGTAGGTTAAAATGGAAAGAAAAAAATTAATTGAGTAGTCAGACTTTCCGTCTGCAACAATCCATACCTATATCAGCTGTAATAACGCAACCTTTACCTTCAGCAGTGCTTACATTTTGCTTTTCAATATTTATTAATTTAAGTCTACCTCAGTTTTGCCTTAGGATCCAGAGTGTTCATTGTTCTATTTATTGCTCAAATCTTTTATCACATCTCATTAGCTCAACATTTTCCCATCTTTGTTACAATCAATCATACATTTGCATCCTGCCCTTTGATAGACATGTATGCTGTCTCTGGGGTTCTGAATTTTTGTCTTTAATTAGGTTTTATGAACACACTGCAACTTCCTCTCTGGTGTCCTATTTAGTTTTTTGGCATTTCTGAATTAGGGCAAAGGACTTTGGACCAAACTTGTGCTTGCTAACTTAAGTCAATTAAAGTATCTTTTAAAGATGAAACAAGGAGCAGATACAATTAGGATTTCCTTTGGATGTTGTTATAAGGTCTTATCATTATTTGAATGTTTTTGTAATTTCCCTAACATTAACTACTTCAAAATAAACTATGTGACATTTTCACCTTAGCAAATGACAACTCTAAATGAATTATATGAGTTGTAAATACAACTGAATACAAATGAATTTCATAATTCACGAATGAAGCAATAATTATAGTATTTTATTTGTAAGTTCCTTGGCAATTTTTTTCAAAATCAAAAAGAATGCTCAAGAAATTTAAAACTAAAGCTATTGTTAAGAAATCATATTTATACAACTAAAGCATGGGTCATATTTTCCAGTTTATATGCGAAGCTATTAGGATATCTCTTTTAAAATGTACTTAAACATAATTTTGTGAGTTATGAGTGGACATAAGGAGGCATAGAAGATAATTTTTGCTTAATAAGAATAGTCTTTCTTCATGTTAGCAATCTATATTATATAAATATAATATAGAAACCAAATAAATATTTTACACATCAGTATTTGAGTCATTCTAAATAGCATAAAAATACATTGAAAATGATTAATTATGAAACACTTTAAATGTTACATAGTCATAGTGACTTTTGATGTTTAAGTCAGTACATTATAGATTATGGGTACTGGTTTATAGTTGTTTTAAAATTTTATCTTTCTTAAGTCAAGACTCTGTAAATTTACTTGCTTCTGTTTGCCAGGTTCTACCTTCAAAATGTATAAGAATTACCACTGGAGTTAAAGCCAATTGTTCAGTGGTGGTTTGGTCAGTGGTTACACTACAGATAATTAAGCAGTCAAAATTCTTGGTCTGCTCTAAAGATTCGGAAAATATCTGAGTTTTACTGTCTTTCCTGAAGAGAAAGAAGTCAGTTATACAGGTGTGAATAACCCAGGGCAAGACACAGAATGATGTAAAGGACCTCATTGCTTTCTGTTTGGATCTGTGATAAGTGAAAGGAAATACCTGTGAACGACTTTCTATGAGAGCCACCAATTTGTAAAACAGGGAGGTGTGCTTTGTTTTACCTGCTTAATGTAATTTTTACTATACTAAAATTGTGTCTAAGATACCAAGTACAAGAAGATTACATAATATTTTATTACTAATAAAATTAGAGAGCAATAAGAATAGTGATAGCCAGTATGCCAAAGCCATTCACATTACCAAATTATGAGAGAACTGATTTTTAATAGATAATATACTACTATATCCTTAAATATGATTCTATTAAATGGGCTGTTTTGATATATACTCACTGAATTATTTATTTTATGTAAGATTCTCTTGAATTTAGATAAAAAATCTTAAAATTTGAGACTATATCAATATATATTATCTCTTTCTCTCTCTCTCTGATCTCTAGTTTTGATTGAGCTCTAATTCCCTGTGTAGTCTATCCTACTGACTTCACTTTATATCAGCTGGGATATATGCATACACTACCATACAAGACACATCCACAAAAATATGAATATTAGAGTGTTACTTTGTGTGTATGTATACTCATTAAATTTCATATCAAAGTTTCTATGTGATTATGTGTCGTCAGTGTACTCTCCTAGGATATATATGTAAGTACTTTTGTCTCATTAGGTTTATATAGACTGGATTATATTTCCTTTCCTTAAGGAATTTACTAATTACCACTCACAAGGAGCTGGTGTGGTGGCACAAAGCCAAACCTCAGCTATAGGGAGTCTGGAACAGGAGGCTCAGTAGTTACAGATGATTCTTTGCTAAATGCTACTTTAGGTAGATTATTCAAATATATCAACATTGATTCTAATAAATACAAGACAAGTAAAAGAATATTTTATTTACCAAGTCTATTTCATTTTACTTGTTTTTACTTTATCATAAAAGGAACTTGATTGTATACTTTGGAACTATTTTTCACCTGATGAGTTACTAAGTTCCTTATGTATTTATTTCCATGCCTTTCATTCCCTGATATTTGATTGCTGGCTGTTGACTAAAATTATACGAGAGGGAAATGACATAACTTCAAACAATTCTGAGTAAATGGCATTTCTGAATCTTGTTGTGGCTCACACATCCACGTGGGTTCATCGCCTAAGCGCACTGTTTGCTCACCCATTGTTCTGCATACATCACTGATTGTAGATTACAGAAATATTCTCTAAATACAACAGAGTCTCTTTGTCTTGAAATTTCATTACTTCACTGTATTTGTTCATTAAGAACAGGTTTTGGATATCAGACCTTTGTCAGTTGCGGGGTTGGTGAAGATCTTCTCCCAGTCAGTGGGTTGCCTTTCTGTCTTAGTGACAGTGTCCTTTGCTTTACAGAAGCTTCTCAGTCTCAGGAGGTCCCATTTATTCAATGATGTCCTTAGTGTTTGTGCTGCTGGGGTTGTACGTAGGAAGTGTTCTCCTGTGCCCATGTGTTGTAGAGTACTTCCCACTTTCTCTTCTATCAGATTCAGTGTGTTTGGACTGATATTGAGGTCTTTAATCCATTTGGACTTGAGTTTTGTGCATGGTGATATATATGGATCTATTTTCATTCTTCTACAGATTGACTTCCAGTTTTACCAGCACAATTTGTTGAAGATGCTCTCTTTTTTCCATTGTATACTTTTAGCTCCTTTATCGAAAATCAGGTGTTCATAGGTTTGTGGGCTAAAGTCAGGGTCTTCTATTCTATTCCATTGGTCGACTTCTCTGTTTTTATGCCAGTACCAAGCCGTTTTCAGTACTGTAGCTCTGTAATAGAGTTTGAAGTCAGGGATGGTAATGCCTCCAGACAATCCTTTATTGTATAAGATTGTTTTGGCTATCCTGGGTTTTTTGTTTTTCCATATAAAGTTGATTATTGTCTTCTCCAGATCTGTGAAGAATTTTGATGGGATTTTGATGGGGATTGCGTTGAATCTATAGATTGCTTTTGGTAGAATTGCCATTTTTACTATGTTGATCCTCCCAATCCAAGAGCAAGGGAGGTCCTTCCATTTTCTGGTGTCCTCTTCAATTTCTTTCTTCAAAGACTTAAAGTTCTTGCCAAATAGATCTTTCACTCACCAAGGCCAGCTGGCCGGGGACTGAAAAAGCATGGGACAAAACCGGTCTCGCTGAACATAATGGACAATGAGGACTACTGAGAACTGAAGAACAATGGCAATGGGTTCTTGATCCTATTGCATGTAATGGCTTTGTGGGAGCCCAGGTAGTTTGGATGCTCACCTTAATAGACCTGGACGGAGGTGGGTGGTCCTTGGACCTCCCACAGGGCAGAGAAACCTGCTTGCTCTTTGGGCTGAGGAGGAAGGAAGACTTGATTGGGGGAGGCGGAGGGAATGGGAGGTGGTGGCGGGGAAGAGGCAGAAATCTTTAATAATTAAATTAATTAATTAATAAAAAAAATCAGCAAGAAAAAAAAAAAAAAGAACAGGTTTTGGGTGGCATTTTCTGTTTTCCATGGCTCAGAGATACTATTCTCCAGATAGTATTGTGAAGATCATATCATAAAACACTGGTGATGTCTAAATGCTTTGCATTCTTCAGGTTTAACCAGGCCCTTCGTCACAATACCATAGAGTATGCCTTTCCTTCAATCATTAAAATGTTTTTCTGCATCAGTGTGAAACACAATAAAAGAGTTAGGATACAAGTGAAACTTGGGTCATCTACCCCGTAAGTGTCTATTCTCTGTTTCTTCTTGCCCACAGCTAGCAGGGGTTATCTGCTATAAGCATGATGGGCTACCATAAATATTCGAACCCTGCTTTGCACCCTTACATAATTTCAAAGCTGTTTAAAAAAAGAAACAGATAAAAAATAAATGTGTAAAATATTTGCCAAAGCCATGTTTGCTGCATACTGATTAAGATTCTCAGATTTGGTGGCATCAAATTTGGGTCAGATTATCATGATTTATGTTTGTGGATTTTATGGTTTATTTAATTGCTATGTGATTAAGTTTTCTGATATGAAAATGAAGAAGGGAAGTATATCTATTTTTAGGGATATTGTAATATTTAAATAAGATATAATTCTAAAATATTTGGCTTCTTTCCAGATATGTCTGTACTCCATGCGTGCTAAGTGTGGTGAGCAAATTGACTCTAATATTTGTGTTGGAGTAGAAACTTGTGTGAATGACAGAGAACTGTTTCTACCATCTCACCACACATTTCTACGGTGCACCACCACTTGGAGAAACCCAGAAAAGCATGATGAATTTAATAAATATTAACTCAAAGTTGTATTGACATCGCAAAAGAGCATATATGCCTTTGATAATAAGTTATAATAAGACCAGGAAAATTGCAGTTTTCATTTAGAAAGATTTTCAGAGGGGTTTTGGAAAATAATTATGCCTGGACTCCAAGGTGCGGTTGACGTTTATTCTTCAGTATTACTTAGTCTCTTTTCAAATCAGAATTAGATGTTTTTAATGTGCCTATTCTAATCTACCTTTAAATGTTCTTTCAGATTTATTGGCCTGCTGCTAAAGAAAGGGTGGAATTATGTAAATTAGCTGGAAAAGATCCAAATGTAAGTATGAAACTTTAAAGTGACCTCCTCAAATTGGACACAAACGGTGCAGTAAATTTTTATATTCTCTTTTATTGAATAATAACATTTTCTGCTACTTCTATTACTAAACTGACATTCTCTGTACAGATTATTATAGTGAACAGGGGATGGGACTTCTGGCTATATTTTTCTTCCTCCTGTGCCATGAAGGGCGCTCAACATCTCCACATTGAGATGATGCCCATGAATGATGAAAGAAATCAATTTCTCATTGAACTTGTGGGCATAAAATAATTTTGTAACAACAGTTTTCAAAATTAGTTGTCAAATAAGTCGTAGTGGTATGGCAGACACCCTGAGCATAATTTTATGTTTTGTGCATCATCTATGTTTAGTACTTGATCAAGAAGTAAGGAAAGAGAGCTAAGTTAATGTCAGTTTTGCCGTGAGTTAGAGGAAGGATAAACCATGAATGTCAGGAGGTGGAACTGAATTGCATTGTGAGAGTGTTTTCCCAGCAGTCTGTTCACTAAGTTACACAGTAACTTCCTTGTTCAGTTAAGACAAGGGGGGATTAACTTCTCTGGATGTTCTGTCCTTGAGCCCACAATTGTGAGGTGGTAAGCGCTTTTAACTTTTACGCATGTTCACTGCCAACCGTGGATTAGAGGTGTACAGAGCCTTTCCCTTTTTCACACAAGGCTACAAAATTTGATGCTGCATCAAAATGCTCCTTGTTTTCAGTGCATCCTTTTAAACCTGCGTTCTCTTTTAGAGTTATTGATAATGACTGTCAGTTTTATACTAGTTACCTTATTTGAAGAACTACTTCCCATGCCTATAGTTATAATTTCATTTCATCCTCATTTTCTGATGAGAAGATTAGACCCGGCAAGAGCAAATGGCTCATTTAACACTACACACTTGTTCAGTGGTGAAACCAGAAACTGAAGCCAGAAGTCTGGGCACATCCTCTGTGCTCTAACACTATAAAATCTACACGATAGGACAACAAGCTTTTTTTCCAAGTCATGTCTCTTTTTAATATTACCATAACATTGACCTTCATTTCAAACAGTATTGTATTGATTCTGATCAACAGAAAACAGGCAGGTCTTTGGTTTCATTGATTTCTTGCCTCTACATGACCTTCTCTTTCCCTCCTTTCTAGTAATTTTTACCCACTTCCAAAGAATATGTTTGGGATTAACAAGTGTTTGGAAAGACTTTTCATTTACAAAAGGTACTATATAACTACAAAGTAGTGAATTATTCACTATAACAAAATTTAACTAATTGAGATGGTGGGAGCAGGGAGGTGGGGTGGGAACTATTATACTCCCTAAAACAGTCATTCAGTTTAACCCAAGGAAGGGAAGGATGGAAGGGAATGGCTGATATTGTTTTGAAGAAGGGTGCGAAAAGAAAGACATAAAGGAAATGAGTTAGTTTTGTTTATAAAGCTTGAATTAAACTGCTTGATATAGGCAAAAGGAAGCAAAGATGAGGTTGGCCTGGGATATCTGTTTGTTTAGCTACAGAGGTACCAGATTTGACAGTGAAACATTACATACAGACATAAAAAAAATTGCTTCCTGAGATGAAATTCTACAATTCTATATTCTTCTACTTTCTAAGAAAGCATAAAACTAAATGTATTTGTTGTAAAAGTTTAATCTGTTATGTGTGAGCAAATGAAGGGTCACTTTAATAATATGCTTCTCGCCTGGAGTCACTAGCTGGGGTATCAGGTGACATTGAAATGTGTGCATTCTTGCATCTTATTTTCAAATTGTCAGGATGTAATCACTGCATACATAGTTTCTTCTAACAGGTTTTTGTTACCTCCAGAGTACCATAGCCTTTTCCATATCAATAGTTTCCAAAGTAGCTATGCAATCCTTGCCACATCATTTTATGAATGTCCTATTATTACAACATTGGCCATTCCCAATATTTCCTGTTACAAATGATCCTACATGTTAGAATTCTCACGTATCAGTATTGAGAAGATCATCACCTTTTACCAGTTAAGGACTTAAAACTTTTTGTGTTCATGTAGTGAAACTGACCTCCAAGAAGCTGATGATATACTCTAAGCCGCAGTCCTTGGTTTAAAGATGTTTCGTTACTTTTACTGGTTATTAACAGAGTTAAAAAAAAAACACAGATATATATATATATATGTGTGTGTTAATATTATTGGCGAATGCTTATATGATTAAATGTGTTGCAAAGCTTATTTTTACACTGAGATTTACTCATAAAAAATATTCACTTGTCTTAGGGCTTTATTGCTATGAAGAGACACCATGACCATAGCAACTCTTATAAAGGAAAACATTTAATTGGGGTTACTTACAGTTTCGGAGGCTTACTGCATTATCATCATGGTGAAAAACATGATAGCATGCAGGAAAACATGGTGGTTGAGACGACCACTTCTTCATATTCAGGCAATAGAAGAACACTTTGTATCCCTGGGTGTGACATGAACATATTGAGTTCTCTGAGCCTGCCCTCACAGTGATATACTTCCTTCAATAAAGCCACACCTACTCCAACAAGGCCACACCTCCTAATAGTGCCACTTCCTATGGGCCAAACACTCTAACACGTGAGTCTATGGGAGGCTGTCCTTCCCCAAACCACCACAAAATCAGTTATCTTGAGGTCTAGATTTTAAATATTGACATAGGTATATCTGTAATTTTTCCCTTTAAAAATGTTTTCCTTTGTCCTGTTACTATAACAGATTATTTTCTTAATAGATATTTACATTGATAGATTTTGTTTATAAACAAAAATATATATTTGAATTTTGTTTATTTAGTAGGAATTTGCTTAAATACTTTTAATTACTTTGAAGCGTAAGAACTTCTTTGCATACAAGGTTTCATTTTAAATATTTGTCTGGGGAATGATCACAAGAATGTAGGCGATTACTAGCAGGTGTGGTTAACCATGTTTTTAATCTCCACACTTGGGAGTCTGAGGACACTCCACAATTCATATGGCAAGTTTAAAGTCTGCTTGACATACATAAAGTTCAGTCTCAAAATGAAAATTAAAAAAAGCACAATAACAAACCACTTAAGGAAAACAAAAGTAAAAGAATTTATTGTCACAATATGGTGTAAAATCCAAAGATAAAACCAAACCTTAAGTAACTGGGGAAATACTCCGTGATATAAAATTTATGTACCATGCTCAAGTTTCTCCTAACTTTGGGTTCAATTCCAGGCACTGCCAAAATAAAGCTAAACACATCAAGGATTTCTCAACCATGAGTATCTTCCAATAGCTCATACAGATGTCTCTGTTTAATATATTTTAGTTGTTAAAATTACACATTGAGCTGCACTACATTCAATTTTGGCATCAAGATTCTAAGTACCTCTGGTTTGTTATTTCTGTTTAGTAACTGAATAGAAAAAAAAATTTTAAATTTTTATCACCAGGCTATTCTGTGAATTTTAATTTAATTTTACATTTACCTAACTCTTATATGGATGCATATAAGGTGCAACATGTTAAAAGTTGCAGTATTACTTGAGATAATTAGGAAATTCTCATTGCACTGGTGAATTGGCCCAATAGGTAAAAGTGCTTTTTATCAAGTGAGAGTGAGGACTTAAATTCAATTCCCCAAACCCATATGATGAGAATAGAGAACACAACCAATGATCTGTCCTCTGACGAACGCACATGGACAGCGGCCATAGGAATGCAGTTCATATTAACACTCACACATGCATACATTACACTTGAATGGATAGAATCAATAAGCATAATATGATATTAATATAATAATAATAATAATAAATAATTTAGTGATTATTTCTTGTTGATTCCCCATCACACACACTTTCTAGTTGGGGAAGGATGGTTTGAGTGAAAGGGAAATTAGATGAGAGGAATAAAGAAAACAGGAGAAATCCAATAAACTATATCATTCAAAATGCAACAACTGCCATTGTGAGCAGTGACTGACAAACTAGCCGGTTCAGGGAAAGTTTAAAAAACTGCTTCTCAAAGTTATCTTTTTTCATGCCCCAGAGAATCATGCCACCATCAATAGCCTAGCAAGTCACTGAGAGAATTAAAGCAAGTTAATTATTAATCATGCCACTTAAACAAAGCTTTGAAACTTTACGCATAAAAAGAAAGCAGCACATAAATTCCGAGATTTAAAAACATGAAGACATGAATTAAAAGGCCATTGTAAAGTACATTCCATAAAAGTTGTTTGCCTTAAATGTCTGCTCTGGGCAAAATGCAAAATCATAGATCTTATCTTTTTTATAATCTAATCACAGCCTTCCTTCCCTTTGGCAACTAATAATGTCCTTAGGGAACAGCCCTCTTCCAACATCCCCCCACTCACACACACACATAATCACAACACTTCAAGGTTGGCATTTTCTGACCTCTAGCAGATAATTCCAAACTCAAACATGCTTTGTTGAATTAATCTCAATTTAGCCAGAGTGTTAATCCTAAAACCACTCCCAGAAAAGGCAATGTGGGGCACAATCTAGATATATTTCTGGATTTGTGGTTGTTGTTCTGTAATCATTAAAATACCACGTACACATCTTAAACTGCATGTTGACCCCTACTTGCCATTTTAAACAGTGCTGCCTCACATAGACCCATACCATCCAGATTTTATAGTTTATACCTGGAAGGGAGCTGTCTTAATTATGCAAGTATCTCTTTAAGATCCTTCAAAACTGACATCTAAATCCAATGACCATGTGGTAAAATGAAGCATTTGATAGGGTGGTTCAATGACTGGCAGTGAGCCCGACTGTCTTATTCTAGCCATGGAGCTTTCATTTCAGGCCTCTGTACCCTTGCTGGTGCAGAACCAAAGACCAATAGCATGATGGACACACTGAAGCTAAGTAAAAGCTGGGGATGTATAAACCTTCCTTCCTAACTGGATGCCATGCTTAAATTTTATGTGGTGATCGCAAATGATTTTACATTTTTGCATTGGCTTTTTTTCCTATTTCTTTGCCTCCATTTTTCTAAACCGTTAGTATTTTTCTCTTTCTGAATCCATCATTCTGAATTAGGCATCCTCGTACAGGCATGCCAGGTACAAACCACCACTTCCCTCTTTTTGGTTTTGTAAATAAGATTTAATTGTTTTTATTTTATGTGTACCCATGTGTGCTTGCTTTTCTGTATGTTCACTATGTGCGTGTAGTTGCCTATGGCAGCCAGAAGAGGGTGTCAGACCACCTGGAGCTGGGGTTATAGGCAGTTGTGGATTTCTATGGCAGAGTAGGGACAGAACTACATGGAAGTCTGACCTTCAACAGGTGGGGACTGTTTATCAGCACACGAAACAAAAGGCAGCCTCTCTCACAGGGAAACTGAGGAGTCTTCCAAGAGTAAAAGCTGGTGGTGATCCTAAACCATGGTGATGAGCTTAATAATGGAGAAATGTTACAGTCTTCAGGGTCCACATGTCTCTGCTTGCAGCCTCTTCTTATGGAAATTATTTGCCTAAAACAGGACAGAGTTTCCTTCCTGGGATAAAGGATAGTAGTTGGGAAAGGTCGAGGCTGTCTGTAATCTTGCATGAATCCTATTTTAAAACCGGGCACTCTATCAGTTGTGAGGTATGAGCTATGGCTTCTGGGAACTTCTGTAGTCAGTCAGGATCTCCCACTGTCCACGAGTGACCTTGCTGCATTGGTGAGGAGTCCCTTGCCAGTTAGGAAAGGAGAAACTAGACTTTTCCTCAGCTTCCTACTCTTTAACTGAACATTTGCCTGCCATGTATACAGGATAAATGTCTAGAGTGGTTGTGAAAGTTCTGTGGATCTGCAGGGTCCTGAAGCATGCATTCATGGCTCAGCAATTGTTTCCATTTAGGGATAGGATTTTCACTTCAAATCCCAGTCCTTGGCAGTCTAAGCCTGGGGGCTACCCTGAACTTAAGGGGAGCCTTATTCAATTCCTCACTGGCCTCGGCTACACGGTGAGATTTTCTCTCTCAGGGTAAAGAAAAAATAAATTGCTCACAAAAATTTCCAGAGCTGAAGGTTCACTTATAGTACGTAAACTTAATATGTTCTTTAATAAACTGAATATTCTAAGAAAAACCAGAGAATCAATATTTACTAGTAAATCAATTATAGAAAATAAAGGTAGTAAAAATGGAAAGAAATGTTTAGATATAAGCATGTGCAAAACATAAATGTGAGTCTTCAAAATTCTGCTAGAATAAAAATGTTCATGAGGAAAGAACAAACATGAAGTAACCTGATTTAAAAGACTTTCCAGTTTTAAAATCTGTGTTCCAGTTTTAAAATCTGTGTTCCTATGGTAGGAACACAGATGTGGTATGTCCACTGTTTTGTTTGCTGGATTTTGGACAGTTGGTATGGTAGATAGTAAGATATGTAGGGACCAGGTTTTGTGTTTGCAGCAAAATAGGAGAGATTTTGTGCTCTTTGATAGTTTGTGTCATACCCAGTCTGTTTATATCCACTCTCTGGGTTTCACTGGACACAGCTATAGAGCTCTATGTCTCAACACTTTAGTTAGTTGCAAAAGTATAAATTTAAAATTTTTCAATATCACTCCGTTAGCCACAATTTCTGTATTACCTACCATTTTTCAAGTCAAATAGTCCTACCATTTTCATAAATCTTTCTATATTTTCCTATTTTAGATAATTGACACATTCTTCAAACAAGGAAAATGAAAGATTGTCCATTAGCCATTTACTAATGCTTTTCTTTTTTATACCCAATAGACAGAATGTGCGAATTTCATCCGAGTACTTCAACCCTACAATAAGACTCACGTTTATGTGTGTGGCACTGGAGCATTTCATCCACTATGTGGATATATTGATCTTGGACTCAACAAGGAGGTAATGAAATTGATGTGGATGGTGGTCTGTGTTCTGTTAATTATATTTTAAATAAACGCTGATTGACCAGTAGCCAGGCAGGAAGTGTAGGTGGGACAACCAGACAGGAAGTAGTGGCGGGTCAATGAGGACAGGAGAATTCTGGGAAGAAGGAAGCCCATTCCTCTGCAGTCCTGACCCAACCACAGAAGCAGAAAGATGTGACTGCCTTGCTGAAAAGGGGACTGAGCCATGTGGCTAACATAGGCAAGAATAATGGGCTATATAAGTTATAAGAGTTAATAAGAGGCCTGAGCTAATGGGCCAGTCAGGTTACAAATAATGTAGACCTCTGTGTGATTTCTTTAGGACTTAATGATTATGGGAACTGGGAAGGATAGAAACCCTGACAACATGAAACAATAGAAAATATAATTTACTACAATGTCTATAGCATAAATTGTACATGTCTAAGTAAATATAACATGAGTTATATAAGACTTCATGTTTCTAAACATTTTATAAATTATACTAAGTGTTTTATATCAAACCTGTTTTAATGAGAGAAGTAAAATTTGCAATATAAACTATTAAAAGCAATTGTTTTTATGAACTACACATGTACTTTCAGTTTTCCTTCTAATGGTATTTGTATACATATTTACACATATGTTTACAAATTACAATGCTGTGAAAATACATTTTACACATATGATCTTATAGTGTAATTATATATTATAAATAATTATAAAAAATGTTCTTGAGATATGTACTGGCTGATATATGTGTTAACAGTGGACTCTAAATGAATATCAGTAGTTTTCTTGGTTTTATGCAAACATTCACTCACACTAAAGTCATTAAATTTTCTGGACTAAACTAATGGGATGGAAATAAAAGATGTATTTAGTTAAGATTAATTTATTCCAACTATTGATGAGCATTTCTAATAAATGAGAAGCATGCAGATTTCAGAATTTCAACCAAAATAAATTTTTTCAAGTGTCATAGATTGTCATGTGTACTGCATGCATTTTTTTACACTTTGGAATTTCAGCAACATGAGATTAGAGCCGTTGTAATCCCGAATATACAAGTTAGTAAAAATGATTTTTCTTGGTCTAGCATAAACAGGACAGCAATGAGCCGAACCAAGACAGTGTCTGTCCAAAGCCATCATGACCAGTTGAGCTTTGGTCGTGTATTCTATACTGTTTCTTTGTAGGCACTATTCTCATGCTTATGCATGTATTTCCTGTGTGTAACTGTATGCATTTTCAGTCTTTGTGCTTGAGAGCAAAGTCTGGACTTACAAAAAAAGTTTCTTCATGCTAATTTAGCAGATGCATGCCCAGGTCAAACCTACAACTGTGGCCAGACAGATTTTCTTCTCTAACCAACTCGTCTAACCAGCCTAACTAACCAGACTCCTCTAACTGACTTTCTATCCAGCCTAACTAACCAGACTCCTCTAACCGACTGTCTAATTGGCCTTGACTCAACTGCTTGAAAGTAAAGCAACCATGATAGTTCAATTCTGGTCTGGTCATATCTCATGATCACATTTTGACTATGAATCCAGGAAATTTTTAAATCCATGAGACTGTATTAGTTACTAGCCACAGCAATAAAGTACATAGCCCTTCTGGCCTGATATTTCCATATGCAAAACTGGGTTTATTAGTGTAGTTCCACTGCTGATTTGGGGTGCGTATTCAGTAGATGATATGAGCAAGTGCCCCATCTTCATTAATACCCTTTCAACTTTTACGTGTCATTATTTGTATTAAAACATGCCTGTTGTAGTTTATCAAATAGCAATTGCTAGCCAGTGTCATTTAAATTGCTGCAACTACTTTTGGGTGAGACAATAGTTTCTATTAGCCTTGTTCAAAAGAATAGACAGAGCTCTCCAAAAAATGACAACATAATTCAGGAATTAACCTTCTGTTAATTCTGTGTCTTCTGTCCCTTTCACTTCATTGCTTGTTTTCACTAAAATAGCAGTGTGTGTTTCTTTCTTGATGTAAGAGTGACCTGCTGTAAAATGATATGCTGCCGACAATGCTTGCAGTTTGGGTTTCTCTTCTGACTACACAGGCTGAGTCATCTCCCTAGCCACTGGAAGGTGGTGCTGTCATTGTTACGGGACACTAGGGAGCATGGGGTTGTGTTCATTATGCATGCGTATTTTTCTTGGAACGTTCTACATACGATGATTTTCTTCTGAATATCACGAGTCTGCCAATGTCATTCTGTCTGTGGCCACTATTATAAAAATAAAAGCTTCCGCCAAAATAACTATGTGTCTTCCTTGAGTAGTGTTTTCGCAATAGCGAAAATACTACAGCAGGATTTTTCCCCCACATGTGTTAACATCTCTGAAAATTCACTGTTGATTAGAGAACACTTGTATGTCATTAAGCATTTTTAAATGTCACCAGTCTTAGATAATTTGGTATCATAAAAATGTTTAGTTAAATTAACAGTTATTATCATCCTGAAATGCAAATATTACAAAGCAAATTCTTGAGGGGGTTGTTTGTTTATTTTTTATTTGTTTTGAGACAAAGTAGTTTGATCTTTTTTCTGAGACAGAGTATTATAAAATTCTCTGTATATCAAGAGGTGGCCCAGACCTCCTGATTTTCCTGCCTCCACTTCCCAGGTACCAGTCTCAGAGGTGTACACCATGCCAGGGAGCAAATTTATTTCTTAAACATTAATTTGGAGACTGGGAAATGACTAACTGGGTAAACATTATCACTATACAAGTATGAAGAATGGTGTTCAGGTCTCCAGGACCCACATGTAGCCAGCCATAGAAGTTCTGTAATCTCAGTGCTTCTTCATGTGAGATTCGAAATGGAGACAAGAGTATCTTCCAAAGCTCATGGTCCATGCTCTGTCTAAGACAAGGTGAGAGATGAGGACTGGCCTCTGAGATTATCCTCTGACCTCCACACGTTTCTCTATGTTTCTCACACACATGCACACACACACACACACACACACACACACACAGAGAGAGAGAGAGAGAGAGAGAGAGAGAGAGAGAGAGAGAGAGGTTTAAATAGTGAGATAACTTCTGATTTTATTAGCCTAAGTAAATTATTAAACCTGGCTCGGCCAGTAAGTTTTTGTTGTGAAAGCATGAAGATCTAAGCTCAGGTCCCTACAAGGTGCATACGGCACAAATGCTGCCCGCATCTGTAATCCGGCACTGACCAAGTGGAGAGTGTGATAGCTGAGCTTGCTGGCCAGCGGCTCCAGCCAAATCGCTGAGCTCCACATTCAGTGGGAAACCCTGCCTCAAAAACTGAGGTGGAATGCAACTAAAGGAAGACACCTAAAATAATGTCTGGCCTCTACATTCATGAGCACACAGTGTGCAACACCCTCATGAATATGTGCATACACATAAGAAAGCAGACACACACATATGCAATGCACCCAGGAGGAAAACTAATTATCTTTGAAAACACTGGTATTCTGTGTTGTATTTTTACTGACAGTTGTGCAGGTAAAATGAATTTTGAGTAAGTGTTCCTTCAACCTTAACACTTACTGAATCTCTTTGGAAACAAGAGACAAAACTTGGCATAGAGTCTTGCAGGATGCAACGGCGCCGAAAGAGTTAAGCCCCAGCACGAAGTGTGTGCTGTGTGCTCAGTACATTTCTATGGAGTTAATGAATGGGAACCAATTCTTATCTTCTCTGTTCTTGCTGACCGAGATACATTTGAAAACGTCATTGTGTTTCTTACCACAGGAACTCATATTTAAACTAGACATTCACAGCTTGGAGTCTGGCAGACTGAAATGTCCCTTTGATCCTCAGCAGCCTTTTGCTTCAGTAATGGCAGGTAAGATCAGTACAAACAAGGCTTATGTCTAAGTGACTTTCTGAAAAGGCCTGTGTAGACTAAACCACAATTTCTGACTAAATTGAAGATAATTTCAGATTAGCCTTTCCCCACATGTTGGTGCCAGTCTCTCTATAGGAGCATCGTCACCCGTGAAGTGAGTGAAGAGACAGAAATCCTTCATGTCTGCACAGGGGCTTTTTACACAAATGTCTGACTGAACTCCCTTTAATGCAAATACCATATTTCATTGTTCCAAAAAACTTTTACTTACCTGGGATTTTCTAATACTCAGCTTTGACCTGTGTTTACTCAGGAAGGGTGTCACATAAAGCAATTCCTAAGTAGGTAATGAATAAACAATGCATCAAGCTACAGAATACAGTTATATAATGTCTAAGCATTTTTCTCCCATACTTCATATAATGGAAATTTGCAGATCATTTTCTTTTCTCTTCTTTCTTTCTTTCTTTCTTTCTTTCTTTCTTTCTTTCTTTCTTTCTTTCCTTCCTTCCGTCCTTCCTTCCTTTCTTCCTGTCTTTCTTTTATTCTTTTTCTCTCTCACACATGTAGCCCTGTCTGGTTTTGTATATATCTTAAATTCTCATAGAAAAGATGCTGTATGATTTGAATTATGCTCTGAAGAACATCAGCAGGATCCGTGAATCTTAAACACTATATAAGCCTTTCTCTGGTTGGTTCATGGCTTTAGTCTCTTCTCATATATCTCCTCTATCAAATGTCTGAGTAGATGACATTGTATTTTCCACATGGTTACAACCAGGAGTTTTGCTTTGAAGTGGGTGAGTGTTTTGAAATTATGCACCCATGTTCATTTCTTCTCAATAGATGTCATGATGATTTTCATCTGTTAAGCCAAACTGGTGAAGCCTTAAAAACAAAAACAAAAACACATTGTGAATATGGATTGCCCCTCTTAGAAATCTGTGATCTGTGTATACTCTAGAAACAAACATGACTGTTTTTAAACCTGAATATTCAGTTCAAAATTATGGCTAAAACACACTTTGCCTGACAAATATTGCTATGCTTGAAGTATATATATATATACTTCAAATATATATATTTCAAATGATATATTGCTATATTGTTTCCTTTTCTCTTAGGTTTCTCTTCAGATCCTTATTGACATTATCATTTTTCCTCCATATTTTAATTTTTTTAGTTCACAATAAAAATTGACATTTATCTGATGTTTTGGAAAAGTGTCCAGTGGTGGAGATGACATACTCCCTGCGACAACCTTATGTCCTTGGGTTTCGCTTGAGCTTTTTGTTGTGTTTTGCTTTTTTTCTTTAGCCTTTGGCCATTGACATTTAGGTTGAATCGTCCCAAGAGGACCATAAGCAGGGGATTTTGAAAATGTTTCCATCATTTCACATACAGAGAGGCTTTTGAAGACTGTTTTGAAAAATAAGTCACATTTCCATGACGATATTGTTTTTATCCATTGTAGGGTTACATAAGAAACTCAAAAGATCTATACAGATGAGCCATTTTTACTATATTTTGGGTGTAACCTGAAGAAGTTTCCTGTAAAAGTCTCCTGAAATAGCAGGATTTTAGCTCTCAGAAGTACAACATATCAGCTGCAGGGACAGCCTCCTTCCTGCCTCCTCCCCAGTGCTCCGACAAGCAGCACAAACAGAGGACATTGACCCTTAAACCCACTCACACTTGCTCCTCCTTATCTCTCTCCCTCTGTTTCTGTTCTTTCTTCATCTACTCCTCTGTTTCTGTGTTTCCTCTCTCCTCCTCCTCCTCCCTTCTGCAGTCTCTCCCTGATTCCATCTCATATGCAACCCTTTCCCTTCTCCCCTCTTTTCCTCTTGTTTCTATTATTCCTTTTTCTCCCCTTAATGAAACATTCACTTCATTTCATATAGAACCAAAAGTTTAGGATGCAGCAAACAGACAATCTTCCCTTTGTTTATCAGAGCTTTAGAGACATGGTCATCTCAAGGAATGCAACATGTTATAATTACAAGGAATGACGTCAGTGTTGAAAACTCCCTTTCAGCAGGGGCTGGACAAGGAAAAGCTGTGGCTACTGATGTTGTGTCACTTAAGTAAATACTAATTGGGCCATCCATTCTTATTTTGGCATTTAATTTTTAATACTGTGACAGTTGCTACAAAAATGAACTCCTGAATATGATATTTAGCTGCTTATTGTAGATAAATGCTGGAGTATATCCAAAGAGAAGTCGATGCATGTACCCCTATTAAATCAGAAGTCCTTGGTCTTTTGGGATATTCAGCCTCTGCTTATCAGTTAGTTGAGTTACCTCCCCACCTAAGCATGTTCTTCAACATCTGAAAAATGTACAGAAGCACGTGTTCTAGTGTTAATTCATTCACTTGTGTGTTCTGTGGCCCGCTGTATTCTGTGTGGACCTCCGCTTCTATGTCTTACCCGTCCTGTTTGCTTTCCTCCTTGCAGATGAGTACCTCTACTCTGGAACAGCCTCTGATTTCCTTGGCAAGGACACTGCATTCACGAGGTCCCTTGGGCTGACACAGGACCACCATTACATCAGAACTGACATTTCAGAACACTACTGGCTCAATGGTTAGTGATGTTTCTCTTCTGTTTGTTCTGACTTTGCTTTTGGAAAAATTAGGAGCTCATTATTATGCATTCAGATGTGTTTAGAGAGAGTTGAATTCATACGGCATTTAAAAATACATTTGAAACGATTTCACCGCAAATTAGACAAATCTGAAAGTGTGTCTGTCTTGTGTGTGTTTGTGTGTGTGTGTAGGTGATATTTACCACGTACTATATCCTTGGTAGTCCTTGTGTAATAATAAATGTGTTATTTTTTAAAGGTTCACAATGACATTTGAGAGACTATCATTTTAACACTTTATTTTTAAAAATGAGTAAAGTGTAGATGTGAAAATTTGAGTGATTTGATCATGGCCTCACAATTCATCAGCAACAGAACTGGACTTGATGCTAGCAACCTGTGCTCTGTGTTGTAATTATCAAGCTTATTAGCTCAATGGAAAGAAATAGATAGCATGCTAAATCCTTTTCTGTGTTTTAATTGCCACCTAAAATTACATATGTTTTAATAACTGTATGCACTCTGTATAGATCAGAGTAATTAGCATTCTCCCTTTCTTATCATGTGTCAGCCTAGACAAGGTTAATAGTTCAATTGCTTCTGCTGCTAAAATTTATGTTTTGATTTATAACAGCACACCAAAATGTTAAAATATTGATAATGATATTGATTTGTCTAATTATAATTTTATTCAAGTTTGATAAGCTATTTGTGGCAGGAAAAAAAATCCCTGAAGAATTTATGTGGTTACTTTCAGAACTAGTACAACTATTTCACCCACTGGCTTACTATACTTCCTGTGTAGGGGAAATAGCACAATTTTATTTAAACAGTCAGATCACATTTACCATTCCAAAAGTATTGAGTCTAGCTAAGGAAGCCAAGCCGCACATTCTCAGTGGCTATCTTCCTATCTCTGAGTGATTTTTGAACAGTGACAATATAAACAAAAGGAAAGACACTTTTTAAAACATTCCTTCTGTCAAAACCTGTAAATCAGTTTGTTTACACTGTCAAGTGATTTGCAAAGAGGCCAAAAGAAAAATTTCCTAAAAGCTAATGGGTTTTGGAATTACTCGATTTGAGAGTAACTTCGTAGATTGCCCCCTTTGACACCTGCTTAGGTAAATATTCTCAGGGTTTGAAATAAAATTACATCTACTTAGGAATGGCAAAAGTCCTCAAATAGAAAGTTTGCTAGGAGATAGTCTAGTCATTCTTCATCATGACATGCCCATAAAGAAGTCTATGTATGCCGTTTTCATTTGCCTAGACGCTATTATTGTTATTGCTATTTGACTAGAACTACACAATGGGACACCTTTCAAATGGCCTGATACTTCCCCAATAAACAACTTCCAAGTCTTTTTCATACAGAGTGTTTCTCTACACAATGGTCCTACATAGACAGACAGGCGAAGGTGGCTGACCCCAGGGACAAGGAATGTGTGCTAATCATGGGGTATCAGGGTAGTGAACAAGGAAGCTGAAACATTTTGTGAATTCGAGGCAAGTTATTGATATCTACTATTTAATCTGGAAAGTGTTTGTGTGTGTGTGTGTTCTTAACATTAGTTAAACTAAAGACCAAAAGACAGTGGTGTGGGTATGAAGATCAGTCCACGGAGAGAAAAAACACAGATGAGAGGGAATAGAAACAGAGGTAGCAATAGTTAGCAGAACGTGAAAGTTTGCTGCCAAGAAGATGTAAGAGGGACAACATTTGTTTGTGAATAGAAGAATCCAAAGTGTACAGGTTGTTTAAGACAGAAGCCAAAGAAGTAAGACAATGAAGATAGTAGAAAGACGTATGGTAGAAGTTTCAGTGGAATACATTTAGCTAAGTTATTAAGAATTAGGATAGCTAATGCTCATGAAAAGTTAATCAAGACAATATTTACTGGTTAATAATCAAGGTGACCAAAAGACTGGTTTGCCAGGACATTTTCAGATGTTTCTGTCACCCTTCCATTCTTCAATGTATCACCTTACACATCCACCCACCACATAAAAACAAACAAATGACCCTGTTTTCTTTGAATATAAGCACCTGCTCTTAAATCTTGATTATCACTTATGTGAGGACTTGGTCCAAAGTGTCTCTGTTGTAATATGGAGCGGTGGGCTAAGTTCCTGGCACCCGGCCGCCTATACGGCTAGCTTTATACCCCAAATAATTACATGGAAACTGTATTCTTTTAAACACTGCCTGGCCCATTAGTTCCAGCCTCTTATTGGCTAGCTCTTATATATTAACCTAACCCATGTTTAATATTTTGTGTAGCACCATGAGCTGGCTTACCAGGAAAGATATTAACCTGCATCTGTCTGGAGTGGGAAAATAATGGCAACTCACTGACTCGGCTTCTTTCTCCCAGCATTCTGTTCTGTTTACTCCGCCTATCTAAATTTTACCCTATTAGAGGCCAAGCAGTTTCTTTATTAATTAACCAATGAAAACAACAGATAGAAAGATGACCCTCCTCCATCATTTCTCTGAATTTAAACCTTTGTTTACTTATAAGACATCAGGCAAGTTATTCCCAGGGACTCCCATGCAAGGCTCACACACATGCAAAGTTTAGAGCTGAATTTGATAGAATACCCACCACGTTTATCATTACTCCTGAAAGTGGGGAAAGCAGGAGGCAGGACAGAAAGCCTAGTTCTTGGCTTATCCCCATGACTCTTCAACATTTAAACTATTTACTACCTCACTACTTTTTTCCCTCTTTCTTGCCTATCCTACCTAATGATCTCCATTGTATTATGTGCTGTTTCCTGGAACTATAATTCCAATATTCACCTTTAAGTGGACTTAAAACATTGGGTGTCTTACATTCTCATCTTAGATTAGACAAGTCTTTTTATTGAGAAATAAGATTACCAAGCCCAGGCATCAGATAACTAGCTTTCTGTATTAATTAATTTTCCTAGTGTTACAACTTAACACCTTACAAAGGCGCGCAGGGGAGGAAGAATTTCTGGTGGCTGACAATTCAAAGGTGCAGTGTGGCCCCGCAGCTCAGGGACTTGAGACAGCTGCTCATGAAGCATTTGCCGCCAGGAAACAGCAAGAGATGAATGCTGCTCTCGGCAGCTTTTTTCTTCCATTGTATCCAGTCAAGGACCATAATCCAAGGAATGGGGTCACTCACTTTTAAATGGATTGTCCCACTTCAGTTACCCTAATCTGTAAGACCCTCATAGGCAGGCTTGGAGGCTTTTGTGAATGGTAATTTGAATGGTAATTTTTTTTAATCCCACCAAGATATCAATCCAGATTAACCATCATACTTGCTCTGGGTTTTGGTTCTTCAATGACCTTTCACTTTAATTTATCTAAAAATCTGCAAGTAATATTTTAATATATTGCTTTTCCATTTGAACTGCCCCTCAGTGCCAGCTTCCTGATGTTATCTGCCTTGGTTTTCTTAACTTCCTCCACCTATTTGCCTTGTGCTTATCTGTGATCCTTTTCTCCCCTTCAGTTCCTTTATCTAATCTGTCAGTAAGCAACTCTACTTCCTTTAAACCTGCTATTAACCTTGATCTTTCTGTGGCCATGGTCCTCCAGTAAGCTTCATTGCCTCATAGAGATTTTATTGCCCTATTTGATTGTTTACTATTTTGCCTCACTTTCATCTCTCCCTTTTCATTTTTTTAGATACCATACATGTTAGACATGGTCTTGGGCGCTTTTACAGTGTGATTCTGTTTAATGACATAGTCTTGAGAAAATTATTATTTGATTCTTATTTTCAGGGAGATGTTAGAAGTTATATACTTGGATACATAGCTAGAAAGTTCAAGTAAGATTGAAACTAGAATATATCTGTCCAGCTCTGAATGATAAACTATTTCCAGTGTGTATGACAGAGGCTTGGATGCACAAGCAGGGGCCCATGTTTTTATAGTGTCTTCATATTCCAGTTGCTTGTGGGGCTAAAGCAAATTGAGGATGTGTGTCTGGCAGCTAAAGTTAAAATGGACAGGGAGCATGAGTTTAGATCAGCAGTGGGGGAGACCACCAGAGTGTGGGCTGAACTGAACAGCAGGTCAAACATTTGCTGAGGGATGGAAAGTGGAGTGAAATCAGTCCTCTGTTTCCAGAGATCCAGTCAGGACTCCTTGGTCCATGGTCAGAGCAAAGGAAGAAACTGTAGAAACTATGGAACATTCCTAACAATGAGGAGAGAACTGATGGGTGAAGGCAAAATATTGGCTTTCAAGAAACATTTCTATCCTCTGTCATGAAAAATGGCCATTTTGTACACACATTAAGAACATGGCCCAAAGTCAAAGGTTAGTGGGGTTTTCTGGCTGAGGAAGGAGTGTAAAGACCAGAACACAGATGAACTGTGCTAGTTGGTGGAGTGATGTTAACTTAGAAATCATTTCCTTAGCCTTATACTTCACAAATTGAGATGCAATGGGCAGAGGGTTGTATCCAGGTCCATTAGTTTGTTCTAAATTAGGACATTGATTTTTTGTAGTAGCTACGGGAATGAAAATCATTTCTGATTTAACTCTGGATCTGGCACAGAAAAGCTGGAGACATGGGCTGCCCTATATAAGATTCAGACACCAGTATGATAAACACTGGCCACCAGTAGAGATTTCAATTTAAAGTAGTATTAATAAAAATCCTCAGTAACAGTAGATCCTCCATACACATGAGTCTATGCTCAATCCCTAGGACTAATAAATTTGCTTCCTTATTTTTTCAACCATATATTATCAGTTCAATGTCCATATCAGCTGGAGAACAAAATCATTTTGAGGAGTCCAAACATAAACAATTTCCATCAGGACACAGATGTCTTTGAAATGTCTGGTTTAAATTATCATTGCTTATTAGTATTTGTACAATACAATATCCTACAATTACATACTGCAATGTATTTGTGAATTTTCTTCATTATTTGCGTTGTATATGGATATAAAACTTGGTGTTGAGGTTTACAAGTGTATTGTTGGGTTGAAGGAAGATATGAATAATCTATTATCAAGTAGTCAGCTCCGGGCTAACTGCGGCTTCCACTTCTGTTCGTGTCATTATATTAGTGTATCATTTACTTCTTGTGAGTGACATTAAAGATCATTTATCAAGGTTTGCTTTCTGTGCTTGCTTCCATTTACAGTTCAAATTCCCACATTTTTACAGGCACGTGATAAGTTAAAGTCTTTTAAACCTGGTACAACATTTAGAGTAAGAAAAATATAAAGAGGAATTGTAATATTCACTGTGTATTTAGTTGTGAAGATATATGCTGAACAATTGTTGCTAGCATAATTATCATGGATTTTCTTCAGTAGATTTTAGCTGCTAGACAGCTTTGGGAGTTTGACGTCCTTAAATGCATACCATGTTGTGTCCTGTGCCCCACTTGGCAGCAGCCAGAATGAGAACAGCTAATCTCTCGCTTTGTCTGTTAAGACTCATGTAGGACTGCTACTCTCTGAGGACCAAGCCCTCTTTTGTGACACAAGAGGCATGACTCCTCAGAGCTAAGTTCTTCATTGCCATCTGAAGCTCCCTCTTCCATGAGCTATCAGAATACAGAATAACAAAACCGAAAGCCTTTGGGCTGTTATAGATAAAGTCCAAACTGACACATTCCCCATCAACACAACCTTTAAATACATCATAATCTTTAAATACCAAGACAGGGACTCAAGAACAAGACAGGGTGGTTGCTCAAACAGGGTTGAGCTTTAGTTAGAATCTCAGGGTGGGATGAAAGAATGTGGCCACGTGGAAGATGGGAACAACTAATGAACCTTGGATGCATGTGTTTTTGTTTGCTTTCTGGAGTAGCTGGGAACTTTTGTTTTAAATTTTCATTTTTACCATATTAGAGGGGGTTTTGATTTAAAGTTTCTGTTGAGACTCTCTGTTGTCTGTAAATTCTCCCACATGGAAGGAGAAGTTAAAACAACTGGAAGAAGACACAAGATGAAACAAAAGGCAACTCGAAAAATCACTGTTAACTAAGTCCTAAGTATGGGAGTAGGTGTGATCACCGCAAAAGAGGCCTATGAGAGAAAGAAAAATGTTGTGTTCTGCAGACTGCGGTTTTCTCATCTTTAACTGGCAGTATCTTGCGGTATCATGCTAGAAGTTCAGTTGTGAAAATGCATAGTTTCAAACTGTCCCTGTGAGGCCATATGTTTTAAATGCCAGAGGGTGGGGCTGTGCTATAATAAAGCCCAGGTGTCTATTGCTATGATTTTAAATTGTTGAATTCAACAGCCTTGCACTAATTAAATGATAGCTATTTTTAACCCAAATTTGGCAGCCAATCAGGAAAGAATTTCTATCATAAAATGCTAACAACAGTGCTCTAAGACAGAACCTCAGTGTAATCTCCAGGAAAGAAAGGCCCTATTCTCAAAACTTGTATTTATTTTTAGCTTGTAAGGATGTTTATTGTTTAAATCACAGAACAGAGTACTACTTGATACTCAAACTTCTTTTCTGTAATTAGATTTCTTCATATAATAAACATTTGGCTTAGACTTTCCCACCATTCCCCTCAAAAACAATCTTCTTCCAAGACCTATAAAAGAACCACATTTAAAAACGAAGTAAAAATCAGTGATGACTGACTAACACAGAGTTAGTATGCGTGTTGTATGTTACGTGTTATCTCACAGTTAGAGCATCAGTCCTTGCAATGCTATCCTAATCTCCTCCTTTGGTGTCATCCACATTCCTGAAGTGTGGGGTGCTGTCACACTCTACCTGGTGGTCATCTCTGGGGTGCTCGCTGGCAGAAGCTACATGCTGATTTTCATTTTCACAAAGGCTGCCCTGTGCATGCCTGCAGTTCACCTCAACATGCCCCAGAGGCCTGTACTTCCTTCAGAGCTTCCTCTGCTTACTTCTCTTCTTTACATTCGGTTAGTTTCTTTAAACAAAGTGACCATCGACTGGCTCAGATCAGCTCAGGAAATCATTCTCCCGCATTCCCATAGGCCGCTCTTCAAAGACGTTTTAGAATTAAGTAATTTATTTATGTTTCACTAGAGGGATCACTCTATAGCTGAGACTAGCCTAGGACTTACTCTGTGAGCTAAGATTGCCTTGAACTCATGGCTGGCTCCTGCACCATCATTCAAAGTGCTGGGGTTACAGGTTTGAGTAAGTGTGCTTGGCTTGAAGGATATTTTATAAACATTTTCCTCCTTTCATTTTCAGTTTCCTATTATTTGACATTTTTCTGTTTGAAATTATGGAGTCTTAATCATGTTTCTAGAGAAAGGATTGTAAATTTTCAGAGGTGTTTTGTTTTTTTGTTTAGTTTGTTCTTATTTTGTTTTGTTTTGTTTTGACACAATACAGCCCTGGCTGTCTTGAAACTCTTTATGTAGGCTAGGTTGGCCCCAAACTTACAGAGATCCTCCTGTCTCTTCCTACCTCCACATCTCCTATATATGACTACTGGGATTAAAAGTACATAGCACCACACCTGGAAAGAATGTGAAGTAATATCTCATGATTCAAAATTTTCATTGTAAATTTATGTAAATGAATTAGAGAGATGGCACAGCAATAAAGATCATTGACTACTCTTTCACAGAATCTGGGTTCAAATCCCAGCAGTAACATATTAAATAGCTCACAACCAAAGGTAACTTCATTTCCAGGGCACCCAAGACATCTTCTGGCCTCTGTGTGCAGCATGCATGCAAATAGTGCACAGATATATGCTAGCAAAATGCCCATGCACATAATAAATTAGAATAGAATGAAGTAGAATGTAATTATAATTAAGAAATAAACATGTCAGTTACATAGATACGAAGACATAGTATCATTTCAGGAGTCATCACGATGCATGTGTAATTTTTCCTGGTTTGCTTTTCAGTGCTGTGGTCTACGATGTTTCTACTAATGTCTTGTTTAAGATCCTGCACCTATCTAAATGAAGAGGGCCAATCATATTCCGAAGATTTCCAAATCATTTGTCTTAGCTCCCTTTGAGCTCACTCTAAGTACTAAATATTTACTGATTCAATCCTTGGTCTCTGTCATGCAGTCATACATCTTCATCATTAGCCACGGGCTAACAATAGGTGGAGCTATTCTCTTTCTCCATTTACAGAGTAGTCATATCCATGTTAATGGCTTGTAAACGCAGATGATTAAAAGCATCTCACCAGGGCTTGTTTTCTTTTAATGTCCACGATTCTAAACTATAACTGGAGATTTTCATCTAGTTTGGCAGCATTGTATTAGAGACTGTTAAAGCATTCTTTAGAGTGTTATCAATCCCAATTTCTATGTCTACAAGAAAATGCTATCATTTTCCATATTGGTGCTCTTTTTATTATTATATTCTTATTTTTGATGCAGAGTTTCTCTGCAAAACAATCTGGTTGTCCTGGAACTCAATCTGTAGACCTGGCTGGTATCGATCCCACAGAGATCCATCTGTCTCTGCTTCCAGCGTGCTGGGATTAAAGCCATGTGCCACTACTGCCGGCTATTGATGCTTCTTTTAAAGCAAGTGGAACATGAGAACTGGTTCTCATAGACATGTCATTATACATGCAAATATTTACCTACTCCAAATGAAAACTGAAGTCAGTTCTTATTGATTAATCATCATTTTATCTTAGAAGTCCTTGGAATTACAAGTAATTATTTATTTTTATACATATAATTCCACAAATAGAGGAAAACACTATGATGATTTCCAGTATCTGTTTGTTTGTTTGTTTGAGTGCTTGTTTTAAACAGAGTTTTTGTAATTAAACTGAACTTAAACTTGCAATTAAGGCAAAAATGACCTCCACCTCCTCTGTGTTGAAATTGGAAATGCCGTGAATGATAACTATCTGTGATGTGTCTTTAAAGTAAACTTGCATACATTTATATAATGTATATATATTAAATATATATATATTTAAATAACAAATCAGAAGAGTTCATTTGCTAGTAAAAGGAACTGTTTTTACTTTTCTCAGGGTCTAAAATCATTTGTGATTCATCAGCATCTAGAATGTGTATCTGGTAGTGGGGAGGTCCAAATCCTGAGTGGAAATAAAGATGATGAAGCCTTGCCAAATTAAGATAATTTGAAGAGTAAAATTTCCAAGTCTTGTGTGTTTTTCTAAAAATAACTTTCAGGTATTTTTCTGAGTCTTGACCAAAGGTGGATTTTGAGGAATTTAAGAATCCATTGGGAAATAATATGGAATAAGGAGATGTTTGTGCAGGCATTTCTCTCTTCTCTTTGCCTAAACAAAGAAATGGAATAGGAGACTAATGAATGATTAGGAAAGGCTGGGCTGAAAACTACTCATTGCTCGATTCACACATAATGTGTGTGCCTGTATGTTTTGTTTTGAGCCAATATTGGGTCTTGAAATCCTGATTCGCCTCTACGTACAAAGTGCTTGGATTAGAGGTGTGTGCCATACCGTTTGCAGAAGGCTGCCATGAAGCCTATTTTATGGGATCTTTATCACTTGCCATCCGCTTTCTGAAGGATGATTTTTTTTTTCAGAACTCCCAAGATGCATGGAAATCATAGCCTTGGGCAGAAAGGATCCAGAACAATGTGCTGTTCTATCTCCTTTCTTCTGTACCCTGAGTGTTTAGTGTCTTGATTGCCACAGGTGCCTCACATATTCTGTTGAACTCAACTGCTTCCTCTGCTCCTCAAGAGCCGTATTCATTTTCTTTGCTTTTATTCAAAACATTATTTCTGAACAAAGTAAAGATGTGTTATCAGGCAGCCTTACAGTTACACCAAACAACAACATGAACTGGCCAATTCTTTATCTAAGCAAGTCATTAGGAAACTTTATCTCACTTGGAAGTAGTACAAAGGGTTGTTTTTTTTTTTTTTTTTCCTTTTGTGCTACAATACTTTGTCACTAGCCATATATGAGGGATGGCTTTCTGGGTCAGGACAGGCAGGCTTTGTTAACTTGGAATAACTTTATGTCATTTCTACAAGTACATGATGCGCTCAGGTGTCCCAGCCACAGGGGCTCATGACAGGGCAGTCACCATCCTCACTACTGTCACCTTAATAAATCACACTGACCTTTTCCTTGCTTTGCAATTTTGTTTAAAAACTGCTTTACTGATAAAGTCTCTCCTGGTGATGGAACTCAAACTTAATGCCTGCTTAAACCCTGAATTACTACTGAGGTGTCTCCAGTCCTTTTTGCGTTATCTATTTTGGAGACAGATTCTCATGAAATAGCAAAGGTAAGCCCAGAAATCACTATGGATGTCTTGTACTTGTGATGTTCCAGCCTTTGGCTCCAGAGTACCTGCTAATATAAGGTAGCACTGCTAGGACTAACTACAACTCATGTTGCTTGAACATCAGGCACTCACAGTTGCTCAGTGCTTTTATATATACTAACCTACTAGTAGATTCTACCAGACAAATAAAATTAGAAGCCTCATATTATATGTAAAAAAAAAAACTTGGACTTTTGACTAAGATCATGTCTACAAAATTGCCTGATATCACCATTAAGATATAAACCCAGAAAGAGGATCTCCAGGGCATGTGCTGGAAAGGACCTAAGCAGTATTGGTTGTTTTCATTCCACCTCCGGTGAATTTCACACGGTGGAATAAAGAATACCACAGTTTTCGTGATCGATGACATTTCAGGTTTCCCTAAGTTTACTGAAATCACATGGTTACTATAAAGAAGTAGTCTCATAATAAAGAGGACATAGAATCACAGAATTGCTAGACGGAAAAAGACTTTGAAGGTGAGTTGTCTGCACTTTATTTGGTCAACAATGGACCATGTATACTCTACATACAATGCGGTCTCTTAAGATTGTATTGCCTATTGACATCATGGCCTGTTATATTCCTGTAATTAACTTCTATGGTATTTGCAGAGTAATGATGAAATCATTGAATAAAGCATTTCTCAGAATATATATCCCTGTGATTATATGGCTGGAGACTGGTTTAGTAGAAATCACTGATAGATGGATCCCCCAGACACTTTCTCAGCCACTCCTGGCATTGTTTGCAGACATGCTCAGCCACTCTTTCTGCTACCACTTACATCCACACTGACCATGTTGATCTGCACATGTTGTTTCCTGAACGCTACTCTCAGATCACTTCCTGAAAATTCTGCTAATTTTTCACATATAGTGGTCCCAGAGTTGATTCTGGCTGGATTATCTTACTGTTTTAACTTTCAATTCTCTTTATTTTCCAAACAGGAGCAAAGTTTATTGGAACATTCCCCATTCCAGACACCTATAATCCAGATGATGATAAAATATATTTCTTCTTTCGGGAATCATCCCAGGAAGGCAGTACATCTGACAGAAGCATTCTTTCAAGAGTTGGGAGAGTTTGTAAGGCAAGATTCATTTATTTTTCTTAAGAACCATGTCTTTGTGCATAAAGTAATGTGTCTTCAGTATTGAAGGGAAGGAGGCCATGCGTTATTGATAAAGTTGAAAATGAGTTCACACTTCACACTCCTATATATGGGTGATTTTTGAGATGCATCTTTGAAAAGCAAAAACAAGTTATTTTCCAATCTGATTTTTGGTTCTTAACTGCCTCCCTGGTCTTGCGTATTGTTGGTTCTCTGCTTATGTTCAGGACCATTCAATGCTCTTAACTGCCTCCCTGGTCTTGCGTATTGTTGGTTCTCTGCTGATGTTCAGGACCATTCAATGCTCTTAACAATAAGACCACTCACTGTCGTGATCCCCAGAGGGAAAATATTTACATGTTACATTAGACCAGCTCATCTTAAAATTGAATAATCACTATAGGAACTTACATAGTAACAAAATCATGCTATATTTTTACAAATATACACCACACATACAACAAACATATCTTTTGTTTGGACCATTTTATTATATTAAATACTTCTTATGCTATTAATCTAGATTAAGTTCTGAGAGAAAAATGAAAAAGAAAAGATAACTAAAAACATAGAATGTTTATTTTAAAAAAAAACCCCAACTGAATCTGAATATTGCCATTTTATATAAATTATACTGACCACATAAACAGCTTTAGAGAGTTACATTTTGTTCCATCAAGGCTTTTAGTTGATTGGCTATGGACTTTACAGAACAGAGAAAGTACTGGAGCCAAACACTTGATGTCTAAATGTATGCATTCTTCCTGGATTTGCCTCTGCTGGAAGAACTTTCCTGAAGAGACATAAATCAGTGATGAACAAGAGCTGTTAAGTTAATAAATACCTTCTTCAGCAATCTTTCTTTGGTCTTAAACTTTTCATTTTCTTCCATCTAAGCTTGTCACCTTTTGTTTTATTCTGTACCCTCAGGCTTCTGAACCTCTCTAGGGGCAGGAATACAAACCATCACCACACTTGAAATTGCTAATGACAACATGCCTTTTGAATGAAGCCGACTTTTGAGCCCAGACCATTCTTTATGTACTATCCTAGCCAATAATGCTGTTCCTCCCACTGATCCTTTTTACCCCACAGGGGACAGATTGTTTAAAAGGCATCCTCTTTCTCTCAGAGTCCAAAAATCTGTAGTCGTCTTTTAAAGCCTCCTGCTAGGAATGAATGCCCATGCCCGGAGTGCTCTTAGTATGTTAGCGTACTGAAGCATGCCACCTAACAATGGTATAATGACCCTGAAAGCTGCGCAGTAGACTGACACTTTGTATAAGTGAGGTGTGTTAAATGTGTCAAAGGGGGATTACATGCAGTAAATGCATTTCATGAGTCCTTTTGAAAACAGTGTATGACAAGTGCGCTGTTTGTGGGGAATTCAATGCTTATTTCTTAATGGCTGTAATCCATTTGACTGAAATTTATTCTTAACAAAGTAAAGGTTGTATTCTCATATAAATGGATCATAAAGGTAGATGAATACCTCAACCTTTGTAATAACTATAAATATCTATGTATAAGCTGTAGTTAGAATTTCAACCATTAGCCATGGAATGTTCTGTTCAAGCTGTGAGAAAATTCCTGCAAAAATGAAAAGGCAGAAACAAAGCAGGAAAGGAGTTTACCCAACTCAAAAGCCTCTGAGAATACACAGTAAGGTTGTGTTCTATCAAATCATGAGATCAAATAAAGAGGTGATGGATGAGAAACAAAAGAGAGACTTTTCACTCAGTGTTTAAAGAGATGAGTCTCTTAATTGTTCTTGTAACTGTGTGACATCTTAAAACTGCCCACTATATAGCCATAATCTATTGGTCAAATGTCCGTGAAATCTGGTTCTAAATACTTTGTTCACAATTTAATTACTGCACATCCAACTCATATTCACCATTACTTTTTATGTTGCTTTCACATAAAAGAATTCTGGCATTATTTGCAACTTATTCTTTTTGTTTTATTTCCCTTACTTCAAAAATGTCTTGATATTTATTTCTCTACATTTTTTGTCAAGCAATAAGAAAACAACATATATTTATTGTGAAACAAAATTGAGTGTGATAATTGTAAGAAATTAGTATAGAAGGAAGATCTCCTAGTAGGCTGTGGAAGCCCCTCTGACTTTCCCAGGTTTTATTCTGTTATAATGGCGGTCCTTTAGCCTGCTCGTTCAGCTCATATTTTCCCACAGTCTGTATTGGAAACACAAAGGTTTTGTTCTTGCTGCCGTTGTTCGCTTTCATATTTAACTAATAATTTGACACGGAAAGGAACTGTTGACAGTTTAAAATTTTTCTGCCCCTTTTAATATTCAACTTTAAAAATTGGTGTTATATTTACCTGGAAAATCTGTTTTCTTGACTTATTTGTCATAAAATTATTGGTAAGAGGTTTTGGTAATAGACTACCCCTTTACTCTCTTACTCTCTCTTCTCTCTCGCTCTCTCTCTCTTTCTGAACACCCACAGAGATTAAAGATTGTCCAAGGGAAGGGCTGATATGTTCAATATTATAATCCATGTATGCCTTATATTTGAATATTTCACCAATAGCATCAAAATATGACTTCCCTAGAACACACAGACACTGCTGATACTAAGCTGTTATTCTTTTTTTAAAAAAAATAAATCTAAATTACACTGAGGGAAAGGATATAAAAGACACTCATAAAGTATGATGATATAACTAGAACATATGAGAACTCTAAGCTATCAGTGACGTTTGAAAGCATTATATGAAGGGAATGATTGAAATGAATTCTCTAGTGTGAACAGGACTCTCCTACATGGAGGAAGAGAGGACAAGCATTCCATGTGGGATTTGTCCAGGCAGATCTTGCTCATAGGATGCTGAAATCTTGTATTAAAAATTCAAAGCATGTGTCAGGGGAGCAAGGTTTTTGTTGTAAATTAGGTGATAAGAAGTCTTGTTTCCATGTTAGCAAGTAAGAACATGACCCTAGGCAATAGTGAGTTATTCTATATTTGAGGTACAGAGGGGCAAGATGGATATATTTAGCCCACATTAGAAGAATGCATCTGGATTGAGAAATACTTGTGAATAGGAAGTCTGTTTTTTCCAACATACTATGAAAAAAAGACATAAAGGATTATTTAGGAAATATTTCAAAGAGAATCTATTTGTACATATTTAAAGAGCAAATAGGTATCTCGTTGGTAGATCAGTACAGATGAGTGCAGTCCATGACCATAGTCATGTTCTTATCTTCAGTATTAAGGCAGTGTGTGGTCACATGTTGAAATATGAATTTGAAGATGAAGAACTGAATTCACAATGCATCCTTGTTCCCATTCCCAAAATGGTATTGACCTCATCACGTGATAACTACCTCATAGGCAATATCATTCTATATGGCACTTGTCATACAGATAAGCACTCCTATATTCTTGGTAACTGGGTTTTAGAAGACAAGGCAGGGGTCTTGACAATTCTGAACTGGTGCATTCCCTGATGAAAGAGGAAACAGCATAGATGTTATATTGGGACATTCTGCAGCTGATGTGGCTCTGGAATGTGTTAGCATATTAACCTACTTAAAAGTGTGAGCCTGGGGCTCTGTGGCATCTCAGCTCTTGAGTGTGAAATCTGCAGTATGTGTCAGCTTTTGAGTCATGGAAGTAGCTAAAACTGTTCAGAAATACTTGTAACAAGATGAAACACAGACAGAATCCAGAGGGACAATAGCAATTTTAAATAAGATATAAATGTCCAAAAAAGCAATTGGAGAAGAATTTGTTCTGTGGTTTGGTAGGATGGGGAAGAGAGCTATCACAAGTCACTGGAATGATGTCCTGATAAAAACTCAGTTGCTGTGGGGGCACCACGCATCCATAATCTGCGTCCTTCGGACACTGATGCAGGCAAATAAAACAGAACGGAGAGGGAAGAGAGTATGTGGATAAGATGAGAGGAGAAGAGGAAAGAAAGAACAAAGAAACCAAAGCGGTTTTCAATGATGTTACAGGCCAAAAAACTCCAGAATTTGACAGTCAACATATAACTGATGACCTCTGCCCAGGGGATAGAAACATTCAACTCAGTATATAATGCCTACCTTCTTCTCTCTTTCTCCATTTTCAACCGACACAATGCAAACACCCATATCTTCTATGACTACTGTATCAAAAAATGTAATGCTTAAATAAGAGCATTGGATTTACATGTGGCATATGCTCAATGGATGATTGACATGAATTTCAGGGTATGAGCGAGCATATAACAATCTAATATAGGATACTTACATGTAATGAATATAAACTCTGCCCATAGTACTTGAAAATACACACTCACGTTATGTATATGATAAATATAATATGATATATACATATCACATTATGTATATGATAAATAATATATATTTATAAATTATATATATAGATACATACATAGTTTCAGAACCTATTCAACTTAGTATCTCTTATGAGCTGAAGAAGGTGGCCATGGTATCCTGTGGGTTAACTACCAAAGTATTTTGGCAAGCAGTGGAATTGCATTATGTTTCCATTTGTTTTGTTGAAGATATATTTCCAGGCTGGCCTGCAACTCACTGTACAATCCACACTGACCTTAAAATCTCTCAATCCCCTTATCTCTACTTTCTGAGTGCTGGGATTCAGATGTGTGACATAAGGTTCAGCTGGTATTTTGTTAATTGTAAATGCAGAAACTACTGCTATTTTGCTCTCATTTTTTTTAAAAAAAGATTCATTTTATTCTTATTTCTGTTTTAATGTGTTTCTGTGTGAGTGTATGCTACATATCTGCAGTAACACACGGAGTCCAGAAGGTCAGTGAGTCCCCTGGTGCTGGAACTACAGGGAGTTGTGGGCCACCTGAGATGGGCGCTGGGATCAAATTCTGGTCCTCTGGGAGAGCAGCAAATGCTTTTAACCACCGAGTCATCTTTCGAGCTCTCTGCTTTGTTCTTATTTTTAAAAATACTTATATTTATAAATATGTAGTATTTCTGAACACAATCAAAGTACCTTGAAACCATATTTCATAAATATTTATTAATAAGAACTATGAATTTTGGCTAAGATATGTGAAAAGGAGAGGTATCAATTAACTGGTATGTTAATTTCACATGACACTATTAATCAATGATAGCTCAGAAGAATACCTTTATATTAAGACTTTCTTTCAAATTAAGAATGATTTCCATCATCAAGGGCATATCCCCTAAAAAATTATCTTTTTGTAACATCATAACTTACTAGCCCAATTATTTAGCAAGCCTTTCAAATTTAAAACAGGGTGCTGAGACTTAAATGATTTTTAAAATCCTTGTTGAGTTCTATTTAATTGTTCAATTTTGTTGAACTGTCAATATTTTGAAGTACTAAGTACTTACACCCCGGTGAATTTCTGTCATTCGTGGTAGATTATTTCTATCTCCATGGTGAGAAATTACACACTGACTGGATGATCAGGCACAGCCGATGAGGTAAATGATGGAGAGACTTCTGTCTATTAACTTTGCAGTTCAGTACTTTCAGAAACCATTGTACCTCTATATACACTCTCCCCGCACTCATGTGTGTGTGTGTGTGTGTGTGTGTGTACATGAGCGTGCGCGCATGCCGTTATTAATGTGTAGAAATGCCAGTCCCTTAGCGAGGCTAGCTGGCAGCTTTGCACCTCAAGGCTATTTTGATTACATGTGGATTCCCTTCATTTTTGGAAGCATTGTGGCAGGCTTACTTATGCAGCCCACTCTAGGTTCCAGCTGCCGGCTAAGCAAGTTCCCTTTTTGTTTTGAGCATTTCCTTGTGTCCACGCCAGGAATTCAATTTGGATGGCCCTCTCACATAACTTGCCTAGGGGTCTCATTAATAGCTGTTTGCTTCAATTCCACTCGCGTTGTCTATTTTGATATATGTCCCTATTTGGACAATCGCTGCCTTTGAAGATTTGTTTTTAAGGCTGATGACACTCTCTGTATTTATTGATCTCCACTGGGCTGTGGTTTGTTTTGTGTGCTTACTTTCAGCGCGTCCCTTACAACCTAAGTGAGAGATTTAGTGCCCATAGCTACAGATGTGCTTCTGTGGCACTTCCATCTGCTTTTCCCGTCAGAGAAATTCCTGGGAAGGGATTTATGATGCTGATTGTAGCTTGTAAAGCGAAAATTAGTAGGCCTATCAAGGAGCATGCCTACGTGTGCTGAACTTAACCTGATGGTGCTTAGAAGCGAAGTTCTTTAGCATAATGTGTCATCCACATTCCATATCTCTAATACTCTCCTGAGTTTCTAAAGTAGCTCGAAAAACATTTTCTCCTTTTTGCATTGATGTTCTGCAATGGCAAATCTCAAGCAGTTGCCTATAAATATTATTTAGGAAATGAATAAGAAAGCTAAAAGAGAAAGAAAACTTTTCCTTGAAAATCTCTGTGGACATTTTATACCCAACATGGTATAAATCTAGGTATGGTGGTGCCTGCCTGTAACCCCAGACCTCGGGAGATAGAGGCAGGGGCAGAAGTTCAAAGTCATTCTCTGCCACATAGTGAGTTCCAGGCTGGCCTGAGCTACATAAGATGATGTCTCAAACAAACAAGCAAAGACAACAAAACACTGCTCAGTGTTAATGGACTTACTTCGAGGGAATCCAGATTTTCTCAATCCTTAGACCTCCAAAGAGTAATACACTCCAAGAAATTAGGACAATAAGAGTTAGAGTTATGGATTTACCTTTGGTTAAAATTTCAGTGTTTACCCACTGCCGTTCATCTGTATTCTTGGACAAAGAGGGGAATATTCCGAAGCATTTAAAAATAAACATCTCTGTACTCTTCTCTCCAGTTACTGTCATCAGTAATATTTGTTCTTGTATTATACCTGGAAATAGCAAAACTCTCCCTGTTTTGAAATATGATGTAAAGTTCAAAGCATCTTTTTCAATAAATGAAAATATTATTCTACCATTGATGTTGTCTCTTGGAGGCCAATACACAGGCCCATCTATAGATCATTGTTAAAAAGATAGCTTGAAGAATTGGGGAATCAGTACCTTTGTGATTTTGACTTAATGGATTCTCTAATTAAGTATGTCATATTCTTTATCTGATGTGCCATCTGCCATAAAAGGTTGCATCTAGCAGGCTTTAATTAATTCTGTGTTGAAATATGCTATTGAATAATCTAAAGAATGCCACTGTTCAAGAAGATGAAGGTGCCCACAAAGCAACTGCCATGCTGGCTCCTCTCTGTGCTTTCTCAGGCTGCACTGAGTTATTTCTAGGGACAGAATCTGGTTTTTGGAGACTTAAAACATGTCTACATGATTTTATGTAAGTAAATAAAAATGGTAAGGAAAATTCCAATACAAGATATTAGACTCGGAAGATTTAAACTGTAATCATAACATTAGAGAAATAAAGTGAAACCTAGAATAAGGTCACCAAAGCCTCATAGCCATATACCATGTACATTAAAATATACCAGTATTTTACAGTGGATGAAATGGCCCAGCAGATAAAGGGACTTTGCCATCAAGTTTGAGAATCCAGTGTTCAAAGGAGAGAACTGTCTTCTTCATGTTGTCGTCTGAACTTCACGTTCATTCTGTGTCTCCTATGACCCACTCTCCCGGAAATAGAAAGAACAAAATAAATGTTGAAAGAGTTATAAATGTACACACAGAAAAAGAATTTTAATGAGGATACTTTTGTATATTGAATGATGTACGATAGAGAAGCTCTGCCCTTCCCCCAAACAAATGAGGAAACAATGTTTCTCTTCCTGTTTTCTACTCGCAGTCTTCAGCGAGTTGTGACTGTGGTTTCTTGTGACTGGTGCATGTGAGAATAACAAAGCTGTTCTCACCACTATGTTATACTGAGATAATTGCAATTTTATTAAGACTGCTTCAGTTACTCTTTACATGATATCATACTTGGTAATCCTATCAGGTGAGTAGTAGAAACCAAGGTAAAATCTCAGTAACTCACACAGAAATGGGTGACATGCCACATGAAACACAGCCTTATTTATTTACTTGAAAGAATGCAGTTATACAGACGTGTGTCTTTAGTAAAAGAAACTATCAGAGTGACTCCCCTTCCCTTGACCAACATCAGATCTACTGAGACTTACTCCCTACTGCTTCCAAAGACACCGAAGGCTTTTCTGATTCTTAGGATCTCAAGTAAGTTCCAGGTAGCTTGACAGCCAAGAACCTTTATTTCCACCTACTAACAGCTGACAGTTGAGATATCTTAAAAGTCAAAATAAAAATATACAAACACAAGCCACTAAGAAAAGGGGCAGAGAAGAAAACTAGCCATTTGCCTGTATAACACATGTGACTTCTTTTTTTTTTTTTTTTTGGTTTTTCGAGACAGGGTTTCTCTGTGGTTTTGGAGCCTGTCCCGGAACTAGCTCTTGTAGACCAGGCTGGTCTCAAACTCACAGAGATCAGCCTGCCTCTGCCTCCCGAGTGCTGGGATTAAAGGCGTGCGCCACCACCGCCCGGCCCACATGTGACTTCTTGAACTCATCATTTTTAAGACTGCACAATCTTCTTGTATACTATGCAAACATTCTCCTAACTCAGCACATCTCCATGCCTTGAACATTCAATTTCTGTATATTCTAAATTATATTCCTGGTTTTATTGATTTCAAGAATTTAGCAATACAATTAAATGTCAATTGATATATTTCCTTATATCTTTTTTTCTAAGCATAGGTGAAAGTGACAATATAAAGTACCAGAGATCTTTAAACCAGGTGCTTTACATAGATAAAAGTATGGTAAGCATATGAACCCAGTGTTGTGAGCCTTAGGTCACAAGACACACTCAGTAAAAGCTCATGTGTGATGGCCCTGAGCTACTCTGCATGGCAGTTTAATGTTTATATAAATCTAAATTTCCTCGCACAGAAGAAAGGATTTCTATCCATTAAGGTATATCATGACTGATCTACTAGACAAAAACAATTCATAATCTGTTGTCAAACCACAAGCAAACAACAACACACAGGCACTGTCCTTACTCATCACCGCGGGGAGCACAAGAATTCAGGCTTGTTTATTCTTATCTCTTTGTTACTTTCATGTGCATCTCTGTGCAGAGGGCATAACAACAAAGCACTCCTGATAAATAGAAAGCGACTGGTGACCAGGAGCTGCCCAGCCTGACATCTCAATAATAAATCTTTTGTGTTGGTAAGACTGCTGGCTTCTGTAGAGCTTCACAAAGAAGAGCGGACTTGTGACAATTTAGGACAAGAGTCATTACTTTTGCTCAGCCTTCTTCTGGGCTAAAAGTTCTCAAAGGGGATTTTGTGGATTTGCAAACAAACACAGGGGCAGAAAGCTGGGCCACAAAGTCTGACTGATGCTTCCTTGCAGAAGAAATACAAAGTCTAGTGCACTGGACTTGCCTAGCTGTGGTCCAGGTTTCTCTGAGAGTCAATGTCCAGTCCTCCAATGTTTACTCAGAGCATTGTGCCAAAGCTGTGCTTGCTGCACTGCTGAGAGGAGGAAGCTTCCACTTGGTTTGTTTTGTTTGTTTTATCATGTGCTCCTTAAGGAACTTGACGGGAGTGCTGGATAGAGAGACAAGGCAAGATTGTTCCATTTAAAAACGTGCATGTTTTTATTCATCAAATTAAACAATAAACATTCCCCTTTTAATCAACAAAATTTGAGCTAGTAGGTTAGAATTTTTTTCATTTTTACCATAGATAAGAATTGAAAGTAGAATAAGGAAAATGTTTGAATATGGGCACTTGTTGACATTTGATACACTAAGTTTAGAAAAGGATGATACTCTGAGATATGATCATTCAAAAAGCCATATTTAGATAAGTCTGGTTTTATGTCTTCAGAGGCATCAGAATCATCAAATAGGTAGTATATTGTTTGAGCAATGATACTCAGAGAGTAAATATACGCAATAGAAATTTAAGAGCAATTATAGACATTCCTGTTAGTTGAGAGGCATTATATAGTCTGCTATGTGGTTTTCTTAAAGACAAATATGATTTTTTCATTTCATTTCTAATTGCAATCCTTGAGTACTTCCTCACTGTATACTTAATAACATCCAGGCACCTTGGCCTTCTATGAAAGCCTCTCTTGGTCTTCCCCTAATTTACTTTTCCAGCATTTTCCTTTACTAGTTTAATTGATCCCAGTTTTCATTGAAACAAGCTTTGTCTTGGTTCTCTCAGTATGTTTTGCATTGCTGTATCTGTTGTACTCTCCCCCTAATTTTCAACCCCCGGGTCATTTCTTCAACTCATCTTTCCACATGTGCCCTGGCGCTGCCTGTCACTAACAAGACGGAGAATCGAATCTGCCGTATCCCAAACACCTCTCTTCGATTCCCCCACGTGCAGAATCTCCAGCAGAGGCTTTATCCATGGCTCTCCACACCTTTCTAAAGAATTTTGCCAGTTTTCTTTGTAAAGCTAGTTATTTCTTAACGATTAAACATATATTTATTAAGCACCCGATTGGCGGTACTGTACAGAATATTCTAATCGCCCAGCAGTGGTGGCGCACGTCTTTAATCCCACTCTCGTGAAGCAGAGGCAGGCGGGTCTCTGTGAGTTCGAGACAAGCCTGGTCTAAAAGAGCTAGTTCCGGGACAGGCACCAAAGCTACTGAGAAAGCTTGTCCCAAAAACAAAACAAAACAACAAAAACAAAAAAAGAATATTCTAATCAGCGAAGGCACTAAGAGGTTTCTAGTTCTAGCTCAAACCATCTAGAAATTTAATGCTATTGCAAATGTTATTATTATCAAATGCAGAAAATCTAAATTGCATGGATGACAAACAAAACAGCAGCAACAAAATCACCTAAAGCCTTTCTGTCTCCCCTGAATTTAAATGCTTCCTGTGTACAATTGTATTTTTATTGTGTGTGTGCATATACAAGTGATTAGATATTTATATATGTAACTACAATCACATATGTACTACAGATCTATTCTATTCTTCATAATGCCTTGGAATCATGTAAGCTTTTAAGAAAGAGATAGTTGTTGGGCAGTGATACACATTTAATCCCTGCACTCAGAAGGCAGAAGAAGGTGGCTTTCTGCTAGCTCAAGCCACGATGATCTACACAGTGAGCACCAGGCCAACCAGGGCCATAAAATGAGACCCAGTGTTAAACATTTTAAAAAGAAAAACGAGTGAGACAAAAATCTGTTAGATGTTATGATTTGTTGACTAAGTACATGAAGTATTTCATTCAAGATTGATGCTTTTAAAGTTTTAAATTATCCTTTAATTTATATTGTTGTATCTTATAAATAAATCAATAAAAGAATAATTATTATTTCTTTTGGCTGATCGAGAGAGATATTCCTGTTCAATAGGAAGGAATGAAAGAAATGAGTCACAGTGAGTTGCATATAGTGGCACTCTGTGTGTGTGTGGTCTCTGAAGACAGGAGGCTCGTTCGTCTATCTTCTGTATCCCCTTCCTTTTTTGAGGAACAAAGTATATATGGGTACACACACGCACACACACATATACATGCATGTATGTGTGTGTATGTGTAGATATATTGTATATGGACTTGGTTTTCTTATTTAGAATTGTCATCCAGATATTCTCCTTCAATTTAGTCTAGATTAAAGACATTAAGTAGAGAAGGTATGTGCTTAATAGTCAAATACCAAACTTGTCAGTTAAATTTTTCATTAACTTTCTAGAATTTGGGATGAGAAAAGACAAAAGATTTATATGGCATTGTTAAATGTAAGTATATTAATGGAAAAATGTATCAAAGAATAATTTTGATTGAAATAATATTATTAGTGTATGCATTCTGTGAATCATTTGCATTCTATTCTTTATGAGCACAGGAAAAAGATAGCTTATTTGAAAACATTTTTTATATTTTTATAAATTTAATGTATAAAGGGACACTCTGGTTATTCTGTTTATAGTTTGCTCAACTGTTTTAAATAAAAAGCTTCTGAGAAGAAGTAATGTATGAAAATGTAGGTTAATACTGAAAATTATTTCTTTAATCTGTATATTTTGTGTTTTGATTATTATATGGCGAGGGGACCGCATCCCAAGCACTGGAATGAGCGCAATGCATCTTTGTAGGGTCATGTGACACTAGTGTCATAAGCATCTTCTTCTAGAAGGCAGGTGATACGCCCAGTGAATGGCTGGGTGCGTGAGGAAAGGCCATCAACAAGGTATCGATGCTGGAGGAGTTCCCACTGGGAAAGATGCTATCAACAATCTCTGTGAGAGGAAAATTAGTTTCAAAAAAACAGCATCATTAAATTACTTATATGGAGTTGACAAGTTTTGTGCTGGTTTTTCAATATTGTTTACATTAAAATTATAAGCTTATCTGCTTTTAAGACAGTATGAATTTGATACACAGAATTCATTTTATGCTTACACACTGCCCTAGTTTGCAATGCTGGGATTAACAACATGAGCAAGGGTTGGGACGGAAAGGATTTATTCAACTTAACTTCCTGGTCACATTTTGAGGAAAGTGAGGGCAGAAACTGAAGAAGAAATCATGGAGAAACAGTGCTTACTGGCTCTTTATCTCACAGTAATCTGCCTTCCTACAGCTCAGAGGATGATACTGTCCGCAATGGACTGGGCCTTTTTACATCAATGAACCAGTCAAGAAAGTGCTTCACTGACATTCCCACAGGCCACTCCTATGGAGACAAGCCCTCAACTGAGGTTCCCTGTTCCCAGGTCTTGTCAAATTGGCAACCAAAATTAGCCATCACACGTATGTTTAACAATCACAATAAATAATTGAATATAAAAAAATACTGAAAATTATTTTCATATGCATGTATGTGTATACTTATGGTTCCTTGATGTTTAATTAATACTACACTAGTTTGAGGAAGACCAATTTTCTTCTATAATTAAGCCTATTTTGAAAATATGAAAACATGGTTCTTAAGTACCAATATGATATATAGGTCATTCTAACAGCTATTGAACCCAAGTTGCCTGGCACTATCCTAAACACATTACACAAAACTTTCCATTTGATCATCAAAATAACTGAATTTCAAGACATTAATCATATTTTATCAATGACAAACTAGAGATGTGTTAGCATTTTATAGGTCATGAACAAAAACTTGGCAGACACATCATTTGGCCCCAGGCTGCTTTAATTACTGCATTCTGTGTGCATACCAGGGTTAAAATGCTCGCATTGCTTTCATTTAACCGTAAGGAAACATTTCTGGTTGAGTACAAACTAACTTTTCCATGATTGAGTAGTTGAAGGAAATACTCAGATTGCGTGCCTTTTAAAAAGATAGTGTTCCTAAGGTACCACCTGTAAACCCGACCAGGTTTACTTAGTTGTAGATTCCTACTGGTAACTTTTTAACCTTTTTGTTTCCTTTTCTTTTAGAATGATGTAGGCGGGCAACGAAGTCTGATAAACAAATGGACAACCTTTCTTAAGGCGAGACTGATTTGCTCAATTCCTGGAAGCGATGGTGCTGATACACATTTTGATGAACTGCGTAAGTCACATGTCTCTTGTTCTTAGAAAAGTCTTACGACTTAATCAAGTAATTCAGCATGTGTTTATTCTAGCATCATCAGGCAGATACATCAATTCACAATTAAGTGCAGCCGGGAGGAATGGTTGTTACTAAATGACATTCACACATGCAAAGCTTATGTTTTGCCTCAGTCTGGAGGCACAATATTTGAAGTAAGTCTGTATTCAAAAGAACCTCAAATTTTAATAAGGAAGTATAATGACAGTAATTAGAAGATGCAAACCAAGAGGCTAGAAAGTCTATCCTTTCTTTCCTCTTTCCTTGGTGGGAGCAACTTCCTCCAGGTGGAAAGAGTCTGGGTGGATTCCTTGTTCCTAGGATGCCCTCTGCTGGGGAGTGTGGAAGATTTGTTGGCTGTGGTCATCCACTCAACATATTTAGAGACGGCAGACAGATTTCTTTTCATTTCTTCTTTTTTAGTCCTCTAAAATCTAGTTCTGAAAATATGTTAGTTACACATAAAGTCAACATCATTAGTTTTTATCTTCTAATTTTATTTTCGAGCATGCAGAATGGTTAAGTCCACTACTTACTTCCTCAATATTATATGCTTTACTCATATTGAAAATAAACACACCCATATCTCATATAATTCTGCAAAACATTTTACTCCTGAGTAAATTGGGAGCATGGGGACCTTGGGAGAGGCTTGAAGAGGAGGGGAGAGGCAGGGAGGGGAGCAGAGAAAATGTAGAGCTTAATAAAAATCAATTAAAAAGCCATTTTAGTGCTGTATCCACTGCACATGGACGTATTTTCACATTGACAGACGAGGCTCAACCCATTGCAGCATAACATGTTTTTAAACTGTCGGGTAAAATGTTCCTTTGGTCTCTGGTTTCCATTTTATATGGAACCACAAACCCTTAATTGGAAATAGTCATGGAGACTGCCAACTGAGTCATCCCATTTACACTTGATTGACACATCCCACTAAGAGGTTATGTCACATAGCTCGTGAGAAAGCTTTTACCCTTAAGTCCTTAATACTGTAGTGATTCATCTTTATGTTGCATGCTGCTTAGAGTTCTTGAACTATTATATATTATTAAAAAGCAAATGTACTACTGCAAAACAAAAATATATGGTACGTAATTATTTTTCCATTAACAGAAGACATTTACTTACTCCCTACAAGAGATGAAAGAAATCCTGTAGTATATGGAGTCTTTACCACAACCAGGTAGGTTGAACACAAGTCTTTTTTCTATCATATGAAGAGATTTATTCTAAGGTGACAGGATCTTGGGATTTTGCTAGGCAACTGCAAAAAACAAAAGTCAAGCTATTGGGAAAAGGTAGAGAGTTGAATTCTCAGCTTAGCACAAATTACTTCAATGATAGAATTTGAGCATATTTTAGCTGGGTTTTATAATGTTTGTGAGTTTATTCAATCAGGTTCACCCAGATTATCAAAGATCATCTCGCTAAAATTAACTGATCATGTAATTTGATTGTATCTATGAAATACATTCATCTGAGTAATAAGCCTTTTGTTTGAATAGTTGAATATGTTAGCCTGGTGAAGCTGACACACCAGAAATCTACCTATTTGATTTGTGTATGTTGTTTGTGCAGAATAATGAGGATCTTTTGGCCATGTCAAACTCCCATATCTAGCCAGTTTGATACCAGTCCATTCTGTACTTTCTTACTTCAAGCTTTAAAAAGAGCTTTCTTATTTATATATTTTATTAACATGTGTTTGTGTCCATGTGTGTGTAAGTGCAAGTCTGTGCGGATGCCCATAGAGGCCAGAATATGGCATCAAATATGATATATACTTTGTAGTTGGATTAAAAGGCAGTTGTGAACTGTCTGCATTGGGTGTTGGAAACCTAAATATAATCCCCCGAGCCATCATCTCTCCAGCCCCAAAGAGAATGCTTTGGTCCTTGAAATTTTTTTATGTATAGGAACCAAACAGTTGTCAACTAGTTTGTTCCACAGGCGTTTGCTTGCTAATATCCGCCCACGATGCTTCATCTCTAGCCCCGCATTAGAAGCTACTCTAGTTATCACTGTGACCAAATACTCAAAAGAAGCAGTTTTTAAGCGAAATGACTCACCCTTCCAATATGTAATTCATTATGGCATGCCCCAGGAGCTTGCTCACACTTGAGGAAATTATTAAGCAAAGAAAGACAAGGGCCAGAAGCAGAGTGGGGCTATAATCATCAAGGTCTACTCCCCACAGACCTACTTTCTCAGCAAGGTCCCACCTCCCAACCTCAAAGAAGAGCACTACTGACTGGGGAACAGTTATTTAAAAGAAAATTAGCCTGTTACGGGTTCAAACTATTACAATAGCTGTATGATCGTTTCAATTTTACTTCATAGTTGTGTAGCATAAATGTTTTGATCATTGGACCAGGTTTTAGTGTCTTAGAAATGTATTCATATAGCCGGGCAGTGGTGGCGCATGCCTTTAATCCCAGCACTTGGAAGGCAGAGGCAGGCGGATCTCTGTGAGTTCGAGGCTAGCCTGGACTACAAGAGCTAGTTCCAGGACAGGAACCAAAAGCTACGGAGAAACCCTGTTTTGAAAAATCCCCCCCCAAAAAAAAGTATTCATAGCCCTCAATACATTCCTGCTTTTTTTTTTTTTTTTTTTTTTTTTTGCTATACATGATGCATCAGTGACTCACCTGTGCTCATGCCACTGCACACATTAACAAGCATATCTCTAATATGAAATCACAGTATAAAATGGTTAGGTAAAAAAACATATACAAGTAATGTTCATAATTAGTGCTTTTTATATGTGTAACCATAGAGGAAGAAATACATGAATGAGGGACCGAGTTAATTGATGAAGCTGTAATCCATCAGAGGACAGAGCACTGTTGACTTCAAACCATCTATATCACAACCCCCTTGTCACCCTAACAAGTAGACGTGGCTGCTCTGAGCAGTCCACTGAACTGCTCTCTAAGATTAGTGGCCAATTCCTATCAATAAGGCTAGGCTGAAGCTTGTTCTTATTATCATACCCATGTTCTTGTCTGGTTTCTGCATAGTGCTGCCTTGTAATATCGTTGAGATTACGTGACTTCCAAGAGTTTGTAGTGGCATCTGAAACTCTTTATAAAGGTGTGGCCTCTTCTGTCTTCATCCTATTTTATTCAATGACTTCCTTTTGACTCTGTTTAAAGGACACAGACCCCTTCACAGTATGTCTAGAATACTTCTCAGTTTTGCATGTATCTTCCCTTAACTCTGTCAATGTGCTTAGACATTAGTATTGGAGGACTTGGAGAGATTGTTATCGACAATGAAAGAAATGACTCCGGTGTCTCTATTTGAATAAATTTATCATTTTTTTCTCTCCATGATGAGCCCCTTATAAGCTTGAATTTTTGTGGATTCAAAATACATCAGCAAACCAAGAATATTTGATCAATTGTGGGACCTAAGATGAAAATATTTTAATGTGAATAATACAAAGACACCCCAAGAGCTGCTATTTGGGAATCCATTTTCCTATTAATGTGCAAAGAATATTTAAAAAAATGCAAGAGGAGTAATTGCCTGCAGTGGCTCAAGTATCTCAGCTCTAGTTTTCTTGGCCCCTTTCCATGCAAAATTCTTCTTTGAAGTTGGTGTGTGTTCCACACACAGATGTAGATATGTGCCAGGGAGACAGAGCCCCGAGATACTTCTTTCATTTTTTTTTTCCTAGCAAATTTCTGCCCACCCAGGGTGTAAAGTTACAAAACAGCTCTTTGTTCCTGGTGTTCTTTCTTGTTTTATTTTTAATGCTGCCTTGAAGACTGAGGTCATTTTAGAATTCATGTCATATCTTTTGCCTATAGAAAAGACATAATTATCCTTTGATAATGGTGCATTATTTCTTTAAAATATAATAGATGATATGTGATTATTATCATGATATCACTTTCCTCCTATCTGCTTGCTTACCATTACCTTCTGATGTTTCCCATTGACACCATTCCAAGACTATTAATGATTGAGCTTCCAAATGCTGAAGAATCATTAGTTTGTGTAAAGCAGGGATGACGTCATTTGGTCAGAAAGGTCCATCTTAGTTTTAAGAGTAAGCCTCAAAGAAAATTTATTTTTCTTTCCAGGAATAAAGCAAAAAAGAAATCCCTGAAGTGTGCTAACAGTTGTCATCTCTGTCTTGTACAGTTTTAGAATTCCTGGGAAAAATTTAGCTGCTTAGTATGTTTGCTGAAACCACATGATTATGGCCACATTAAGTATTAAGTAGACGACTGTAATTCATAAGCCCAGTTCAAGCAATGAAAGTTTATTTCTGCCTTAAAAAAATGGTTTTAACAAAATGATGTGAACAACAAATTCATTATCCAAACTCTGGATATGCACGCACTTTTAGTGGTATGACAAAGGTCAAGAAAATGTTTAAGTCAGCAAGCACACATGCAATGAGTCTGACAACCTTAGATAAATGGTATGGTCTTTAAAAATGATTACTGTTTTAAATACAGATAAATAACTTCTTACATTTTAATATCTTTGTAAGTATTATAATGTTTTAAAAAACTAAACAATATGTAAGTGAGCATCATATTTAATTATATCTAGCCTACAGTTTTTCTGCATTATTGGTTCTCAACATGTTCATCGTGACCCCCCCCCCCTTGGGTCACATATCAGATAGCCTGCATATCAGATATTTTCGTTGTTATTTATAACAGTAGCAAAATGACAGTTATGAAGTAGCAATAATTTTATGGTTGGAGTCACCACAGCATGAGGAACTGTATTAAAGGGTCGCAGCGTTAGGATGGTTGAGAACCATGGTTGTCGCCTGTCCCCTGAGGATCCATGATGATCCACTTCCGCACCATTCTTGCTGCCCGCTTCCATTACCTACCTGTAAGACAGTTATCATCTTTACATGTCAATCAGAATTACGTGCCTACAAACTCCTTCAAGACATAGACACATATTTTGGCAATGCCAACTAGAATGTGCCATCTGTTCTCCACAAAGCTCTTGGGTGCAGTTATGAGCGCACAGGGTGAATGACTAGATCACGTTCCTTTCTTTCAGTTCCATCTTCAAGGGCTCTGCTGTGTGTGTGTATAGTATGGCTGACATCAGAGCTGTTTTTAATGGCCCCTATGCTCATAAGGAAAGTGCAGACCATCGCTGGGTCCAGTATGAGGGAAGGATACCTTATCCCCGACCAGGAACGGTATGTGTCCAACTGAATAACTGAATTATTTCCCTCATTTCACACTCAACTCCTAATTCTCCTATTACCAACTCTGACATTTCTTAAAGCCACATGTGCTTGCTGTTGATTTTGAGATAATGTATTTGTTTATAGTGATGTATTAATATTTCTATTATTCAAGTAAAGTTAAAAGTTTTTGAATGACAACTTTTAGTTTTAAGGAACACAGTGGACTATGTTCTGATGTTTGTATTGTGATGTTCTTACAGAATTTAGTGCATATATGTCAATTTAGTTGTCCAGAATGCAAAATTGTAAATCACATGAAAATGTCAAATGAATAATTGTTTTGTTTCTTCATCTCTGCATATATCTTACATATGCCTCTAGGATTTCTTAGTGTCTGGCTCTTCCATTAAAAGCTCTTGACACACATCAGCTTTTTTTCTTTACTGTACTGAACTTTTAAATAATATACAAGTCTTAGAGGAGAAGAAACTCTAAATTACTTGAGGTACAATAAAATTTGAGGACATATACCTGTAATCACAATAGCCTGAAGGATGTAGTAAGAAGATTGTGAATTTGAGGCCAGCCCCTAAGCAGGTTAGAAAGAGAGGCTACTGGTAAAAGTGGGGAGGAGGAGGACTCATCTTAGTCTACATTTATTTTCTATTGCTGCAAACCATATATAAAGACAGATGAGGAAAAGTAAAATGTATTTTATAATTTATGTATTTGCTTAAAAATAAATGGGCTTGGGAGATGGTTCCCAGTAACTGGGAAAGTGAGAGGGTCTGTGGATAAATCCCTGAATACCAGACAAAAAAACTGGATGTGTCCCACCATGATGATGCACGCCTTTAACCCCAGCACTTGGGAGGCACAAGCAGTCAGGTCTCAGTTCTGAGTTCAAAGCCAGTCTGGTCTACAGAGTGAGTTCCAGGACAACCACGGCTACCAAGAACCACCCTGTCTCAGGAAAAACAACACAACACAACACAAAACAAAACAAAACTGGATGCTGCAGTAGTTTTGTAATCCTTCCCACTGCTGAGGAGGCAAAGATAGGAAGACCCCTTGGGCTTCGTGGCCTTCCAGTCTAGTCGAATTCCTGAGTTTCAGGATCAACGAGAGACACTGTCTTCAAAAATAGGCATAAAGCAATTGAAGACACCCATATTGACCCTGAGCTTCATATGCAGGTGAACAGATATACATGTTAACATAGACATGAGCACACACACATGTACCCACAAATAACTGAAGAGCCCACTTTTCTATATGCTTTATAAACAAGACTTTCCTCAAACATTAGTATCAAAAAGGTTAATGTCCTATATGTCTACTTAAGGATAACTAAATATTTCCACCAAGACATCTAAAATAACCATCAAGAGAAATTTTAGCCCTTTAAATTCTACTTTATATTGTCCTTTTGTCCTTATTATTAAGGTGAAATAATTGGTAGTTGGGCTTTCTTATCTTCCTGATTTCATGTTATGTAGTGTAACTGAACTTGTATGTATTATTATTCAGCTATTTCATTATTATTATTTCTCAATATGAATTTTTGCAGGATATTTTGTCTTAACCATTAGGTATTCATTATTCTTTTATTTTAATTAACTAATTTATTTTGGAGGGTATTTGTTATTTCTGTGGATAATTTTATATTTGTATTATGTTGCTGTTTATTTATATATTTGGAAAAAGGGTGATTTTTTTCTGGGGAAATGTGAAAACACCAGAAAGAGCCCCTTGAGAGACCACCACCACCAACAACAACAAAAAAAAAACCAATTATATCTCCAGCTAGATTGGAGATCAGTGGGTTTACTGGTGTCACTTACATGGGTGAGAGATTTCCTTCAGGAGCCAGGGTGACTCTCAGGCAAACACGTCACTGAAAAAAATCCCACTTCACCTGGGATATAACTTCTTATCAATTTGCTGTTGTTAGCCAAACGTTGGGGGCCATCTGTCGTAAACTGCAAGTTGGGCCAACATCTGTTGGAGCCCAGCCTGGATGAAATTTGCACTTTCCAGAATAGGAGTGTGAGGATTAGAATTATTAAGCAAAAGGAAGAGAGATATAAGAGACATAAAAGTCAGAATAACACCAGGAGGGACATTCAGTGAATACTCAACCCTGAATCACTCCACAGGATTATGTACTTCACTCCAAAGGGAAGGGGGAGGCCACAGATTTTGTTAACCTCATATAAGGAATAGACCAAGTATCCTACAGGCAATTACTCCCAGGAACTTCCTACCAAAGCCAAACTTCTGTAAAGGAGCAGGAATAGCAAGGTGGAGTGGATTCAGCTCTATAATCAAAGTACTAATTAACCACACCCTAGGTCAGGATCTCTGGTTTGTAGCCACACCTGTTGTCGACAACTTTGAAAGAGCAAAAATAAGCTCAAACTCTCTGACCTTTAGTCAGGGTGGAATGGATTCACATCTGTGGGCCCTGACAATTTGCAGTACATGACCACACAATGTAGAGCTAAAGGTTGCATAGCAAGTATGTAGAGCTCATTCATCTCGGCTGAAATGATGTATTCATTGCTTCCAACGCTCTCTTTACTCTTCTACCTGTCCCTTGATAGCCACCATATTGTTCTTTGGCTCTGTGACTTTAACTACATCAATACTTCATATAAGTAAATTCCAGACATCTGTGAATGGATTGCTTTTACCCTAAAAGCTTTTTCATGTTACATATGGTAGAATTTCTTTACTTTTTTAAAGCTCATCGTATTCCAGTGGTGTGGTTTGTGTGTGTGTGTGTGTGTGTGTGCGCGTGCATGCACGCACGTACTTATTATCTGTTCATCTATCAGGGAACACTTAGTTGTCCCACATCTTTGTTACTTAGAATAGGATTGCAATAAAACTAGAAATGATTACACTGCTTTCAGGTACTGATTTAATTCAAGCCATTATAATTTTGCTTTTGGCTGTGTTTCCCCCCAATCATCTGGGTATTATAAATGGAATGGTTTGGAACTGGGGCCATCTACATTAAGTACAATAAATAATTTTGATACACAGGCACAGCCACTGAATCTTCCATACTCATTCATTGAACACAGTTATCAAAATAACTCCATACCAACATTGTCTTGTTATAACGTAAGTGAATAAGATTGCGGTGAGGTTTGCTGTCACCGTTTTCTCAGCTACCACCTGAAAAAGCCATAAATACTGTGGAAGCCTTAAAGAATACTTATTACATGACACTTCTAAGCACACAGTCATTTCCCCCCTAAATGGCAGTTAGTGACTCCCACAAACCAGAAGATGCATAGGTTAGTGTTTTTCATCAGTGGTGAAAGAGAAAACAAAATATGTCAAATATGCTGATATCTGCTGCTTACTCTCAAAATAGCTATGACTAAATTTTGAAATGTCTAAAAGAATGCCTACATCTTTAAATTTTTGTCCTTATTTGCTCAGTTAGTTTTCAATGATTCTTTACTATTGTATTTGTTTTTAATGATCATCCTGTTTCTACATTGCAAATATTTATTGAAAATAAATTAATTTAAATTGTAATGCCGACGTTGAGTTGGGAATATCATGTAGTTGATGTGAAAATGTATTACACAAGTGCTTTTTACCAAATGAACTTTATTACTTTAAATAAGCACATTCGTAAAATCAGTGAAATTAGGTTTCACAGACTATCAAGTGACCACCCTTGTAAAATTTGAGAATGTACGAGTTAGACTGAGTGATAGAGACATTATAACTCACCCTCATATTACACTGGAGGAAATTAGTGTCCAAAATAATTAAATAGTATATCCAATCTCATATTACTCAAGCAGCAGACTGAAAGGGCTGGCTGGGCGGAGTTTTACGGTCAGTCCTTCCCTTGTCCTGTGATATAATATTTACCTCATTCTTAACATTTCCCTCACAAATATATGCCAACATACCCTATCTAAAACTATATTTATTTTATATCATTTTCTGCTGTACTCTCCTATCTGTGCTTATTAAAAGTACAAAACTATACAGCTATGGTCTTCCTCCAATTCAGACATTTTATATAAAATTGCAACTGAACATTGCTTATGACTGACATTTTCACAAATACTTACAACTGGAATCTTGAATTGTTTCTCCTTGGCCTGGTCTGTCCTCTAGACAAGTATAATAAAGCTCTGTAGCCTTGCAACACTTGATATTTTTATTTTAATATAGGGAAATACTTCTAACTTCGGTAAAAGATGTGCTAAGTACAGAATTTGCTCTTGTGCATTGGTTAGAGTCTTTGGTTTTGTATATTCTGTATCCATATTACTTTTATGATTGAACACTGAGTTTATATCCCAGTTAAAGACTTACAGGCATGGGTCATTTTATCTTGTTTAATTTCCTTGGTTTAGGTAGGATGTTGTACCACTGTGGACCAATGCCAAATCTAATTTCTAGTCCACAATACTTTAAGTTAATAAACTTGCAGAGTCACAGAGATTTTCCCCGTGTGATTCTTCTGCCCTCTGGTGTCTGGAAAGAGCAGCTAGCAAACCATGTTTTGTTCAGGTGAATTTGTAGGATCTTTAACTTTTCTGTTTGTTTGGTGCAGTGAGGTTCTGACTGAAATGAAACATCAAAACAAAAGTAAAACAAAGAATGGTACAAATCAGACATGAAAACCAAACTGGACGCAGGATAAAATCAATAGTCTGAAAAATACCTCAATCTTAGGAAGATCTGTAAAGGATGATTTCAATTTTGAGATTTGATTTATTAGAATAATTCAATATAAATTTAGCAAATAAAGAAATTTATTTTACAGTTTTATTTTGTGTTGACAAGGAAGTTGTGTGTGTGTGTGTGTTTATTTTGTATGTGTTATGTGTATACATGTGTGTATGTACATCTGGAATTCTGAAGCTGGTGTTGGTATGTTTCTCTATCACTCTCTGTAAATTATTATTTTGGAGGAAGGCTTTCTCGGTGAATCTGGAGGAGATCACAAAATTGCCAGTACTGTCTTATATCTTGCCAGCATGCCCTAGGTATCCTCTTCTCTGTACCTCCAATGCTGGCATTACAAGTGTGTTCAAACAAAACTGGCTACCTGGGGTTGGAATTCATGTTCCTCACATGCGTGTGGCTAGTATTCTATGAACTGAACTATTCCCCAACTCCTGATAAGGAATTTTTATAATTTGCATATTAATGTAAGATGCTGCCCAGTGCTGACTGAGAAGTAGATTTCAGTTTTAAAGCATTCTTCTGTCTAAAGCTGAAAAGAACATTGACTTTTACAATGTAGATGTTTGTAAGAAAGATGTGATCCACTACCCAGAAACGATTTCCAGCTAGTTTTCAAATTTTGTAAAAATAGCAATTCACCTTTGATTCCTTCTGAATGACTACTGTGTTTTCTGTCATCTAACTTGGCTGCGTTTTAATTATCAAAACAAATGATTCTTCTGACTAATCCTCTGTTTTGTTGTTTGAGACTAAATGGGATCAGAGGTAATATCATTGATTTTCATAGCTTTAGTTTTCCAGGTGGACACTGTTCAATTATAGGTACTGTGCATACTATGAGAATTCTGTGGATTTCTTGGTTTCAAAGTTGGCAATAGCACTGTACCTCGAGAAACACATCATTCTAAACCTGAACCTTCTGGGGAGTCTGACACAACAGACATCACAACCACCCCACGACTAACTAGATCTAGGCTACTTCTCCAGAAACAGTGAGAGTCCAGTTATTTTAAACTTGCATTCACTTTTCACCCTGATTTTCAGCTGTTTAAAACGCACAACCTTGGTTTCTCAACCGGGGTCCCCAATTTTCAAACTACCCACTATATGCAATAATATTTTGATTTTTTTCTTATGGGAATTGCTGTAAGGAAAGGGTATCTGATGGACAGGCAGCAAGGTTCAGAAAGCTCAAGTTCTTTGGATTAATTTTTGCATAGTTTATTATACCTTAATGACTATGTATTAGGCAGATCTCCCCTCCACACACAATCACTAATAAAGGGTCTTTTTGTTACTACACCCCAACGGCTATATATTAATCAGATCTCCCCTCCCCATCTCTAGTTCCTAATACAGGGTTTTTCTTTACAGATCTATTTCAGACTGATCTTTAGAGGAATAAAATTTAGGGGGATAAAATTCCACTTACAAAATGTGCATTTTCAAATTAAAATAAAAATCGTGTTTCTTTTACCTATCACACATAAATCGTCCTGTTTATTCCCCCCGCTTTGGTCTCTCCTTGAGCTATGACTTCGCTCACGCTCCTCATTCCTCTGATTAGCTTAAGAGGAAAATGGGACCTTGAGAGCTCAGAAAGCAGCTGACAGCGTTGAGCAGAGAAACTTCACAGCTGTCTGGTGCCTTGCCACAACAACGGTCTCTCAAAAAACCATTTTACTTTTCTTCTTATCCACCGTTTCCCGCTGCCCTCCTGAAGGCCCTACACAAACACCCAGACCTGCCAATTATTACAGGGTCACACCTAGCTAACTGCAGCCCTCTGACACAGCCAAGCCAGCAGGGCTCGGGATGCTGAGGGCCGCACCCTAGCATCTCCGGGTTTGTCTAGGCGGACTGTCTTCTCTCTTCAGCTCTGGGCACATATCCAGCAATGTTTTGGCGTTTTAAAGTCTGACTGAGAGCTTTCTGTTCAATCTTTTTCTTCTCTCGATGTTTAAACTGACCAAAGAGAACTCGGGTAACCGACCATAATTCCTGCTTTTCATAGGCGGCGAATGCATGCTACGAAAGCACGGGAAGCAACTAAAGATGCTTTGTGGGGTGGGATACTTTGATGAATGATGTCAATGGTTGCGAATTTAAAAGACTATATGCATATCCCACAGTAACACCTAGGATATACAGCTTCAGTGGGAATCCTTAAAGGAAAATTAATAACCAAATATGACTTTTCTTAGATGTGGTATTTCTTTACAATTTGTCCCTTACGTGACTTTCTTTAATGTTTTCCCTGCATAGCAGCCGGCCATCTTCATTTGTGAATTCTGTACTTTGAAACTGTGGCTACTGTGTAACTACAGATGCAAAATTAAGCTGAAGGGCTCTTTCCAACATGCGATGTAGGCAAAATTTTGCTTTTAACGATAAATCAATCAGACTGAACTGAAGATGTTAAGAGATATGAGACCCTTCAGAAATGGCCACTGAGTAAAACTCAAAGGTGCATCTCTAGTCATCAAAAAGCTCGGTATTATCTGTGCCTATCTCCGTTTGAAGTCTGACTCAGTCTACTTAATAAAGGGCTCCTTCCGCAGTGAAGTTGACAGATTGATTCTCTTTGGGTGAAGGGGAAATGCAGAAGGCAGTGAGGGACACACAGACTTTGATCTTCACACCGACTTTCAGCGGCAGCACGCAAATGGCTGACGATGCAGGACATATCTCTTTCGTGAGAGCCCGGGACAATTGACTAGACATCAGCAAAGGATCAGTTTCTTAAAGGAAGACATGAAAAACTTTCGTAAAAGATACTCTCAAATAGAAAATCACTAACGGGTCTTTTAAATTTTTAGTGCAACTTCTTTAGTAGTACAACTTTTTTGGTAGACACTGTCTTTCATAATGGGTCATTATGATTTTATTGGTATGAAATTTGGAGTTAAAGCTATTTATTATCATTTACTTCATGATCGTCAGCTAATAATGCCCTTCTTGACCTCTAAGGAGGAGACTTTGAAGAACTGATATAATTCCAATTAATATCTAACTTAGATGATTTTCATCAGTACGAATTTTATTCCATGTCAACTTTTTTATAAAACTCTAAGATTTTTGTTTAGTTTTAGTTTTATTTTATTTTGGTAATGTCAAGATACTTTTAACAGAGTTTTTTTCTGATGTCTTGCCTTTTATTCTATATACTTGCATTGATTAAATATAGTTTCTATTTAAAAATTAGTCTATTGAGATTTGAAACGTAGTTTTTCTACTAAAGGCAACTTTCTAGGAGATAGTTTTTGAAACATAAATTAAATTTCTGCTATGAAAGAAATTTGTAAAATGTTCAAATGGTAATGTTATTCCTTCGCTAGTCTGGATAACTGCACATCAAATTCAGTGAATTTATATCAAGTTGTGCTTGATATAAATTAAATTTGACCACCAGAGGGCAGTTTATACTAACTCTTTTTTCTATATGCGCTCCCAGAAAGTAGTTTTAAGCAGAGGTGGGAAGTGGACTGAGGTATATTCACAGAGCCCAGGCTTAGGGGAGGAGCATGCAGGATGGGACAGAGTTTAATTTTCAGAGCTGCAGTGCAGAAGTGTATAGCTGTAATTTCAAACCATTAAAGCTCTTCTGGAGCGAATTTTGTGACATGTTGATTTGTTCCTTCTACTTTTAAATAAATGCATTTAAATCGGAAGGGAGTCCTAACTTCGTTTAAATATAAAAATAAAGTTTCCCATCACATTCTTGCATTCATAGATCATTTTCATGGTAGTTTTTCAATATAAGTTTCTAGTACCACCATTGGAAAATTTGGGGGTGGGTCATGAGATATTTTATCATAAAAGATGGGCTGACCTATTTGCATAGTGTTGGCTGCCCCTGAGCCTGGATGTTCCTTGCACTGACCCTGTTCCGAAACTACAGGGATATATCATAATGCCTGATTAGAAAAATTAATTTCTGTTCAAAACCACAATCTTTTTAAGAAAGTAAGATTACACTGGGGAAACTAGAAAATTCAGGTAACATCCCCTAATTATGAATGTTTACATGAAGAGACTCAGATTTCCCTTTATTGGAGGTAGACTGCATTTGTTGCACGTTGGTGTGAGTCTTCCACTCGCTCATCTATTTGCTATGATCCACGGCATGCAGCTCTCAGGTGCCTTATTCCTGCACACATTTCTTTTCAGTGTCCAAGCAAAACCTATGATCCACTGATTAAATCCACCCGCGACTTCCCTGACGACGTCATAAGCTTCATAAGGCGCCACCCGGTGATGTATAAGTCGGTGTACCCAGTGGCAGGAGCACCTACCTTCAAGAGAATCAATGTGGACTACAGATTGACGCAGATAGTGGTGGATCATGTTGTTGCTGAAGACGGACAGTATGATGTCATGTTTCTCGGAACAGGTACCCTCAAACCACACTTACAGTCAAAGAAATTGAAGTGATCACTCATGGATGAAGAAAACAAAAACTTCCAAAATATTTGTCAGCCAAAATCAAGTAAAGATCAGTTAATACAATGTTTCCTAAAATGGTTTAGCCTGTGCATTCAAATGATGATCACAAATATATGTATACATTTATGTGTATATTTTATATACATACATTTTCACACAAAGTATTATTGCTTATTTGGTGATTCTCAAAATTAAGGAAAACATTGTGTAATAACACCATTCTAGTGGCAGTAAAGACAGCATGTTCCTTCAGAACTTGGTACTGTAATATATATGCTACCTGGTGAACTGAGCATTTTTGCAATAGGAAATTAGTGAGTTTTAAATGCTGGGTATTTATTAGAACAAATTCTCAATGATGTGAAACAGTTAGAATTATTTAACATCTAAGTACTACACTAGTTTTGCAGAAATTAAGCTTATGTGGAAAGATCATGGCATAGCTAGGGCCTTTGTCACCAGCTGTCAAGCCTGATTATGTTTCAGATGGCAAGTGCAAACCCCAGATAATCTAGGGGATGCTCCATTTCCGAGACTGCGGAGATGACTATTTAAGGGTCAGAACTTTAATTAGTACGTTATTAATTCTCATGAGCTAAATTTAATTTGCACTGGTCATCCAAAGCTCATTCATAGGTCCTTAGCAATTCAGTACCATAAAGAGCACTCAGCCACTAGATGGTACTACCTATCCTTTCCTGAGAAAATAAGGGGACTTCAAAAAGTATATTATGTATTGTAAAAATGTATTTAGCAGTTTTGAACATCTTAGAGTCTCTTTTTAAAAACTAAATAATCTTGGCACTTTCTACACATTATGAAATTACTATATGTCCCTATTTTCAAGCTCCCCGATCAGAATTTTAAAAACGTATTTTCAATAGATTAATTGCAAAATGTTAACTCTCTTTTTATGTTTGTAGTGAATGTTACATTATCTTTTTATACTGGCATGCTACAGAGACACATCTCATTCATTATATGATTATTTAAGATACCTTTTCTAAACATCATGTTTATTATATTTCATTAAAGTTATAGCTTCTTTTAACTTTGAGTCAAAATAACCTGAAACAACTTTAAATTTTAATCTCATTAACAATTATTCTGAAGGCACATTGTATTTGAAGGATTAGCAAGCTTCCCCATGAAAAGGTTTCCGATGTCTTCTGGTCCATTTTTTAGCATTTTAGAAAATTTTATATATCTTTTTTTAGTGTTTATAATTGAACAGATATAATCACTATGTAAATCTTACTAAAGAGAAAATAAATAGGTTTATGTAATCTTTATTTTAGCAGTTTATCATTTAAAAAATAAAATATATATTTACTTGTTATTTCAAACAATAATAAATTAGTCATATATATGCAGTTATGAAAATAGTATGTATTTTACTTTTAATCTATTTAAAAGAATCTGCTCTAGAAGGGAAACAGCATTCACAGCAGGCTTCATTTCCCACTGCTTTATTTGGGCAAATGAGAAGGAAAAATTTTAGATTTCTAGACATATTCATTCAACTCAATATTGAAAGCCAAACAGTGGTGTTAGGAGTCCGTGTCTTTTTTCAGACATTGGAACAGTCCTCAAAGTTGTCAGCATTTCCAAGGAAAAGTGGAACATGGAAGAAGTAGTCCTGGAGGAGCTTCAGGTGTTCAAGGTGAGAGGGGCTCGGGACAAAGGCTGAGACTGCACAGTGCCAGACGCACTTTGTGTTTTTTCTCTCTTGTTCCCCGGATAAGTCACTGAAATGTACTTCCACTGTTTTTCTGGCCAAGCATTGGAACAGGACATAAGCAAGTGTGAAAGGCACTCACTTCTGCTGCTAAATGCCACTGACAGAAAGAAGCTGCTTGGTTGCGTTCTCCTTACTGCATTCTCCAAACATATAGTCAGTCAAGTGGCCACATTGAGTCAAAGCCTGGGATCTCCTATTACCCAGATGCTTTTCTACTTTATGAATGTTACTTTGCAACTTTTCCCCAAATGAATTTGAGAGAACTGGAAAGGTTTATGAATCATGTATAAGAGTCCTGATTTACTGTACTGGAAAAAAATTCAATGATAGCAAGTTATGCGTGCCACAATCCTCTCGCCTCTCGAAGGGAATTAGGAGGCCTGGAGGAAGAGCTCTTTGTTTTAAATTATGCTTTTAACAATAAATACATTGTAGTGTGACAGGAATTCCTTGTAGCTACTCTGTGGTATTTAGAATTATTTCATGAAAAATAAGGCATTAGAAATAGTGTCATATTTCTTAGAATATGTTCTTTTATGTTTTGTTTTCTTAAAGAAGTTTATTAAAAACTGTTTCCATGTAAACATGCATTGCCTGGAAAGAGGGAGTCCTCCTCTGTGAAGGACTAAAGTTAATTATCATGCCGAGGTCGCCAGGATCCTGTTTACATTCTGATGATAATAGTGGTCAAGAAGTTAACAAGAACAAGACCTGCTATCTGGCCTCTTCCAAAACAAAATTCTGGGTGGCTCCTTAGGGAAAAGTGTATGTCAAACATAAGAGTGAATGAACAGAGGTTCAGGGAACTTCTATCATGAGCAGGCACATAATTCTAAGATAACAAATCTTCTCCAATGGATCTTAGAGGCAAGAATTGACTGTTAGCTCGGTGATCAAATTCTTCTTCTCCTCCTTTTCTTCTTCCTCTTCCTCTTATCCTTCCATCCATCTATCTATCTATCTGTCTGTCTGTCTATCTATATTTTTATATTTTATCATGAAGCCGCAAATAATGACACCTTGAGGAGTCACATAAGAACTATCTTCATGAACAGCAGAACTTTAGCTTTGCAAACGCTGCTACCTAAACAAGTTTTGAATCTTTGATACAAGTAACATCAAAATGGAGGAATAAATAATGATGGAGATCTTCTTGTCAACACTAGTATGAATTATATGCCAACATAAAGATACGCAGGTTTAGAACACAGTGAAAACTTGTTAATAACTAGGAGGCATTTCAACACAGCATTTCCTCATAGAGTCGGCTAGGTTCTCTCTGAAAAAATACTTCAAGCATTTTTCTCGTGTCTAGTAAGGGAGAATCGAAACACACTGCAAGAAATCAGAAAGTAGTAAGGTCATGTTCTCCTCTCATTGAGAGTCTGGACAACTGAGTTTGACATAAACCAGCATACTAACTAATATAAAGCTCTAAATGTATTTACTGACATTTTGCTTCTGTTTGCAGCACCCAACAGCCATCTTGAACATGGAGTTGTCTCTGAAGCAGGTAGTTTGTAATTTCTGTTTACCAATTAACTTCAGATGTCTGTAGTTCCCTGAATCAAAGTTCATTTGCAGAGTTTATTGAAAATGGAGACTGGAAGTTAAGTCATTAATAATACAGAAAGTTAAAGGTTGCCTGTTTCTCCTCTGATTGATCAGAAGTCACTATTTCAGCCTTGCTTTGGGAGAATGGAGAAAGAAATATTAATGGGATGGTAAATAGTGTGTACTCTCTTTGCCTCTGAAAAAAATGAGTGTGTGCTTGTCTTCTGAAATTGTATTTCTGCTCACATCATAAGACACATATTTAAGATTCCAATCACAAGTCTTGAAAGGGGTTTTTTGATTAGGGAACCTAGAATTTCAAATATGAACCATGGTACACAACACAGAAGAATCAACCTTCAGCACTTTACTCAATAGCAAACTTTCAGAACCTATTTTCTCAACTGGAAAACTCTCTTGTTTGTTATGAGTTTAATGTTTATTTAATTATACTTGTTTGGTGATGCTTGGAATCAAACCTAGGGCTTTACACTTATTAAGAAAGTTAATTTGTACTTTTTGCTGGGGGGGGTGGGGAAACAGGATCTTATTATCTAATTCAGACACTACCTCCTAAGTACTGTGTTTATTGACAGGCATGACAAAAAGCTGGATTCCTTTTTTTCAGTGCTGAGTGACACTAGGTCATTGTAAATACTAGACAAGCACTTTCCCTCTTCTACCATGGCCGGATATCCGCATTCTGCTCTAAGTTTAAATAGAACGCAATATGCCAACATTTTAAGCAAAGTGATGTAAGTGTTAATGTTCAATTTTAGTAATCATAAATATATATAATATGATTTTGCAGTTATAGTATAATCTACATTGACTAGATTTAGTCTTAACATTCTATTCCTACACTACAAAAACCCTCAAGATTTAAGACAGTCATTTAATAATATAGGTTCCACAGTAGGGCACTGCTACAATTAAACTTAGTAGTTCCATTAGAGGAAAGTCTAAATGGGTTTGCTTCTGAGTTCTTTTCATTGAATTACACATTCAATAACTTTTAGTACTTGAATCTCTGCTATTGTGCATTGAAGATACAGGAAAGAATGAGGGGTGTAGTGCTAAACGGAGAATGAGGGGTGTAGCGCTAAACGGGAGATTAGCTGGACAGAGCTGACAGGGGGAAGCACACCGACAACATAGCATAATAATTGAAACACATACCACAAAGACGAAGGACAGAAAGAAACTTGAAAGTGAGCCAGGAAGACCAGGGGTTGGGAGAAGAAGAAAGAAACGGAGGGAGAAATGAATGAGAGTTCACTAGATAGAATGAGCAAATAAGAATGTGAAAATGAAGGTCTACACCTGTTTCTATCAAGTGTGTATAAAAGTTGATCCAAAACATACGTACTTAAGGTGAAAGGAAGTTAGAGATGACTCTGGAGTAGGAAGCGTGAGATGTCAGGCTCTACCTGTCCCCCATGATGTTTAACAGCTTAAGAACAAAAGCTCTTATGGTTTTTAAGCGAGAGAATGTCAGAAGAAGACCATCTTTTTAGAAAGATCTGTCTGTGGAAAAGGGAGCGGGTCCTCTGCAGAGGTGGGGGTTATGAAGAAAAGCTGGCATTAGAAAAGTAGTTAGAACCTTGCAAACAATTTATGCAAATGATGATTCAGAGCAAAACAACGGCCACAGTAGAGGTAAGAGGCTGAAAAAGGTGAGAGCTTCATGGATGGAAAAGAAGTTATAAAGATGATGAGAGTGACGAGGAAAGTGTAGCCATTTGCCATAAGCATTTCAGAGAACTGTGGGAAAGAAGATAACAGAATTCTTTGTGTTTAATGACAAGGAAGTCTTAACAGAATTTAACAGGCAATAAAGTAGATTTCCATAAGTTGGTAACCTCTATGCCTTTTATGCTACAGTCTGTTTCTGTGGGGTTTCTCCTTATTTCAAAGCTGAGAATGGTCCACTATAGTTATAAGTTCTTGAGAACCATAGGCTGAGACTTATCATTGACACTATTCCTCTGTCTTCATCTCCTCTGCTGCAGACGCCCAGATGGATGTATAGGAGGAGTACTACAGGAATTTCAGAACTAACTTTCCAAGTGTAATTTATTTGCTGTTTCCGGTATCCTGCTGCCTTTGCTTTATGATATAGCATTGTTCAAGTCTACCTTATGATGTAGACACCAAACATTTAATCACCAGTTGTAACCTGTATTTTATCAGGGATCAGTTCATCTTAAAGAAATTAGTGTCAGGCGTCTCCTTTAGACATTTCTTCTGTTCAGAGCCATGGCATAGGCATGCCATCAATGTTGCCTGTAATATCTATGCTTATTAGCATCTACCAAAGTACAACTTCTACTACTGGGAAAGAAATGATGTCTTAATTCCACAGTCTAGCAGCTTATTAGCTTAAATTATTGCCTAGCCTACGTCAGCTATTGTCTGTAGTTGTTAGTAGCTTTTTAGTTGTTGGAGTTTTTGTTGTTGTTGTTGTTATTTTGTTTGTTTGATTTTACTCTTTAGGGGCCCAACTCCCACCTCCCAAATAAATGCCCCAAGAATTATTCTTCCTTATGAATGCCCAGCCTTAGCTTGGCTTGTTTCTAGTCAGCTTGTCTAAATTAAATTATCTCGTTTTTCTTTAGCTACATTTTGCCTCTGAGATTTTTACCTTTCTTTATCCTATCTATGTATCTTTCTTTACTTCTTACTCAATAGCTGGCTGTGTGGCTGTGTGGCTTTGCGGCTGTGTGACTGTGTGGCTCTGAGGCTGTGTGGCTAGCCCTGGCATCGTCCTCTTCTTCTCCTTTTCTCACTCCTCCTTCTTCTCTCTCTTTCCTATTTTATCTCCTCTTATTTATTCTCCCTGCATGCCAGCCCTGCCCATCCTTTCTCTATCCTGCATAGCTATTGGCCATTCAGCTCTTTATTAGACCACTCAGGTATTTTAGGAAGCCAAAGCGACACAACTTCACAGTTAAACAAATGCAACATAAAAGAATGCAGCACATCTTTGCATCATTAAAAAAATATTCCACAGCATAAACTAATGTAGCACATCTAAAACTAATATTCCCCAGTAGTGGTCGATTTCATATTGAAATCTTCTAGTCAGAGTCTGGCTAGGGGTAGGCAAAATTTGCTTGTTTTATCCTTCCTCACAATTCTGCATCAGCGTTTACAGATAACAGGACACCTACAAATGGGTTTAGAGCTATTGTACGGTACTTACAAAAGGGAGATTCTCAAGACTAATGTGAGTGATGGCACTGATTCACTTCTGCTTGATTTGCAGCAACAGTTGTACGTTGGTTCCTGGGATGGATTGGTTCAGCTCTCCTTGCACAGATGTGACACTTACGGGAAAGCCTGTGCAGATTGCTGTCTTGCCAGAGACCCCTACTGTGCTTGGGATGGAAATGCTTGCTCAAGATACGCACCCACTTCCAAAAGGTCAGGATGCCCCTCCCTCCCACATGATTTCTCACAAGAAAACCTTACTTTCAGGCTCAGTTAAAGGCAAATAGAAAACTTGGCCTGTGGAAGGAATATTATAATTAAAATATTCAGTCACTTTATATTAAAGTTGGAAGACTGAACAGATTATCTGAAATTGTGAAATATGGAATTTTAAAAAATCTGATAAATTATATATAGCATTTTTAACAGCCAACCATAGTGGTTCATGCCTGTATTTGCACAACACAGGAGACTGAGGCAGGAGAACTGCTGTGAGTTCCAGAATAGCCTGAGCTATATAGTGATATCCTGTTTACTTCTCAGAATTGTTCTTGTTAACTAGTTTTATTACATTCCTTCCCTCGGACTTCTAAATATGCACATATTCACATTTATTATTTTGCAAGTTGTTCATAAGTACTCATGTTTGCAGAAGTGCAGACAAAGACCACTGTACATCTAGTGATTTGATGCAATTTTATTTTTACTCTAATAGCTATAATTTGTCAATTCCTGTCACTCAGATCAGCTTCAACAATAAACTGTTGCCTTGACATTGGTAGCTTTTTATTTTATAAACACTTGACTATATCCAGGAAAGCTCAACCATTGCATTATTCTACACACACAAGTACAAGTTATCCAGAGTTATGAGATACACGTTTTGACACTATTTTTTAAGAGAAAAACATTAGGAAAAAATATGAATGCCGGCCAATCATACTCATGTTAGATGGATATTTTACCATCATATGTCATATTCTTGTATGTACATGGTAATAATATTATTTGCTAAGGTGTTATTCAAAGTATATGTCCTAAATAAAACTGTTATCAAATTATAGCATGCTTTTGGTTACCTTCATTTTTAAGCTACTTTTGGTGTCTTTAGTGCTCTAAGTGAAAAACATGTATTAGTTTCACTGTCACGTGTACATTTATTTTAGGTTAAATATTTCACTAATCCGTCAGATTCTAAACATTAGGACTCAACAATTGTAGGACTTTTGTACATCTGCACATATTCATTAAACCTGAGACACATTTTATATTCGTTTAAGTCCATACATTAAGCATAAGTGGCTAAATATGATTATTCGGAGTTAAAAGTTTCCAACAGTTTGTTAAAACTTGTCTGCCCAAAATAGACTCATCTTAATGAGTGTTTGGGGATTTCTTTTCTAGAAGCTGAAAAGTAGAGTGTTCATTACTTGGCAATAAATGTTCTCTTTGATTAATTGATCCTGTTCCTGAAGAAGCCAAGATTTAAAAACATTCATGACCTTATGTTCCTTACAGCATCATAATTTTTTTCTTCCTGTGTTTCCCAAGACTGCATCTCTGATCTCACAGACATGCCACTGTGATGTGCTCCCTCACCTAACATAATGTCCATCAGAGGCTACAGATGTGTACAATGGATGACTCTTTTCCAAGGTTGTCATCTGGTCAGCTGTGCCCCTGGGGAGCACTCCAAGCATCTGAGAAAGTTTACTGCTGTGTCTCTGATCTCTGAAGTGACAACATGGACCCCAGAGCGTAGCAGGGAAGAAGGGATCTAGAGGATTAGCAATAATGTTAGATAGGAATAAGAAATCCTGGTGTGTTGTGTCATAATGTGGAGTATAGATAATAACACTGGACTGTACCATTCAAACAAACCAGAAGGGATTTTGAAGATTTTTATTTCAAAGCAGTATCTAAAGAGATAAATACATTTAACCCAATTGTAACATCTCACAGTTATATCTATTTATAAAAATATTATGTAGTAGAATGTTAATATGTACAACTTTAATGGTTTTATGTGCATGTTGAAATACTTTCTGTTTAAAAATTTAAAATAGACAAAGACAGTGAAACTATATTAAAGAGTAAGATATATTTAGATTAAGTGGAAATGTGGCATTTCTTCTTAAATAGGTATTAATTTAAGGAAAACGTATAACATAATGCAAAATTTCTTGTATTATTTTCATAATTACCAGGATAGCTACTTATTTATTGATAATAATAACAAATATGCATGTATGCCATATTGAACTTGTAGTTCTGTTGCTGGCTGACCCTAATTTATTGAATAAAGTGTGTAATAGAATGAATGACACAATTAGATTTTTTGTTTATATGCATTTTCCTACTCACTAGAAGACTTTTGTATATTATGATTTTGGCAGGCAGGAAGGGAAGAAGAGTTCTTTCTGTGTCTTGTGTATCAACCTGGATCTTAGTCATGTTCAACCTGTTCTATTGAATAACTTGTGAAGCTAGAGAAAAAGAGTGGTAGTTAAATAAAATTCTGATCATCTTAATGCAAAACAGGATTTGTTGTGTTGGGACCTTTCTACCACAAGAATTTAAATTAATGTTTGATTGATGGGAACCCTGACCTGCATTTAGGTTGCACAGTAAGACAAGTACAGTTTGTCTCAGTTAGTGTTAGCATGAGACACAGCCTTTCTATATTCCAATTATACTTGAAGATCTAATTAGCTTAATTTTCTTTCCATAGGCGAGCTAGACGCCAGGATGTAAAATATGGGGACCCAATCACTCAGTGCTGGGACATAGAAGACAGTAAGTATGGGCTTGATGCACATTTTTTACCATTTAAAATGATAAGCCTCCTCTTCCTGAGCCTTTTAAAAAATTTCTATATGAATCTAAACAACCATACATATGACTATCTCATTGTGTATAATGCTTATGTTCTGGAAAAGCAACAGGAGTTTCATAAACGAGTTCCCTGTCTACTTGCCTAAGTGAATAACCCTTTGTTAAATCGTGATTTGTTTCATATGTCTTTTAAATTCCTGAGCCACAACGTGTTTCTTCTTTAGTGCCTTATCCATCCTTTTAAAGTTGGAGGATTCTGTTAGAGGCAAAACAGGGTTTAACCCCAAACATTTGAGAATCCTGAGGAAACGTGAAGACCTCCCAGGAAGTTCTGATAAAAAAATAAGTATTTAGTGCTTATTAGAACAAAGTTTTAGGTGGTCTGAACTTTATTTTCATTCACTTACTCTTGCATACCTTCAAGCAGTAAATGCTCATTGAGTAAGTTGTGTATGTCCTTAATTGATCTCTGTGTTCTGTGAGACAAAGGAATTCCTTAGAGTGCTTATGCCCTTCGGAGGAGATGTCACAAGGTACAATTAGTAATACAGAAATTTAGTAAATGGAGAGTTCGCTAAAGGCTATGTTGTTCAGAAGAAACAATCCTCAGAATAGATGAGCTTGAAAATCTGAGTAGGGAAGAGGTAGGATGCTGGAAAGGAGATTTTGTGATTGAGTTTGAATGTGGAAAAAAATAACTCTAAAACTATAGACAGCTTTGAGGTTTTATTTATTGTCTTCTGATTTTCCCACCCCCAAACATATACATGTACGTTTTTTGTTTTGTTTTCTTCTTTGGAGACAGGGTCTCACTATGTATTCTGGCATACTGCCCTGGAGCTCGATTTCTTCTGTAAACCAGGCTGAACTTTAACTCACAGAGACCTTCCTATCTGCCTCCTGAGTGTTGACATCTCTCTCTCTCTCTCTCTCTCTCTCTCTCTCTCTCTCTCTCTCTCTCTCTCTCTCTCTCACACACACACACACACACACACACACACACACACACATATACCACACTACTTGAATAGGGAAAGGAAGACACATTCTTTCATCATGTTGATTGTAAATGACCAAAAATGACCTAACTCTTCATAGTTTGTAACTGGTGGGCCAGGAGTCATTTCTTGATTGTAAAACACAGTAGTGTTTTTAACTTATAAGTTCATCCTTCTGCGCAGAAAGTTGTGGTATAGAATAGGGTGTATACCTTTTTATTCTAATATGGAAGTGACTCACTGTTACGTCCATTGTTCACTTTAGTGAACTTCATTGCATGCTATGAATTCAATCCTTTACACACATAAATGAAAAGATACACCAGGGGCAGTTTTGAGAATTGAGGATGTGTGAATGACTAGAACACTATCCATGTATTCCTAGACTTTATAGTCACTTGTTTGTTAGGGGAAAAGATAAATGGAAAACAGGAAAAATAAGTTCGATGTCAGATGATGACAGGTGGCATAAAGGAAATGAACAAAGTACATTGTTCCCTGAGTCACTCACAGTAATCGCCTTCCCTTCCCCACAGCCCTTTCCTGTTATAAACCATTGCACAAGATCTCTTTAAATCATCTTGCTCATCCCCTTCCCATTGAGGTCCCCTGCAACTTCTTCCATTTCAAATCCAATAGACAATTTTTATTTTTGATTTTTATATAATCTACAGTTCTTTCTTCTTTGAATCACTTCATTCTCTAGAGGGATGCTTACCAGTTAGGAAGTTTTGTGAGCTTACTCTACATCCCTGTTAACTGGAGTCAATCATGTAGCTGATTTATATCAGGAGATCATCAGAAACAACAAATCAAGTTTACTTGTGCTCAGAGAGATAATATTCTGCACACTTGCACTGCTGTGGCATTGTATCTTTCTGGTCAACCACTTACCTTGTAGAACCTTCTGCATTTTCTCACACACTTAGAATTTAGGAGCATCCCCAGACATTTTTTTCATCATACATTTGTTTGTCTTTTCCCTTACTGTAGCAGTACAGTCTTCTCAACTCTCAAATTCATAGTTAACTTTCTTGTCCTGTATATTAGGCATGAGTGCTTATAGTCCTACTCAAAAACTGCACTTGAATGCCCATTTTGTGTCTACAATGAGTGACTGAGAAAGACTTCTTGTTTCCATGGTTTACTATGACCACCTCATCATAGTAAATAATGATAGCATTCACTGAACTGAGGCGAAAAGCTCCTAGGAATCTTCCTGGTGCCTGTCTTTCTTTCACAGTCTATCACCTACCTCTTGATAATCTTTCTGCCTCTGAGGCCAAACTCCACTTCTTATTGCCACCAGTGACAATGAAGCTGTGGTTCTTCCCCAGTAGATTCTTTACAAGTCTCCCTGTTGCTGTAGTTCCCCTTGTGAGTCTGTCAGCAACCGATATCCTGAATAATTTCTTTAAAAACCTCCAGTCAGATATGGTGCTGCCATTCTAGAAACATTTTTCCATCTTCTTATATAATTAGTGAAAATTACAGCTTCCCGCCTGGCCTATAGGATCCTGGTTGCCCGTCTCTTCCCAGTCCACTTGTAAACTTTCCTCACCTATGGCTTCACTGTTCATCCACCGGTGGACTTTCACATGTTGAAAGGGATCAATCATGTCCTTCCTTGGGTCTACTTGTCTTGTTGCAACTTGCAGTGAGTAGTTGCTTCAGGAGCTCACACAGCTGCATTTTCACATTGTGGGATTTTATTCTGATACAGCGATTCCTCAGAGACACCTTCCCAGCCATCCTAGCTGAAAACTTCCCTGCTCTCTCTCTAGTATATATGTTAGTTGTTTTGAGTGTTTTGCCTTTGGTCCCACCTGGTTCCATAACATTAGTCCTATGCTGATGCCTAAAATACTAAATTGGGTCATCTGTAGAATGGAATATTTGATGAAAAGTGATTATTTGAGTCAATCTGTGCAGATATCATTTTTACTGAATAATTTGAGCACAAATTTTATATTCCAAAAGGGGCATAGTCTTTTAATACTCTGGATACAATGTATTTTAGATAGTGCAGCTGAATTAATAAAATATCTGAGAAACTACTCCTTAGCATCTCATTAAATGACTTGTACAAAGTACCAAATAGATAGAGTATCTACAAAACCAAAATGGCAAGCAATATAGACAAAGTCTCCATTCTAGATCAGACCACTGACCTTGTTCTTGTCACACAATTTCATCAAGCCTGGATGATTCTACTTACTTTCCTGATCACAGATATCAAATTTTTAAAATATTACCTGGTCAACTCTGTGTACCAATTTAAGTAGAATCTCTCTCTCTCTCTCTCTCTCTCTCTCTCTCTCTCTCTCTCTCTCTCTCTCTCTGTGCGTATGTATGTGTGTATGTGTATGTGTCTATCTGTCTGTCTGTGTTTTCTCAAACTAAATTGCTGGAGTTGAAAGGATGACTTAATAGTAAAAAGCACTGACTTCTCTTCTAGATAAATTCTGAGACAATTTCCCAGCACTCACTTAGCAGCTAACAACCACCTGTAATTCCAGCCCTGGGCTATCTGCCACCTTCTTTGGCCTCTGTGGGGATTGTATGAATGCATGCTTATAGGCAAGCAAAATACCTATACAGAAAAATTAAAAATGAATAAATTAAATTATTTAAATGAACAAAAAACTAAATTACTCTTCCAGAACAAACAACATTGAAAGACATAAAAAGTTTTTAATGAAGATGTAATATTAATTGTTACATATTTCAAATTTTTACATCTTTAAAATAATTGTAATGTGACAATTAAAGACTAAGATGATGATAGAGGTATAGTTCAAACATCCCTTTGTTGGATAGTATCTGATTCTCGATAACAGTATTATAGTATGAATTTCCATTCTCTTTAATAATGTGTATGGTTCTTCCGTGGCGACATCTGTTCTGAATCAGTCTATTTTTCCATTGCTTTTAAAATCAGGTCAAGGTTAATCTCCAATGCTATGTTTGCTTTCTAGGCATTAGTCATGAAACAGCTGATGAAAAGGTGATTTTTGGAATTGAATTTAATTCAACCTTTCTGGAATGTATACCAAAATCTCAGCAAGCCTCTGTTAAGTGGTACATCCAGCGGTCAGGAGAGGAGCATCGTGAGGAGGTAAGCCGCCAGCAGCAAAGATTCTGCTTTCAAACTGAAGTCAGCTATTCCTTATGAAATTTGCACAACACTGAGTGTCATAGAACACTCTCCCCACTGTTTGATGAAAGGACAGGTCAGAGTTTAGACTCACCAACAACAGAGGTTGCAATTGCTTGGGAATATGAACAAGCCAATTCAGTGCCAATGTAGCACTGATACATATTTTTAAAATATTCAAATGTTTTATTTCAAATTTTTATCTTTTTAAGGAATTTCAAGACAATTTCTGATTAAAGATGAGAACACAGTCTTTTCATAACCATAGTAACATCACTAAATTTCAGCTACTATTGAGCTTAGTCTAGGTCACAAAATGAAATATTTCCAGAAATATCAATTTCTATTAAGTCATATCACAAGAGGAAAGTGGATAAAATTTCAGAATTTGGAAATGTATAGATTCTCAGTTTTATTTATTTATGTAATAAATCTTAAGTCAAAGGAGAGAAAATTAATGATTATTTATTGTTTTATTTTATTCTGCTAATTTTCTTAACATAGACTTGAGATATGTTATGAACATTTAATGGCATAAATAAGTCATATATGCTGAAGATCTGAATGAAATTATTTTAGGTAGTCTTAGAAATCTTAGATTAATTTTGTCAGTATTATGAAATAAAAGCTATAATGTAGAATTGATTGTTGTTATGTTTATTACTAAAGAACAGTAAGAACCCAGTAATAGGGCTTGAGAGATGATTCAATGGTTAAGAAAATTAGCAGCTCTTCCAAAGGGCCCTGATTACTGTATCTGCACCCACATTGGGTGATTAATAATTGCCTGTAACTACAATTCCAGGGGATTTAACGCCCGTTCTGACCTCTGTGCCCTAGAATACACTCAGACCCATACACATATACATAAATAAAAATATTAAAGAATCTAATATTTTATTAGAATTTACAATTCTTATATTATACAAAAGACATTGTGGTGAGTGGAAGATTGAATGCAGAATCAGAATAGATGTTTTCAGAGTTAAAAGATACTCCTGAGGTCCTGGTGTATATGATTGTTCTGTGTCATAAAATATTCATAACATGTTGCAATCACAAGTCTGAGTTAAGAAAATTAACAGAAAAAAATAAAAGAATAAACACTATTTTTCTCTCTGTTAATTTAAGTTTAATACGTAAATATATAAAACTAGAAATTTGAGGATGTCTGTTAACTCTATTCTCTAAAATATGACATGTCAACAAAACTTAATATTATTAAATATAATTTCTAACATAGGCAAGGAATATACACACTCAATATTTATTTAAGTCTATCCTGTAGGCAGAAGCTGCTCGTTTGTTCTCATCTTCCCAAGACCCAAATAATCACACAGAAACTATATTAATTACAACAATGCTTGCCATATTAGTTCATGCTTTTTATTAACTCGTACATTTTTAAATTAACTCATTTTTATTAATCTGTGTATCACCACAAGACCGTGGCCTACTAGTAAATGTTCCAGGACATCTGTCACCTTAAGCCACTACATGGCATCTCCTTGGCTCTGCATACTCTCTTTCTACTCTGTTCAGATTTTCTGCTTGGCTTTACTCTGTTAAGCCATTGGCCAAAACAGCTTCTTTAGTAACCAATGGCAATAAAGCATACTCACAGCATACAGAAGGGAATCACAAATCACCTCTCATTTTCTGTCTTATTAAAAAGGAAGGTTTTTTAACTTTCATATAGCAAGATTACATACAACAAAAGTTATTAAGCAATAATTATAGTTACAATATTTAGTCTATTTACATTTGACACATTAAGGAAAATACTCTATCATCTCTACTATCTTTGTGAGTCTAAAGTTTTATATCTAATATATCTTTTATATTTGTAACTATCTTTCTTCAACTTCATCAAAGACTCCAGAAGGACCTAATATTACCTAAGTAAACAGGAAGTACATTTTAAGCACCTTCCAAAACTCTAGAATTGAGAGAGACATCTTGCTGCCTGGACTACTGTCCAGAACTCAAACTTCTTCTGTAACATTAGTGCAGTAATATTCAGCCTACAGGCCCATGGTATCTAGCAGACTATTCCATGAATCAGGAAATTTCAAAGACAGTTTCACCTATATTGGGAGTTTGTCAGTCACTTTCTTCTGTATCTTGCAGAATGTCTGGCAGACTCTTTCATGAAGCAGGAAGCATGAAGGACTGTCTCACTTTCCTTAGGCAACTTCAGCAGACATTTTGCTGTGGGTCCTGCATGTGCAGTTCATACAGCATACCATCAAGCAGTCCAGGCAAGAGCAGTTTCTTGCCCAAATGGTTAGCCTTATCACATTGAAGGCAAATTCCATAATGAGTTTCTTCAATGTCCATCCAATTCTCTGAATTAATTAGTACTGAAGGAAGCAGACATGTCTCACTCTCAAGAAAACTCTCAGTTCTTAGAACATTTTAAATGCCATATTCTGTATGGCTTTGGAAGATCTGAAGAATACCTATCCATCTGAAATATATTTCAGTACATCTAGTAACTTACATGACTATAAGTTTGACTATTATAAGTGACTATCTATTAATCTGTATTTCTTAACTATATGTTACATTTTTAAATGAACTGCACAAAGACAATACTTTAAACAAGAGCAAAAATACACATAACAAAATTGATCTTAAATTTCTATCAATAGACCAAGATCCATACCAATACAAAGTATTCATTTCTCTAGCACATTCCCCCTTTAAATGAAAACAAATACTTAAAAACAATATTTGGGAATTTGAATGTAGTTGTCTCCAAACTTCTTCCTTCTTTTCTGTTGGGCAAAATATTTTGAGTGTCAATAGAGATGTTTCAGGGGATTTTTGTCCATAAAATCACATTATTCTGGAAGAAACCCACAGGTTCTCATCCTCTATAGAAACAAAAGCAGAACGTCTTTTCTAAAGCAACATATCCTTAGATCCAAATTTTGAACTCTAGATACCTTTAAAATATATATGTTGGTTTATTTTAGTAGTTCCCAGAATAAAATAACTCTCTGTAGCTAAAAAAATTCAAGATATCACAATAATATACATATTCCAGACTCTCTGCATATTCAATCTTTATGTGGCCTATTTTTCTTTGCTTGTTTAATTTGTGTCTGTCTGTACCCTTTTATATTACTTTTATTGTCACTTTAAGAACTGTTTTATTTTTTAAAACCAATTACTTTTTGGAATTATCTATATCTTTATTCTCTCTCTCTCAAGCTTATATACATTTTTAAAACACATTATGACCTATTTAGAGGTTTATTTTTCTCCAAATCTGTATTTATTGCATATTTGTAATCATTTTTCTGCCCAGGAGAACTTTTAAAATGGTAATCATCTTGGTTGCAGTGGCCCTGGATGCTGGTTCTCTCTCTCTCTTGGCCTTTTAATATGGCTGAGGTACCTTTACTATCAGCTTTCTCTGGGAATTCCAGATAGGAGCCACACTCACCACATTAACTCGGAGAAGGAGTGTGCAGCACATAAACCCTTTTAATCTGAGTAAAGGCTAAATCTACCATGCAGTGTGCTGCATGCCCTGGAAATATCTCTGTGTATGCAGGTGAGAATTTGCCATGCTCTCCTGCCTGTGCATGCCTAGCAGACCTGATCTGGCTGGTTTCCCAGGCGGGGATGCTGTACTCTCAGCTACTTTCCTCCTGACCCCGAGTGGGTATACAAGCTCCTGGACCTGAAGTGTGTGGCTGGTCATGCAGATTAGTCCTACATTGGTGGCCATTTTGTAGGTGGAGGTGGCTCATTCATTCCCAGCTACCCAAGATCTGATTAATCACACAGAAACTATATTAATTACATTGTTTGACCTATTAACTCGGGCTTCTTATTAACTAATTTTTACATCTTAAATTAACCCATTTCTATTAATCTGTATATTACCATGAGGCTGTGCCCTTCCAGTAAGGCTCCAGGGCATCTGTCTTCTTTGGCAGCTACATGGTGTCTCCTCAACTCCACCTACTCTCTTTCTACATCGCTGTTCAGATTTTCCGCATGGCTTTGCTCTGTTAAGCCATTGGCCAAACTAATTTTCTTTATTAACCAATGGTGATAAAACATATTCAAAGCTTACAGAGGGGAATCCCACATCATTATCCTATCTATTTTTATAATCTATATTTAACTTTTATCTGATATAATAATTATTCTACTTCAAAGTACAAGTCCCTTTTCTTTATTAAAGAAATATTGAACACTGTTGGCATTTTAAGATGCAGATTTAATTTAGTTACATTTATATATTTTAATTATGAATGAATTGAAGCTACTTTTAGATTTTATAGCTACTGGGGTTGGATGTTTCTTTCTACTTGCTCTAATTAGAGAGATATTTGTCCTTCATAGCAAATCCATCTGACCTTTAGCATGAAAGTGTGGTACTGCTGGAGGTATTCCTCCAGCTGTAGATAGCCCTATTTGCCTATGGTGTACTTACATTCTTCATTTTTCTGAAATTTCTATGAGTTGTTTAATGTACCTAACAGCACTATATCACATATCACGATGGTACCATGCTCCATGAATTTCAATGGAGCAGAAATAATATATTTATTGCATTTTGTTGGAAAGTATGTTCCCTGCAATGTTTCAACTGGTATTTTCATCTGTCTTCGCAAATGGGTGGTTTCCCATTGTCCAGGACCCGCAGTGCTGCTTCCTGAGTTGAGGAACAGGGCAATATCCTGGCTGCACTTGAAGCATGTTGCCCTGCAGGATGTCTTCTGGTCCTCACTCATAAGGTCGCCACTTGCAATCTTTCCTCTGCTCATAAAAAGCCCGGGGGATGGGTCATGGCCTCCTGGGCTACAGATGCTGTCACCAGGTTATTCGGTGCCAGGAGGAGCCCATTTCCTCACCAAGCCACTTCGCAGCTGGGTGCTTTGGGGGAGGTTGCCTGCTGACTCTCTTATAAGGCTGGTTGAAACTGATGGTGTTTATGCTGCAGCTAGCACGGTAATTGGCAGTCCCAAGCTTCTGTTGAACTTTGGGGATAACTTTAACGAAGAAAAGAAGTGATCCTTCATGCCATTTGCCATACTGTTTTTTCTTGGTGGAGCTGAACATTTCTAAAGCATCTTCCAGAGTCTGCCTTTTCCATCTGTAGCGCTCTGTTTTTCTTTCGTTTTGTTTTTGTTATGAAAGCAAATAAGTGCTTTTAAACTTGCAGTAACACACAGAGAATAATGATACCACTTAGTGCAGATAAGCATGAGTGATATTTTGGGGTTATTCAGTTTCGGTACTCATCACCACCCTGGGAGTACTTTCCCTGCTTCCTCCTGTTAATAAATATCAGACCATTGTCTCTCTTTCATCCACACAGAATCCACAGGAATGAATAGGAGCTCTTTAAATCATGTTTTCTAGAATTAAAAAAAGGTTGCCTTTATATCTAGATATTTATTTTTCTATTTAGTTAGGACAAATTACTGAAAACTAAAATAAAACTTGGAGACATTGGTCATTATACTGTTTGATTGTCCATCAGTGCCACCATTTTGAGGTATGTGCACCTCACAGAACAAAGCTACTATGCATAAGATTTAAGAAGCTTTCAGCAATCTGGAAAACACACACACACATTAACATTTACTTCCTTCAATAATAGGAGGTGTGAGCAAATGTTCTCAAGTTTCTTACCTCTGTGCCTCCATTAATTATCTCAGTGACATATCTTCGGGGTCCATCACTTGGGAAGTTGTTAGCAGATTCACTTAAAACTACTTTCCTCGCCAGGCGGTGGTGGCGCACGCCTTTAATTCCACTTGGGAGGCAGAGGCAGGTGGATCTTTGTGAGTTCGAGGCCAACCTCGTCTACAACAGCTAATTTCAGGAGATGCTCCAAAGCTACAGAGAAATCCTGTCTCAAAAAAACAAAACAAAACAAAAAAAAAGAAAGAAAGAAAAAACCTTTTCTCAAGCCATCTCTACATTACAGAAATCAATAATTCAATAGTAACACATTCTAAGTAACTTAGTTATGTATCTTTAGTTTCTAATAGTTCTAACTTTTCTACGAAAGTGTTATATTTGAATATGGTAAATCTACTTATTTCGAAGTACACAATTTCCTAACTCTTCTGCTTAGGAACTTCTTCCATAATAAGGCATCAATGTTTTCCCACATTAATTTATACCTATACCTTATATTTTTATGTTTACATTTTTTTCAAAGATAAAAAGTTATTCTAACAATTAGGTATAAATTTTATTTCTTTAAAAAAATGAACCAGTTATTTTATTAATATTTTTCTTTTGCGTTTTGCCTAAAATGATTATTTATTTTCTGTTATTTTAATAAATGCTTTACTATGTAGAATTTAGAAGCATAATTGGAAAAACCTAAAATATGCATATATTTTTTTTTACAGTATTTTTTGCTTCCTACAATATTACATTAGAAAAGTATTCAGTGGTTTTTTTCATAAATACAAACACTTTTTTTTTTTTTTTTTTTTTTTTTGGTTTTTTCGCGACAGGGTTTCTCTGTAGCTTTGGAGCCTGTCCTGGAACTCCCTTTGTGGACCAGACGGGCCTCGAACTCACAGAGATCCGCCTGCCTCTGCCTCCGGAGTGCTGGGATTAAAGGCTTGCGCCACCACCGCCTGGCTTACAAACACATTTTTTTTTCACAACAGGCTTATAGGTTTTCATATTTTTAATGATGAGGGTTTTCTTCGTTATTTGATACCAGTTTCCCTCTGGCAATGTTTTCTGGAGAAAGGAGTATTCCTGAAGTTGTAATTTCTTCCAAGACACCAGGAATGCGTTAGATTTTCCAGCTGCTCTTAATAAAGAATGGAGCACCTCTCATCTTCACCTGCTATTTAGTATCTAAAAGACCTTCACCGTTTCTTTGTTTTTTTCATTTGAAATGAATTGCCTTTCACTAAGAAGGTTTAGGTAACAACAGCAAGCATATAATCCTTGCTCACATTAGGCAAATGGCTAGCTATCTCTAATAGAAGAATGGTTTGGGTTCTTCGCGTTAGGGTCGCTTGTGCTTAGCACTTCTGGATTGGAGAAAATTCCATGAACTCATGCATCAGTGGCCAGAAATGATCTCTTTGAGAGAGGCTCAATTTTCTCAGCTGTTGTGATGCCTTTTCACTCCAGGTCACAGGCTGAGCATGTGCCCTGTCCCCGTAGAGAAAGAAAGTATTATAGAGAAATAATGGAAAGCAGTGAAAGACAATCAACTACTTAACTTCTGCATCACAGATTTTTATCCATAAATTGTAAGAATCTTCTAAATGTATGAAATAAAAATCTGTTCTACTAATGATTCCACTGCAGTAAAGCTATATTTAGAAATTTTGGAAAAGAAACAAAACTTCATTAAGCAACCTGATAGACCTTGGGTAAATCCGTCTAGCTCAAAAACAAAAAATAAAATAAAGCACATTTTATAACAATTGGTAAAAATCCAAAGAACATTTAGTATTCCATAGACGGTAAGAAAGGTGAAGGATCTTCCTCTAGTAATGGAATTCCAGGTGTTTATGTAGTGAAAAGTCCCATAGGATTGAGCTAACATGAAAAGGGGGCAGGGATCTCAGTCTCTAAACAAAGCTTCCTAAACAGGGTACAGAAAGAGAAGGACAAAGCCGCGCTGGGGTGTTATCCAGTGCTCGTGAAGCTACAGTCATAATTTCCTCCTTCTGGAAGATTGAAAACAAGAGACAGCACCCAGCAAAACCCAGGTCACATTGAGTGTAGCCTAAGCGACATCAGACCCAGACTGCAGAGAGGTCTGTGACATGGAGAACTGCAGCTTCATGCTGATGGCCTCAGGGCACTTTCAGTGATGAGAACTATAGAAACTGCAGACACTAAACTTTTCCTCCAACACGGCAGCTATAACGCTTTTTCCTTCCAAACTCACCATGTGCTGTCCAGGAACTGACCAGCGGGAGAACACTGGGGAAGATAAGGAAATAAAAGTAGGGATGATCAGATGAGAAAACAGCATTCAAATATACAGAGCCAGTCTTTTGAGATCTAAGATGTATTTATGTTTTCAAACAATTATAATAAAAATATTTAAAAGGAAGGCAAATATGTTCTGTGTTAAATATGAGACTGCTGTTGCTGTTCAGCTTCCCTTTAGAAGTCTACGAACACATATACACATTTATTTTGGGCAGGAAGCTTCTATGGTTTGAGAATGGAAATTAATTTGAGGTTAGTTAGTTTGTATTACAATAGCAGTTTAAGATGCTGCGGCTTTGTGATTGTATCCAGCGGGAAAACAAAACACACCCAGCTCACCGAAAGATCCAAGGAAAGGACACAACCAAGCAACCAAGCAAAAGCCTGATGGTGCAGGCTTAGGACAGTGTAAGGGAGGCCTGATTCAGCCTCATTAACCACGAATCTGAGCTGTGACCTGCCTTTGGCCTCAAATGGTTCCCCGCCAGCTGCTCTTCTCTGGCACCCAGGGTGGTTTGCCGTATACTTGTTAGTTGACTGGGCTGGTAGCCAAAGATGTTTCTTTCCCTTTTCTCATATTTCCAGAATAAGAGAGGTTTTTTTTTTTTTCCTACATACTTTTCACATAAGAATGCGAAGTATAGTCCACCCACTGTGAATAAATTTAATTTAGCTGTCTTTATGTCTCTTTCGTTGCCATCAGCCAAAAGTCTACAGTTCCGGGACAGATGTGTGAGCTTGGAAATCTTCCAGTTCTCTTTGTTGTTGTTGTTGTTGTTATTGTTGTTCTACCTCATGCCTAGCCAGTCAACAACACACCGTATTTCAACAAGGCCCTTGTGCTGATGAACATGCCCCTGGTACATTGAAGATAGTTCATTATTCCCACCCTTTGTGAGCCAGGCAAGCTTAACATTTGAATTGTCTCTCACTCTCACCCCTTCCAAAAGTTGAGCATCACATTTCAGGGGAGGTTTGTTTTATTCATTGTGCTTTCTCGCACTTTAAGCACTTTAAATTGCATTAGTGGGCTAGACAGAGCACTCTAAGCTATGGTGAAAATTTCACAAATACGGCACCCCAAAGTCCCACTTGAACAAGTCAATGATAATCAGGAAATCAGCTTTAAACAAGGCTAGCTCTCTCAGTACAGGCCTGCTCAGTAACAGCCCAAAGCCTTAGGCATGTTTCTGCAATTCAGTTTCTCATTCTCACAGACTGTGCAGATCATTTATATGGTGATATGTAGAAGGCAGAGCTAATACGTTGTTCTCCTCTCTACCATAGGTAGTAAACACTGTGAGTTCTTCTAGTTAACAGGGATTCTTTGTAAATCTTACTTGAAACTGTTTGTGAGCTTAGGCACTGATTTCCATCTGGAATATCTGGACAGGTTATTTGATAGCACCACTTCTGCTTCATTGTTTCCCACTGCATTTCATTCTGATTTCTACACTGGAGAGAAAAACGAAAAGTATCTCAAAGTTCATTTGGATGTGATAAGATACAAACGTAGAGAATTCAGGGTATGGCTTGGGAACTACTCTTCTGGCTGTTTTTTTTTTTTTTCTTTTAAACAATCTTCAGCTACGGCTGACAATGATGACAGAAAGTTGAAGAATATATCTTTTAGGTTCATCTAAGTAAAACTACGTGGTCTGTTTTCATTTGCTTGTGTCTCTCTGTTTCTAATTTATTACCTACATTTTTTTTTCCCAACCTGCAGTTGAAACCCGATGAAAGGATCATCAAAACGGACTATGGGCTACTGATCCGAAGCCTGCAGAAGAAGGACTCTGGGATGTATTACTGCAAGGCACAAGAACACACTTTCATCCACACCGTAGTGAAGCTGACTTTAAATGTCATTGAGAACGAACAGATGGAAAATACCCAGAGGGCAGAACACCAGGAGGGACAGGTCAAGGATCTATTGGCTGAGTCACGGTTGAGATACAAAGACTACATCCAAATCCTTAGCAGCCCAAACTTCAGCCTGGACCAGTACTGCGAACAGATGTGGTACAGGGAGAAGCGGAGACAGCGCAACAAGGGAGGCCCGAAATGGAAGCACATGCAGGAAATAAAGAAGAAACGAAACCGACGACATCACAGAGACCTGGATGAGCTCCACAGAGCTGTGGCTACATAGTTTTCTATTTAATTTAAAGAGAAAATTATTTACGGGACTGAAAAACACTGTCTTCTGTTTTGTACATCCCTGATTGCCAATCCATGCATGCCTTCCATGGAGTTTCATCTTCATGAGACTCGGTGGTAGATAGGAATTCATCTGAAGCAGTTTTCTGAGAACAAAACTTATATCAGCAAAGTCAAGCATTATCCTCAAAATTGGAGCCTTACATTTGTAAATGTTTTATATTCAAATTTTAAGTCATATATAGAATTAAGCTAACTGAACATCATCCGGTTCAATGGAAGGTGCTTTATTCCTAAGCATGCCCATTAAACATGGAGTTTATCATGCAGTTGGTTATGTTTTGATGAGCAGCTAAATCATTCCATTCTAGAATGGGTGATCTTGTAGGAAATGGAGAAGAGGCACGAATTAAAACATCTTATTCTAGTGACAGGAACTTTCTCAAGGAACCATCAGTCCACACTTGGAGTCAGGTATGAGAACTTAGAAAAGTATGTTCCTTCTTTCATGCCACAGGATACATCTAGTGTACTGCAATAGTGATTATATGAGAGGGTATTAATGATCTGAACAAGAGTCCTTGTGATTGGTCAAGAGAAACAGGTTCACAAACAGAACCTAATGGTTAATGCTGTGTTCTAGAAGGCAGAATGCACAATTTCCATTTTAATAACATGGAGAAATATTTTATATATTGTAAGCGTGACGTGATGTGTGCACTATATCACAGAAGGGACTTATAAGGCAGACAGTAAGATAGCCATAAATGCTGGCTTTGGGGAAAACTTATATTACACAAGAAGGAAGGAAACCAAAACCAAACTAGATAGAATGTAACGGAACTCTTTCCACTGGAGCATAGCTATCTCCCAACTTGTAATGTATCCATTAAAAAAGAGTTTAGATTATAACAAACTGTAAGCAAAACCTCAAGTAAAAGTAAAATTTGTAAAGAATTATGGGATGACACTATTTTATTTATAATCAATGTATTTCTGTGTTCTCTTTTTTCTATGTATTTATCATATGCTGTATATTGTTTGCATTTATATCGTTATTTGGTCGTAGTTGAGTAAACAGGAGTAAACAATATGTAATACATGCAGAGATAATTAAGTAGATGACCAACAGGGGGAGTGGGACTATATATTTGTTGAATGAATAGATAAGTGCAGAATTTTGATGACGGGAAGGGTTAACTTAACTCTTTGACATCCTTTTCTTGACACAAATTTTCTGAATTTCTGGGGTGATACATTAGAGTTCAAGCAGCGTTGTTTTAGCAGTTTTACCACAAGCAAGTCTGTAAAGAAAATGAGCAGCATTAATGTGAATACCACTTGTATTTTGTTAGCGCATTTCAAATTCAATGTTCCCTCTGAACATTGCTTCCCTGCCAGTCTCTGCAGAACTCACCTTTCCTTCCTCGAGCACAAAGACCGTAGCCTTCCTCTGTTTGGCCTTTTCACACTCCTTATAGTGTGAAATGAACAATTAGTCACTTCCTCAGAAAGAATGTGGCTTTTTAGAAAACCAGCAGACCTTGCTTGTTTCTCATGCATTCTACACGCTCTGAAAGAAGTCTGTGAGAAGCCTGTGTGATTAAAGACCAGTGTTAGGGGGTCAATCTCTTTGTCCAATGCAGTATCAGGATCTTCTGTTCATTTAATCTGCATTGGGTTCCTATCTCAAAGGCTTCCCAGTCAGCTGTGAGGGATTGGTATAATAATGAATATCTGTAGATGTTTCACTCTAAGGATGAGGAAAAGTGAAGGGACTGTCTTAATAAGTGAACCAGAATGAATTGCATCTCCAGAAGAAATACACACAAATTCTTGTGCCATGGTTAGACTAGTAATCAAATACCACACAAGGGAGTTTATTTATTAATTTACTGTGAATCCTACAAACTGATGGCAAACTCAAAGCACGTCCGAGGGGTTGTGTTTCATTTAAAAATTACTTTCAGATTTTTGTGTATCAGAAAGTAATTCTCAAATATGGATGGGGTTAAGAATTACACAAGGTTCTAATATTTGTACTGACCTCTGAAAATTAATTTTATCTAGATAAGAATATCGAAACCATTTGCTAATTACTTAGCTCAAATAAAATTGTTTCCTATCAACATTCTCTAAATCTATTTTATACTCTTGGTTTAAAATAAAATTTTTGCTGCTTTGAATACAAAAGTACTAATGATGAATAAAATATGTTATATAACCTATTAGTAAGATTACATAAGATAAGGTTATAAAATAAAATTGGGGGCTAAGGGTTTAAAAAAACAAATTTTTCTAAACCACATTTAATACTTGTCCAGAATCCTTAGAAGAGTGTGAATATATAAACTGACAAATGCAATGTTTACCTCTTTAACATCAGAAATAAAACCCTTATTGAAGTGAAGAAAAAGCAGACTATTGCTCACATTTTGAATATTCAAAGATACGAGATATTTCAGAAGAGACTCTAGAACAACCAAGGTATTCATTATATGTATATATTTCTTAATCTTCAATACATGTCTTTAACTTTCTTGTGTGTGTGTTTTGCTGAATTTTTATTCCAGTCTTTTGTGCTGCTAAATGTAACTGTGCCCAGCTGTATTCATTTGCATTTAATTTATTAGGAATTTTAAGAGTTTGTTTAGAAATGGATAATCTAAATAATAATTTTATGTAAAATACCTTTTTTTTTTCTTTCCCAAAGAGCTCAGAATCCTACATTCACGTCATTGAGTGAATTGTTTCAGGAGAAACAGTCAAACTACTTAAAATGCAGAAAGTTATAGGAAAAATTGAGCAATTTGGAGAAACCACAAGAATTCTCCAGGTATCATTGAGAATTCCAGAATCAGTAAGATTTACTTCCAAAATGCTCTCTGTGATATGGCCACCTATTCGGAGCTTTCCTGTCTTCTATAGTGTGACTCTTTGTGTATTCTTACATTCTATTCCTCCCGAACTGGGGGCTTCAGGTGGAGAAGAGCAGGAATGACTGCTTGCTGGAATAACTCATCCCAGACTGACTTCCCAGGACAGCTAGTGTTATTTCATTCACATGAAAACACAAAGTTAAACAAGACCACTCGGCAAACTGTGATTTTTCTTACACATATATCTAAGGTGTGTCTCACACGTTTCACCGAGACAGATGCAAGTGGCCCTTGGAACCCCGCCTTCAAAGGATAACATCTGTGGCCCCATTTGTCACGTTTGCAGTGCCACATCTGTCACGGGGTGCTTTCACTGAAATGTCTTCGGCGTGGGTGATAGGCTTTTTTATATAGAAAGAAATAAATATTTTCTCATAGTAGATGATCACAATATTACAATTTTCCGTTGGTATGTGAGGTTATAAAAAGCATACAATTTAAAATTCCCAGATTCTGCAAATCAAAAATTTAAGTACAGAAGCATACACAGTCTTTGTAACTCTAGATTAATTATTTTGTAATATAAAGTATTTGTGAAAAGCTTGAAACATCACTTTTTGGGAAAGAAAAATTACCTTGTCAGAATCCACAGTTAATTTTAATTCTAACATTGTCAGTGGTTAGCAATCAATTTTGAATCTTTCTACTTTTAAAAAAATGTAGTCCTGTAGTATAACATAATTAAAATTATGAAATGTATATTTTGTTTGTATTATAATAAAACATAGGCTTCAGTGTTTGTTCTATTATTATAAACAGTGTTTTATGTATGAAAGCTTTCTTTCTTAACTCCAAATATGGCAAGCAGATTTTCTATAATAAATTGAACTAAACAAAATAGGAGAAGATATTCCTGAAAGTTTTTATTAGGTATTTTAACTGTAAGTATACAATAATATCATTTGTAAAACAATAAAACTTGTCTCTCTGAATTGACACAATTTAATAAACTTTATTATTACATAATTTAGATTTTTTTCTAAAGGAAGCAAAATTACCAGAAGTAACTGGTATTCTACAAGTCAAAGTATAAAAATGTCACCTATGAGTCAATATAGTTTTATATTAGTATATTTATCAAAGAAGTTAAGATGAGACCTTACTATAATTTTTCAGATTTATTTTCAACTTGGCATATTCAGAAATTGCATTTTACTTTTGCAAGTAGATGTTTGTACCATATTCCTACAAACATCTAGCTATACTATATGGAAAACTATAAATTTTGCAAAGGTCCTGAAACATTTAAACCAGTTAATAGTAACAAATAATTTGTAAGACCTTAGAATTAGTCTATATATAACAAACTACCATAAATGAGGTAGCTTGTTAGCTAAGAATGTTTTCTCAGGGGCCAGGTGGTGGAAAGTCTTCGTCATTTAAGATACTAGTAGGTCCTGTGCCTGGCAAGGGCCTTTGTCCCTTTCCATCGTGTTCCCGTGTGATGAAAGAGGCAAACAAACCCTTTGGTCTACTTTTAAAAGGGCATAAATTCAATTATCAGGACCCTACATGCATGTGTTAGGTGATATCTTGATTACATTCTCAACATAAAATTTGTTTTGAATTAGAGGGCAGAACCGGCCATTAGCTGACTAAAATTAACCATAGAGGTTTTGGACGACCGAGGAAGTAGTAAAGCAGGGCTTAGAGAGGATCTCACTCCATCTAGAAGAAGGAAAGGAATAAGTAGAAAGTCACCGGTGACTGCTCCACCGCTTCTCAGATCTATCAGGTTCTTACTCTGATATCTGACTCCTGAGTTTTTATTGATAAAGATTATATAAACGTGTCACTCATGAGTTAACCACAGCGTGTGCTTCTTCATAATACCATCGATTTAGCGTTAGAATTTTAATATCTAAGCTGAGTTCAGGCTGAAGGTAACTTTTGCTATGCAACAGGTCTCCTGGTCCTATTTATACGTCATTGTTATAAATAAAATCCAAGGCGAACAATTGAGAAAAAGCAGTGGTGACTGTTTGGATCATGAAGATATTTGACTATTCTCTAACAAGAAGAATCTAGAGTGTAGAATTAAATGGAGAATGGAAAATTCTTTCAGAGCATCTGCTGCTTATACCGCGTGCCACAATCCATTGAAAAACCCCTGCCCAGAAGAGAGAGCTATAAATAAAGGGTTCTCCCATTAGTACAGAAGCTCATACACTTATATCAGTATGCATTAGTTTTAACACATATCTTGTTCATGGGTGACAATGCAAATTATCTGAGGACTAAATTCCTGCATGTAATATATAACTTCTCCATGTGGGGGAATGGATGGAGGATATTTTCAAGAATGTATACTGCAGGATTAATTATAAGAGGAGAGGAAAATCCTGATGCTCATGTCAAACAGAACATATAAACTGAAGTTCAGTCTCACAGTGGATACAGGCGTTAAAATAAGACGTGCTGTGTATCAACAGAAAGATCTCAGAAACATAACTTCAAAGGAAAAAAAACTCAAACATTTCAGGAATGCAAACAGAATTTTACAATATTTATCAAGTTTAAAAAAGCAAATGATACTGCTTATGAATGTTTGCACTCATATATAAATATTCATATGGTAAGTAGTAAACATATAAAACGTTTCTGGTGAAGTTCAGCACTTAAATCACGCCAGGGTTTCCACTAAGATGCAAAGCAGAGAATAAGAATATGGGAAGCTATGTTTTCAGGAACATTTAATTTCTTAAAACATGTCAAAATTCAACACACTGTAATGTTGAAACTTGACTACATTGACTATTGGGTGAAAATCTATTCTGAACACAATTCTATGTATTTGAATAGCTCATAATAGAAAGTAGATTATATATGTAATAGGAATAGAGACAGACAAATGGTAGATAAGAGGTAAAAAGTCAATAAAGGTACCAATCCCTCCACAGAAAATTCTAGAATGTTTGAGAAAAGGAAAGAGAAGAAAGAAGCTCATGCAGGAATGCTTGTATTACAGCCGTGGTTTTGGAAATGTGACATTGCAACTTGAGTTATTCTTCCAACACAGAATTTCCCTCTGACATTTGGCTATTTTAGAATTCTGTCCGTTGGGACTCCAGTGACATCAGGAATCCAGCCCCAGGGATGAGGCCTTTTCCTAGGTATCACCCTACTGTGAATGCAAATGCTTAAGACAGGAAAAATCCAGGACTACACATTTAATATGCTGTAAGAATCACAACGATGAGTTGGCAGATTTTAGAATCAAGGCTGATGTTAAAAAGTAGAATAGCATTTCCCTGGCTTGCATAGTAAATATATAACACAATCCATGCTCTTTATGTAACTCAAGGGATGAAAAACCATATCTGTGTTTTGCTAAATATCTCTAAGTGGTTTTATAGATCATTATTTTCTTAAGGAAGGATTCGACGTTGTTTCATTCTAAGTCACAATAAGCATTCTATGTGTAGGACTTGGCCAAATATCCTAAAATTTGCGCTTTGTCAATTTTCTATGTTCTTGGGTCCTGTTAGTAAGACGTTTACACAAACAAATACATTGTATAAGCTCATATACTCAGGACACGTGTTGCAATGTAAGAAGAACCTAAAACCAGTTTACCACATGGGAAGTACTTGTCAAGAATCAGGAAAGGGGTTATTTCCTGCCCACATACTGCTAACCTTCTAATATGTGGAAACAAATTACTACTGGGCAATTATCTCTAATTATTTAATTATATTACAATTACGTGCCTCTCTTATTGGTTGTTTTGCTATTGAAAAATAAATAAAAACTAGGACTCCTTCATGGTGATCTTTGTTTGCTATAGTGTTGCAGACATTCAGTGGCCAGAGGAAAAGTTAGATCTGAGAATAAGTGCACTTCATTCATGTGTTGAAATTACAGAGAACCAAGCTATAGGGCAACAATTTGCTTAAGAATTGTCTAAGGCTACATTTAATATAATTCTATAGATAAAGACATGTTGGTATTTTTTTTTTGCACATGATTTAAAGAATTTTATCAATCCCTACAAAAAATAAGCAGAAAATGGTGAAAATGACTCCATGATTTCCATGTTTTCCAGCTCCACATTATCACCATTTCACTTACACAGAACAGGAAACACAGGAGGAAAACTTGTTAGGGACAGGAGGTCATCGACTCTTAAGTCTGAAATGTAAAGACGGGTGCTAAGAGACCGTGATTTATGGATTTGGTGTTCACGGTATAGAAAGTCAAGATTGTTCTGTTGTTCTTGGTTTCTAGATAAAATAAACAGTGTAATAATGAGCCCACCGAACAGAAGCAAATAGGAAACAAAATGTCAATGGTCAAAAAGTGCCCTAAATTACAGCACATCTTCAGGTTAGTCATTTACTTTCCATAAACGGATAAAAGTGCTTAAAATGTATAAGTTTTCCTTTCTTTTTCAAGTCACAGAAAACGAAATTCTTAGAGATTATGTCTCTTCTTAGATATCTACTTCAATTTCTAGCAACAAACAGCAATTGAACCACGAGGCAAGCAACAAAGGGATTTCTTCAATAGTATTAGGATTCATAATTTAAGAAATGACTAAGAAAAGAATCCACCAAATGGAAGCATTTTCTAAAATTTCTCCCGCATGTGCTCCTTTTTAAATCAAATTGGTAAATTGATGAAAGTCCATTTTTATTTGAAGTGTTCATCTGTTTTAAAGAGAACAATTATAAAATGGTCTCGTTGTCTTCTCTGTGTTCTCCCCTTTGATTCAGGTGGGCTCGGTGCTATAAACAACCTGCAAACTGATAGACCCAAGGTGCATATCATTTGTAATGGATTTTTCTTTATACACAGGCGCTTAATAAAAGTAGTCTTTGAAGGAGGCTCTGTAGCTTGAAATTCATGGTACATCAAGTTCTGATAGATATTTTCTGACAATCCTTGGTTAAAATTTGAGTTGTTTTCTTTTTTGCCCTAGTATTCTCTGGTTTGATTTACCTTCAAGGGCACATAAGTTTCAAATAGAACTAAGTGGGGATGCTAAGCAGAAAGAGAGAGAATGAGAAGGAGTCATTGCAGCCATCTGGTTCCCAGGCACCATTTGGAATATATGAATTTCAGTACACCGGTACCCCTGACACAAATGACCTGGTCAGTGATCAGTAGCTCCTGCTACATACATGAATAGTAGGTGCCTCGCTCTAGTGTTTCAACCAGGAAAGAAGGGATTTCTTGTATTAAAGAGAAAATTCTGTTTTACAACTAAAAGAAGGCTAGTCTAAGAACAAATAGTAAAAATAAATAGGATGTATTTGTGGATAAAAAGGAAATAGAAAATGTAAGTGCCCTCTTAATAAGAAATGTGTTTTATATGCCCCTCCCCCAATTTCCTCCTCCAAAAAAACCTGCAGATATGTGATGATGTTGGGCTTGTTAGTATAGCTAAAGAGTCAGAACATTACAAAAGCAGACAGATTCCAAATGCTACAGTGGAAAATTTTCCAATTTGTCTTTTCTTCCTATTCAACCATTGGCTTTCCTTCCTAGATAAAAACTGAGCTTGCAGTAAGTGTTAAGTACACACGGCTTGCTCGCAGTTCATCTCAAGATTAAAAATGGAAGAAGGTCAAGGGGTTTCAGCTGGTTTCAAAGTGAGCTGATGACAGTAAGTGGAGTCAGAATTCCCTTCCCTGCTTGAAGCTAAGAAAGCTGAAAGGGAAACCGACGTAAACACACACATTTAGTTACTATTTCTTTCTGCCCCAGATGCTTCCCGAGTTCTGTGGCACACAGCAACTTCTAAGAGAATGCTAGGCAAACCTAAACAATATTAAAAGTTTGTAGTCTATGTAAAAAAGATTCTGTTTTGCACCAAGGACCCATGTCACTCTGGAGGAATTTTATTTCAATAAGTCGTAGAAGGAATAAAGGGTCTGTCAATCCATTTTTCTCTTTCCCAGTGTGCCCAACTCTATGGTATCTGTTTATTTCTGTTCTATAGCAGGTGTTCTTTACTACCTTTTCTTATACTGTCTTACCTTGGACTTCACTATCTAATATGATGTTCAGACTATAAATTCTCTCTGAATCTGATGAAATGTCCTCAACTTCCCTGGTCTATCTTAAGGTCACTTTATGTCTTGGGTTATAGCATTTTCTTCAGAGATAAGTATTAAACTGGTCTTCGAATTCCAGTTCTGAAGGAGAGTCAGCTAAATGTCTGTAGCACTATTTCTCATGCATTTTTTCTTGTATTATGCTGTCTCAAAAATATAATTGAATTGGGCTTATTGTTCATATTTGCATATTTTCCAGGTTAAATAGTAAAAAATACAGTGAACTATTAATGTACATTATTTTAGTAAGACCTAATGTGAAATATTAGCACGAGAACGTTTTATTTTACTTTGAACCAAATATTACCCCTGCAACTTGACAATAAGCAAACAAGCTTTTGAGTTTCACGTAGAAATGAGCAATCCTATTTATTCACAAACCTTGGATCTCTTGTAATTTGTAATTCTATAAGGACAAAACAACAAGCAAAATAATTCAAACTTTCACATTTAATATTTCTTAAAGTTTTAAACCTATTTGTAAAGCACTGTTTAGTATATACATTATAAGTACTACTTTATAAAAAACATAAAAATTATTACATTCCAATGTTCCAATATATTAAAACTTATGTATGATTTGTTGAGTGTACCTGTAAGGGAAAAAAGGAGCTTCCCACTGCACATGGTTAAACAGTTCATCTTTGTTTCCAAGTTAATTTCATCAGAGGAAAGCAAAGTCTGTAGAGAAGCAATTCTGGAATCTCATATCAGCTCAGCAAACTGGTAAGGTTCTAATTTGTCCCTTCTTACCCACCCAAAAGACACTTCATGAGACAATATAAAAATGATGATGTAATAGATTATAGGGAACAAAAGAAATAAAATTAAACTGGTGAGCAAATGCAGATGTTAATGAGTGTAGAGACACAAGGACAGTGAATACATAGGGCTATGTATCTTAAAGGCAATCCAAAGCAGCCCTTAGAACAACAGAAGAAAATGGCTTTTATTCAAGGAAAATTAAGAAAATAAAAAAGAACAGAAAGAAAAAATATTTTGTGTTAAATATTAAATAAAACAATGTAAGTGTGGTCTAAAATGTTATTTACAACAAACTTTAAGAAATGTACATTCATCAATTAAAAAATGAAGAGTTCCGAATAGGATATAAAAATGACAGTGAGAAATTATGTGTAAGAGATTGTTACCATACAAAAGAGTTATTATAAAGCTACCTACTATCACATTCAAGCTCTTTTTTTTTCCAAAAGAGATCCACGAGTCTACTTAATTTCCACCTCTAAGCCTACATCAGGTATAACCAAACCCTGATAGATATCCCTAACCCTAAGGACAAACACTTTGCTGGGAGAGGAGACGTTGTCTCTAGAATTACTTCCAGCTGTCATGGGGGGAATGTTATTATTATGGGGTCCTTTAAAAACTAAAATGACGGTTAAGTTTCAAGATTACTGTGTGGTACAATTGAAGAAAGTCTCTGAGTAGTCAAATGTTTTGTTTTTTCTTCTGAAGTTCTTATTTGAAGTTCTGGCCAGAACATTGTAGTAAGGTGCACCATGTCAGCTAGTCAAATGGGAATGATCTTGAGCAGTTTGCAACCGAAAACCGATCTTAAAGTGGTGCTATCAGCATCATGACATCACATCAACCAGGTGAAATGGTTGTGGGGCCACGTTTTCTTCCCGGAAACTTCAATGATTAACACCAGGAAAATTTAGTGTTAATTGTTGAAAACTTAAGCATTGTTTATATAGACATGCATTCAACGAAAGGTACCATAGAAAGAAAAATAGGTATTTGGAGAAATAAAATTTTTCCTAATTTTTTTCTTTTTTCTCTTCCATACCAGTTGGCTCCTGAGATTGGACAGAAACTGAATTTTTCTTTTAACAACATGTTTGGATTTAGAGAAGGAAAGCCACTCTCTAACTCCAAAGTTCACTTTGGTTTTTAAGTGAATCCTGATTATCATTATACTGAGAAGAAGGAGATATGTATGTATGTTTAGGTAGTGAAATTTTACCCTGTAAAAGATATGGGTGCCATAAGTCAGACTTCTCTTTGCTTGGTGAGTCTTTCTGGATAGTTATCTTTTCTTCTTTAGGCTTCTAGATATTCAAGGTCTCTCACATTTTTGAAGATGGGTATTTCCCTGAAAGGACAAGTACAGAACTCTGCCCCAACATTTATGCAATTTCCTTAAAACCTGTAGCATTGTCATTTCTCTTTCTTAAGAGATTTCTCCTTTTCAAATGGAATCTTTATTAATTTAGATGGTATCCGTACTTTTCTTCTCTTGTGGAAACAAAAGTGAAGCCCCTTCCCCAATGTAGAACAGCTTCTGGCTTCCATTCGGAGTTCCCCACATCCTTGAAATACACCAAATGATTTAATTCAGAAATTTTTTTTTCTATTATCCAATGTCTCTCTGCTGTTGTTCTTTCTTTTCCATTAAAGTTCAGCTGGGTACAGTGGGAGAAAGCCACAGACCTTTTGGGCAGGTCCCAGCAATGGTGTGGACTCTGGCCACATGGGTGCCAAACTGTTGTCTACAAAAGAGTTCCACACTAGCCCAGAATGAAGTAAAACAAAGATTTATTTATTAGGGGTAAACTCACAGAAAGAGGAGTGATCCACAGTCATCTGGCATTGGAACCAAGTCCAGTAGCCAAGGGGCCTGCACAAGTTTACCTGAAGGAGTGACCACAGCAAGAGATAGACAAAATAATAATAATGATGATGGTGATGATGAAATGATTAACTATGTACAGAAAGTAAGTAAAAAGGAAATTAAAATCTTGTATTAGTGTCGCAGCTTTGGCTAGACATAACTTGGTCAGTTCAGTCTTGCATATAGGGACCATGTTTGAAATAATTGTCTGTCTATATAATGATTGGACAGCTTTTCTATAGTTCTGATTCATTCTCTACTTTTTTGAAAGTTTTTCCTAGTGATGATGTTTTAAATGTTTTGTAAGTAAAAACAGTGGTATTAGATTTGTAAATAATGATAGAGATACAAACATATTTCATAATTATATAAAGTATATTTCATAGGATCACAGAAAAACTGGTAAATTTCAAGAAAAATAGGTTGATTATAATTTTTGTTAGCTAGAAGAGCACTTTAAACATAGGAGTGTTGCTACAGCCTAAAATAAATACAGAATACTGTCAAGAACATAATATAACATGTCACTATAACAAAAAAAGATGATACAGACCTTCAAGTACACAAAAAAGATTTGAAAAAGTTTATAGCATATTAACCTATAGAGAAAATTCTAAGAATGTTGAAGATTAAATCTAAAGATTATATTTCTTACTATAAAGTAATACAAATTAGAGAGTGTTAAAAATAGTTTAAAGGTTTACGTTTGGAAGACATATATTAGTTTGCTATATGTCTCTGATCTTAACAATCATTAAGAAATGTGTATAATTAAATGTCAACATTTTAAAAGAGAATTTATGTAACAAATTTGAAGAATAATTTAATAATAATTTAATAAGAAGCAAATATTTAAAAATATAAATTAGAAAATATTATAAACTATACATATTCAAGTCAGAAGCTTTTTAATATAAAAACAAAAATATCATAAGATAAAACAAAAATCATCACATGAAGGTTGGACAGAGCTACTAACAGAGAATCAGAGACCCACTCATTCCCATACTCAGGAGTCCCTTAAAAAAATACTAAACTGAAAGTTATAATATGTTAAATTGCAAAAAAAGTAAGAATAAAAAAGAAACAATATACATTAATAGGATTAAATGAAATAAATGGTGATAAAAGTAAAATATTAGTAACTTATGCAATTGACTTAAAGTTTATTTAAATAAGTTTTATTAGAATAAGTTGATGAAAGAATTTTTTGCCTAAAACTATGAGTAAAATGTAAACACATAGAAAACATACTAGAATAAAAGTGGGAAATAATAGTAATTTCAAAATAATGCTTGCCAAAAAGCCCACAAATACTATAATAATTTAAACAATTACTTTGACATTCACAACAAAAGCTCAAAATCATAAATATAACTTAAATTCCTTTTAACTGATGAATGGATAAATAAAATGTGGTTATTACATTGTAATGGTCATGTTCTCTGGAGAATAAAACACACAAACAAATTAAATGCATGCAATACATTAGTTTATATATACATTATGCGCAATTGTATGCATATTGAAATAAAAACAGTTGCTGAATTACACCTGAGAAGCTGGAAGACAACTGCTCAATCCTTGAGTCTGGGAGCTTCCACAGTTAGAGTATCCTCTGGTATGTGTCACACTAGAAAAGCCATGAACCTGGTATTTACTCTGTCCATGTGTTTGGTACATAGGCAGACTAAATCTGAGCTTGAAAACCTGGAATTTCTCTGGTTTTCAGTAAAATATGAAAGCCTAGAAAAACTCATCCAGATTCCAGCAATGAACAATCATCATCACCTGATACCAGCAATGAACCATCATCAACATCTTCACCATCCTTATTCTCATCAACTTCATCATCACCACCATCATCATCACCTTCCTCATCATCGCCACCACCAGCTCAAGGACGATTCTTAATTTCTCTGCCAGATGAACATATATACTAAATCAATCCAGGTAGAAGATGTGCTTAGATTGACTACGAGGTGACAAATGTAGACACTCATACACCTTTTCGGTTGTTGCATGTGTTTATATTTGACTCTTGCATTTGTTTTCTTCATATTGCTGCGATAAATATTATGACTAAAAGAAACTTGATGAAGCAACTCCCAGATTATGAACTTTCACTAATGCAAGTCAGGGCAGGAATTAAAGACAGGAACCTGAGGGCAGTAACTAAAGAAGAAGCCATGGAGGAATAATAATCAAAGGATTGCCCCTCTTGCCATGCTCGGGATGCTTTCTTTTGCTTTCCAAACCACCAATCCAGGAATGGCAGCACCCAACGCCCTGGATACTCAGACATCAATATTTATGGGCCAGTCTTATGGATGTAATTTCTGAATTGAAGTTCCATCTGTGTTCTCAGATGACTCTAGTTTGTATCGAATTGACAAAACAAAAAACAAAACTCTCACAAACAAACATTTTATTTTATTTATATTTCTTTACCTGAGAAGATATCTCCCACATCAGCTTCTTTATCTCTGGAATAATAAATGTTCATCCCCTCTATGTATACACAATTCAATGATTTTCTGTACCATTTCATTCGCATAGATTTAGAACACAAGAAATGGTGTTTAGAGGGTAATCGTTATGGCACCAGGTAAAATATTTTTAAAAATTTGTTAACATTCTGGTCAATTTTAAATTTCATATGTTAAGTTGCTGCCATTCTCTTAAACATTTAGTAGCTTTTGTTTTAACATTATTTTTGTAAGTAAGATCAATGGTGCTATCCAGAGTGAATTTCAAATAAATATTAAATAAAGGCTCCTTGCCAACTCTGAGATAGTCTGTTAGATAAAAGTTATTGCTCTTGTGACTAGAATAAAGAGTAATAGTAACCGCAGACGTTAAATGAATTATGGCTCTACTTTAAGGCATATTATATAGAATACCTCTGCTGGAGGCTTGGAAAACTTGATTCCACTCTCAGGCTAGGCATAGATCACTTTCTGTCCAGGAAACCAAGTTTCTAATCAGGATGCCTGTCAGCAGTGCCATCAGTGGGAGCAGGCTGTGCCTTTCTCAAGAACACTATGCACATGTTCATGTGTGTTTTCCTATCTGACTGAGGTACAGGACCGGGAGAATTCAACTGATCACACATGGAAAAGTGGATTTCATAAGAAAGTGGCAGGCATTTCATGTAATGAGTATTTTTAAAGCAATGGACTTGAGGAAATGCCTTGTTCTGAGACTTATTTACTAGAGCAAAACTCAAGAAAGAAATGCTATAAGGATGGCAACTGATAATGTTACAATGATGAATCCCTAGTAAGGGGACATGTGGCAAATTTTCATCATCATTTTAGTCTTTTTTTGCAAATTCTCTCCCTCATTGTTTTATTTACTAAGAATGTATTAAATGCATATATTGTGAATTAATGTTCTTTCCAATCATCTGATATTTGAAACTGAGCAAAGCCATAGACAAGTATATTAAATCATGTCTCCCCTTTCCCCTTGGACCTGTCTATGGAATGTCCCCACATTTCTACAGAAGTGAAGACATCCCAGACAATGGACTAGACCTACTTCCCATTGGTCAGCAATCTGCTCCAGTGCAGATTCTCAGCTCTAAACTGTGTATAGAGGGCTATGTGGGGTGTCTACAGTAAGGGTTTTTCACCATTCTCATCCCTTCTGCTTTGTGTGTATGTGAACCAATGAATGGATCCGCTCAGGCAAAGGATCAGAAATTGCTTCATTGTTCAGATCTGGAATCAAAACTTGAAAAAGATTTCACTCCAACTCTTTTTGGTATCATTTTTCCATTTGATCCCTGTTGGTTTCTTCTAACATATCCCCACTACACAGTATCTTTTCTGGCTATTCCTCCACAATTTAGCAGCTTCCAAATGCCCAACAAGTTATTCATTGTGTTTGTACATCCTTTCTTACTTCATTTGGCTTCTCAATAATAAGATTCTATCAACTCTGCTGCTGGCAAAAAATTCACAGTAAACTCCCACACTTCTGGAGAATGAAAAGGCCCAACTCAAAAGTGCCAGTGTATCTCTTGTTCAGTAGTGGCAGGTGTCATCGCTCATTGGTACCAGTCTTCTCCCTGTGAATAATATGATGTGGAGAAAAGGTGCCCTCAGGCTTCTTTATAAAAGCATTAGGCCCCTTCATGAAAGATACGTTTACATTCTCATGAACTTAATTACCTCTCAAAGATCCCACACTGAAATGTCCTCATGATGGAAACTGGTTTTCAGCATATTGAGAATTTGGAGGAAAATAAGACATTTGTTCTCTAAAGCTTATCATAATTGAATATGATTACATCTACTGAAGGTAACTAGTTGCATGTGTTGCTATCTACCATTTTATAAACACACATATAATATTATCTCATCTAATATGTGTTGTGTATGTTTAACATAACAAGGATTCCAGGAGAAGTAAAATCTTGAGAGTAGAGGAAGGGAACAAGGACAAGAAGATGAATTGCTGAAACAAAGAGATGACATTTAAGACAATCAACAGAGATCAAAGCTAAAGACAGGCTAAGAACAATGAGGGAGAAAATAAACACTTCAAAGAGAGTTCTCAATTCTCAGACTGATTTGAATACATTATAAATTTAGTACTTCTTCAGATAATGAAAAGTTGTTCCAAGTTTGATTTCAGCTTTAATGAATACAGATTCTACTTTGGCAACCGTGTTCAACTTTTGGACCAAAGACTTGACAGAGGATCTCCATGAGTTTGGCCAAATGCAAATTTGTAAACATTATTAAAACATTGTGATATTTATAAATTTCTTTTTTGTACTGAACTGTACAGTTGTCAATGATGAACTTTGTAAAATGTGTTTGTGTCATAACATCAAAGTTTTGGACATGCCAGCTAAAGAAATTGCCCACTGCCAGAAGATGAGGTAGAAATAGGTAAAATCAAAGTGAATCAAATGATTCACTCTCAAATGCACTTCAGATGGTTGACGAGTGCATTGAAGGCAAGAATGAGAAATTAAAAGTCTACAGCCATGGGCACAGATGGCAGACAATCGCACCTCTCTCTTTTATCACTGTTAGATGGATGTTTGTTTCTAGTTCCTCAAAGAATTGAACCATAACCTTTCCATGCACTTACATTATCTAAAGTTCATTTAATACAACAAGGGTAAGATTTCTAGCTAAGATCAAACTCAAAAGATTGCTTTATTTTTACATTTACAGATATGTTGCTTTGGAGCATTTTAGTAAATGGTGCCTCCAATGCTTCATAATTATTTTGTTTGCTTAGAAGAAAGGGCCTTAAAGTTGTTCTACTTAGTCATGAATGTTTCTCTCCGCAAATACCAACCTTTGGATATCAAATTCTCTTTTAAAATTCTGATATTGTTGCCGGGTATAGAATTAGGCCCTCTGAAAGCGCAACAAGTGCTCTGAACATCAGAGACATCTCTCTGCCTTCCTTCTTTGTTTTTTAACCAAAGCTATATCCATTCCAATTGTGGGCCTAAACCATCACCCTTTATAATGTACTCACAGATGCAAAAGGTACCCCTAAAATGTGTTGGTTCAAATAATACATCCTTCTGATCAAGATGACTTTCAAAGGGAGTCTAAGGAAGAGAGATGGTCAAATGCCCTGAGGCAGTTAGCCATCAAATGTACTAACCTGTGAACGTGATGTCGGTAACCTGCACAAGACAGCCGGGAAAACTTCAAGTGTTTAAAACATAGAACAAAAAAGGGTGTAATGAGTGGCGTTTGGAGAGACATGATCAACCAGCAGTGAGTCACAAGAGGAACAATGGAAAGAAGCAGTTTTGTCTAAGGAATTTCTCCAGCTAATTTCCATTTGGGAGCATCTGTGTAGAGATTTTACTGCCCGGAGTGGATAGAAACTTGGGGGGTGGGGCTGAGTTGATAAATTTCACGTTGGCCAGCTTTGCCAGAGTGTGAAGCTTTCCACGGTATCCCCCAGTGCTATTGGAGTGTCCTCGGTGTCATACTGTCACCATCAGCACTGTGGGGAGGAAGAGGAGGTCAGATTGTCCGCAGACAAATACCAAGGGGGACTCTCGGCGTCTCAGTGGGCTGCACCCTCTTTCACTGAGTGCATCCCGAAACTTGGAACTCTCCTTTCTTAGACAAGAGTCTTCGTTGTTTCAGAACAACTGAACTAAAACATCATGAGGAATTTCCAAAACCTGATTTTATTTTCTGCACAATGCCTTTATTTTAGTAAAAACTCTACTTATTTATAGCTGTGATTCCTGAATCTTGAGAACACAATAAGAAAGAGTGGTGGTCCAAGCACCCCTGACAAGGAGCTTTTCTTCCTATTTATTAGCCAGGCTTAGGCATGTCCAAGATTAAAATGTGGCGATTTTAAAAAGAGGGCGAAAACTCTTCTATTTTTCATTAGAATTTTAAAACACAAATATGATTCATTTTTCATCCCCCCAAAGTAATAAAAAATCTGCCAGGTGCTGATTTTTCAACTTCCCCTTGACCTGTATTATACCTAAATGTATTCTCAATTATTCAAAACGTGCCTTGAAATTTTAGGCTGTCTGCTCATGGTCTTGAAGTCATCCATTTTAGCCATGTGAACGTTCTCATTTTCAGCATCACTGACTAATCCTCTGATTATAGCCTCCGCAATCTTATATTTCCAAGGTAAAGCCCCTACACATTGCTGTACATTTTTCTTCTCTGCATTCCTCAAACCATAGAGAACATGTACAGCAGGGATATTTTGCTCAGTCTTATTTTGGTCCCACCTCCCAAACTGAAGACTGCTGTCTCGAACTCAATGAATTTTACAGCCGAATTGAATCAAACATGTCTGTTTGTTGTAAGGAGTTGTTTACAGTTTGAAACAAAATAAATCACTATATATTTATAATATACAACTTGACTTAGATTATGTGTGTATACAATACTGAATGGCTAAAACAAAATAAATTTTCATACCCATTACCTCTCAAGCATGTTATTCCTGTGTTGGCAACATATAAAATCTAATTAATATTTTCAAATATATAATACATTATTATTAACTATAGTCACCATGTTGTACAATAGTTCTCTTGAAATTATCCTCACTTTTTTTTATTTCACCAAGTTTCCACTTCACCCAAACATCTAGTAACAATATTCTACTCTCTGCTTCTACGGAGTTGGCATTTCTATATCTCATTTATAAATGGTATTGTGCAGAATTTGTCTGTCCGTGTTCCCTATTTTCACCATCAGCATAATATCCATTAGGTTTATGCATGTTGTCACAAGTAGTTGGCTTTTCCAAAAGGCAGAACAGCTTCATATTATGTACACATACCACATTTCCTTTATCTATTTACACATTATAGACACGAGGTGATTTCGTGCATTTGTTATTATAAATGGTACTACAATAATCATGAGAGTCAGAATTCTTTTTGGCCACATTCTACACGATGAGAATGCATGAAGTTTCCTTTTATCAATGCCCCCACTGTACATGTGATCTTTCTTACATTTGGATACTTAGTTCCTGTGTTTGGCTGTCAGAAACACTCCTTATGGTCTCAAACTAGTTAGTATTGTCTTTTTTGTGAATTCTTCCCTGAACTCTTCAGACATGATCCTTAGAAATTTTCTCTTCTTCACACAAAAGATTTTTATGTGAGTTATAATGAATCCTTGTTATTTGTGGGGTTTGCATTTGAGAATTGATCTATTTGTTGAAATTTAATTGTAGCACCCAAATCAATACTCACAACACTTTCCCAATTAGTTGTGCCTAAATAGATAAGTTTGTTTTGGCATATCATGCTTCTAAGTGTCCAAGGTTAACAAAAATAATATAAATTAGTTAATATATTAAATAAAGACATAAATTAAAATATATTGACTAACTGGCAAAAGTACTTTAGTATTACTAAAAAATTCCATAAATCTAACCCTATGTCACCAAACAGCCATGGTTCATTATTAATACAATGTTCACAATGACTTTATAGAACAATTACTATAACCAATAATGCTAGTTAATTCTGTACATATTTGTTTGCAAGTTCATGTATGAATTTTTAGTTGTCACTTTATTCATTAGATTATTTGTTGCCCAGGTCTAAATAATCTTGACACATACTGGGTTTCTAATAAGCATTCAATGACAGTGTGTGTGAATGAGAGGGAAAGAGAGAAGTGAGAATGGAGGCCGGCACATCACAGCATGATTGTGTTCAGAGGACTTTGGAGGGTTGGTTTGGCAGGGTCTCTCTTACTAATTCTGCTACGCTCTGAACTTCAATCTAGTTGGCTGGCCTGCTTCCAGGCAATTCTCCTGTCTCCATACAGCAGTGCTGGAGATACAGATGCAGACCATAGCATCTGACTTTTTATGTGGGATTAACTCAAGCTGTCAGACTTGCAACACAAGTGCTTTTGCCCTCTGAGACATTTTTTTGGTTGAAATATTTTCTGAACAAATCATTTCAAAATGTATCCACGCCAGAATTAGAGGGTGGCAACAGAGTTCCTTTTACTCTCAGAATAATCTCCGAAGAACTATTATAAGTTTTAACAAACAGAAAAAGAAGACATTCTTAAAGACAGATCCTGAAACAAGACCTGTCTTTAGGATTTCTGTGCAATAAGAGGAGACTGGGCTACATGAATTAAGAAAAGCAGCGAAATGGAAAGGACCTGGCATCAAGGGTCTCTGAGTTCCGGTGGATTTAAAAGAAGTGATCAACATGTCCTCAGGCAGAAGGACAGGTCACACTCATCCACATGTCCTCAGGGAGTAACAATGATCATGAATATCATCAACACGGTCTCAGGGGGGCTGCACACCTGGCTGATGTCTGTGGTCTGTGATGCACCAGGGAGCATGCTGGGGTCCATATTCTGGATGGTTGTGGTTCATGCTGACACTGGAAACCATGTGGACATCCATGATCTGTGCTGCTGCTTGCCGTTAGGGGTAGAGAAGCTTCTTTTGCAGTGGAATCGAGGACTGCATTCTGATAATATAGAATGATAACCATTGAAAGCTTTTGTGGCAACCCCTCCACCATCACTGTCTGCCCCCACACCCCGAAAAAGAAACAGTTTAGACAGGAGCCATTCAAGAAAGTCCTTTAAGATTGTGATAAAGATGCAGCAGTGTAGCTCCTCCCAGTTGATAGTTTCTGGCAGGGATGGAGTGGGTGGGAAGGATTCAGTTTTCCTTAAGGCACTGGGCACTGGGCAGTTGACTATGCCCCCTTGAGTACAAGGGCTATACAAATGGACTTGGTGTTTCTTCTCCTTTATTGGGAAAAGAAGAAGGATGGGTGACTTGACATGGGAGGGATGGGAAGCAACTGGGATGGGATACATTGTATGAAATTCACAAATAATTAATAAAAATATTAGTGTTGGTAAAAATACAGGAAAAGATATGACCAAAAATATATTTAATGCAGGGCAGCAAACAAACCTTGTCTCCTTTCAAATCGACATAATGATTCTTGTTTCTCCTTCCTTATCTTATATTTCCTATATTCAGTGAAAGTTGAGAAATTATTTCAATGTGTTTTGTGGTGTCTTAGGCTTAGTGACCAGGATCTTGTCTCCTGGGAAACTCTTCAGTCCTCTAAACCAGTGGGTGACAAATGTGTGCCCTCACATGTGGCTCTCACTGTGGGTTTCTGAGATGGGACTAAGGTGCTTATGCTTGGTCACTAAGCAGTTTATACCTACTGACCCCTTGCCCTGGCAGCCATTTGCTTTCTGCCTGGCTGTCTTCTCTTTCCTCCTCCTTCCCCATCACTGAAATCCAGGGTCCTGCAAATGGTAGACCAGTACTCTAGCACCGGACCTGTGGGTCATGACCCCCTTGGGAGTCATGCATCAGATATTTACATTATGATTCATAACAGTAACAAAATGACAGTTATGGAGCAGTAACAAAATTAAGTTATGGTTGAGGGTCACCCCAATATGAGGAACTGTTATAGGGATGCGGCATTATGATGGCTGAGAGCCACTGCTATGTACACAGTTGTTAACCCTATGTATTAAGCACTTGGATTTTAAGCATGATATATTTTGCTAAATAAGACAATGTAAACTATGTTTAGTGGTTCACAAGAAATAAAATATCAATGCCCTGTTTCTTAGTGTTCGCTGTTTATGAGGACAGTGGAATGAATACGGGATCCCCTTTCCTCACAGAGCACTGAAGAACCTCTCAGTGCACTGAATACAGACAGCTGTGTGGGTGGGTTTTTCTTGCTCTTAACTTACTGTCTCAGGACTCACACCAACGGGTCTCCTTAATACCGACTCTTCATAGGGCTGAATAATTAATTACTCCCAAAGAAAGTTTTAGAATAGGTAAAGGCTAAACAAGAGGTACACATAGCTGGGCAAGAAAATAGAATTTGTTGAGGGGAAACCTTAGCAGCAAGGAGAGGAGAAACTGTTTAAGGGAGGGATGAGAGGGGAGGGCAGGGAGCTGGCTTCCCCTTGTTGCTTGCTCTCAGGTTTTAGGAACTGGGAATTCTTCTACTGGAAATTTTATTTGCTAGAGCATAGTTTATGATACAAAATTGAAACTTATTTCTACAACAACTCTAATAACTAATACCTTTCCAAATAAACTTGACAATAATTCCATGTGATATAATTAAATTCACAAAAATTTCTCTTGGTTTTAAATTCAATCCCTAATAAAAGGAAAAATAAGATTTTGGTGGATTTTATATTATCTTCTGATTGTAAAATTGTAAAATTTTATTTACAATTTAATTTACTACATAATTAAAGGGATCTCCAAAAGAACGTTCAAATGTCTTTTGCATAAATATGTTATTAATTTTCCCTCTGGCTCAGTCTTTATCTGTTGCAGTTGCTCGCTGGTCTTGTTTGCTTAGTGTTCCAACAGGACTTTCACAGCGGACACTTCCTGCGGAACACCAGCAGACCCTGCATCTTACAGAGATGCTTATTTTGATTATCAGCAAATGTGTACTCACCAAAGAGTCTTCAGTCAATATCTGGTTCCACTTGGACAGTGGATAAATATTGGATCAAAATTCCTTTAAGTAAATGTATTTATATACAACTGTATATTTGTATTTGTAAATATAGATAAACACAGGTACAAGGAAAATAAAACCTTTTCTGTTTTCATTTATTTGTATGAATAGAAATTCATTAAATTATGAAGAAATGTTTTACAATTTAGAGCAATAAAGGGACAGGACAGTTTTCTGGGACTCAAATGCTTAGCAATGCTCATCTCGTGTGTAGTGTAGTGGAAAAGTTAACCTGGAAATACTGCTTGAAAACTGTTCTAGGTTAGACACTCACAGATTAAGGGCAAGCTGTTTACCTTACCTCTGTCAGGTTTCATTCATAAAAGTGTTAGTATGGGAATTCCTTAACAGGGAATGGCGAAATCTTTCCCAGGAAAGTTCAATATGTATGAAATTGAGAAAGTGTTGACTGGTGAACTGAGGGTATGAAGTCTCTATTTTATATTGTATCTTAAAATTAACAGATCCTACTGAGAAATGAAAATCTGGTAAATTGAATACAATGAAATTTCGGTGATGATGATGAATTTAATAAAATTACGTGAAGATGGAACTTTCTGAAATCTTCTTTTAAAAACATTTACAAGCTAGAAGATCTCCAATATCTACCCAGTTTGAAAGCATTTATGATTGCAGTTTTAAAGGACCTGTACGGCATGTCACTTAAAATGAGAATAATTCTTATCACTCTCCTCCAATTAGTGAATAGTGGCAGAAATAAGGATGATCTTAAGTTATTTTGCCTTTACCAGGCATCAATAATTGCAGAAAGTGTGGAGTCCCTCTATTACTTCTGAATTGTGTTTTTTCTGGGCATGTCATTAAAATGCCTACATTCTTTACTACACCCTAGTTGGAGTCAAGGGTCAGTCAATAGGATTTTCTTTCTCTGTGAAAATAAGAGCCAGTTTGAAAAATGAGATTAGATTATTTCCTATTGACTAAACCCTTCTTTTAGAACAAGGTCATAGGTCTTAAATTAGTTACATTCTGTTGTTAGACAGCCCCTCTTTGAATTGTTGAGAGAAACCCATCATATCCAAAGCTTTTCTAACCAAAAGTGCTAACAGAGTCTTTATGTCTGTTTTCTAAGTCTACATTCTTCTCACTTGGAGGAAATGAGATATAAAGTACATCTAACTCTGAGAATTGGGAGTTTATGAAATTTTCCAGAAAATATAGATAATAGAAGATGCTATGCTAAATAATCTCATCATTCGGTAGGCTCTCTTCAAAATTACTAAAAACCATAATTATTTATATGTAAATATTTTAAATAATAATCAGGGAAAATATTTAGTTTCCATCTTTAGAAATTATATATATTTCTCTAGATGAGAAAATTTCCTTTGATTATCACTAGTTTTAATGAAAATTACCAAAATGGTATAAAAATAAAGAGCAACAACACTACCAAAAACAAAAAATACATTTCAGATATTCCTTAGTTTTTGTCTTGGCTTGACTATGGATAAGTTTAAAGAATAGCACATGGAAAGCATTTCATATTTTCCTGATATTATTTCAGTGTGGTAGAAATTCTGAAAAAAATACTTCACTCATATCACTTATTTAAAAGACAAACCATAGGGAAATGGATATTGGATGGAATAACCAATCCAAAAGTTATGTACTTGTGGTAATCTTAAATTGTGTGGTCCACACACACTGAGAAAGATCAGTTAAGTCGTAAGTAGGCTTCTCAAGAAAATCTCTCATCTGTGCCTCTTTCGCTATTGACTTTCTCTGTGCTCTCCAGTTGAGATCACTGAGCGCAGTGTGTTCACAGTTTCTGTACTTTCTTCCTGAAGTTTTCAGAGAGAAACCCAAACCAGTGGTTGCCAGGATCCAGCCCTCCCAAGTTTTTCTTTGTTAACAGTGAGTACTCTAACCTGCTAAAGGGTTTCTTTAGAAAGAAGTGTAAGCAAACAAAGAATGATACCACACAAATAAAGATTGGGTATTCAAAAATTAATTCCAGGGCAGCTGATTGCTGGTAGCTAGGTCTTGTATTTCAAAAGAGCATAAATATTCACTGCTGTCTATAAACAATAACCAGATCTAGACAGTTGAGGACTGTGAGGGAAAAAGCAGCAACATTACTCCACGTTTATTCTCAAAACAAAGGAGAAATAACTAAAAAATTACAATTGACTTCAAAGATAAAAGTTCTTTTTACAAAATGAGAGACTGTGTTTTGTTTTGTAGAACAATGGCAGCTCTAGATTTGCTCACAGAATCTTAACACTTTTATAAAAAAGACCAACCCATTCTGTCACTCAACTGCTATTCCTTTGTTTGTTTGTCTGTTTTGTTTTGTTTTTTGAGACAGGGTTTCTCTGTACCTTTGGAGCATGTCCAAAAACTAGTTCTTGTAGGACAGGCTGGCCTCGAACTCACAGAGATCCGCCTGCCTCTGCCTCCCAAGTGCTGGGATTAAAGGCGTGCACCACCACCGCCGAGTTCAACTGCTGTTGTTAAAAACATTCAATAAAAAGAAGCCTTTCCTCCTTAGCCCTGTCTTGGATCAATGAAGATTAAGCAAAAATACTGGAATAGACTCTGTATCAAAGCTTATTTTCCAGACAGCCCAGGATCCTATAGCAAAGGAAATAAATCCAACAGGTGAGTTTCTGTTTGTCAGAGTTGTTCAGCTTTGACTCCACTGTGAATTATCAGAGCATGTACTTTCCTGTGAATTACTTCTTGAGGATACACATAAAAATAAATCAGCCAACATAAAACATCACAGGGAAAAAATAGTGAGCTTAATGTTCCTTTTTAAACAGAGAGCTTTAAGAGTGTATAGACATCAGAAAATTAGGTGAAGGGATGTTTTGAACAAAAAATTCATTACAAAAAAAAATGAGGCTGGTTAAATGTAGATATTCACTATACAGGTATGCAGTGGATGAATGAGCTCAGCCCCAGGAGGAAATCCAGCTTCCAGGCCTCTTGCCAAGGCTTGGGTCTTGTCATGTGATCCTGCACCCACCCAGAGGAAAAGAAGCATTTTCACCGCAAAAGCCCCATCTATCCAGCAAGCACAAAGGTAAACAGGCCCTTGTCAGACTTGAAAAGCAGTCTACCTCAACTGTTCTGATATTCAGGGCTTGTCTTTCCCAGGAAATGAGATACAGAATAGGCAGGTGCTCCGAACTTCAGCTAATCATCATTTGGCCACCCGAGCAAGGACTGGCAAACCTGACCACTACAAGTCCATACTCCCCATCTAGATATTGCATCGCTTAACCTGGGTACCACACATTTCATGAGCCTGCCACTGCATGAAAAAGTCTATGTTCCCTCTGAATTAAAAGAATAGAACTATTCAGACAATGCCTTTTTCTCATGAGGTGCCTAGTCCTGGAGATTATCTGAACTGAAGATTTAAGAACCTAGCTTGTACCTTAGATTTTTCTACATTTAATTTCCCATGCAATATTCTCCTAGTTTTATTTTCTCGGGTATTAACTTAGAACTCATCTAAAAATCCTTCTGTGTCTTAATCTGTAGGATCACCAAGCTTCAAACCCCTTAATTATTATTTTTTATTAATTAATTAATTTATTTGATTATTAAAGATTTCTGCCTCTTCCCCGCCACCACCTCCCATTACCCCCCCTCCCCCAATCAAGTCTTCCTCCCTCCTCAGCCCAAAGAGCAAGCAGGTTTCCCTGCCCTGTGGGAGGTCCAAGGACCACCCACCTCCATCCAGGTCTATTAAGGTGAGCATCCAAACTACCTAGGCTCCCACAAAGCCATTACATGCAATAGGAACAAGAACCCATTGCCATTGTTCTTCAGTTCTCAGTAGTCCTCATTGTCCATTATGTTTAGCGAGACCGGTTTTGTCCCATGCTTTTTCAGACCCCGGCCAGTTGGCCTTGGTGAGTTCCCGATAGAACATCCCCATTGCCTCAGTGTGTGGGTGCACCCCTCGCGGTCCTGAGTTCCTTGCTCGTACTCTCTCTCCTTCTGCTCCTCCTTTGAACCTAGATGCCCTTCAATGGAAGAATGGATGAAGAAAGTATGGAATATATACATATTAGAGTACTACTCAGCAGTAAAAAACAATGACTTCTTGAATTTTGCATACAAATGGACGGAAATTGAAAACACTATCCTGAGTGAGGTAAGCCAGACCCAAAAAGAGGAACATGGGATGTATTCACTCATATTTGGTTTCTAGCCATAAATAAAGGACATTGAGACTATAATTCGTGATTCTAGAGAAGCTAAATAAGAAGGTGAACCCAAAGAAAAACATATATGCATCCTCCTGAATATTAACCTTCATCAGGCGATAAAAGAAGACAGAGACAGAGACCAACATTGGAGCACTGGACTGAAGTCTCACGACCCTTAATTATTTTTTAAGTGTCGTCATTCTTACTTTCAGTATCATTATCGTCTCTACCGTCATTACAAGTGCACTATGAGAAACTGTGTAACTACTGTGTATATGTGTTAAGATAAAACTTTGACACTGACACTGTAAATATGTGGGTGTGGTGACTTCCGGTTAACTGTATGAAAGTACTGATAATCTGTAGTAAGATTTTATAGTTTAGTTGCACATAAACCCAGGAGTAAACTTACTTCCTTTGATTGTTGGAGAAGGATTTTTCTAGCTGTCCTGGACCTTGCTGTATAGACAATGCTGTCCTCGAACTCAAAGACCTACCCGCTGCTGCCTCCCAAATGACGGTTTTTATATCTCTCCAAATGTTTTTCTTTTATTTTGCAATTCTTTGTGTGAATCTCAATAATTTCAATGTGCGTCAGCTTAAACAAATTCCATTCTCAACTTTCACTTTTAATGATTTTCTTTAATTTATCTTTCAATAGTAGAATACAATTAATGTGTTTCCAAATTGAGCTTCAGGGTTGACATTTTTTGCGTGTGTAGAGACAGTGAAAGAAACAAAACAAATACAATAAACCTAAAAATATCATAAAACAAAAAGTGAACATGGGTTTTTTTTTTTTTTTTTTTTTTACTACTACCTGAGCCTCAATTCCCTTCTGCTTGTTCTAGTTAGTTCTGCTTCCTCAGTGATTTCTTATCCCAGCCCCTGGGGCCTCCATCAGAGTCTTTTAAATATACATATACTTTATCTTTCATCTCTCTTCTCTGAAACAGTTTGATAGGTAGCCAACCACTTTATTATTTAACAAATGTCACCCGATATCTTTATAGTCTGATTCAAAATTAAGCCACAAAAGATCAGCAGGAGCAGGAAGTCTGAAATTCCTAATTGTGAATACGTTTCAGTTTACAATAGCAAACAGCAGAAATGTGACTAACTTAATCAAAAGGGTTATGAGTGTCTTCTAAAGACATGGTAACCCCACTGAGTTGATATAACTCCTTTCTGATGCAAAAAACAGTGTGTGCTCCATGTTAATGCTCATAGCTAGAAATGGAATTAGTACAATAGAAAGTATATTCACTTTCCTGAAGCTTAGTGCAAATGCATTGATTCAGTGCTGCTATCTTCATTCTGTTCTTCTATTCTGTGATCTCTGTTCTGCTCATATTTTTCAGCCAAATTCACTCACAATATCCGTAGCACAGTGCTTCAAGCAGAACATCTGATCCAGTAATCTGAAGTTCGTTCTTTTATTTTCTGTTGTAATAAATCATCTCCTGAAGGGTTTTCCCCCTCTTTCTGATCTGATAGAAATTTACCTCTGTACTTGAATTGAGCATAATCTGAGCTAACATCATTCACAATTCTGAAGTTCATTAAACTAGTAACTCAAAGGCAATGCAGCTACAACTGTGTTTTAAAAACACAAATACAGCAGAGATTACATTTCAATACAAACATGTTAAGCCTGCTCTTGGGAAAAGCTATTAAAGTTCACATTTCTTTTTCTGGATATGACTTATTTTACAACATTCCCAACAAGTGTGAAGTCTCAACTAATTTTGCCCAAACTCTTTCATCTCACGCATCTCTTTCTTTACTGGACAACCGAACAAAAGGATAAAGAGTTATTTAAGTTACAGGCTTCTTTCCTATGTTCCCTTGAGAACCAGTGCACAGGATCATATATATAGATGCTGTTCCCTTTAAAGATAAAAGGAGATACTGTTTCCCCACATGGCAAATAAATCATGAGAAATCCAACACATATAACAAGGTGGACATTAGCAGGAGACCCGAGAGTGAGTTTGAAGACTGTGAGGATCAGCCAGTTTGCACCTAATGTCAGACCAAGATCAGTGGAAATAATCATTCTGACGTCTGACAGACAAGGTCAAAGGGCAGGATTTAATGCCTCCATAGTCTGATTTCCCAGTCTTATTGAGCAGGTGCTTAATAAGGCATGATTATTTGTTATGTTTTAAAGAGTTGAGCGGAAAGTAAGATGTTCACTGATTCCTGACTCTGGTGCTGGTGAGAACATTGTAACCTTTTTGTTAAGGACAATTACGTGGAGGTCATTACTTTGTCAGAGCTGATTTCTTTCCCAAGGAAAAATATGGAATGCAAACATATCAAGTTTCACGGAACGAGTAATGTCACAGATAACTTTTCCATGATTACAAAGGAGGACAAGACTGGGGTCAGGGGAAAGAGAGTCCTGAATGCCAGGATGATTAGACAGACATTTTCACTACCGCATCTCAAAGACAACCTATGGAAACAGAGAGAGGTTTCCACGCATCCACAGGACCTCATCCATAAGAAGAAAAGGGGCAAGAGAGAAAGGGAAAAATATAGAGAAGGCAGCAGAAGAGAGTGGAGATGATTGCATAACAAATGCTATTCCTGTGGACTGTAGGCGACTTGAGCTAATTAGACTGTATGTACACACAACTACACCCAGCCATAGCACTAGGATGTAAGGTTTTGCCAGTAGACACTCCCCTTCTTTGTATTTTGTTCTTCTTTCTGTCTTATGAATTTGTATGAATTTATAAATATAACACTTGGAAAATTAAACCATTTGATAAAATGGATAGGGACTTGCTTTCCAATTTATGCATTGACTGAGGGCACCATGCTTGAGCCTGTCCTTTAATTTTAATCTATTTGATATGAAGGTACCAACACACAATTATGAAATTTCCTGTGGTATTCTTTGTGAAAGACGTGAGGAATAGGCCAAGGCAGCTTTTCAGTAATTCATCCTTAGTAATTACCATTCCTATTTTATTTATAAAATTTTGTACTGAAAGTATGAGACAAAAGGGCCATAGTACCAATGTTGGCCTTTATAGTATTAATAGGAAGACGACTAGGAAGACGAAGTCAGGATATTTGTTAAGAGATTCACTCACACCTAGAACACTGATTTCCAAGATGTATGCTAGTAAGTCATGTCATCTGGTCTTTACGCCTTTGTGCATTCTCCTGAACCTTAAATCTGGGCTGGAGTGTGGTTTACTTTAATATAATCAGGCAGCAACTCTGCTGGACAATTTCCCAGGCCTCTGGCTCAAAAAAAAGGGAGGGGATCAGCAGTTTCTATTGCTGAATTTTCAAGAATACTGGAGGAATATGTACCAAATCTGGCTACCTCGCTGAGCACACATGGAGAAAGCATGTGAAGAAGGGAAGGGCCTGGGAATAGAGAGAGGTAAGGACTATAAGCAGGTAGTGTTTATAAGGCACATAGGAGTTATATGGGACGACAGGGTCTACAGGGAAGAAAGGAACATAGGGAAGGTAGAGCACATATGGATCTCTGCACCCAGCTTACAGCCAGTAGCTCGCTGACAAGGAGCCTAAAGGGGAACATCCCAGAGTCAGCATCTCTAGATCACCTTGGGCCAGAGACCCTGAGTCGAAGAGAGATGATTATAAACTATAGACTTTTCGCACTGTATTTTAGGTCATATGTGGAGACCAACCTTTTGTGCCCTAGTAATGACTGAAATGATCAAGGCAAACAAACGGAGTTCTGCGCTTCACGGAGCTCGCCAGTAGCCATTGCTACTCACCGCTCACATCGAAAGTGGGCCACAATAACTGAAACTGCATTTTGAATTCCATGGAATTCAATTATTTTGTTATTTTGGTTAAACAATCCTGCTTGGCGAATCTAATTCACATTAACTCTTGTTCTATATAATGTGTTGTTATTAGATTGTCATTCTATCAGGACTCTGTCCTGTTGAAAATTTCATGTGAATATCCCTCTTTAAAAACATTGAAAGAAATTTTATTAATGATTTAAGACAGTTATATCCTGCAATGGTAATAAGATTGGTTATATTGGACTAAACAGAATGAAATTAATTTTACTTTTTAAAATACAGTACCTACAATCCTTGAATTATACACTTGATTGCATTTGTTTACTTGTAGAGAAAAAAACAAAATTGATTAAAGTCCATTTGTAAAAGTGCTTTTAAGTATCACATTCCCCCTGCAAGCGCAAGCACACAATATCTTCTGTTATTAATGTTTGACATCTGTATGGCTTATGTGTTCAACGAATGAATTATGCTACCACTGATTGTTTATTGACTACTTTCTTTTCCTTACTTTAGGATCATCTCTTTTTGTATGCAATACAATGTCTAGTCACTGTGTCTTATTTCTTTGGAAGGAATGTTGACAAATTATAATAAATATTTAAAGGATGAGTGAGATAGATGTGAGAGCCGAGGGACAGGAAGTGCTTGAAAAACTAGTAGTGAAATAGAAAAAGTCACTGATGACAACCGTGAAATAAACTCTGGTTCACGTTTGGAGAAAGAGTGAATTTCTATTCTGAAAAATTAAGAAAAATTAAATAATAATTTTAAAGTAATAGAAAGGATTGGGAATTTTGCAGAGAGAGAGAGAAAAAAAAAAGCCCTTACAGATACGTTCTTTTTCCAGGGAACTCAAGTGAAGACATATTGGAAATTAGGACATATAGACACTCAATGTGGACTAAGTAATGATACTTTGAAGGATTTAGTTTCTATCTTAAGATTTTTAATACTAAAATGAGGAATAGGATGTAGATAAGGTATAAAAGAAATAATCCAATATATACATGTTTGTAAGAGCTAAAAGGTAACATACACAAGCACTTGAAAAGTAGGAAGGTTTTTCCAAGAATCAGCAAATATCCAAAGGAAAACAACAAGGTTGACAGGGTCGCACGACCTAATATAATTGCAGAAATAGCTCTCAACGTCTCAGAGTCTGAAAAGTTATTTGTCACTGACCCCAAGTTGATTTGGCTTGGGGATCAACTCAAAGCCAAGGAAAATCATAAAAACCACAAACTATAAAGGAAAGTATTAATTGTTTGGAGAATTAAAGCTGTCAGGCAAGCTTTGTGTGGAAAATGTAGATGAAAATTGATACATTAAAAGATTGTCTGTAAATCCTGCCTGAGAGAATGGGGACGGATGTTTCTGTTGGTTCAATGCAGAAAGGCATTAACCTGGAGAACTTTGGGATAGGCTACAAGAATGGAAAGGCAAAAGGTATTCTTGGGTCAACGTGTCTAGGTGGGCAATGCTAGCTTAATGCAGGTCAGAGGAAACAATAAACTTCCAAGGATTCCTGGGATGACTGTCACTTGTTTAGCCAGAATTTTCTTCCCGACTCTGGTTCTGGTTAGGATGGCAGCCATGTCACACTCATCTCTCCTCTTCTGGGACCTCACAAAGTATCTGTCACTGAGAAGACACACTACAATGAGCTCGCTGCGCACAATTACAGAGGAGAGGAATGTGGTGAGGAGCAAGCGATGGAAGGAAGCTAGAAGGTGCTCTAAACCCATTTGGCTCTCACAATAATAAATGAAAATCTTGACTCACTTGAAATAATATTCTATTAAAATCACTTCACTGTTTATGAATATATATATATACATATATATATATATATATTTTAAAAATGAGTATTTGAGAAAGCTACAATTGTCTCTTACAGTGGCACGGTGTGTCCTTTTCTCAATTAAATGGAAAAATTAAAGACAACTGCACGCAAGAGGGGCTTGGGTGCCTGTGGTTAGGAGGCTTGGCTGGTATGTGTGAGGAAAAATGGAAAAGAAGGCGTGGTAAACAAAAACAGGGGCGGTCCAAGGCTAAGTAAGTCACAGGGCTGTCTCTGTGGGCCGAGTTAAGCCCCTTAACAACTTCTCTGTTTTATTCTCTCCATCTGTTTTACCAGACTATTGGGAGGATTATTTAGTTAATGTTGAGGACTATATTTATCAATTCCAGCGAAGGTCTGCTGTTTAATGATGAGAGAACTCTACACGATGCAGTGGGACTATCACAGGGGTGAGCAACAGCATTATTTTCAGCTAAGTCCTTTAGAGACCCACAGGACAAAACATGATCCGCACTTCTCAGAGCATTCGGAATTGTGTTTCAATAATTATTTCTCCCTCTAACTCCCCCAAGTCAATTGTGTTTTCCACTCTGTGGGTTCGATGAGCAATTTGTTTTTTATGACGCTGGGATTTTTGAGTGGTCTCAACATTATCCGGAAAAGGATTCCTCTAAACAGAAATTACAGCACACAAGATGTTGCAAGGTGGTGACTTAGTTTCCGCGAAGCTGTGTGAGGGAGTCCTTAACTTTTACAACTTGCTCGAGATCTTTCCCTTTTCCTTTAGTTAAAGAAACAGTCCAGTTCTAAGTAATTTGATCCCACACCACAGACTGAGAAGTCTCCGATCTGTCCCATCTAAATGCAGCTTTCTATAGGATTAAAAAGAGGAGAAAGTATGAATTTGATATAATAACATGTGCTGAATAGTTCAACGAGGATCTCTTCTGTAAATCAGGCCTCACACAAAGTCTGTTTTCCTCCCCCAGGTATCTGTAATAATTTTCACGCTCACCCTGTCCTTTAACCCGCCTCTGATTCATTCTAAAGCACAGTGAAGCTTTTGCGATCTGAAATGCAACATGACCCTCCCCTTACAAAGAAAGGACCACAGGGAAGAGGAATATTCCGGGACACTGCTATACTGTGCTGCTAGCTCAGCCCCATAATAAAAGCTGGGAAATAAAGCCTCTGTGGAAAGGAAACCTCTTTCTGAGGTTAATCAGCTCCTTCAGGCCAGTAGAGATCATCTGGGAAATTACCTCTGTCCTCCTAGGTGACAGCATCTAGCCCCTCACAGCATGGTCCAGGAACGTTCCCCTAGCACTGGCTGCTGTAGCATTGTTCCAAGGCTCAGGCCACCTTTGGATAAAGTCTGAAGACATTATTAAGGGGTCATTTAGAATCTGGGCCTGGGGCTAGGCTTACGAGCCTCACTCAGGATATTGGTACTTTTCCGTCTTTAATTTATGTTTACACAACAGTGGTTTTTAGCTGAGTTCAGATATTCTCGCAGAAATCTAGCCTGGTTCCCTCTGTGGGTTTCATTTGTACCCTCCAGAGTATGTCTGTGTATTGTAGTTCTGATCCCAGATTGAGATGAGATTTCAGACATTATCGGAGGGAGCTCTATTTTTATAATTTGTATTTTGTGTGGCAGTCTTGAAGTTAATGCCTCACTTGAAAATGAAAACACTCATTTGTGGTCTTTATTGTAGGTTACCATCTCACCAGAGTGTGTCTGGAACGACTTCAGAGTGGGACCCAGAAATCTCCATACATTAATTCGAGGGCTTAGTGTCATGTCAAAGCCATAAACAGAGTTAAATCTCTGACGATTTAAAAATGTGGAGAGTGGCATAAAATATTAATAAAGAATTAGCAAGCACCCAAAAAGTACTTTTATTTTAAAAATACTATGTGTGCCTCCGGATGTTGGTAACACAGGCCTTTAATTCCAGTACTTGAGAGGCAGAGGCAGGCTGATCTCTGTGAGTTTGAGGCCAGCCTGGTCTACAGAGCAAGTTCCAGGACAGGCTCCAAAGCTACTGAAAAAAAAAAAACTATATGTGTGTATGTGTGTGCCATTTGTGTTCAAATGGCCCACCCCTTCAAAATAGAGCAGAGGGTATCAGAGCCTCTGGAGATGCATTTCAAGCCGTTGTGACCTTCCTAACACTAGTGGTTCTGGTCAGTTTTTTTTTTTTATCAGACTAACAGAAAAGCAAACGAGGACACATGGAAGCATTTACATTCATGGGGTATAGTCATGTGAAGTAAAAGCAGCGTAGGAGACGTCCAAATGTCCGAAGTTGTTCATAGTACTGTCTTTTTAAACTGACAATATTACATTTCATTGTGTGAAAAATGATATTTGCAATAATTCACACATCAGAACACTAAACCAAATAAGTGTAATTCTTCGCATGGCTAGCATTTTATGGTGAGAACTTTTAACGCCTCTCCCTGAATTTGTCAAGAACACAATTTATAATTAATTACAGACACTGTGGAGACAAAAGTTTTTTTTTTTTTTTTTTTTTTTTTTTTTTTTAATTCTTTGCTGCTTTCTAAGCAAGCTGTTTGTCTCCTTTGACACTGGTACACCCCAGCCACGAACCTCCACTCATAGCAGGCCCAGTGACCTTTGCTCGTCATTTTCCTCTCAGTTTTTGTCAGATCAACAGTTTTCAGTGTCTTTTTGTTTTGTGTCCTTGACGCATCTTACTTATCATAAGGTCTCTAGGATGTTGCATATTGCCCCCCCAAAAATAATGCTGCTTTCTTTGTTTTAATGCAGAATAGTATTTCTGTAGTATATTACTACAATCTCTTTATGCATTCATTAACTGATGGCAACTTAGTTGTTTCATGTCTTGCCTATTCATATCTTCTCTATGGGTGACATTGCTTCAGCAAACATGGAGGGAAGTTGTCACAATAGCTTGCTGATTCTATTTACCGTGGATATATACATGCACAGTATTTCTACTGTGCCCTCTGAGGAACCTGCTTCGCATAATAGCTGAACTCATGTATATCCCCATTAACAAGATACATTTTTTTTCTTTAATCTATCACTTCCCAACTCTTGTTGTCTTTAGTCTTTTTGGATAAAGCTCTTCTTACAGGAGTGAAGTGATAGCTCAGTCATTGTGGTTTGTTTTTCTGATGGCTAGTGATTTTAAGCATTGCTTTTTTCACATGCCTTCTGGTCATTTATATAGTTTATATTTTAAAATATCAGTATCTATCACCCATTTTAAGTTCAGTATTTTGTTGTTGTGGTTGGATTGGTTGAAGTCCTTACATATTTTGGGTCATGACTGCTAATCACGTGACTAGCTCACAAATATTTTTCCCCATTCTGTAGTGAGCCACTTCACTTTGTTCATTATTTGTTGAAGCAATTTCACTTATCTGTATTTGATTTGTTTTCAACTTTGGGGTCATATCAGAATATCTTATTCAAATTGCTGTAATATTGATTTTCCATGTATTGTGTGTGTGTGTTGATTTTATGGTTTTTGTATTCCAATTAATTGAGCAATACTTGCCTATGGCAGTTTTTACATGTGATGTGAGATGTGTCTGTTTTAGTTCACGTGAATCATGTAGACCATGTCTTTGCTGCATCATTTATTATTGACATGCTGTCTTTATCCTGTGTGTGTTGGCACTTTTTCCTATACTCAGCCAGGTATCAAGTAATGGATATATTTATATATTTGCTACTTTGTCCTTCTGTGTGTCTGTTTTGTATTTATTTATGTCAAGAGCATTATGTTTCCATCATTGTAAGTTCATTGGAGAAAGTTGGTTTCTGTAAATCCAGTGGTAATATATTCAACCACCTATAAACCAGAAGACTATACAGGTCCGATGCCTGTAGGTCTTCATGCACAGAAAAGAGAGACTGTGTGGCTACAGATCCTATAGGTAGGGGGCGTGGCATGGCAGGTGCTCATGCACAGAAGAGAGAGACTGTGTGGCTACAGATCTGGGAGACAGAGGGCATGACATGACAGCCCCCAAGTACAAAAGAGAACCTGTGTGGCTGCCGATCCAGCAGGCAGGCGCTGTGGCATTGCATAGAGCTTATTTGGGGTAGGGTATTCTCTTGGGAATATACCCAAGAGATACCCTATCATATGACAAAAGCATTTGTTCAACTATGTTCATAGCAGCATTATTTTTAATAGCCAGAACCTGGAAGCAACCTAGATGTCCTTCAATGGAAGAATGGATAAAGAAAGTGTGGAATATATACACATTAGAATACTACTCTGCGGTAAAAAACAATGACTTCTCAAATTTTGCATGCAAATGGATGGAAATAGAAAACACTATCCTGAGTGAGGTAACTCAGATCCAAAAAGAAGATCATGGGATGTACTCACTCATAATTGGTTTCTAGCCATGGATAGGGGCCACTGAGTCAATAATTTGTGATCCTAAAGAAGCTAAATAAGAGGGTGAACCCAAGGAAAAAAATATAGTTATCCTCCTGGCTATGGGAAATAGACAAGATTGCCGGGAAAAAAAATTGGAATCTTGGGGGTGGGGTGGGATGGGGGTAAGGGGAGATGGGGAGAGAAAAGTGAGAAGGAGAAATGATGTTTGTGATTGCTTATTAGCTTTTTCCATATTATCTTAGTTGTACTCTATTTGTTTGATAATCTATTCCATGATGGCTTTAAGTCAACAAAAAATAATGCCAATATCTTCAACATCCAGTAAGCATTTTCTTGTTTCTTATGAATTATACAAGAAAAACAGTATCAAGAAACTGTCAGCTGTCATGTTAAAGGATTTTTATTTCTCTTTGTGTACTTTAGTACTGGAAGAGCTGTATAAGTCTTCTTAGTTCAGGTCAAATTGGAAACTAGTCTACATGTCATTGAGTGAACTCATCATACCTCGGAGAGTATTGTGTTTACTATGTATCTTGGCACAGAGTCAAGTTTAACATTAATTTGAAGTATCCTGATTTAAGTAAATGACTGTAATATAATGAGTTCAAATGTATTTTTTCAGGAGAGATGAACACATCCTCAATGTGGAACATGAAAATGAGAAAGCATGATACAGACTTCCGCAGGGAAGAAAAAGCAGAAATGAGAAACAACACAAGAGAAAATCTATGACAAGAAGTCAAGAAGGTTTCTGTCTATCAAATACTTATCAAATAAACACAAACATTACTTATTACAAAAGCTAAGGGTGTTACATTTTATATGTTATATATATGTTGGTGATTTGTTTGACCATAAGTTCTATTTGAATTATGATTGGCTTCTCATTATTTTTAATTTAGAAATGAATTTCCTGGATAGAATTTCCAAGGGTAAGAGGTGGGACTCTCTGTGCAACTATTGGTGCCTTTTGCACACAATGTTTGAAGGATGTCGTGATTTAATTTAATTGTTGAAAAGTTTTCTATCTGAACATTGGAAACAAAACTACACATAGACAGACCATATTTGATCAGAAAACCAACCTACACCAGGCACCATCAGCAGTATAGCCAAACGACCAGTTCAACAGAAGTCAGCTCAGAGCATGTAGCATGAGGCAGCCACCATCAGCTTTCCTAAGTATCAATTTGCCTTCAACTTTTGAATTAAAAATGGCTTATACAAAAATCATAGCATGTTTTTTTCTAATTTACATAAAATTCAGCTTTCCTCTGTCATTTATCTACAATCAAAGATTATCTGAAGCTTTCTATTTAATTAGTTAATTAATCTTCCTTCAGTCTATAGCTGCCCACTGTAGAGACTGCTATAGAGTCCTTGTCAAACCTAAGCAATGAGGGTTTATTCTCTATAATATCAAGTTCTAATTAAATATCTTCTATTCCTGTTGGTTTTTTTTTTCTGGCCCATAGTGTAGTTTCCTTTTTGTGAGATAATCTGTCAGAATGGAAGCTGGCTTTGATAGATGGATTCTCCTGCCTCAAATTCCTCAACACCAGAGTTGATAGTACTGTAATTGCTCTCTAAGGGTTTATAATAGAATTTTCAGCAACAAAATACATGCAAGATAGACTTAAAAACTTATTTTTACAATAATTTATCCTAATTTTAATTATTCAATGGTATAAATAAAGACAAAAGTAGGTAAAGTGAGAGTCCACTGCCATCTGTTACATAACTTTAAAGACACTAAGTGAACAAACCTTCAACAATTGAGGAAACTTTCCACACAGTACAACTGTACAAAATATTTCAGCACTTTACACAGTCTGCAAGAAACACATTGCTTCTGGAGAATTTCAGAGAAACGTGACAGCTACAAAGAGGAATATTTTCTTTCTACAGAAAACAACAGAAATCTTCTAGAGAACTAGAGAATGCACTAACACAAGACTTCAGGGAAAACCCTGGTCCAACACAAAGCTTGTTTTCTTTGAAGGCATCAGAGAGCTGTGGAGGGAAAGAAGCATCCACAGGGTCGAATTCCAGGCACTGGATCAGCATTTGTCTCAACTAACAAAATCCTTCCTTGCTTCTCTGGTGGCCAGTGGTTATGGAATGGATATAAGAAACAGATTTAGCCAAGTAAATCTGCATGGGCAAAGAAAGACCCAGAAGGGTTAGCATTGTATCAGCATAACTGAATAGTTGATGGACTTGAATTTATAAAAATTTGCTGAGCAGAAATATCCACCTGGACTGGGGAGTATGATCTCTAGCTATCTCCAAGAGTAGGCAGGTGAGTAAGAGGTAGTCTGGAGGAAATGTGATTGGGCACTGAGTGCACAACCACTTGTAATTTTGAAGTATTTCCTAATTCTGGAGGAGACCTTGACACTGAGAGAACTGGGAATTAGGCTTGGGGTAGAAATGGCTGTTGCTCTCAGGACAGGCATTTGGACAATCCCCGAGACTGAAGAGTAAGTGGCAAAAGAACACACATTGTAAGAAACTTGCAAACAAGGGTGCTAGTTGGTCTCAAAACTAGAACTTAAGATGAAAACTGCTGAAAGAACCGAATTTCCTATTGTCTCTCGGAGCAGTGTGGAAAACGCTTACCAGATCTCTATTGAAGTGAAGTGTGGTGGAGTGAGGCCAACATCAGGACTGAATGAAGAATAGAATAATCTCACAGAACCCACCTAAGCTTGGTCTAGGTCAACACAGACTGTATTGTAGTCATGAGCATACACAATTTCTGTAAAGACTTGATCTACCTTGTCTAGCATGCTGCTTCTAGTGCGCAGCATTAAATAAATAGCCTTGAAAAAAGAATGACCATTAGAACATAGACCTGCAACTTTGACCTTAATCTCATAGCCCAAACCAGACCATGCTCACCTGCAGCTCTCTCTAGGATGGAGATAAGAAGTATGTGCTGTGAATGGACCATTCTCCATCTGTGTTACCTTGCTCTTCCATCTTCTTTGACACGCACTCTAGTCTGAACTAAATCATGTGATGTGAAATTTTCTCCTATATATAAGAGCTTACAGGAAGACAGATCTTATATTCATTAATTAAGCTGAGTCTCCTCCGGGTGTCTGCTAGGGAATTTGCTCCAGAGATGAAGTGGCCCTCGGGCCTTACTGTGCCATCCACATTGCAGCACTCGGGTTATTCTCTCTCTCTCTCTCTCTCTCTCTCTCTCTCTCTCTCTCTCTCTCTCTCTCTCTCTCTCTCTCATGCTCTTTCTCTCTCCAGTCCTTTTCCCTCTCACCTCTCTCTCCCTCTCTTACTTTCTTGCTCCCCCCTCTCTTCTCTCCATACCTCTTTGTTATTCTAACTTTTAAAGAATATTCTTTCCTTGTTTTGAAGGCCCTGCCATGTTAGATCTCCAGATACTGTCTTGTATCTGTCTAATGCTCTTGCTCCTTCCTCTAAACGTAATCCTGGCCTTGAAACGTTTTCATTCAATAAACTTCACTGAAGGGAATTGCATGTCAGTTTTCCAGGTGGGCCAACTGCTGCTTTACAATCTTTTTAAACAATAACCCAATGCTCTTCAAGATAAAAGAAAAACAAATAAAAACAAATACTAACTCAAACTATAAACAGAAAGATTTTAAAGTACACCACGCCACCCTTGGATCAGAATCTCCCTGATAACTGGACCCCCGTGAGATTGCCTAGGTGTCTTCCCTTCTTCCCTTTCTTACACAGTGAACGGTCTTCAAAGAGAATTGTATTCTGTCCTGTTGCCTGTCATGTGGAAAACATTGTGCTCTCTGACTGATGACACAGAAAGTGACTTTAATTTTTCCTTTAGAAAATCTTTATATCACATAGTGAGTAGCCTGACATCATCTTCAGAACATGCAGTTAATAGAAATTCTAACATAATTTTGGCGATCATAAGAAAAACTGGCCAAGAAATTATGTGAGATACAAATGGCTAAGTTTCCCAAATGTATATTTCTAAAATACCATTATTTAATATTTGTGAGAGTTATTTTATTGTGTAATAAAATATTTATTCTTAAATTAAAATATATTTACATCACTACCTTCATTACTTTTCCTTTCTTCCTCTAACCCATTTTATATAAACCATCTTGTTCCCTCTCCAGCTCACAGTCTGTATGTCTTTGTTTTATACATATACACACATATATTATATATATATATATTCTTGTAGAATATAGTTATTTTTGTCTGAACACAAAAAAGATGAAACACAAGCTGTTTTGTTTTATTAAATGAATTAGCACAGAGTAAGAAGACCTTTATAAGTTTTTCTACAGAAAAGATAAGAATGTGTGTATGTGTGGCGTTTGTGTATGGATGTGTGAGTATTAGAATTATATAAACTGTATAAATATATACATATATATTATAAAAGGGATAAGTTATGTTAGTTCACACACACATGTTTATATACATACAAATGTATGGTTACAGCCTGCTCAGTCCATTTTGTGTCACTTGAATAAATATAATTTCAGTCCTGACCACTAAATATTGCATTAGGGCTCCCATCCCAGAGAAGACTATTCCTTTCTTGTACGTAGTTCTTACATGTAAGTAGATCTTTATCAGATATTCCCCCTTCCATACTAACATGTGTATTGGTGTTGTCCTTGCTTAGTTTTCATTTAATCAGCTGTATTCTCATGGTATCATGGGTGAAACATGCAGCACTGTTTTAAAAGTTTTGTTAACCACTCACTAGAAGAGCAGCAAAGAGGAGTTAGTCCAGGTTTGCAAATATTTCCTGAAATACCGGAATGGACATTTCAGTCTTATGGATCACTGAAAGCTTCACACACTTGACTGGGTATTCGGGAGTTTGACAGTTATTCCACACACATTTCCATGGAATACTTTCATACTGATTTTCTCATGTTGGTGTTTGTATTAATGTATTAATTTTTAGGACACATCTATTTTAGAGTAGTTGACCATGGTTGTCCATTTGACTGGACTGAGAGATGGAAAGAAGATTGGTGAAAATTTCTGGTTGTGTTTATGAGACTATTTCCAGAAACATTTAAGGTGTGGGCCATCAAATGTGAAAGAAAGATCTGCCCTGATTGTCTGGGACACCCACATAATGCCTGAACCCTGGGTAGAAAAAGGCAGAAATGGCAGGCTTCCTGGAGGCTCCAGTGCACACACACCGTCCTTCACCTGCTGGACTTCAGTGTCACCACCATTGTACTCAGGTGGCAGAATCCAGACCCTTTGACCTTTCAAAGTTGCGCACAGCACTCTGCAAGAGCATCATGAACCTTTAGCGTTAGACTGAGGGTCCATCACTGTTTCTCCTATTCTGTTGCTTGTGTTCTAGGGCTGAAAAGCTTCTCTTTGTTTCCATCCTATGCAACATTAAGGACTTGGCCTCTACGTAAATTCATCTAGCAGATCCCGTTTATAAGCATGCATATACATATGTTCTACATGATTCTACCACAAACATGGATGACACACTCAGACACATAGACACATGCACACACAGACACACAGAAGACATATACTGACACACAGAAGACACACACAGACACACAGAAGACACACACAGATACACAGAGGACACACACACACACAAAGTCACACAGTCTCCCAAATGAGACACACAGATGACACAGGTACACACATACACAGTCTATACATACAGACACAGATACACTGTTGAGACATGCATGCACGCAAATACACACACATATTTTTCTATTTTTTCTATAGAAACTTATATAGGTCCTCTTACTCTATGTTAATACATTTATCATTTTTGTGTTCAAGCTTTATCTTCCTTGTGTGCAGACAGTGTTTGTCTCAATAATAGTTATTTATTTATATAAGAGCTGGGGTTTTTTATTGACATAATTGCTGTGACCTAAAACTTTGTCTTTTTCAGAATAGACTTGTCTTATTGCATTCTAGTTTATTTTAGTGACTTACAAGCCTGACTTTAAACAAACTCATATTCAAAATATTTTAGTTTTGCATGCCAATAGTGTTGGTATGCCCACTATAGCATTGGCATATTTGTATTCCTCTCATGAAATGTTATTTTAAAATAAAAATGCCCAAAAGGATGGCTCAGTTGGTAAATTAGAGCAAAAGGAACTGAGGCTGAATGTCCAACACTCTTACGAACTCAGGTTATTGAGGGGAAGGGCCCTTCGGGATGGGTAGTCAGATAATTTCTGTGAATAATTGAACTCTAAATTCATTAAGAGACCTAGTCTCAAAACTACCGTGGAAATTGATTGAGGAATATAGAATTCTGCCCTCCCCATGCAGTATGCACACACTGGAACAATACAAATACTCCATACAAAATTACAATTTTCCAAATCAACTCTACTATTTTACTGAATTCATTTTAAACAGCGTATTATTTGGAATGATGATTTAAGTGAGCTTAACAAAGTTTCCGTGTCCGTAGATTTTATTTCATTTCTATTTTTATATGTTGGAAACTGTCTCCTAAAGTTTAATCTGACACCTCTTGTTTTAATTACAAATCCTTATCACTTGAAATGTATCTGGTACAGGATTCTCCCTCATCACATCCAGGGAGAGAGCACCAATTAAGCAACTTTTTACAGGGAAGGAAATGCTATCGTCCATATGCCCCTCACTACAGTATGTCAGCTTCACAGTTAAATTCTACTACGAACTCACACAAAGGCTTACTCAGAGACACCCCTCTTATACCTCTATTAACCTTTTCAGTTTTATGATCTGTTAGGCATAGATACACATCTGTTCAACAGGCCAAAATTATACCTAGCCACCTGTCTAAATATTTCAAGGGCTACCAGTAAAAATGCCTTGAGAGTATAAAACAGTGCTTACCTTCGTTTTAGGATAAACATACTAGTTATGCACCTCAATCCTCAGGGCCCTGTTTTCAATAACTCCTGGAATTTACAACTGCAAGTAGTTGGAGATAGGCTTGGGTGTGGCCTAACATGCTAGGTTAAAGTGCATTCCATCATTTAACAGAAAGCAACAGATTATGGGAATGTATCATGGAAATTATTGGAACACATCAAGATTTTTAAGAATAATATAAATATTAAAACATTTAAAATGTTTTGTGTTGCATTTACTTCGATGCTCTGCATAGGGAACTTGACTAAGAAGTGCTCTCTCATTTAAGATTTTTCCACTAAATTTTTCTGTTTTTTCATAACCACTCTGTTCATAAAACCTGATTTATGTTAACGATGAAGGATATTAGATATCAGACATATGCTTTTAACTGGGAAGTCTGCATGTCTATGAAATATGAATAAAAATTACTGTATTAAGAAACAATATTTCTCCATACATATGATGAATTTTTGTTATTTCATTTTGAAGAGTGCACTTAGCTACTTGGATTTCCTTTACATTTTATTTCATAAATTGTTGATAGCCTAACATTTATTTTTAAAATATTTAAAAGTAGTAACAAGGTAATATTGGTGAGATTTTTACAGGGTATAGATTCTGATTACTTCTGATATTAACCAGAGACACAGTCTTACATAAAAGTCCCTGATCCTCTTAGTCTTATGATCATTCTGCTCCCTCTTCCACAATGCTCCCTGAGCCTGAGTTGCAGGGGGGTTTTAGATGTACCCACTGGGACTGGGATCCACAACTCTCCATTTTGGCTGTAGTTTTCTATGGTGGTCTTGGGACACTGCACAGAACGTTTCATTGATAAGTAGTGAAGACTACACTTACTTGTGGGCAAAAGGGCATATGTTTATAGAGCATTGTTAGGAATTATGCTGGGTTAGTAAATAAATGATTTTAGATTCTCCTCCAAGATCCCAGTCTTTACTAGTTCTGGCTGGTTGATTAAGCTTCCAGTACCAGGCATAGTATTCTACTTGTTGAGCAGGTCTCCAGTTCAATTAGAGAGCTATTGTTTAACATGGCTACCCATTTGTGAGCTGAACCAGGCTGACGCCAATGAGCATGCATAGCTGGGCGAGGGCAAACTCCCATGCCTCAGTCTTGCACAAAGAACTGCAGGCAACTGAGTAAAACTGGAAGTAAGTGAGGTCTTTCTCCCCAGGGAAGAGTGCAACACTTGGTAATCCAGTGCCAAATGCCAACCTCTGAAAAACACATACACGGAACACAATAGGTTAGATTTAGCAATTTCTTTATATAAAAATGTGCATGCAATAACAATTAATGGAAAAGAGACCATGAATTTGAAGATGAGCAGAAGGTTTGGATGAAGGAAAGAAAAGGGAGAAATGTTTTAATTAAATTACAAGCTCAAAAGTAAAAAAAAAAAAAAAAAAAAAAAAAAAAAAAAAAAAAAAAAAAGGAACAAGGTAACCAGCTTTAAAATAAGATGGAAGTGGAAGTTATAATTATCTGCCTCACATTTTCTAGATCACTGCATTTTTCACTTAAAAAAAAAAATAAATACCAACATAGTTTCCATCAGAGATGGAAAGACATGGGCACACACACTTTTCCGGATTCTTTCCTCTTGGTTTTACTGGGTGTTCTGTAGTACTATGATTAAAACATCAGTGAGTAAGAGCCAATTATGCTGTCAGAGAATCCAGGGGAAGCAGATTTGTTTCTGCTTCACTGCTTCTCCTAGTTCACAAGAGCGTCCGTCCCTTTAATACAGGTGTTTGCAGTTATCAATCAGAGACTCTCAATCAACTTTCGCTGACTTGTTGATGCAAGAAGTACATTTGCCTCAAGCAATTGGTTTAAGAGCGCTTGTAATTCAGAGAGGAACAGTTTATGTTGTCTCTGTTAAAACACTGAAGTTATTACTTTCTTCCAGATTTATGGATGGAGAGGGGGCCAAAGTTATGAGCTCCCTGTGAAAATTACTGGTGTCAGGAGAGAACAGAACAGGCAGTTTTGTAGTTATCAACAGCTTCGGAAAGACTTATTCCCGCTCATGTTTACCCCTACCTTTGAGATGTGAAATTGCTATACCACTCACTGATGACAGCCCAAGATGCTAGTTGGAGAACAAACAGCTTGTATAACCAGTGTTTCTCCAGTTCACGCTGGGCTAAGGATTCAGCAGTGTCACAAAACTAATGAGAATAGTTCAAATTTAATTGCAGAAATTTGAGAATTGTGGGTCTCTTCAGATTGCTCTAAACTGCGTTAGCATTTCCTGTTAGACTAGAGTCTCTCCAGGATAATCCAGATAGTGTACGTTCACCACTTCAGTGAATCTCTCCATGGGAGCTGAAGTTACGGATCACAGCCATGACATAACTATTCAAGAGTTTTTCTTATTTTCTCCTCATAAGTATGTTATCCCAGTAAGGATTCTAGCACCACATTGTTGGCTATTTAGATTTGATAATGAAGGCCTCCTAATTTTTCTATTTATTATAATAAATGTGATAAAATTTATCATGTAGCCTCTCTTAAGTATATATATATATTTATTATAATAAATGTGATAAAATTTATCATGTAGCCTCTCTTAAGTATATATATATAATTATATATAAACATTAAGTATACATTGTTATGAAACCATTGCTCTATCATTTCAGATGGAAACACTCACTACTATGGAAAAAGTGACCGTGCATTCCTTCCATGTCATTCCCACTCTACTGTCCTTAAAAAGTACCAATCTACTATATGTCTCACTAATTAAAGTCTTTGAGGGTCTTCTTAATACATACTGTTAAATTATACATTAGGATATAGAATTAGCACAATGAAACAATCACTACATTAATTGCTGGGCATTACTGTATACTTTGGGTTACTTATGGCCAACTGGCAATGATTATTCCAGGCAGGGGTCAATTTGTTATATAGATTCTCCCCCAGTGGAGGAGAGTTGGGGGTGGGGTAGATGAATTGGGTTGCAACTGGAAGGGTTGAAAGAAATCTATCTAATGCTTCGGAAATGTATTCTGCCATTCTCAAAGTCAATTGCAAAATAGCGTGATCAGAGAAAGAAAGTCACTTGGCTAAAACTAAGGCCTAGAACTTGTTGTAGTAGGAGTGGCGGGCTGTGTCTCACCACCCGGCACCGCACGGCCAGCTTTACCCGAAATAATTACACGGAAACAGTATTCTTTTAGACACTGCTTGGCATATTAGTTTTAGCCTCTTACTGGCTAACTCTCACATCTTGCTTTAACCCATTTCTAATAATGTGTGTAGGCCACAAGGTGGCTTACCAGGGAAGATCTTAACCTGCGTCTGTCTGGAGTGGGAGAATCATGGCGACTCACTGACTCGGCTTCTTTCTCCCAGCATTCTGTCTGTCTACTCCGCCTACCTAATTTTCTGTCCTATCAGGGCCAAGCAGTTTCTTTATTAACCAATGAAAGAACAGATAGAAAGATGACCCTCCTCCATCATTTTTCCTCTCTCCCCTCCTGATCGTTACCCCGTTTGTAGGAATTTAACTAAGAAATCTCTCCTATCAAGAGACACCTGGGCTTGGAAAGCAAGCAGATGATTTAACTTGTTATCAGGGGCTTTTGTTTTTTGTTTTCAACCTTTCATTCTTTTCAGACTGCAAAAGCCCAGGAAGGCATGCACTGCTTCAGTGGGGTCAGCTTCATCCTGTCCCAGGCCTGAAATTCAGATGAAAGCCCCACTGATAAACGGAGGGTGTTTGCTTGTCTTCGGTCTCAGCTTGCCTTCTCATGGAAAGTGGTTTCTGCTCTGGCAGAGTATTTCCCCGACAGCTGGCAAAGTATTTATTAATCCCTGTGCTTTAATAGGCACTGAGCCCATCATTGTTTTGAGACTAGAAGAGTTCAGGTGTTTTGTTTTTGATTATAATGATTGGGTGTGTCTGTGAAGGAGTTTCCAGAAGAAATTGGCTTGTTAATCTATGGCCCAAGGAGAGAAGGTATACCTCCAGTGTGGGTGATCATCATCCAACCAGCAAGATGTCCAGAAGGAAGAAGAGTGCAGAAGACTAAACTGACTCTTTCTTATGGATTGGGATGCCATTATTCTGATTTGAGATATCAGCATTTTCTCCTAAGGCTCCAGGGCAGTGGTTCTCAACCTGCCAAATGCTGCAAGTTAACACAATTCCTCATGCTGTGGTGACCCCCACAACCATAAAATTATTTTTCTTGCTATTTCATAACTGTAATGTTGCTACTTTTAAAAAATCATAATGTCAATATTTTTGGAGACAGAAATTTGTTGAAGGGGTTGAGGAGCACTGCTCTAGGGCCTTCTTCCTCCATACATTGTCACCATTATGTGTTTGTGGCACTTCAGATTTAGACTCAGCCTCTTGGCCAAGTCTGCAGGTTCACAGGCTGCAAACAACCTCCTATGCACTGCGCATGATCAAGTGGACCAATTCCCCTGGAAAATCTTTCTCACACATCCCACGGTAGGCTCTGACTGTGTCTGTTTGCAGTACCATAACTTAAAACAACTCAGTGATCTCCCTTAAGGTTTTATTTCTGGAATGTATATCATACTTCAATTTGTTTGTAATTTTCATTTTCATTTATTGTCATGTTTGCTTTGAGATCTTCTTTCATTCATAAGTTAGAATAATTTTGTTCTAGAGCCCATATCTCATTAATAATGGATTTATTCCCTTAACTAACTGACAATATACCACACTCCTGGTTGTTAACATATATTTCTTATGAGTTCCGGGGAGCTTTCAAGTCCCTTGAGTTTCTTTGATGAGTTCAGTATGAAGGAGCCACACATCTGGCCTACTTGAAGCAATAGGTTTACTGTCATAGTTTTGATGAAAGAGGTCTAAAATCAAAGCATGGGCAGGATAGTGATCTCTCTGAAGATTCTTAGAAAAGGAATATTTTCCCTCCCGAAAACTGTGAAATTCCATATGAATTGGCTGTTTTACCCAGGTTTGAACCTCTGTTTTGACATCACTGTTATTCTCTACTTCACCCTACCTTTGATTTCCTTGTACAACACTGGGTGTAGGTTTATGCTCAGTCTGGGATGATTCCATTTGTAAAAACAAAGAAGGCATTTTTATTTTCTATCATTACAACTTTAAACACTGGTTTTGCTTTACCCATTCATGTCTGTCTTCCAGTATAATAATACTTCCTAGTGGGAATGACTTGTAAGTTAAATAATATATGACTCTTTGCACTGGTCAATTGCAGAGAGGACTGCCTGGTCAGCAAACCCTTGTCTGCAGCCCTATTCTGTGATGTTCTTGGTGAAAAGCAGCTGCTCAAAAGCCCCTGCTTACCTGATTTCAGTCCTTGAAAACCTAGATTCACATAAGGACAGCGTTCCCAGGACTATGAGTAGAAAGGAGTTGCTTCTCAAACCAACCCTGTCTTTCACCTGAAGGTAAAGGGCTCGGGATTCCTGGAAAAGAAACGCAGAACAGTTGCGATAGTGGTCCTATGTGCTGACTTTGTCAACCTAAGGAGCAAGTTGAGTCTTAGCAGGTGTGTGAAAAGTTCATTTCAATCAAAATGATGAGGGTAACCTGGAGAAGAAATGACATTTCTAGGTGTCCAATGTTGGTGTTCCTTAAAGAGATCGGAAGGATCTGGGTTTTTAGATGAGTCATATATATTTTACTATCTAGGCATTAGTTATAAAGGCATAGAAAGACAAGTACTGGTTATTTATGACTGTTATAGAGCCAGTGTCCCCATCCTAGGGCAGGATGACTGGAGTGACAGACTCAGGGCTTACATTTCATGCAGGGGGAAAACACAAAATTGTGCCCTCATTTTCCTGACATCTTAAGCACTCTCTCAAATGGAGAGCATGGCTGCCAACCAGGAACATCTGGGCCAGACACATAAATAAGAAAGCGATTGTGGTAAGCAATTGAGATTTTACAATTTACTGTAGTTAGTGCTAAGCTGATGCATATAGAACCCAGTGTGTTGAAGGAAGATAGACCCATAATTGCAAGCTAATATATGTCCCACAGGCTAAGTCATCATATGGAAAATTGTACAAAAATAGCTATCCTGAGTTGGATAGCTTGAGATCAATCACACACGAAGGCAACAGTTTTATAGAGTTAATTTTTGTAATAGCAAGGATGGAGTCAGATGATTTTTGAGAGCACAAAGGACTGGTTGTGAATTGCATTTTAAATAACTTCAGAAAAAAAAAGCATAGTCAGAGGGCTACCATTAGACAAGGAGCATGTTGCCATTAGACTAGGACATGTTTGGCTCAATGGCATGACTGATACAACCTTTACTAGACTTCTGATTTAAACAGTATGTTCTAGAACCTACTAATCAGACCAAAGGGACTAAATTACACGCATCTTTTACAGAATCATGATATGTTCATAATCTAGATAAAGGGCATGGCACAAAGTGACTTACATGTGACGTTTACTTGGATAAAAAACACAGAAAAGCTAGAAAATCTTTCAGAAAATTCCATTGATATGGTATAAACATGTCTCCAAGAGTATAACTTCAATTATAACTTCATACACTCAAACAATGGTTTTAGAAAAGTATATAAGTATCAAAAATATTTTCTACCATCCCCTTTTATAGATCAGGGATATCGATGTAAAAAGATGCCGTTGATGGCAAAGTTCAAACTTTGTAAAAGATTAAACAGTCTGAGACACCATGCCAACACAGCATATGAATGGCTGTTCAGTTCTCCAGCTTGCTACTCTGAGTTTTCAAATCTCTAGTCTGAAGAGATGTACTGTACCTTTTTGTGATATAAGCATCAGGCTCAGACACATGATCAATCTTGGTCAAAGAAATTTTAGTGGAAAATAATAATAGCAGAGGCTTTAAGAATGTTTGTCTTGCTGCAGAAAGCCTTGTTCTCCACTAAAAATAATGATGTGAATGTGACCTGGGAGCTACTGGCCTCAGAAGCTGTAAAGACATGTGGCTTTAACAGAACTCCACCCAAAGCCTGGACCCAAACCAAGCTGACATGCAAACTAATACCGGGTTACACATTTTTGTTGCAAACCTGTAAGTAAAACTAATTCCCTGCGCTCTTAGCTAAGAGAAGGTGGCATCTTTTACATTGTTATTGTGGTAATGCTTGACTAATGAAGAGATAATTAAAATAAAATTTCTAATCTGCCAGGGATTTCTTTCTTTTAATTTCCTTTCAAAATTACTAATGAAGTACAAATCACTGAGGAAGGCTTAATTGTATTATCTTTGGTATTGTTATATTCTTTTTAAAAATTTCCATTTTCCCACCTAATAAAAAACTTGTTTTTTTTAATATGAAAAAAAACCCTCTTGAAAAATCATTTTACATAATTCTTTTAGACAACAAATTATATTAAATACATTAATATTTATTTTGCGTAATTTGAAAGAAATTTATATCTTATCACTTTTCACAGGAAATAATACAATGTTAGATCTATAATTATGTGAAATTTGTACTTTTTCTTGACTCTAAACAATAGTTTTGTTTCAGCACATGCGTGAAGTAGTTGCCTTATTCTTTTGGCCATACTCATGGTGTACAGATAAGCGTATTCTTTCATCAATACAAGAACGATCATTCTTTATTATGTTTCTCCTTGAACTACAGATAATTCTTTCTATGTTATATATCTAAGAGTGAGGATGTTTCTGTACCCTGAATACTGACAAAATTTTGATAGATTAGCTTTGAAATTATGTTATTTTTTTACCTCTACCCTTTTTACTAATGGGGTTAATGCATTCTCTTTACCATATGAATAGTGTCTGATAAGTAATAAAATGTGAAAAGGAACTAGTTTGTGAATCTGGTTCCTCTTTGGAGTAGGCTAACGTTCTTTCCATGTAGAACCAAGTCTCTACTCTCTTTTTATGGTAAGATTTTCCCAAAAGTTGAAATGAGTGACCTGGTATGACACTGATATCATTGACATGCCACTATATGCAGTGAGAAACCCAACAAAAGGTGATAGCTACTGAAGAAGATATTCAGTGTTGAGCTCTGGCCTTGACACATATGCATACACAAATATATACAAATATAGATTTTACAAGTACATATAGAAATAATAATGATAACTAAAAATAACATAATGTTCCCTAGGACAATTGTAAGAGTGTTTCCATCTCGTTGACTCTTGATATGGATATTAGACCCAAATACAGCTTCTTCTTAGGGAACAAAGCATCATTTACAGTTGCTGCTTTGTCTGACAAAAAAAAAAAAAAAAAAAAAAAAAAAAAAAAAAAAAAAAAAAAAAAAAAAAAAAAAGACATCCCCTTGGCATGAGATAAAACAAAGAAAACTTTAATGTTACTCAGAGAAAGGAACTTACTCTCCCAATCCCTTTTCTGCCCACGTCCATCACCATGTCCTATGAGTTGCATGTGTCTGGGCAAAGAATGAGGCATTTAGAGACAAATGAAAAAGAAAACACAAATAATAGTTAAAACAAGATTTCATGGCCTGTAATTCCCACAGAATTCAGCAAGCATTGAATTTAATCTGCATTACAAAATGGTCTATGAAAATGTTTTAGACACTGAGAAAGGGAGGGATAAGATTTTATTTAAAGTAGAGAGAATCAATTTAGCTCAATACAGTTTGATGACAACTGAACTTCATTCAAATCAGTTTCCCCCAAGTGAAAATAAAAACAGTCTTCCTCTTAAGAATGATTATGCAAAATTCTTTGCCTCTGATATATTGTGAGAGTATTTTTGGCATAAGTAACCGAGAAAGCAATACAATTTGAATCTACTTTGTGTAACAAAAAGTACTATAGAAATTCTAGAAGAAAAAAGTTATTGAGATACAAATGAGTTTATGAGAACACGCTAAAAGAAAAAAACAATTTGTTCTTTTAATAAAACCTCACTCCTAAACCTCTGTGTAATAAATATTAAATTAAGCTACTCATAAGAAGGATTTATAAAGAACATATAAGAATTTACCATTATAAAAAAGTGAGTATAAATGTTTCAATAAGCCCATATTACATGCAAGCTCAAGTTAGTTTTGAAACCAGCATGTCTTGAACACCTATTAATAACATTTACATGTATGTATTCAAACCAATATCTCTCTACCTTTTAAAATTTTAAAAACCAAGTGCCCAGGTAATGAAATCATGCTTTCTCTAGGCATATGAATAAAGTAAGATTTTTTACACATATATTGAATAATCTTTCTACTTTCACATTTACTTTCAACTTGACTGAATATGTAGCTATATAGGAAACACTATTAAAATATAAATAGAAAGTAATGTATCCCAGCATTTAAAGGTTCCTACGTTCTACTCTTAGTGTCTGGACAGAGCCCTGTTCACCTTTGTAAATGTGGCATACTTGTGTATCTCGGATGGTTCTGCCCTGGCTAGTTCAAGAACAAGGGTGTCATTAGATTCAGATTTTGCTCTCTGGGAGGAGTATGTTTATCTATCATTTTTCATGACTGTTATTTATCTTCTAGAAAATTTTTCCTTGATTCTGTGGCAGGACTGAAGTATGGTGTGTAGAAGTAATTATTTTGCTTCTGATAAAATTGTCTCCTTGGCAACTTTTGATAACAGAATATCCCCAGTGTCTCATTGGATGCCTTAACCATCTCACAAGAAAGTCCCATCACTGGATTCTTTATCCATCTCACAAAAGATGCCTGTCATTGGATTTCTTATCCATCTCACAAGAGATGTCCATCTTTGGATTCCTGGATTCCTTATCTGCCTCACAAGAGATGCCCATCATTCTGGTCTAACTTCAGCAACGATCCTGTGAAGTCAGTTTAGTAAGAATGCCCCTCAGCCTTGGTGGTTACTCTTGGTGATTTTTCATCCATGGAAACTCACCCTACTCTTTTCCTACAATTTTGCACTTTGCCTTTTTTTGCTTGGAATTGAGCTTGGTATTTTCCCCCAAAGTGGGTCTTATTTCTACCATACTAGGTTTCCAGTAATGTCTATCTTACTCTTTAATATGTATCATGAGTAGAATGTTTTTTCTTTGATGGATATTGTGCAAGTTTTGTGCAAAAATAACCCACATAAATTATAAATGTGAACACCTAATGTTTATTTTAATTTTAGTATAATAAAGCAACTTTGTTATTACTTTTTTGGGTTTCTTCAGAACATATTTCTCTCATAATGTTTTGCATGCATTCACGTGTGTGTGTGTGTGTGTGTGTGTGTGTGTCTTTTGATTTCTTTGACTCTCAAATGCAGTTATGCCAAGCATGCTTAGAACCAATTTTCGAACTATATTAAGCTATATTGTCTTCAGTACTAGCCATTCTGTGGCTTCTGGAAAAGTGGGCTTATTGGGAAACATAATCTTCACATTATTTTGAATTCTACTTGAAGAGTATTTTTTCTATGATCTCATGTTTATTAAGGTGACATTACTTACAACTAACAGTTACAAATGCTGGAATCAACATTCTGCTTCCAAACTTTAAACCATATATAGAAAGTTAAAAAGGTATTCTTGGCTACCACAGTGAGAATTCTAGTAAGTGTATATATTTCTATCTTATAATATTTTTACTATTGTTTCTACTTTTCTTCCCTCTCCCTCCACTTTTTCTTCACTATTCACTGTTCTGTTTGGAAGCTAGGAGTTAGAATGGTATTTGATAGTTCCCTTATTATTATATTTTTATAACTTGGTCAGTAAATGCCAAATCAATATTAAATACCAAATAACCATAAAAATTTATCTTTTTTGAATATGGTTATCCTGAAAAACTATTGGCTACTTCCTAGCACAAGACTGAAAACTTGGTTTAGACATGTGTTCAGACTTTCTACAAGTTTCTTGAATGAACAAGGCATAATTTTCTAAATGCATAGGAGATTAAGGCATCAAGGCAAAACAGCTCAATTGTTTCTGGGGCTTCTGGACAAGTGCATTACTTAAGGTTCTGTTACCTATAGAAATTATAAAGGGAAAAGTCCAATTATATTGGACCAAGTAAAGAAATCTATACTACCCACTTCTGTGTCCTGTATTCATCTGGTACACTCAGACAGTGATGGATTAAAAAGTGAACATTTATCAGTCCAGTCCATCTACCTAGCATTCATCTAGCAAGTCTCCAATTCATTCTACACCAAACAGAGTTTTAATACAACGTATTTTATATAACAATAACATAACAGAAGTTAGTGTTCTTTATAAATTCAACACTTATGTATACATATATTGGTCTTTTGGAGATGCCCATCTCTTTCTGTTTACACAATAATAAAAAAACAAAGCAATAAATGCCAAAATGAGAAGCCTTTTATCAAACTATTTGAACAATTACCCTAGTAGTTATTTATACATGCAGTTCTTCATAATATATTTAATAATCATATAATATGCAAAGCACCATGACAAGCATCCCCCCCTCCATTTTATTGTGGTAGTTATTTATGTAGCATGTACATTATCTTGCTAAAATATGTTGCAAATAATTTTTGTTGATTTGCCAAATACATTTGAATAGATACATTACTGATTCATGTATATTTGAAATTAGCAGACTTTTTTTTATTCAGTTGAGTTATCATTTATGATTCTAGCTATGGATTCTAAATCTGAATCACAGAAAAGTTGAGTAAAATCTTGAACAGATTGGAATATGAAGAGGTTAATATATATTCAACATGCATACATGTGATAGAAAACACGTGTGGTTGTATTAACATATGACTCTCAAGGGCATACGTTAATGATTCTCATCATAAATTCCAAAACAGAAGTAGCATATTTTAAATTTTTGAATTACAGAAGCAAATAAGGGAAAACAAGCAAAATTAAAACTTGGAACTAGATGGTGATTAGTTTTTCAATCTGAATTGTCAATGTTCTCTAGAATTTCAAGGGCTCAAATGTGTTTTCGTGTTCAATTTCCAATTATAGGCAGTTCAAAGAGTCAGCAGACTAATCTTTCACTGTCCAGTCTTCCAATTTCTAGATTTTTTGATAACTAAAGAACCTAGGATGTAAGATTATTACTTCTCTGCAGTGCAGAAACACTGCTTGGGGGTGGGATTTGCCAAAGGGAAGAGACTTTGAAGACTGAGTCTGCTTTAGTAATGACAGCTTTGCCTGACACTACATCCTGCTTCATCGGGTGTCCAGGTGTTATGCATTGCTCACAGTACAAAGCAGTTGACAAGTTGAAGATGACCAGGGCCTTTTGTAGAAGCCAAAAATGTAGCTTCTAGGCAACAAATGAAAGAGCATCATCAGTGTGAGTGACAACGCGAGACACCAGTGGTAGGAAGTCAAAATGAACACTTACCACTGGATTGCTTTCTGCAGTGGTTTTATTTGGAATGATGAGCGTGTGCATGTGTGTGTGTGTGTGTGTGTGTGTGTGTGTGTGTGTGTGTGTGTGCGTGCCTATATTTGAGGTATGCTAATGAATTTAAATAAGGACACTTGTGTAATTTTTGTCTTATGGTTTGATGAAAATATGATACTTGTGCAAACAAGTATTCCTCCCTGACAGTAGCACACTTTATTATATTAAACTCACATTCCACCTCTTCATTAGGAAACCAAAAATAGACACGTTTACATGAAAAATAGCAGAGAGATATTTTATTTAAAACATCTTTTAAAAACATTTACTTTAATAATCTCTCTAAGCTTGCTAGTGATGAATGTATTTGAGAATTTAGTGTTAATATAAAGGAGACTCTCTCCAGTTATACCATTAAGATGTTCAGCATTATACGATAGAATAATTAGTCAGTGGAAACTCTGAGGAATTTTGGTAGCCAAATGTTCATGATTTTACATTGCAGAAGCTGAAGACTGTTTAATGTCATGAAACACAAGACAGAACATCTGAGCGAGATCAGGCAGACGATTATTGAATTCCACTCTGTAATTCATATTATTCAGCTTCTTGGCTCACTTTCATCTTATAAATCATTAAATCACTACCAGCCAGTCACTGTCTGCCTTTTATAAATATTTCTAAACACCATTATTATTCTCTATGTATCATTTGTACACATGTCGAGAGGGGAATACCAGCTTTTTTTTTTGGAACCAATATGTCCATATTGTTGATATTTAGAGGAAAAGATGAAAAGAAATATAAGATGGAAAAAGTCTTTGATATTTTGGTGATTTCTCATGAATGAAAATATTAATGATACTCAGTCCACTACTTTTAAAGAACTCAAGAGTGTGACAGGAAGTTTGAAACTCTCAAAATAATAAAACTTCATCATAACTTGTTTGACCTTCATATTTACTGAGAGATAAGCCATACAAAACCAGGCTACACTGTCTTCAATTGACATAAAAGTGCTTTATTGACAAAGCAACACACTCACTTGCGTTGCTTATGTTCACACAATGCTTATCAGCCCTGCTCCTCGGCCCCTGATTTTCAGTTCCAAGTTCTTCGGGGCAGGATACATTCTGAGAATTGCATCTCTGGACAGTGCCTCACTGTGTGCCACCCCAAAGGTAGTGAATGCAAGGCTGCCACACGCTGAGGGTTACTTTACAGTAACCCTCATCACATATGAGGTCATTGTTGATTGAAATATCATTTGTAGTCCATGATTCTAATACATCAGTATATTACTGGATCATTACTGAAACAAACATACACACTGTTAAAAATTCAGACTAAATCACTCTGTTCCAAATATGTTATGGTGGCAGATAAGAAAACACATGTATGCATTTATTCTACTCTCAATGATCGTGAAAACTACTTCAAACAAGTTTAAAGATTGTAGAATGATGAGATAATTTTTAACCAGTTTGAGAATTAAGACTCACTCATCTGTTTCTTTCTGTCTCCAGACACCACAGGGATAGGAGCTGCCGCTGAGACAGCACATCCGCAATGGGGGCGGGCGGTTGTTCAGAACTGATGCAGTATCCTCATCAAGACAAATAAACCCGTACACTGCACTGAGCCCCCAAATCTGAATGTGGGCAACTTTACCTGCTACAGCAAGATGATTCACCTCAAGACTTAGAGTGTACCTGTAGCCTGTGGCATCAAAAACGATCCACTGTATAGATGAAGACTACCACTGAAAAGAAGGTATGTGCCAACTTAAGCAGCGTCAGGCACAAGTTCTGCAAAGACAAGTAGCTCTCTGATCTACATGGGGTTCATCTGTGGAGCAGTTGTAATTTGTGTGAAGTCAGAAGCTTGTGGTGGTGAAGAGAAAGTGGATCCACCTCACCAAAAGCTCCTAAGCCCCACATGCCAGAAGCAATAGAGTCTAGTTACTTTTTCAACCACCACCACCATAAAGAAAGAAAGACGGAGAGGTAGAGTAGAAAAAAAGAAAGAAGGAAGGAAGGAAGGAAGGAAGGAAGGAAGGAAGGAAGGAAGGAAGGAAGGAAGGAAGGAATAACAGAGAGACAGGGAGACACAAAGAGAGCGAGAGAAGAAAGAAAGAAAGAAAGAAAGAAAGAAAGAAAGAAAGAAAGAAAATAAGAAAGAAACAAAGAAACAAAGAAAGAAACAAAGAAAGAATAACAGAGAGAAAGAGAGACACAAAGAGAGAGGGAGAGAAGAAACAAAGAAAGAGAATCCATCTGACTTGATTTTGTTCCAAAGTTAACAGTTAAAAAGTCCAACCCTAGCCAGGCAGTGGTGGCGCACGCCTTTAATCCCAGCACTCGGGAGGCAGAGGCAGGCGGATCTCTGTGAGTTCGAGGCCAGCAAAAAAAAAAAAAAAAAAAAAAAAGTCCAACCCAGAGTATGCAATGGGATATGCAGTGAAGGGGCATTAGTCCTTTGGAGCATGTGGTGTTGGCAGGACCCTTCATCCCATTCCATCTTCTTTCCCAGAAATCTTTAGATCACAATCCTAAGGCGAGTCCCTTATTTGACCACTTATTACTCCCGAGGCTGACTGCCAAGGTTCAACAAACAACTCCTCCTCTTTTCACCTAATTTCCATTTCCATGCCCAATTAAAATTAAACATCTCATCCTAGCACAGAGATTCCTCTTCTCCTTTATAAACCATTTGCCTATGTGCCACATCCATCTCATCTCTATCCTTTATTATGTCATGACAAATATCCCTGCCCCTTTACCCTGTGCCCTGTCCCTTCTCTCTGTTCCCATCTCCTTTACCACCATACTGTAACCTATTCTAACCCGGAGCTCCCTCTTCTCTTATGAATGGCACCTGCAAGGTCGTTTGCTGCTGTTTTTTGCCTGAGTCATAAAGCAACCACTTTAAATTTTCTTTCCCGCTTAATAAAGGATGTCTCTGTGAAAATAGGTGTTTTGCTCTAGGTTGTACCTAATCCAGGGTAAGGAAGGAAGCCCACCCCTTCATGGGGTCTTTGAGGCATCATTAGGACATAAAGGCAGAGTTCTCAGAATTGGGATGAGTGCTCTCAAAGTCAGGTCTTCAAGAATAAGTGTCTCCTTTCCACTGTGTGGAGGCATCTCCAGGAGTAAAAGGCAGTAAATTAGAACTTAAGAGAAAACAAGCTTTTTAAATTAACTAGTTAATTTAAAAAGGCTATCTTTTTTCATTTTACATATGAATCTCAGTTCCCACTCCCTCCCCTCATTCTGCTCCCTCCACCTCCTCCCCAGTCCATTTCACAGAGAGGGTAAGGCTTCCCATGGAAGTCAACAAAGTCTAGCACATTGCTTTGAAGAAAGGACCAAGACCCTCCCCACTATATCTAGATAGAACAAGGTATCATTCCAAAGAGAATGGGTTCCAAAACACCAGTGAAGGCTGATGAGAAGCCAAGGACAATGGCACTAGGTTTCGATCCTAATACATGAACTGGCTTTGTGGGAGCGTAGCCTGTTTGGATGCTCACCTTCCTGGACCTAGATAGAAGTGGGAGGACCTTGGTCTTCCGGTAGAGCAGGGAATTTGGACTGCTCTTCAGTATCGAGAGGGAGGGGGAGTGGACTAGGGGGAGGAGAAGTGGAGTGGGGATAGGGGGAGGGGAGCGGGGGGAGGGGGCAATATGTGGGAGGAGGGGGAGGGAAATGGGAAACGGGGAGCAGTTGGAAATTTTAATTAAGAAAGAATAAAAAAATTAAAAAAAATGGTAGGAATAAATCTTGGACTCACTGCCAATGGCTCCACAGCCTGCCCAAGTCACAGAACTGTCACCCACATTCAGAGAGCCTCGTTTGGTCCTATTCTGGTTCCACCACTCTCAGGCTGGAATCATTCAGCTCTGATTAGCTCAGGTAAGCTGTTTTAGTGGGTATCCTCATCAAGGTCTTAGCCCTTCTGCTTATATTATTTCTCCCCCCTCTCTTCAACAGTCCAGTCTTCTGCTGTGGATCTCTGGATCTGCTTCTATAAGTTACTGGATGAAGTTTCTGCGATGACACGTAAGATAGTCGTCAACTTGACTACAGTGCAAGACCAGTTCAGGCACCCTGTCCACAATTACTTAGGGTCTTAACTGGGATGATCCTTGCAGATTCCTGGGAATTTCTCTAGTGCCAGGTTTCTTGCTAGTCCCATAATGGCTCTCTCAATTAAGATATCTATTTTCTTGCTGTCCCTCTCTGTCCTTCCCCCATCTTGACCGCCCAGTTCCCTCAAGTTACTCTCACCCCTCTGCTTCCCCCCTCATCCTCTCTTTCCTCTATTCCTTCTTCCCCTACCCCCATGCTTCCAATTTTCTCAGGATATCTTGTCTATTTCCACTTTCCGGGGAATCTTACTATGTTTCTCTTAGGATTCTCTTTGCTACCTAGCTTCTCTGGGGTAGTGGACTTTAGGCACGTTATCCTTTGCTTTGCATCTAATATCCACTTATGCGTGAGTACATACTGTGTTTGTCTTTCTGGTTATGGGTTACCTCACTCAGGTTGGTTTTCTCTAGCTCCATTAATTTGCATGCAAATTTCAAGATTTTATTTTTTTTTTACCACTGGATAGTACTCCGTTGTGTAAATTACCACATTTTCTTTATCTATTCTTTGGTTGAGGGGCATCTAACTTATTTCCAGGTTTTGGCTATTATGAATAGTGTTGCTATGAACATAGCTGAACAAAAATCCTTATGTATGATTGAGCATCCTTTGGGTATAAGCCCAAGAGTGATATTAATGGATCTTGAGGTAGGTTGATTCTCAATTTTCAGAGAAACTGATATACTGCTTTCCTAAATAGCTGTACAAGTTTGCATTCTCACCAGCAATGGAGGAGTGTTCCCCTTACTCTGCATCCTCTCCAGAACATGCTATCATTGGTGTTTTTGATCTTCACCATTCTGACTGGTGTAAGATGGTTTCTTGGTGTCATTTTGTTTTATATTACCAGATGGTTAAAAATGTTGAACATTTCCTTAAGTTCTTTTTGTCATTTGAGAATCTTCTCTAAAGGGGCTGAGAAAGAAATCAGAAATCATCATTTACAATAACTAGAAATAACATAAAATATCTTGGGGTAACACTAACTAAAGAAGTGAAAGACTTGTACAACAGAAATTGAAGAAGATACCATAAAATGCAAAGATCCCCCATGCTCTTGGGTAGGTAGGATCAACATAATTAAAATGGCAATCTACAGATTCAGGCCAATCCCCATCAAAATCCCAGCACAATTCTTCACAGACCACTAAAGAACAGTGCTCAACTTCATAGGGAAAAATGAAAACCCATGATAGCCAAAATAGTCCTGTACAATTAAAGAACATCAGGAAGCATCACCATCCGTGACATCAAGCCTGTTGTAAAGCTACAATAATGAAAACAGGCGAAAGATTTATACGATCTGAAGAACCCAAGGAAAAACGTATAGTTATCCTCCTGGCTATGGGAAGTAGACAAGAGTGCTGGGCAAAAAATTGGAATCTTGGGGGTACGGTGGGATGGGGGTAAGGGGAGATGGAGAAAGAAAAGTGTGAAGGAGAGGATGAGGGGAACTTGGGGAAACGGGATGATTGGGGATATAGGAAGGTTGGATAGGGGAGCAGGGAAACTCATATCTTAGTTAAGGGAGCCACCTAAGGGTTGGCAAGAGACTTGAACTTGGAGTGGCTACCAGATGCCCAGGGCAATGTCCCCAGTTGGTTCCTTGGGCACCTGAGGATAGGGAACCTGAAATGAACCTATCCTATAGCCATACTGATGAATATCTTGCATATCACCATAGAACCTTCATCTAGCGATGGATGGAGATGAGACAGAGACCCACACTGGAGCACCGGACTGAGCTCCCAAGGTCCTAATGAGGAGCAGAAGGAGGGAGAACATGTACAACGAAGTCAGGACCACGAGGGGTGTACCCACCCACTGAGACAGTCGGACCGATCTATTGGGAGCTCACCAAGGCCAGCTGGACTGTGACTGAAAAAGCATGGGATAAAACCGGACTCTCTGAACATGGCAGACAATGAGAGCTGACAAGAGGCCAAGGACAATGGCACGGGGTGTTGATCCTACTTCAGGTTCTGGCTTTGTGGGAGCCTAGACAGTTTGGATGTTCAACTTCCTAGATCTGGATGGAGGGGGGAGGACCTTGGACTTTCCACAGGGCAGGGAACACTGACTGCTCCTGGGACTGGAGAGGGAGGAGAAGAGGAGTGGGGGGAGGGGGAGAGGGGCGGGAGGAGGGGGAGGGAAATGGGAGGCGGGGAGGAGGCGGAAAATTTTTTTTTTCAATAAAAAAAATAATGAAAACAGCTGGTATTGGCATAAAAACAGACAAATGGAGCTATGGAATTGAAGACCCAGATATTAACCCACACATCCAGGAACAACTGTTTTTTGACAAAAAGCTAAAATTATACAATGGAAAAAATCTTCAGCAAATGATGCTGGCATAACTCAATGTCAGAATGTAGAAGAACGCAAATCCATATCTATCACCATGCACAAAACTCAACTCCAGATGGATCAAAGACTTCAACATAAAACCAACCACACTGAGCCTCATAGAAGAGAAAGTAGGAAGTAGCCTTGGACACAGTGACATAGGACATCCCTTCCTAAATATAACACCAGTAGTACATACAATGAGAACAACATTTAATAAATGGGACCTTCTGAAACTGAGAAGCTTCTGTAAAGCGAAAGACACAGTTAATAAGACCAAAAAGCAGCCTACTGTTTGGGAAAAGATCTTCAACCACCCCACAATAGACAGAGGACTGATGTCCAAAACATATAAATAATTCATGAAACTATAAATAAAAATACCAAATAATTCAATTTAAAAATGGGGTACAGACCTAAACAGAGAGGTCTCAACAGAAATCAAAGGTTTTTACATGCATTACATCTGACTTCCCAACCTCTGGAACTCTGAGAAAAAAAAAAGTTGTTGTACATAAGTCTTTCAATATGTTGTCTTTTTTTGAAAGCACACATACACTAAGAAAAAATGATATTTGTGTTTTTGAAAATAAGGTAAAGCAATTTTATAGTATTACTAGTTTATAAAAAGAATTTTGTTAATCCTGTATTTTGGAGGAATGTTGATGATCATAGTGGGCTTTTGCCAACACCAAGGTAGCAGTTAGGAGAAAAAGCAGTTCTAACTTGGTTATGACATACTGACTCTAGCTCTTTGACTTATGTAAAATAGGTGACAAACTACTGACCAAAGCTATTTGAGGCCACACACAAATGAAGGCTGCTGCTGATGCTGTTGACCAGTTAGAATGAGTGTAGGAGACTCATGTGGATGGAACTGTGATAATTTAATATGTGCTAAAATTTTAAAAAGAATTATGGAGAAATCGACTAAATAAAACACAGTGCCTATGAGTATGTGAAGGACAGAATACTGGAGAAGAGGGAAGACCATTTGCCTGGCCTGAGATCCAGTTTTTTAGAAACAGTCAAATAAATGTTGTCAGAAGAGGGCTACTGTTTTAGTGTTAGCAAAAACTTACTGATAGAAGTGGTATTTTATATTGATTCTATATGTCTTCCTGCCATAAAATCATCTGTGCCATAAATACCCCATCACTGGATGTCCTTAGCTATTTCATGACCACTTTTGAAAATTTCACAATACTTCTCTACCCCCGATGCTTCGGAAGCTATGATAATTCATGATAATTTAGAGGCATGTGTATGGTTTAAATTTTAGTACATGTGCATATGGGATTTTTTTTTCTGTTGGTCCCTCAAACACATAAATATTTTCTCAGTAGTGTATCTTTTCTTATGGGTATAACCATATTAGCATGCTAACCCCAATTAATAAAATTTAATTTCCTATGATTAATTTTATCTCCAAGTGGGAGTTTTCTCAAGAGTATGCTAAGGTGTAAACTTAATAAACTTCAGAATCATTATCACTTTGTGATGATGACCTGATTTTTTGAAATAATATGTACTGTGTATAGACTTCTTTTCCTTACATAGAGATAAGTGTAGGCACCATGGAATACTCAGATATAATTATCCCAAATGCAATATGGTATCATGGCCAGAGAAGACAGTTCTTTGGGAACAAAAAATGACACTCCTATATCTTTCATTACTTTGTGTAAGTTCTGTAATGAAATAAATAGGATTGTGGAAAATACAGTAACTGTCAACCTCAATTCTCATCCTTTATTTAAGGGAAAATACACTGGTCGCTCAGCTAAGAATGGGTGGGTTTTATGTGTGTAATGCAGAGTTATGTGATCGACATGATATAAAAGATAAGAGAACAAGAGTTCATCGGGCATCGTGTTGACTGAACTGCTTTCTCTGCATGAAAGCTACCTGCTTTCTCTCTGTTTTCATAATCCAATATTTAAAATTTTGATATTTCCAGTGTTTAGATTGTAGGGTAAGGACTAGATGAATAAAAAAATCAGAACTGAATGAGGACAACAATATATAAATCATAATAAATAAAAATGGAAGGAAAAAGACGATAGGTGAGTTATTTTATCGCACATGTATTCATACTGACTGAAGTTTGCACACTGGATTGTAAACAGCTGTGTAACTTTTGACAAACGTTTGTACACTAGAAAATCAGTGTGAATTTTATCAGGCCTTTTAAGTTTCCTGTTTCTTAAAATGTTAAAACTAACGATATTATCCACGTTAATTTAATAACACACATTTAATCCCAGCACTCTGGGGGCAGAGACAGGTAGATCTCTGTGTGTTTAGGCCATCCTGGTCTACAGAGTGAGTTCTAGGACTGTGAGAAACGCTGTCTGGAAACCAACCACATATGGATAAAAGAAACAAACAAACAAATACTCAATCTCCCCCCCAAAACAACAACTAAACAACCAATCTCAAACTAGAGATCTTAATGAGAAAGCCTCAGCCTTTCGAGGTTTAATCATTGAACAATCTATCATTCACCATGTATTACAAAATGCCTGACTCCTAAATAAAGCATGGCGGGGGGAGATGCTGTGGGTCAGGCTTGTAGGATACCCATGAATGACAACAATTGAGTAAAGCATAATTGGCAGGTGTAGGTTTAGTAGAAGCTTGGGTGAAAGCATCGTTCTAGCCTATTCCAATTCACAGACTTGTGACAAACTTAGACTCCTCAGATGAAGTCTTGTCTCTAAACCTGATAACAAACTAACAATGGAAAGTAGAACTTAACCTGGGCTCAGAGTGTATACAAAATCAATGAGATATAATATAGTTTCTATAATTATTTCCTTAGAAATACCTGGTATATTTTATTCAGTTTTGAATACCTTTTGTTCATATTCCAATATGCCCTCACTCTAGGCTGCTTAGATCCTTCCCTCCTTGCTACAATGTTCAGCTTTGTCTTGCTACTTCATCATAAAGATTATCATATTTCTTATCTTTTCAGTGAGTTTAACCCATGTCTAGAAAACATCTTTTTGCATAAAAATGCACCAACATTCAGCTGTGTAAAATAATCACATTTTTTTAAAAATCAAATTCTATGAACTAACTTCCAGAGGTTGCACTGGAGAGAGCCAATGTGTGGTATCTTATTGCATGTAGATCATGTGGATGGAGAGGATGAAGACAACTTGAATAGGACCATGGGCTTCCATCTGCTTCTTCTGCTAATGACCTGTTAAAACGGGTGTGTCTACCATGATTCTTACCATGATGTACCCAAGGATAGGTTGCATACTTCTCTTTGTGGCCTCCCCCCCTGACTATTCCGAATATTCACATAATGTAATAATCTTAATTTGTTAAAATTTTAATATTTCTATTGTGAGAATAAGATTTCCAGAACTTAGTAACTTTGAATGAATTAATCACTGTGTATGACAAAACTTTCAGTTCCATAGGATCAAGGCTTGCTGAGTTCTGGAGGGGACTACATATGACTGGCATGTCTGGTACTAGGATGCAGGAGGACCACGGGGAGTAAATAGCACAATGTCTGTTACACAAACAAGAGGTGACCAGAGGCCAAGACCTTCAGACAGTGTTAGAATGCTCCCAGAGAATCGGATTTAGAACTCATGATCTGGTTTTACATCTCCTACTGTGTGACTTTCTGATTCCTCCCCTCACATCTAAGCAAGGCAGCGTGCGTCCCTTTGTGCTTTTCTGACAATTTTAATAGAGGGTAATCTCACACATATGTTTTAAATGCCAAGCTGTGATGATGCTTGACTTTTCTTCCCTTGGAGGATGCCACATTCTGATTATTGTGATGAAGTTAAAAAAAAATTTCTGGTAATAAAAGAATGTAGATTCAGTTCTTAGACTTAATTCTAATCATTTTCTCCTGTCATCTTATTTTATTTTTTACTATGTAGTTCTCTGAATGGCATGCATGTTTAAAACAGACATAATATATTTTGGAATTCTAATCTAGTTAATATTTTATTGTTAAAATCAAGATTTTTTAAAAAATAAAGGTTTGAATTGTTAAACCTGAAAAAATGAGGGCAGCTTACAAAGCACATCTTGGGGATTCTGAATCCATTCACATCTTTACATTAAGTCTGCACTGTAGGAAGTATAGACGCACAAGGGACACACTGTATGGGATATTGATTCTTTTTTAATGAAACGCTCCATCAGCCGGGTCATTCTGGGCACAGGTAGAACACATGAGGTGACTGACGAGCCTAATGAGGGAAAGTGAGGACTAGAACATCAGTGATATCTGAACAACAGGAATCTTATTTCCTTATCACATTTGAGAATATATATTATATCTAGGAACACACAACAGGCCATTAAGTGATTCACAGAGGGAGAAAACCGAAACAACAAGGTGGGATGAAGGAAAGCAGCATGGGATGCTGGACAATGAATTTAGAGATTCAAGAAGAGGGCAAGCGTGGCGCTCCAGCGAAGTACTTCTTGGCAGGTATTCTGAGTCAACTGGGGGGATTGTTTTAGTTACATGGTCAGAGTATATTTTCTTTCTCCTTCTTCTGTGTATGTACATCAGTTCAAATGATTTCCACATTGGAATAAATGGCATAGCCATAGATACAGGTGGAAGAAATCGTTCTCTGGTAGTTTTCTTATTAATCCAAACCAGAAACAATCTGTCTCCACTCACCTTCTTTTCTTCTTGGAGTTCTTTAATAACTTTCTGTAGCTTCAATCACATAGGAACAGCTCCAGCTGCAAAACACATCCATAGGCAAAAGGAGAATAAAGGCGGGGTGGTGCTCATTCAGGAATCAGGCATCATGGTTATTTGATTTTTGAAGTACCCATGAAAGACTATAACAATTTAATTGCTAGTCCCATCAGTGTGCACACTTATATTTGCCTGTGTGCAGGCATACATGTGTGTGTACATCACCATGTGTGAACATGCATGTGAGTGTCAATCCATAAGTGTGTATATGTAGGGGTACACATGAATATGACTGAACTCATTTTTCATTCTTGACCAACATTAAAGCATTGTTTAGAGGAACATTGGAAACACTCACATTGCTAATAAATAATTTTTGAGGGAAGTTAGTTTGAAGAGATTTTTTTTTAACAAATAAATAGTCCTAATAATTCAATCACTTGTTTCACTTTGGCTGAAACAGAAGTTCAAAAGGGAGTCCTCATATATTCTCGCATTCTTAGTTGTGAGCAGAAGGTGCGGGTAAAGAGATTTTCCCTTTGATCTGAACGTCTGACAGATAGTGAATGGCCGAGACCACACAAGATTAAAATTGTTGGGAGTAAATCTTTAGGAGGGAAATGATTAACCAATTTCCCTACAAATACGATCTTTTAAGAACCATGTCCTAGGAAACTACTACACACCTTTACAGTGTTCTAATAAAACCAAACTGGAAACCTCACTGTTTGGCTCAGATGTTGGTGAGCAAGGTATTTGAAAGGTATCGAAACCGTAAATGAAACCAGATGCAGACAATTGCTTGAGCGGCAATAACAGGCCTGGTCTGGGGCAGACGTGCCTGGCTGCAGCGGTCAGGCCACGACTCTGTTCTTTATAGCGCCTCTCAAAACAATGCCCATCAAAACGTGACAATTGGGTTTATAGCTGGCAGGAGCTCTACTTTTATGAAGGGTTGTTATTAAATACGTGCCTGCAATATTAATAATGGGTATTTAAATATTCATTAAGACAAATGCTATCATTTTGTCTAACAAGAAGATACAGCTGCAAACATGATCAAGAAGATCAGTGAAGTCTGGCAGTCTTTAAATGTGTAAAAATAAAATCATCTCTGTCCTCTGACACTCAGAGAGGACAAGAAAGGAAGTTGCAGTCCGTTATGATTATTGTAGCCCTGCAGGTGATAAAGTCTCCTATAAGATAAGGATAGACTTTTTGCCTCTTTATTTTGTTAAGGGTTTTTATATGTAGCCCAGACTGGTCTGGTATTCTGTATTTAGTCTAGGTTGACCAATGAAGGCAATCCCGCTGCTTCAGCTTTCCAAAAGCTGGAATTATAGAAATACCCGACATTGCAATTTTATAATATTTTTACAATCACTACTCTTATATTAAAATATGGACAACTACAAACCTTGAAACATGAGGACTTGGAAAAGTCACATGTTAAGGATACTCCTCCATTTCTGCAGAAAAATAACGGAGAGTGGAAAATGCTGTCCAAAAGTGTGCTTTATACATGTAGGAATCAAGGAACCTTACTTCAAATATGAAGAAGTGCTTTATATATTAAAAATTGTACTCAATATCCTGTCTTGTAGTAAGATGAAAACTGAGAGAAATTTTACAAAAAAATTTTATTGTTTGTTAACTGTAATAATAAATACAGTCATTACGATATCATCACATTGAACCACTCTGTTATCTTCTCCTGAAATGCTTCCTTTTCCAAATTACCCCCCTTTTACTTGCAAGTATTTTCATTCTTGCATTTGATAGAAAACATGAAATAATTATTCTCTCTGAGTCTGTCTCATTTCTTCTACAAAAGGTTTCATCTTCAGTGCTATATATGTTTCTGAAAGCAACATGATTTTTTTTCTTTATGGCTGAATTACATTCTATTGTTTACTTATATTGCTCTTTGGTTATTTAGCCATTGATGGACATGCAAGCTGATATAAGCTTGGTTGTTATGCATATTGCTAAAATAAACATAGGCGTGCAGGTTAAACAAGAAGTGTTTTATGTTATTATTAAATATCTATATTGTTATTACAGAACGATACATAGGGAAGTAAAATGTAAATTCTTTAAAATAGTACACAGATGCATTCTTATTGATCAAGAATGTAGCTGTGCCCACATCTTCTGTAAATGCATAAGGCAGTCCCTACATAAGAAAGAGAAGAATGACATGCTCAGGAACCTGCCACTGTCACCAGTGATTGCTCTTATTGCATGTCAATGCTTATTCACCTTATTTATAAAATTCAGATTTATAATGCTTTTGGATTACTTTTTATTTTATTTGTTCAAACAAAAGGATACTTTAAAAATTTTAAACACTTTTTTAAAAACTTATTAATTTTAATGAACATATCACACCCTTTCTCCTTTTCTTTCCTCTCTCCAAATACTCCCATGTCTCCCACCTCCAACCCTTCCTTCCTTTGGATTCTACAATTTTCCCATCTGCTTCCTCTCACATTGACAGCCTTTTAAATTATCATTACTGCATATATGTATAAATGCATACATATGCAGCATTCTGAGTCTACTTACTGTTTGCTTGTGTGTATTTGATTTCAGGGCTAACCATTTGGTATTGAATAGCTAATTGGAGTGCTTCATCTCTGTGAAGGACAAATTCTCCCTCTTTCAGCAATCCATAGTGGCCAGGAGCTAGGAGCAGAAGCTCTTTGGGGTCCCTTCTTCCACATTAGCATGTCTATCAGTTGGAGTTATCATTTAGGTCTTGTTTAGGCAATCATACTATTGAAGTACCATGAGTACAACTTTCCTGATATTTCCTGGAGACACAAACTCACAGCAGACTTAATAAGCATCTTGTTCTTATATCCCCAGCCCCACCCCACCTCCACACACCTTTCATAATATTCCCTGAAACTTTGTACAAAATCTCAGTTTTATATGCATCAGTTGAGACTAGGCATCTCATGATCTAAGACCAACGAATCTATGGATTCGGGCATTCTGTAGTTTTCTATAATAGCTTCTGTCCACTGCAAATAGAAGCTACTTTGATGTGAGTTGAGAGCTGACTTTATTATTTGTGGATATAAGGATAAAATTAGTTAGGAATTCTGTTGGCTTAGTTAAGTGGTAGCAGTAGGGTCTCTTCGAACATCCCTTATTTTATTAGCTCCAGGTAGTTTTCCCACATGCTGAGCAGGTCTTAAGTAAAGTAAGATAACTATTGGATATTTTCAATCAATCAGTGGCTCTCTTGGACGTCCATGACTATCTTGCTGTGTTTGTCATTATTCTAATTCATAGACATTGCAGGTGAGTTACACGACTGATTCTCTCACATGGCAGCTTGCACAGTGTTGCTGGAACTATAGAGTTAGAACAAGAAAGGAGACATTCAGATCAGAACAGCTCAGCTATCCCAAGTCCTCTGTCCAAGGCATGTGATTTCTTCAGCAATAGGGATTCACCTTCACCCACTGGGAGGCAGCAATAGTAATAGCAACAGCTTACAATGGTTTTTTTTTTTTTTTTTTTTTTTTTTTTGGCGGGGGGGGGTTGTTCACATGGACGACTCTGACCACCAACTCGTAAGAGAGGCTTCTTGTGTTAGTTTTGTTGGTCTATTTTTAGCATGCACATGTGTGATTCCATATGGGAGTATGTGCTCATAACGTTGATAGCCTGAGGCTTCGCATCCTCTAGAGCAGGAATTTCAAAAGGTCGTGAACATCCACTTAAGTGTTTCTCAGCCATTAGAGATTCTTCTACTGAGAATTCTCTATTTAGATCTGAACCCCATTTTTAATTAGATTATTTGCTTGGTTGATTTCTAATTTCTTGAGTTCTTTATATATTTTTGGAAGTCAGCCCTCTCCCAGTCCTACTGATCCATGAGCATGTATAATCTTTCCATCTTCAGATACCTTCTTCCATTTCTTTTTTAAAAGATTTCAAGTTCCTGTCATACAGATATTTCAATGGCTTGGTTATACTTACAACATGATATTTTATATTATTTGAAGCTATTGTAAATGGTGTTGATTCTCTAAATTCCTTCACAGCCCATTTATCAATTGTATATAGGAGGGCTACTGATTTTTTATGTTAGCCTTATATCCAACTTGACTAAAGTGTTTATCAAGTGCCAGAGTTCCCTGGTAGCATTTTGGGGGTTGCTTACCTATACCGTCATATCATCTGTGAATAATGATACTTTGAGTTTTTCCTTTTCAATTTGTATCCCCTTGATTTCCATAAGTTGTCTTCTTGCTCTAAATACAGCTTCAATTACTATATTGAATAGATATGGAGAAAGTAAACAACTTTATGTTGTTCTTGATTTTAGTTGAATTGCTTTCAATTTCTCTCCATTTAACTTGATTTTGGCAATTGGCTCGATGTATATTGATTTTATTGTATTTAGGTATGTTCTTTGTATCCCAGATCTCTTCAAGACTTTTTATCATGAAAGGGTGTTGGATTTTGTCAAAGTTTTTTTTAGCATCTAATGAGATGATCATGTGGTTTTTTTTTCTTTTCAGTTTGTTTATATGGTGGATTACATTGACAGATTTTTGTATGTTGAACAATCCTTGAATCTCTGGGATAAAGCCTACTTGTTCATGGTGAATGATATTCTTTTTCCTACTTTTGGAGATTTTCTTGTAACTTTTTTTATCTCTATCATACCTTTGATTGAATATATGTCTATATAAATATTTTTTTAAGTTTTCCACAGTTAACAATAAATCTTCCTGCAGTAATCTTTGAATTTTCCAGGAAGAAGATGGAGCCCCACAACAGTGAGTCCACTTGGTTGATATGATGTCATGATGTTGATAGCACTACTATAGGACTGGTTATGGGTACCAGCTGCTCAAGATGGTTTCAACTTGGTTAGCTGAAATGGTGCACCTTCTTACAATGTTCTGGCCAGAGCTACAAATAGAAACCTCAGAAAAATCCTAACATTACTCAGAGACGATTTGCAATTACACCAGACAGTAATCTTGAAACTTAACCATCATTTTGCTCTTACAGGATCCCATAGAAAGAGCATCACTTCTGTGACAGCTGGAAGTAATTCTAGAAGATGATGTACTCTCTCCCAACAAAATTTGTCCTCTGGGTTAGGGACATCAATTACGGGTTGGTTATAACTGCTATAGGGTTGGAGGTTAGGGTCGAAGTTATGCAGGCTCAGGGATCTCTTTGAAAAAAAAGAGAAATTGGATGGGAAAATTGGTAGATGAGTGTGAACTTACTCACCTTAAAAGTGATAGTAAGTAATAGAGTGAATACGTGTGAGATATTATTTATAGACAATTTACATTCCTATTGATACAAATTCAAATTATATTGAATATGCTCCTATTTCTGTTTACCTAGGCAAAGTTGTTTTGTCATGTTGTATGCAAGCAAGCTTCTAACTCTTCTTAAGACATTTTTATATTGATGTAATTTTAGGATATGTTTATCATATTGCACTATACCTTTCTACCTCTGATCAAGATACTTACTCATTGTTCACATTTCGAGGTCATTGTCCTCATTTGTTGCACAGTTGTTTAAAAATTGTTTAATATTCTAAACTGAAGTTTTAGTCTTTAAGCTATATAGGTATAAAGAATTATAGGTCAACAGTCATCCATGTTTGTCATACTTATAGGGTTAGACTAATCAGGTTCCTTAGATACATAAAGATTGTATTCTGCATAGATAGATAATCTTAAACCACTTCAAAGAACTGTAGAATATGGCATTTAAATAATGTTTTAATAATTAATGAAGGGTCCTGTTGAAATGAGACACAATTACTCCTGGAAGCATTGATCTATTCCTGAAAGAATGTTGAGCACCAAAGACACTCCACTTGGAGCGTGTTTTTTTCTTGAAAAATCTGGCCTTTGGGCAAGCAACTGTCCATACCTCGATCACTGACAAAATGCACAGTACCCAGACTGGACAAGCAGGATACAAGAAAAGAAAACTTTCAAATATTGCCAAGATAGGGTAAGATGGTTTTGAAATTTTTCCCGCCTCTGAAAATGGTCTGTCATTTATTGTAGGCCTTAGCCAAAGTTGGTTGCTCCAACATTGCAAGTGAAACTCTGGGTGATTACCCAGGTAGCCAGTTGTCTCTGTCATTTATTGCACATTTTGTAAGTTGCTTGATTGTACTTCCTGTTTACTCAAGTGATATTATTTCCCTTCTCAGGTCTTTGATGGGGTTGAAGATTAGGTAGTTGTAGTTACTTTCCTCTCATGACTTAGCCAAGCAATTTTTAATATAAGACTTAGACTCCTTAGGATAGGATAATTATTGAAATATTTAGCATGTGTTTCTTGTTTGATATTGCTTTTGCTGGCTGTAATTCTAATTTTTATACCTGATATCTTTTCATGTTGTATATAGTTTTGCATTAGGCTTAGAACTCTCTTACCTAGACAAAAGGGGGAACTGTGGGAACTCCTTCAGTCAATAACCTTTAAAGTATCAGGCTACTTTTGCATGGTCTCTTATACTATAAATGCAGCCATAAAGCTGTGTGTACTCTCTTTCCTGGCTTCTGGATTCGGTTCCTGTACCTCATTCGTACAGAAGACTGTGATCTGTGAGTCTACCCTTAAATAAACCATCCTTTATTATACTCAATTCTGAGTTAGTGTTGGATTACTTTCTAGCTTTCATCTTTACTAAATTTTGTTTTTCCTACTTCATTATTTTAGGGGCATCAGATGACATTCTTCCAGCAGGTTATTTATGTGTCTGAACCTTCTTTACTGATAACAAATTTATCCACTGCATTACGGTGTTGACCAGCTAATTCTTCACTGCAATGTACGTGTTCCTCTTCATGACTTTACAGTAATAAGAGCAATTATGCTCTGACACTACAAGAATATCAGCTTCCAACTCTTTAGATAAAGGCGTGAACATTGTTGCTTCCATTGTAACCCCGGAGACAGTATTTTTCATGGATAATTTTTACTTTAAACCTGTCATCTTCATTTATCTTATTATGACATCAGGGACCTTTTATTACAAAAGCTTTTCCTTTTGCAAAATTCATAAGTCATGACTTTATATTTTTACTTTTCACTTTTCAATTCATTGCATCTCATGTTTATGTTCTTTTCTATATACTTTCTTTCAGAAATTATGGCTGCTTGACTCAGTACCATTTACACAGCATCATCTTTTGTTTGCTAAGTGGAAAAACTACTTTTTTCTGTCTAAAACTGAACTAGATTGTGTATAGTTTTTATACACAGTTGTCTCTGAAAAGAGGAGAGGAAGCATAAACTGACTCAAAACGTATATATCTTAGGCTATAATTAAAACAAGGAATGAGCAGCAATCACTTCTTCCCACTGTACAGGGCTGCTTGTGTTTCACATAGGTAGATCAGTAAGAAGCTGCTCTTCATGTATCACTTCAGAAGAGTAAAAACCGTGAGCTGTTGAGAACCCAGCCATGGTCAATCTACAGTCCACAGACTAAATCATTCAATTGTTTAAAAACCATGAATCACTTAAATATTTTTATTACCCTCATAATATTGAGTTTTAGTTTCACACATGGGAAGCTAGCATCAGATACAGACTATGGATAGGTTTTGAAAGAGTCCGCTGTAAATATGAGTTACAGTGAAGAATAATGCCATCTGGAGATTAGGAAAGGAAGGCCACTTGTATCAGCACAATCTATATTATTTCTCATTGTCATTGATGCTGCATGAAATCTCTATGAATTTCCATTATCTAATTTTACATGGTTTGAGAAATTTCTGTATTGATTTAAAATACATAATTGGTTTAAGCGGTTGGAAATGCTATCCTCTTCACAATTTTATGGTAATTTTCTACAGATGAGAAAAATGATAAACATGTTTTCTATTGATAAACACAAAGCTTCACTGATAATATTGGGAAAACTTACACTTGCTTCACCTTTTAAAGGGTTGGACTGGAGAGGTATATAGATTTCAATTATTCTAATACAAATGTCTACATTCTTCCTGTTCTTAAAGAAATGAAATGTGGCTACAATTTAACATGGAAAATCCCATTAAAAATATGTCTATTACACATAATAGGCATGTGGAAATAGCCTTTGACTCAGTGAACTTGCACAGACAGTGCAGTTATTGTATTCTTGTGAATGCTGAGATCAAAAGCAGGCTTGGTATTGAATAGTCCAAGGATTGTCCCAGCTGAAGGAGGAGAGAATTTCATCATATGCCATGATGTGCAGACTCCCGTAGTGCTTAACACGTGCAGACATTACGATTTGGATCACATTTTAGTTAGTGACTGCTGTTTAATGAACTTTGATGTTCAAATAAGTTTTCTTCTTCACATTCTTTTATGATCTCAACTGGTGTTCCTTGATATTCCAGCCAATGCTACTTAGCTTGTAGAGGATGGATTTTTCCTTAGTTTACTTCATAGGGATTAAGTACTTACCCACATCCTTTAAAATAGGCAAAGCATCTGACTGATTTCATGTATCATTCATTATTCAATGAAAATAAAACTTTCTGACTTAGGTGTAAGATTCCAATGCCTAGTTGAAAATGTTCTAAAACAAACTTACACTATGAAACCAAAATAAAAGATCTTTAATATATGATATAATACCTGACCCAGAAATATTTTGATAAAATATTTTCTCTGTACTTACAAGATAGTTAAAAGGAATATAGAAGTTTACTTATTTTTAGGTATATTAAACATTGTATAGATTATAGTGGTTAGATATTTATATTTTCAAAGTAATATGGTAAAATTGAAGGATTATCATAGTGATTAAACTTTTTTTAAAAAAAAATATGGTATTGCTTCCCTCAACTTTTCCCAGTTCCTCCCCATCTCCTCTCCTGTCCTGATCCACTCCCCCTCTGTCTCTAATTTGAAAAGTACAGACTTCTGAGATAAAACAACAAAACATGACAGAATAAAATATAAGATAAAACAAAAATGTAATACCAGAGTTAGACAAGATAAGTCAATAGACAACTAAAAGAGCCGTAGAGAAGGCGCAAGAATCAGAGACCCACCCGTTTACACATTCAGGAGCCCAATAACAGTACTAAACTGAAAGCTACACACAGGTACCTATATACAGATAGCTATATACAGATACCTGGTACAGACCCGTGCTGGCCCTGTAATTCCTGCTTCAGTCTCTGTGAGTTTATGCAAACTTTTTGCAGTTGTTTTAGAAGCTCTTATTTTCTTGGTGTTCTCCATCCCCTGTTTCCCCAACTCCTTCTGTCTTCTCATCTAAAGTGTTCCTGTTGCTATTGTACAAGCGTTTTGAGTATCTACTTAAAACAGTCATGTGGGTGTGATTTATCCTGCTTAATTGTCTTGCAAAAGACAGTGAAATGTGCCATTTCCTCAGTCTCACACAGTTTGAATATATAAGACATATAGCAAATGAAGTATGTGTAAATTTAATCTTATAAATGAGTCAAAAGCGGATTATTGGAGTTAAGTGTTGTTTGTTTGTTTTTTTATTCCGTGAAGGCCAGTGATCCCCTGGCCATTGTTCCAGGGTCTACTGTCTTAGATGGATGAGTAAAATTAATTTGTCTGCAGGTCACAATCATGTATTTTGAAAGCAACTGCCTATGCATACTTGTAAGTTTTAATTTTTTATAAGGAACTATTTACCTAAAGTTATGTAAAATACTTATAAGTATACATATTATATATACATAGTTTAAATGATGTTATGCCACCAAGGGCTGACAAATGAGCCACATCAAAGAGCCACATACCATCTAACAAAATTCTACTGCCAAGCATCAGAAATCCCATTAAGAGTTGTTTGTTGGGGTAGTCCAAGAGATTCCTATAATAATATAGGCTATTACTGTTGCCCTTGGTTGACTACCAGTGATGACTGAGGTCAAAGCTCTAAAATTCCCTGCAGTCTGGTCTATTGAAACTGTATACTTGATAGCAGTTGGTCTCTCTATCCATGGATCTTTAAAACAGGGTTTTCAGTGGGGACGTAGTTCAGTGGATAAAGCATGTAGTACACAGATATGAGAATCCAGTTTAGATCCTACCTCCAGTAAGAAATACAGGTAGATGTAGTAACTATCTACAGTCCCAGTACTAAAGAAGATGAGATGAGATCCCTAATCCTTGGGGGCAAACTGGCTAGCTAGCGTAACTAAATAGAAGTTCCAGGTTCAGGGAGGTACCCTACGTCAGGCAATAAAATGAAGGCAATTGAGGAAGACACCTAATGTCAACCTCTTTCCTGTACATGTGTACACATGTAACTACTCACATGTGAACATGGAAACATGCCCGAATTTAAAAAAAATCTAGATGCTATGACCAGTTAATTTATTGAAACGTGATTAAAGATACAAATAAGCGAGAGCAACAAGTTGTGAAATTGAACACTTGCCTTCCGAAGCCATCAAGGAGTAAATATAGGCCAAATACATGCCAGTGAGTAGACAGCTATTTCCCACTGTGAGCTTCCACACACACACACGCATGCATGAATGCACGCCACACATTCATGCCAAGGAGGATATGTTTAAATTTTAATGCATATAATATTAATGTAAACAAAGTTCAATGGTTCCAACTATGTAAGAACCATGTATTACATATAAAGTGCTAAGTTTCCAATGCTTAGAATGACCAAATAAAGAAAGATTCAGAAAGAGTGAGCGTCACAAGTCCAAGCACAAAGACTGACAGTTGAATAGGAATTTTCTTTTTTCTTTTCTTTTTTTTTGGAAAGGGTAATGAGAAAGCAGGTGTAGATAGAACATTCAGAGGACTTTCCCCAGGGTTTCTAACCAGACCCAGAAAGACAATTATCACATGCACTCACTCATAAGTGGTTTTTAAACATAAAGCAAAGAAAAAACAGTCCACAAATCACAACCCCAGAGAACCTAGACAACAATGAGGACCCTAAGAGAGACATACATAAATCTAAATTACAAGGGTAGTAGAAAAAGACAAGATCTCCTGAGTAAATTGGAAGCATGGGGACCTTGGGAGAGGGTTGAAGGGGAGGGGAGAGTCAGGGAGGGGAGCAGAGAAAAATGTAGAGCTCAATAAAAATAAGAGAGAGAGAGAAAGAGAGAGAGAGAGAGAATGACCTCCAAAGGAAGTGGCACTATTAGGAGGTGTGGCTTTATTGGAGAAAGTGTTTTCCTCTGGGGGTTGTTTTTTGAGGTCTGCTATACTCAAGCTATGCTCAATGTGACACTCAGTTCAGTTCCTGTTGCCTGTGAATCAAGGTGTAGAACTCCCAGCTCCTTCTCCAGCACCATGTCTACCTGAATGCCACCATGTCTCACCTTGATGATAATGGACTGAAACTCTGGACTGTAAACTAGAATAGGAATTTTATTAACCTTCGAGTACAGACCATTCCCTTTCCTAGGGATCTACAAGCTCTCTGTTCTCTATGGAGACTGCTTTCCCACTCTACACTGCCGTCATCTTCCATACTCCCTGCAACTTGTGTTGTCTAAACTAAAAAGACATCTTCAAAAGACCCCACACAGTGATATAGACCATGTGTGCTACATAGATTATTAATAGTGTGCACTAGAAAATATATTGAATGGTAGCACAGTTTCATACAGATATACATATTGACCTTCTGATTTCCCTAAAAAGAATTACTAAAAAAGTTGGCAATTTTGTGGGTTGCTTTTATATACTCTTTTGAGTAAATAAGAGCACTGTTTGTGGATTTTTATTTCATTATTTCCCCAACTTGTTGGCTATAGTCACAAGTAATGAGGCCAGAGAGGAGGCATTTGCTCCGTAACTATTTTTGCTGATCTAATTATTTATATAATTTGTTGCCGTGTGTACGTGCTTGATTATTGGAGACTGAACTCCTGGGAAACATTCTGTTTTTCATGACAAGAGTGATTTGCATTTCCTATAGTGCAATGTTTACAGAAGTCTGTTTTCAGGAACATAGAAGAAACTCTTTCAAATATGCTCCCGTGGATCAAATAACACTGATTTTATCCTGAGAGATACTGGTGGAAACCTTTGCATAATGCTTCTTTTCCATTCATAGAGACTTGTAAAAAATGAACATGCCTGCCTTCCAGCTACTCACAGCAGATGTGCTTAGAATAAAACATCAGATGTAAATTTTGCAGATTGTAGCTAGGTTCTAGTAAAATTGGAACGAAAACTAGCCTGCAAGGGAGATGTCTGCTCGACTCGTCGTCTACAAACCTGTTTTACATTTCTCTAAACGTGAGGTAGAAAGGGTGACTTCCCACACCTGCTTCTGTGTTAGGACTCACTCTGCCTAGCTAGCAGCTTCAGAAACTTTTGAAACATTCATATTGGGTTTTTTGTCTCAGAGACCTCAATAAAATGCTTTTAATTGCAAAGATTAAGAGATAATTGTCTATACTCCATTCACCTGGAAAAAAAAAAAAGGGTTTTAAAATTCTGCTTCCTCCGCCAGAATTTTCAACCATGAAGAATCCATTAATTTTTTTTTTCAAGAAATGACTCAAAGTTTAAGTGGTTACAATGAAGATGCCTTAGGAGTTAAGACTGCCTTTTATGTACAAGAAAGGAAGCTGGCCGGGCGGTGGTGGCGCACGCTTTTAATCCCAGCACTTGGGAGGCAGAGGCAGGCGGATATCTGTGAGTTCGAGACCAGCCTGGTCTACAGAGCTAGTTCCAGGACACGATCCAAAACCACAGAGAAACCCTGTCTCGAGAGAGAGAGAGAGAGAGAGAGAGAGAGAGAGAGAGAGAGAGAGAGAGAGAGAGAGAGAGAGAGAGAGAGAGAGAGAGAGAGAGGAAGCTGCTTGCACACTTATTTCAACATTCATAGCTAGTTTTTTTAAATATCATTTTCTACAGCATGTTGATTTTTGCTTGGAATAATGGTCGTGAAAGTGTTTTCAGTAACTTGGAGCCTTCTGAATCACTAACGACATTACACACTACACTGTGGTCAGTTTCAGGACATACCTTTCAATGAGTGTTTACATTTACTTGGAACTGTGCAAGTTCTGAAGTACAATTTACGTATTTATTTTCCAAATTATATATATTTTCTCAAAGTTCATAGTTGTAGTTTGTCTTTGAAATAAAAATTTAAAAAATCAATTTAAATTCTCTTTATACTTCCCATAATTTGGGGGCATCTTAATTAATTTTACTTATTAAATTTTGTTCATCCATGCCACAAAGAAATATAACTTTTAAAGTCTGTTAGTAATCAAAAATTACTATGGGAGTACTGTATTTATAGTCTGCTATCTGATACAATACTTTTTTCTCATTGGGAGAACTGACTTTATTTCAAAATATTGAAATTATCTTTTTTTTTCCTCTAGATTTATCTTTCTTTATATTTCTCGAAAAATTGGGAAACTGTGAGTGAAACTAACTGTAGCAGTGGATTCTTGTGTGTGTGTGTGTTTGTGTGTGTGTGTGTGTATTGGTATGTGTGTGTTTGTGTGTTTGTGTGACTGACTGAATCATTCTGTAATGCTACTCAGATGATGACAAACCAAAAGTTTGTCCCATATTAACTCAAAAATAAATTACACTGTATGATTCACTACTGAAGAATGCATTTTCAAAGTTAGACTTTTGTAAAATGTTGCTTCTGATTTGTGGTTATTCAGAAGTCTCAACTGGAGAAAGCCGCATTCCTGAATGCATTGAAGCAGGCACTTTGTTTTTTAAGATTTTGCTTGTTGCATTCACAGAGGCAAACTGGAACGTTTTATTGAGTTAGTTTAAACCAAAATGCTCATGCACAACTTAATTAGCAATTGTCTTCTCCCATTTATTAATATTAACATTGCATAAAAATTGTGGATATTGCTAGGTCTTTTTTTTTTTTTTTTTTTTGAGCAGCTCACCACTGAAATAGCCATAATGACTGAAATGTCAGTGGACTGCAGAATTTTCAGCCATCCTAATTTGACTTTAAATATGAAGATCCTTTAAATGGAAAATAATTAATGTTAGTAAAATATTGACCCTAAACCATAAAGTACTGTGTTTAAATTTCAAAGTCTCCTCTGCAAATGAATCCTAATGCTCATGTTCTCTTTTGCACTTGCTCTGTGTTTGTGAGTCTTGGGAGACTTGGAAGATTTTTCAGGTCCTTTTGTCATCACTGCAGCTTTTTTGTGCCTCTGATAATGCCACATGACAAAATCAGTAATAATTAGTTATAGTGGTAAATTTGCATGTTACACTAGAAATACCCCGATGTACATACATCCTGCATGTGTATTCTAATTATCCAAATTCTTGCAAAAAGAGAATTATGCAAACTTTTTAAAAAGTTTAAGGATGCTGAAGCTTAAAATATAATACTTCTGCTTGTATGCACTCTGAGGTAAATTAGAGTTAATTTTGTAATGTCAGAAAAAATGCTGAAAATACAATTTTCAATTGTCACTACATACACAAGCCTCTGTGGAAAAGACTCAGATACGTGGGATATGGCTTGATTACACTGGTTTCAAAGCACCGCCTGGTTTATAAAACCATGGTGACCATGAGATTGTGCTCCACAACCCCACATCTCCAGCGAAATGAAGCTAAATTTTGCCAATGATTCCCATTTGGGCTCTGAAATGCCCATTGGCTTTTGTGTCTAGAGGTTTTCTTCAGGATCCTCTCAATCCAAGACTGAGTGTGGCAGGGACATGTTCCTAAAGTTGCAGGACTTCTTGGATGTTGAAGTCAAGCTGATGGGCTTTGCTCAATCCTTTGTCCAGCTTCAGTGGTGCAGAACAAGGCAGATCTTGTCCATTTCTGCACAGCAGTCTGGCAGTGTCCTGCTCTCTCTACTGCATGGTGTCACCACGTCATCACGCAACTTCTCTCTGATACCGTCTTCCTTCTTTCTGTTCTCACCACTATTTTGAGAAAACTTCTGAGAGGGAACCTGATGATAAATTTCAGCCTTGAAGTTTGTTTCCCAAGGGACAAAGTAGTACAGGTTTACACATACAGTAAAGGATATAGTCTGGATTCAGTCTCAGTTTAGATTCTATGTTCACAACCACCATCATTTGACTTACACTTATTGTTGAAGGAAAAATGTGTCAATGAGAACAATTAATTTTAAGCTTCACTATTTTGTCTGCCTAAAAGTCCTTGACTTCTCCATACATGATTGATCTTGTTCATCTATCTGTCCTTATCCGATCTCATGTAGTATATTGGGATATGCTGTTCACATGCTAGTTTAACAGCCACCAGGATATGGAAAACATTAAGACCTTGTAACCCACAAACACCAAGCTTAGCGAGAAATGTATTTTTCTTTGCCTATATACTGAAAACCCAAACCTTAGCTCGATGTGTTACCTCCAGATGGGACTTACTTCATTCCCATTTCCTTCAGTATCAATATCTTTATTCAATGCATTCTACTTTTCCTCTGAACAAATGACTCATCTTCCCTGTATTTAAACTCCACATGTATTTATATATTATATATTTTACAATTATGCAAACTAGATGAAGAACTAATAGTAAAAACCACAGATGCATTTAATCTTCCAAAATTCCTTACCACTTATTTTGTTATCAAGTTCTTGAAAGCTTGGCTAGTGACTTTATTCCAAATACATTTGTGGGTCACAGGCAGCCCATTAAAAGCAGACTTCTTTATTGGAAACTAAAGCTTTTTATTGAGCAAACTCTACCCCCTCAGTAAGAAATGGATGTGGGTGGCCAATCAGTCTTTTTAACCCTTTTCTCTTCACTTCTATGGAACACAAAACTTAAATTTCTCTGCTTATAACTCATTTGCCTACACATTTAAACCCATATTTCTGTGGTCTTTTCTTTGACTAGAAGTTGCTTGAGTTCTTTACCAGATGTTCATCTTAAGTCCTTCCTACTATTCAGAGATGGCATCACTATCCATACCAAAGTGATTTTGGAAATCTGTCTTTTATAGCCTCCACGTTACTTCTGTCCCATAATAATAGTTTGAATTGTTCCTTCTCGTAAGGACAAAACACTGAACTAGAGCTCTAAGCATGTGATCACCAAGTTCCACAGGAACTAACATTGGACAGGTAAGATTATTACTCCATACATGGTAAATCTAAGGGACACAGGTTTGTCTAACTCACACTGCTTAACGAAGCAGAACAAGAGTTCAAAGCCAGTCAAGATGGCAAGACATTCAAGCACCACCCTAGAAATCTATAAAACTTCCTATACTTAAAATTAAGCCATGTACTATAATAGAAGGTGCAGCAAAATCTCTCTCTCGACTTCTTGTATTTGTCTTAACAGGAACCCACTGAGATCAAATCTTTAGTAACAACCATGCAGAGTATCAATCACAAAAGTCACTTGACTATGTTCCTTAACTTCAGTTGCTTGTCAACACACAGTAAAACCTTTCTTTACAATAAACAAAACACTCTTTTTAAAATACAGATATATTATGCTAACATTCAACTTTGAAATCCTGCTAGAACTCTCAGATGCTAGAGAACACAAATCTAAGTTAGCAAATGTGCAAACTGTCTCTGCTTTTTCTCGTCGACTTTTATTCATTTCATTTTTTAAAAATTCATTTCATAATTTTTATTTATTTTTCTATTATTATTATTAAAAATTTCCACCTCCTCCCCTCCTCCTATTTCCCTTCCCCATCCCCCCACTTCCCCTCCCCCTCCTTCTCCAGTCCAAAGAGCAGTCAGGGTTCCCTGCCCTGTGGGAAGTCCAAAGTCCTCCCCCTCCATTCAGGTCTAGGAAGGTGAGCATCCAAACAGGCTAGGCTCCCACAAAGCCAGTACATGCAGTAGAATCAAAACCCATTGCCATTGTTCTTGGTTTCTCAGTCAGCACTCATTGTCTGTCATGTTCAGAGAGGCCGGTTTATCACATGCTCCATCAGTCCCAGTTCAGCTAGCCTTGATGAGCTCCCATTAAATCAGCCCCAAGGTCTCAGTGGGTGGGTGCACCCCTCGTGGCCCTGACTTCCTTGCTCATGTTCTCCCTCCTTCTGTTCCTCATTTGGACCTTGGGAGCTCAGTCCAGTGCTCCAGTGTGGGTCTCTGTCTCTATCTCCATCCATCGCCAGGTGAAGGTTCTATGGTGATATGCAAAAAAAAAAATCCTATAATTCTTGATCCTAGAGAAGCTAAATAAGAAGGTGAACCCAAAGAAAAACATATAGTTATCCTCCTGGATATTGGAAGTAGACAAGATTGCCAGGCAAAAATTGGGAACTTGGGGGTGGGGGTGGGCTAGGGATAAGGGGAAATGGGGAAAGAGAAGTGAGAAGGGGAGGATGGGGAGAACTTGGGGGAATGGGAGGGTAGGCATGGAGGAAGGTAGATATGGGAGTAGGAAAGTATATATCTTAATTAAGGGAACAATTTTAGGGTTGGCAAAAGACTTGACTCTAGAGGGGTTCCCAGGGGTCCAAAGTGATGTCTCTAGTTAGTTCCTTGGGCAGCTGACAAGAGGGAGCCTGAAATGGCCCTATACTATTGCCATACTGATGAATATCTTTCATTTCATTTTTTATGTACAAACTTTTAGTCTTGTTATTTATTCATATGTTTGTTTTCTCAGCTAGGCCACAAATGCTAGCAGCTGGATATGGTCACATTTTTCATTAAGTGTCTTCTCTAAGTTGGATGGTGAGCAACTGTGTGTTTAGTAAACATTGCATTTCCAGGGCCAGAGTGAGTATTATGTAAGGCACTGAGAACTGACTTCAGAACGAAATAAACAATAGTTATCATTACAGTCATGATCTCAGATGTCACCATAAAGACATTAAGCAGGATCGTCTCCCCATAGCAGTCACCTCCACCTTGTATCCACTGTGCCTTTGAATATGATGTTGCATTAATTTGTAAGGCCCTGATTATTAATTATCTACACTTTGTTTAAGATCCAAGTTGTTTTTTGAAAGTTTCCATTTGTTGGGAGGCAAAGGCAGGTGGATCTCTGTGAGTTCGAGACCAGCCTGGTCTACAAGAGCTAGTTCCAGGACAGGCTCCAAAACCACAGAGAAACACTGTCTCGAAAAACAAAAACAAAAAAAAAAAAAAAAAAAGTTTCCATTTGATTTCTATTTCCTTTTACTCCAACACTTTCTACCCTGGCTAAGAGACAGCTGTTCCTTCAATCTGTTCTATCAAAGGCTCTTGATAGATGTACAAATATAGTCTAGAGCAGACTATGGACTCGATTAAAAAATTGTTTTCCTCAATCTTTTATCCAACGACCCTTTAGCTTTTATTTTGTGTGTTTTTCATGTGAAAGTAATACTTGAGTAAACACTATTGCAAATAAATTAAAATCAAATGATGCTCCAAAGGCAAATAAATACCAATTTCTTGAATGCTAGGTACTGTTGTTCCACGTGACCTACCCATTACCAGTTTAAAAATTTATTCTAATATTTATTAGCTTTATAATAATGCTATATGATAAATGAATAAACAATTGATCAACATCCCCCAAGTTCAAAAATATTAGGTATTGATTTTATTACACAAATATTTTTCTTCATAAATATTTATTTAAAGGTAGAATATGAAAGATGCATCAAAATGTTCAAATAAATATTATGATAGCTTTTTAAATAAACATTCTTCCTATCTCTTGATTTTTGGATTTTAAATTATTAGAAAATAACATATAGAGACATTACCATGTGTAATAAGCCTAGTGTTGAGACAGTATTGAAGTAGTCTTTAGTTAACAGGGTTGACCCTTTACATGAAAAGGTTCCTCCTTTTGATTAAGAACCAACCCAATGGTTATTCTGAGACAATTATGTAAGATTTCTCATGTGTATGTCCTCTTGAGATGCAGGTGCTTAAAGCAAAATTTTGAGAAAAATAATAAGGATAGAATTCCCAATAACACTGTAAAATCGTGATAAATAGAGTTCATTTAATAAGACAGCAGAAAGTGTACACAGCCTTTTAATTCCTACACATATGCTACACTTTCATCAATAAAATTTAATGTCAAAAATTAAAGAAGCCAATTGCTCTCCGATAAGGAGAGAGTAATAGAAACAAACATATTTCACATGTATAATTATATCATTTTGAAAAGTTTAGAAATAGACATAATATTTGGAAGCTTGCAATTATTTATAATACACTGACAAAAATTATATTGGTTTAAAAATATGATCTTGATGATGCAAAAGCAAAGGAATCATAAAATTTTCAAAGAGACACTACTAAAAAATGTTTCTTATTTACTTACTAATGACACAAGATATAATGACCCACTCCCTGGTTTTATAAAGAAACATTCTTGGCACAGTTTAGAATTGTAAAGCTGATTAGACTTAAAAAGACTGACTCGTGTTGATTTAAATCAAGAGTGTCACATGTAAGCCACAATGCCAACCTGTTATTACCTCTCTAGCACATTTCCGTCAGGGCAGCTACATGAGGAGACTATTATCAGAAGATTGCTGGGTAAATACAGAACCAGGATGGCTCATGACAGGTAGGGGCAGAGCCAAAGGGTGATTATATTATGTTAATGTTTAATTTCTGTGCTTTAAAATGACCAGATGTATCTATTTTCTCAAAAGATTTATTTTCTCATTCCATGAAAAATGGGTTATCGGTTCAGATCAGTCTCATTCCTGGTAATGATGGATGGATTCTGACAAAAGTGTTTCTGGTTCTTCTGTGTATGTTTATGGCAAAATTTCTTCCAGTTGACACCGTTTTCTCTTAAAGTTAATATTATATAGTAACTACTTACCGTGACTCTATCTTTACGTGCAAGTGATTTTATTTTTTCACAACTGTGATCTTACATATATTGCCTTGGATTTAGAGTTTAAATTCATGGAGTGAAATCTCATTTCTCCTTTCCCAAATTCATTCATTCATTCATTCTCTCTCTCTCTCTCTCTCTCTCTCTCTCTCTCTCTCTCTCTCTCTCTCCTTTTTGCTTTTCTTTGGAATGCTTTTGTCTTTTTTATGTCCCAATGTAACCAATGAAATCTTAAGTGTCAGTGTAACCAACCAGACACAATTTTTCCTTCTCATTACTATAGCCAGTGTTTTGACAACCATACTTTCGTATAACAAAGATGATTAATGAGGTAATACTTAAAAATGTATCCAGTATCTATTTCATATAATGGCAGTTACTTGCATATGCAGACAATCTTGATTTTATACTTGAGGTGCTGTTTATTTTTGAACTGTTACTTGCTTGTACAGCACAAGTTCTATGTGACATTTATAAGGTGAGTTGGTATGAAACAATTAAGGGGATAGATGTAAATAACTCCTAGGTTTAACCAACGATTAAACAAATTATTTTGAATCACGAAACACTTTAAATGTGTCTGTAAATGTATTCAAACTGGTTTATAGCAATTTTAAGTGAGTTGATGATCAGTTCAATATTTTTGCAATTACTAATTATTTGTGATTTCAACCTACATAACTCTAAATAGTAATGATAAAGAAATATGTTAACAGTAGGGAGACCTTTGAGAATATAACCCCTCTCTGGCTGATGGTATACATGACATTGAATGCCAGGTAATTATCCCTTTTCCTGATTTATATTAGCTATCATTCTTCGATGTGTGAGATCAAAACAGGAAAAATATACCTTACAGGTTAGGGTTCTATTTGCAGTTAAGACAGTTAGAAATGAGTTCTTTGTCTTATGTTTGTTTGACCCATTTGTAGCAGATGTGCTTAATCACGTGTGGCCTGGTGATATATGGTCAGGAAATACCTCAGGATGTATGCTTGTCCTTGATTGGACCTACTGGTCCAGCGGGTGTCTTTATAAGCTTCAGCAACATGTGACTCGTTGCATTTTGTAGGAACTGTGGAATAATCTTGGCCACAGTCCATTACTCTGGCCAGCATTTAATTAAGCTAGCAACACATTTGGCTAAAGCACGGTAGAACTGGTTCTTCTCTCATGATTTGAGAGATTAGCGGAAGTAAATATTTTGTTTCACGTAACTGGTATTAATATCGCTCTAAGTTAATTTTGCAAAGGTCAGCAAAATACTTTTGAAACTTTTTTTTTTGGATGCATTAAAATATAGAAAAGTAGCCAGGCAGTGGTGGCACATGCCTTCAATCACAGCACTCAGGAGGCAGAGGCAGGCGGACCTCTGTGAGGTCGAGGCAAGCTCCACAGAGCGAGTTTCGGGGCAGGCTCCAAAGCTACACAGAGAAACCCTGTCTCAAAAATCTAAAAGGAAAAAATAAAAAAGAAATAATTTAAATAAACTATTTAACATAATATTAGTGAATTTACTGAGCATGAATTTAAAGGGCCAAGAAGAAGTTTAACCTATGTTATGTGAGCATTTAGAAGCTTTTCTTTTTTTTAATTAATTTATTTATTTTTATTCTTTTTTTAATTAAAATTTCCACCTGCTCCCCGTTTCCCATTTCCCTCCCCCTCCTCCCACATATTGCCCCCTCTCCCCACTCCCCTCCCCCATCCCCACTCTTCTTCTCCTCCCCCCCACTCCATTCCCCCTCCCTCTCGATAGTGAAGAGCAGTCCAAATTCCCTGCCCTGTGGGAAGACCAAGGTCCTCTCACTTCTATCTAGGTCCAGGAAGGTGAGCGTCCATTCATAATCTGTGGGAAGATCCTATACCTGAAGCTAACTAAGGTGTATGCGTGTGTATGTATCTGTGTGTATATCTGTGTGTGTATCTCTATGTATGTGTGTGTATGTGTGTATGTGTATATGTATCTCTGTGTGTATATCTCTGTGTGTGTATCTCTATGAATGTGTGTGTATGTGTGTATATCTGTGTGTATCTGTGTGCACGCGTGAGCGCATGCACACATGTATCTGTGTGTGGAGGGGAATGGAAGGAGGAAGGAAGAGATTTATTCCCAATTCAAACTTTTGGGTTTTTGTATATTTGATGAACTATCTGGATACTTTAATACTTGAAATTTGTTAAGGTTTCTGGTCATTTAAATCTTAAGGTAGAGATGGTAGGATAAATAATCCTTGAACTCTAATGTAACATGCATGAAATATAATTTTAGAATGTTTGTTAAGAGACATATTTTTTTTTCTAGAATAAGAATTGAACATTTTGACAAGGTTATACTTAATTGACATGCAACTACTTTGGTAATATCAAATCAAAATACAATCTGAACATCCAAAGTGCCCTAAGTCGTTCTTTCTAAGACCTTTTTCTGATTCTGAACTGGTGACTCACCCTGACCATTGTGCCTCGTGTCACAAAAGCTTAGCACAGCTATTGCTCGCCCCCAATACATGAAGGAGCCAATCTTAGGACCGGCATCTGCAACCCAAAGAGAAGAGGTCTGCTGTGCCCTCAGCTCTTTGCCAAGTATTGTGGTGCTGAGATGGGTTTGCCCTCTGCAGGACACTTTGACTACTTAGAAGTCTCTTATGTTAACCTAATTGAAAAGCCACAGACATCTGTGAGACTAGATCCAATGCTTTTACCATCATCATTGGTAAGACAGGTCAGTCAAATATTTTCATTTCCTATCCCTTCTTTGGTCTGTCTGTATAAAGGAGTAGACTTGACTGGGCAAATTTCAGTCAGTTTAGTACTGGCTGTCCTTGTCATCAAACTGCCCAATCTATTTTCACTAGAACATGGCCCTGGCCTGTGACTTTTCCTCATGAGTAAAATAAAAAGATGGAGTTTGTTTCCTCTTAGAAACCTAAAACATATAATCAAAATCACCCGTATTGCTACATATGGAATAGAGCACAAAGCCTCATGGGAAAAAAACCTCTCTCTTGTTTGAAGTGGAGACATTACCAAGACACAAGTTCCTTTCTGAGAACATACACTGCATTCATTTGAAGGGCTTTTTACAAACACTCATTTACCCTTGGGTCACACAGCTGCCTTAATTGACAGCCACAGTCAGCTGCTCTCACTGCTCACTAAAGTTATAAACTGGAAATGGTGACTAAGTGATGGCCTGTCTCCCCCCACCCCAAGTCTGAATCACTCTTAATTTAAGTTGGCTCCGTTACCTCAGGCCTTAAGCTAATGAAGAATATTTTTAAAATCATATAAAGCAAAATGCCTAAATTACTAACCAACTTAACATATAAAAAATGCAAAGTAAAGATAAAAAACAAAGCCCAAAGCCCTCCCACAGTTCTTTATTAATTTCAAATGTGATAGATTCTATTTCTTTGCAAACATGATTTTTTAATCCTAGATAGAAGTGGGAGGACCTTGGACTTCTGCAGGGCAGGGAATTTGGACTGCTCTTCAATACCTAGAGGGAGGGGGAATGGAGTGGAGGGAGGGGGAGAGGAGTGGGCGGAGGGGGAGAGGAGTGGAGAGTGGGGGGAGGGGGCAATGTGTGGGAGGAGGGGGAGGGAAATGGGAAAAGGGGAGGAGGCACAAATTTTAATTTAAAAAGAATAAAATAAAGAAAAAAAATGAGCTGCATATCCTTAAGGTTTTTTAATCCAACCCCTATCCCATAAGTGCTAGAGGCCAGGCACAGAGCGCATATATTTCTAATGACATTACTCAGGTTATTCTGCACATTAAGCACTTGTCTATCGGATAGGGAAAGCAATTGAGTTGAGCTTTTGCTACCCCAAACAGTTTTCAGTATTCAGGCTCATGAGCGAATAATTAATCTTGGCTCTCCTGATATCGCCAGAAAAAGTAAAACTAGACCTCTAGGGCTTTTGCTGGAAATAGAATAGTATGGTTAAAACTGAGGTAAACAACCTTAAAAACAATAATACCCCAAACACATATCATCATCAAAAATATAATAAAATCATGATTGAAAAGAATAGGTGCTAGATGGCCCAGCAGTGTGAGAGACTCGTTGCTCTTGCAGAGGGTATCAGTGCTGATCCCAGCATCTACATGGTGACCCACAGCCATTAATAACTTTAGTTCCAGAGGATAAAATGCCTTCTTCTGAGGCAGCAGGCATTCATATGTTGTACATATGTACACAAAAGAAAAAACGCATATGTAAGATAAGAAATCTAAAACAATTATTTTATAAAAGAAAATAATAGATTCTATAGTCATATATACTATATTCCAGAGTTTCTTCTGTGAAAGTAATAGAATCCAAACTTTACAACTTTGAATCAAACAAGACAAACGATAGGGTGACCATGACATCGGTGTGGCCTAGGGAAGCATGTGGCATCAATAACTTGTGAACTTGCCACTGATCAGCCACATTGGCAACAGAGGAAGTGCGAACAGTAGCTATCAAATCAGAATGCCTGCCCGGCAAGCTAAGGCTACAACTCCATCCTCAGATGCACATGTTTCGACAAGTAAATTACCACCCCATCATCCTCTCAGACAAATCGGCCTTATCAACCAAGAGCCACATAATGAAAGCATGGTATCTTCATTCACAGGAAATAATTTCTTTCTTTCTTTTTTTATTGGTTTTTCGACACAGGGTTTCTCTGTAGCTTTGGAGCCTGTTCTGGAACTAGCTCTTATAGAACAGGCTGGCCTCGAACTCACAGAGATCTAATTGCCTTTGCCTCCTGAGGGCTAGGATTAAAGGCATGAGCCACCACCGCCTGGCTCACAGGAAATAATTTCAAACTCTTGATAGGTCTAAAATTTGGGTAGCCTTAACTGGCTTCTTTTGGGTCAGTATGGTCTGGTGCTGTGGTTCATTATGTAACTCAGGCTTTTCAGGTGGAGATCTCGCTTCCTGCTTCCATCTTGCACCTGTAGTAAGCTTAGAGGCATCTACTTGGGAAGGATATTTCCAGCCCTTATTTTAAATGGTGCCATCCCAGTGCAGAAGCTCACATTGCCTAACCGGAAGCTCTGTTTGCTACACTCTAAGACCTTCTACTTCACTGTGTACCAGCGATAGCGTTATTAGGGACACTGAGATCACCACGCTAGTAATCACATATGGCTCCTCTCCTCAGGCTCTAAGCAAGTGGGTATGGAGCAATGGTAACCTTTACTCCCCTGGGTATTAATACTCTAGTCGCTTGATTGGACTTGCCATTTGCCTAACTCTCCTGGGCATTAATATTCTATTACCTTGACTGAACTTACTATTTGCCTAACTCATGATCTAGGTGTACTTCACTGCTAGAATATTGTACCCTTACTATTCTAAAAAACACAAAAGTCATTGCTTCCCAAGGACCAAGTGCCTAGTGCATCTCATACCTTTGGCTTTCTGAGAAGTGAATTCTTTGTCTTCAGATCCTTTCTTACTTCTCACCATCAGGTTTCAACGATGATGACCCTTCCTACATCTCTAACCATGACCACAAGAGTCCCTTTCTGTTTTCGTCTATATGGAATGATATTTATAAGTTATATTTCTATATTATATGTCAAAAGTATATATACATATATATATATATATTTATATATATCATGCTAACATGTGCCTTTCTAAGCCATGAAGTCAAGTCCTCCTGAAAAGTAACTGCTAGATCTGTCACTTTGTTCCCAAGGATACACTCATACATTCTTATCCTAAAAAGAAAAACCATAATTCACACACATAATTCACAGTGAAATGAGTCCATTTCATATCTCTACTCTTGGTTTTAATTCCTGACTAAACAATCAAGGCTCAGACAAGAAAACCAAAAGCCAATGAAAATGTCAGGAGGAAGTCATATGAAAGGTGTCATGCTCTTTCATTGAATCTCTGAAGATCAAGATTTGGGATGAATTCAAGTCACATTTTATAAGAAGGAGATCTTGCCATTTGAGGAGTTCAACCAACATGTATTCTCCTGATAGGGAATTGGAGCTGAAGGTACTTAGAAGTCGGGGATGTGAAGGACAGTGCAGAAATCCTTCTTCAGCCTTAAACCAAATGAATGCTACAGAAATCTGTGTGTTACCAGAGAGCATTCTGTTGCAGATTATTGGACAGCCTCTGGACTCAATTTGTAAGCACCTTGATACCAAATATTCCCAGCCTTCCTATCCTTCCATTTCTCTGGGGAAGTCAGAAGATTTATTTGTAGAACAAAGTTCAGATAGTGTAGGAAGCTATATAAAATCTTATCACCAAGCTGGAAAAACTTTCCCCTTAATGCTTAAGAAATTCTTCTTTTTCCAGTAAGAGAACAATAATGGAATAAGGAAACTAATAAATCACAAAGACACACAGTCTCCAAAGATTGCACAAGCTAACATTTAAAGTAACTGAAAACAGAAGAAAAAAAAGAAAAGATATAGCATTGAGAATATAGTTGCTTAAGATAAGCAAAGCTTGCATGTGCACACACATATTTTATATTCCTGAGAGATCTAGCATATAGTCACACCCAATTATTTCTCAGCAAAATAATTTCAATGGACACCTGTCCAGCAAGGAATCTTATTCCTAAATTTGTTCCCATTCCACTTCACTGGCCATGATGCTCCAGAAAATATTTCCTCACTAACATCTTCATATAAAAATCATTACGCAATGAGTTTTTACAAGGATACCTGTATCGCATCCTAGCAAATCATGGGGGTGACCTGGAATAGTCACGCATAGCAATGGTGGGGTTCATCATAGATTAGTTCTGGGGGGAAATCCATGTGCAATATATTAGAAGTCAGATGAAAAACAGGCATTGTTTAGTGTCTAACTATTAACAGCACATGTGATAGGAATATGAAGGAGGTATACGGTTATGCTTAGAGAACCATCTTTCGTCTTTCTGTCTTCTAATGAATGAATGATGGGAGTGGAAGATTTAAGAGTTTAAGACATGTAGATAGTAAAATTTAATTTATTTCTGTTTCTGTGTATGTACATGTGCCTGTGTGTATGTCCACACGCGGGAATTTTGCTATTCATGGCACAAAGGAAATATTGGTCAATGAGTTCTCACAAGAGCAAAAGACTTTAGTAAGAGTTTGTATTGATATGGAGAAAGTATTAAATTAGGTATGACCACTATGGCTATGTGAAGAAATAACATAACCTATAAATTTCATATACTTCAAAGATAAGGGAAATCATATTTTAAAATGCCCATATTTACAGTCACTGCATTAAACGTTTTAAATTGTATTCTCTTCCTAGGTATCATGTTCACACAATTCGCTACATTTGGAAATATTTTCTCCCTGACATTTTTATCTGCTAGTGTATAATGGGGAGAAGTGAAATGCTAAAAATCTCAAAAGATTTGAAAGCAAATACATGTAGGACTGAGTACTACTGGGTTTTCCATAGTGCTGTGTGTAGTCCTAGGTACCACGGGGCTCTCCATAGTGCTGTGTGCAGGCCTGGATACCACTGGGCTCTCCATAGCGCTGTGTGTAGTCCTTGATATCACTGGGTACTCCAGAGTATTGTGTGTAGTTCTAGGTACCACTGGGCTCTCCAGAGTGTTGTGTATAGTCCTGGATACCACTGGGCACTCCAGAGTGCTGTGTGTAGCCCTGGGTACCACTGAATGTTCATATGTTGTGCTATGTATAGTGCTGTATATGACCCATTTTGTGAATTACCATCTTTATTACTGTGATATAAAATCTGACAAAATTTTGAAGATAGGAAAGGTTTATGTTGACGATAGTGCAAAGGTAAGTCCAAGACTGTGGGGATGCACAGCAGCAAATGTTGGAAGCTCTTGGTCACATTGCACTATGGTCAAGATGACCAGAAGGCCGAGCATTCCTATTTCACTGTCTCTTTTATTCAGATCAGGTCAAGCCTCTAGTACATGGGGTGGGGTATCAGTAGTTGAGATGGGTATTAGTGTCTCAGTTAACCTTGTGTGGATGCTCCTTCACAGGCATACCCAGAGTCTGTCTGAATCTTGCAAACATTCACTTATAATCATGCGTCCTTACAAACAACAAAAAAGCAAGGAGAAATAGATTTGTTCTTAAGGAGAAATGCAGACGTAATCACATTATTTCTTTATTTAAAACTAATCTGATTTATTTACCACTTTGTTATAAATTAGATTAACATGTTGGGTAGTACCAGGGGTGAAACCCAGGGATATGTTCAGGATAGGCACGCATTCTGACTCAATGAGTCGCTGCATCCTAAAGAGAACTAAATTCTCCAGTTTGGATAGAAAGCAGACTTCATGGACCCAGTAGAAGCCTTCTAGGCTTTCTCTTCAGAACATCAATCTTAAGACTCATTTATGTTTTCCTTAATACAGAATTTGTCTTCTCAGATTTGCTTTCCCTTCCATATATTTGTTAAACCTTATTAAGCCACATATTTTCCAGGCTTCCAATCAGTATGAAGATTTAACATAATAATTAGTTACTACTGGTTGTTCTAGTCTCAAGTTAATGGTTAGATTTTTTTCTAGAAATCCCTACCTTCGTTTCGGCCATGCTTGCCGGCAGACTCGCCGCCATGGGCCGTGTGATCCGAGGGCAGAGGAAAGGCGCCGGTTCTGTGTTCCGCGCGCACGTGAAACACCGTAAGGGCGCCGCGCGCCTGCGAGCTGTGGACTTCGCCGAGCGGCACGGTTACATTAAGGGTATTGTAAAGGATATCATTCATGACCCCGGTCGCGGCGCTCCCCTCGCCAAAGTGGTTTTTCGTGATCCCTACCGGTTTAAGAAGCGGACGGAGCTGTTCATCGCTGCAGAGGGAATCCACACCGGGCAGTTTGTGTACTGCGGCAAGAAGGCCCAGCTGAATATCGGCAATGTTTTGCCCGTGGGCACCATGCCTGAAGGTACTATTGTATGTTGTCTGGAGGAGAAGCCTGGGGACAGGGGCAAGCTGGCACGAGCCTCTGGGAACTATGCTACAGTCATCTCCCACAATCCGGAGACCAAGAAAACGCGAGTGAAGCTGCCTTCAGGGTCCAAGAAGGTCATTTCCTCAGCCAACAGAGCTGTCGTCGGTGTTGTGGCTGGTAGGGGCAGAATTGACAAGCCTATCTTGAAGGCTGGCCGTGCCTACCACAAATACAAGGCCAAGAGGAACTGCTGGCCACGCGTACGTGGTGTGGCCATGAATCCTGTAGAGCATCCCTTCGGAGGTGGTAACCATCAGCACATTGGCAAACCGTCCACTATCCGAAGAGATGCCCCTGCTGGACGCAAAGTGGGTCTCATTGCTGCCCGCCGGACTGGGCGACTACGTGGAACCAAAACTGTACAGGAGAAGGAGAACTAGAACTCAGGAGCTAATAAAGTAAGTCCTTTGGCTGAAAAAAAAAAAAAAAAAAGAAATCCCTACCTTCTTTTCATCCCATCACTTACCTTGATTCTCAATTTTACAGCGTTGGCTTTAATCTATTGTAATGATAGCCTTAGTTGGCTTTTACCAGCTAACCAGGGAACGTACTCTTTGTGACTTTCCATTGTTTCTTTTTTATAACATGACCACGAATGCCTGGGACAGAACAGGTGGCCAATAAAGGCTTGCTAACTGAGTGTTTTTCCTTATATGTGCACCCTAATGCTTTTAATTCTGAAAGGAAAGCTCAAAGGGAAAAAGACATAGCTGTCATTTTGAATAGTTTATATACAGATGGTTAAATACCAATAAGTGATAGGTGTTATGCTTAGGAAAGTATTTAATATCCATCACAATGTAAACAGATATGACAGTAATTCAAGTAATAAATAGTAAGTAAAGCTGTAATCTTTTGATACCAGCAAATGAATCTCAGACTATTTTCTTGGTCTCTGAGGTAGCACTGAAATTACTTCTGGTTTTGCTGTGCTGTGATTTAAGGCATAACTAGTTTTTATGTGTCCCGGAAACAAAGGCATATTAACTGAAGCCTTAGGGCCTGCCATTTGCAAAAGACCTTTCCATGATCCTGCAGCCTAATTTCCTACTCCTAATTTGATTTGTGCTTTTATTGTTAGATTTAAGTTCCTATTTTCTGAAAAAACATATGTATAAGTTAGTTATATGTATAAACCCTAAAACACTCCTACATAGAAATATTATAGTCTGTGATGAAGGCTTTTGGCTCTTCAGCATGCAAACTTCAGGTGTGAGTCTCTTCTTTGGGAGGATTGTGAGATGGTTTAGGCATTGTGTTTGTAGCAAGTGTTCATGCGAGTCCTTATTTTTACTCTATTATGTTCTGAGCCTCTCTTAAAATTATTACTTTTATATAACATAAAAATCTAATCTTAATGTATAAATATTCAGAATATTAAGCATCTTCAGATGATTAGTTTCTACGTGAAACTTGCATTGGGCTATGATGATGTGCTCCAGGAATGCAGGGCTCACCTTACTGCTGCCTAATTAAGTACCCAGACATGTTGAACATGTCTGTACTCCTTGAATTAGAGAAACTAAGGAAGGAGGACCATGAATTGTACTTGATGCAGACATGGCTAGTTTGAGGTCAATTCCCAGAAAGATGAAGACCAACAAAAGGGAGTCTTGTTTGGTGGTGTGTGCACAGTTTTATACCAGCACTTGGGAGCCAGAAGCACATGGATCTCTGTGAGTTTGAGGCTAGCCTGGTCTACAATTCAAGTTTCAAGATAGCCAGGGCTAAACACAGAGAAATCCTGTCTAGAAAAACCACAAAAAAGTCTTAAAAAATTGTGTGAAGTGAGAAGAATGTCTGCCAACAGTTGGAGGAAGATATAAAATCACTATGTACAAACTGTAAATGTATATTGAGCCATCTTAATAAGATACAGATGTTTGCAAGGATTTATTTGATCAAAGCAATAGTGACTGTCAATACAAGCAATAGTAAATACTGCTTACTTTATGTTTCTGTATATAAATGCTTCCTACAAATTTTATTTTTTAAAAAATGTTAATTATTATGTTATGCTGTGGGTATAATATATATATATATATATATATATATACATACATACATGTTGGCCTGTGTCTTCATAGAGATATTTGATTTTATAGAAATGAAATTATAGACAATTGTGAGCTGCCTTGTGTGTACTGTGAAGCCGGGTCCTCTTCATGAGCAGTGAGTTTTCAGCCTGTGAGCCATTTCTTTTCAGCTCCTCTTATAATTTTTTAAAAAAATATTTTGGATTTAGTTCACTGTTCAAGAGACATCACTGGATCCCCTTCTCTAAAATTAGGGGATTTGAATGACGTATTTTCTCTGAGTACAATGATTATTTTTCAAAGACATCTACTGTTGATTTCCTCAAGGCATTTCTAACTCAATTTCAGATCATGAATGCTACTCATTTTGTAGAAATACAAATATCCGCCAGCTTTATACATACTAATTAAAAGCAATGAATAAATCTATCTTTTTTATTTTAAAAACCAGGAACAATAACAATAAAAAGTAATTAAAACAAAAACTTGTGTTTAACGGAGGACAGAAGTGTACTCAGAACACTGTTTACAATCGTGACAGCGTTATTCTTTCATGTTAGCCTGAAAGAACATCTGCCTTATATAAAAATCATCTCGAAAACTCTCTTGATAGGCCATCTAAATATGTTTTTAATTACTGCTATTATTTTTGGCAAAGACTGATGTTTTCATCATTCTGGAGACTGATAGATAAAACCTCCAAAATACACAAATCATTCATAACTAAGTTATAATATTCAAAATAGCAAAATGTATTCGAGATCTAAAATCAACTTTGGAACAGATAAAACCTATCACTTTTAGAAACATGTCACACTTTTTTTCAGTTTATATTCATGTGGTTTTAAATAGTTTAAACTGATTCTGAAATTAACTTTACAGCAAAAATTATATACTTTCAAAGAAGAAAGTATATTTTATCTTGTGAAAACCCAATTTCCTCATTGAAACTAATGGAATAACTACATAGTGTTTGTTTTTCTACATTAAAGTTTAGAAAAACATAGCAATATTTTCTTTGAAAGAAATGAAATAAGTTTGATTACAAAGAGAATTCAGAAATACATTATTTGCAAATAGATAAAAATATGTCTACTCTTAACTTTTCCTTAGTCAGTTGATTGCTTTTGCTGATTCATTTCTTCAGTGTTTCTTATGCACTGATTCACTGTAATTAGTAAAAGTTCTGTCCCATTAGCATACGTCTTTTAAATCAAAATCTTAAAATATTTTCATGAGAAACTTCAAAAGTGAGATAAAATGTAAAAGAACAGTATAATGAGCTCTCATTTATAGTTAAGATAATTCATCACCTTCTATAGGATCTAGCCTGCTAAGCCTTCCTGACCTCTGTCCCCAATCTGTGTACCTTTCCCAACTATACACCCTCCCCAACCCTCCCATCTAGTCCAGGACCCATATCCAGTGCTCCACCATAGTTTGGCCACCCCTGCCTTGGTCAGCCTACTTCAAGAATTCTACCAGGTTCTTTTCTATGTGCCACCACCCACAGGTTGCTGCACTACCTTATTAAACTCTCTACCCAGACAGATCTTCCACATTGTTTCCTGAGTCAAGCCAGGAAGACTTTAGACCACCTTCTTCAATCATATGCTTTTCCCAAACCTCAAGATCTGGCATGATCCCCATATCCACTGTGCCTGGGTGCTCTTTCCACAACTTCTTGAATAAAAAACAGTAAATAGACTTTTACTAGGCCTCCCCTGTGAACCCCCCACAGGCAGGTTCCTCAGATGCCACATCAAATCTTTCTACCAAACCAAATACGTTGTTATAATCCAGGCATCTTGTACACTAGCCCAATCTCCTGTGTCCAGATGACTTCATCCCCCCAAACCACTTGGAGCCTAGAGGCCCAGTCTACTTAAATAGTCTCTCCTCTGACCCAATCTGCTGTGTCCATATCAGATTCATAACTAACAAAAACATTCCTTATAACCATATCTCATCAGAAAAATACAAACCATATCAAAGATCAAGCTAGTATCTTCTCTCCAATCATACCAGTCCTATAGAAATATTTTCCAATAAGAATTATCTAGATGATTCCTAGCATACAGAATTTAAAATGACAATAATAAACTTCATTAAAGAATTCAAGGAATCTAATGAAGATATAAAGAAATAGCTCAATAAAATAAGGAGAAAATTCATAAAGAATAAACACCTGAGTGATGCCCAAGAAAATATACATATTTCAATAATAACTTTGAACATTATTTACCTCAATTCTCCAATGAAAAGATGTAGATTGACAGAACCGGTAAAGTAACAAAGTCTGTCTGTCTGTTATACATATCTCAACTTCAAAGATCTTAGCCATGTAGTAAAATGGCTGACAAAAGTACTCTAATCTGATGGAACCAGGAAGCAAGTGGGAGTCCCTATCTGAATATCTGACAAAATCGAATTCAAACTGAAACTATTCAGAAGAAGCAAAGAGGAATATACCAAGAGGATAGTTAATCAAGAGAATAATATCAAAAGAACTGAACAGATAGATACAGAATTTTTCACCCAAATATTAAAAAGAAGCTTTTCAAAAGTAGATCATATCCTGGAACACAAAACAAATCTTTACAAATTCAGAAAGATCAAAAATCACTTCTTAGGCTGGGCGGTGGTGGCGCACGCCTTTAATCCCAGCACTTGGGAGGCAGAGGCAGGCGGATCTCTGTGAGTTCGAGACCAGCCTGGTCTACAAGAGCTAGTTCCAGGATAGGCTCCAAAACCACAGAGAAACCCTGTCTCGAAAAAAAAACCAAAAAAAAAAAAAAAAAAAATACAGAAAACAAAAATCACTTCTTGTATGATCTGACTACAGTGTAATAAAAATTAGAACTGATTTAACAAGCAGAAGCACAAAGAAAAATATTTTAAAAATAACTTATAGAACTCTAGTAAGTATGTAAACTCATAAAGATTAAAGAACATATTACTGAATAATTAGTGGGCCACTGAAAAAATCAAGACTAAAAATGTTCATAGAAATAAAGGAACATTAAAACTTAACAAAATCTCTTAGACATATTGAAAGTTGTTCTACAAGAGAGGGTTTTTTTTTTAGCTCCAAGTATCTAAATTATAAAAATAAGTCAAAAAGAGAATAATTAAAGGATAAATGATTAAATTATGTTATTCAAAAAATGAGAAAAATGAAACTGGATATGGTGGCATGTACCTTTATCCCAGCTTCAGAATCAGAAAGTAGTAGATCTCAGCTTGTGGTCAGCCTGATCTACCTAGTAAGTTTTGGGACAACCAGAGCTACACAGAGAAGTCCTGTCTCAAAACAAAAGCAAACAAACAAAAAAAAACAAACAAAAACAAAAAAATCAATCATGATTTGAATAAACAAGAACAAACCAAACCCAGTAGCTGACAAAATATAACGATGATCAGAATAGAAATCAGTGAAACAAAAGCAACAGCAACAACAAAAAATACAAATTTTTAACCAATCTGAGAGCTGATTTTTTGAGAAGATAAACAGGATTGACAGACCCTTGGTCCAACTAACAGAAATAAAAATTGAACCTTATCATAGATGAACATGGAAACATCTCAACAGACATTAAGAAAATTTAGAATACTATAAGGGAATATTTAAAAACTTTATGCCCGTAAACTGGAAAACATGAAAGTAATGGATGAATTTCTGGATTCATTCAAACCATAAAACTTAAATGAAGAAGAAATCAACAACCAAAACACATCCATAAGAAATTAGGAAGTTGAAATATTAATTAAAAGCATTCCAGCTAAGCATTTAGAGCCAGATGAGTTCTCAGTAGAACCCTGGGAGTGTTTAAAAGAACCCTGAAGCCAATCCTTTTAAAACTATTACAAAAAGCAAACAAACAAAAGGAGCATTTCTAAACTTTTCTACATAATCAGTTAAACTCTAATATAAAAATCAGGAAAAGCCATATCAAGAAGGAAGAAGGAGAGGAGGAGGAGACAAAGAGAAAGAAAAGAGAAAAATACAAGCCAACATCCTTGGTGAACACAGATGTTCAATGTAATCATTATAAATGAGATACAGATATATATGCAAAAGATTTATCATGACCAAGTTGCCTTATCCCTGAAAAACATATGGTTCAATATACACAAGCCCATAAATGTAATTAAACACAAAAATGGACTTAAAGATGAAAATCACATGATCATCTCAACAGATAAAGAAAAAGTCCTTGAGAAAATCCAACGTGCTTTGTTGATAAAATTCTTAGAGGATTTAAGGCTAAAATGAACATTTTTTAATATAGTAAAAGTTATGTACAAGAAATTTGTGGTCGACCTTATCTTTCTTTTTTTTTTTTTTTTTATTTTTGAGACCGGGTTTCTCTGTAGCTTTTTGGTTCCTGTCCTGGAACTGGCTCTTCTAGATGAGGCTGGCCTCGAACTCACAGAGAGAGATCTTCCTGCCTCTGCTTCCCGAGTGCTGGGATTAAAGGCGTGCGCCACCACTGCCCAGCTCGACCTTATCTTAAATAGACAAAAATTGAAGCAATTTCTCTCAAGTCAGAAATGAGACAGGTATGTCCACTGTCCACATTCTGTTTCAATATTGTGCTCAAATTACTAACAAGAACAATAAGACAAGAGAAGGAAATTAAAGAGATACATATAGATAAAGAAGAGGTTAATCTATCCCTATTTGCAGGCGACATGATTTTATATTAGAGATACAGAACATTCTATCAGCAAAATTCCAGAAATGAGGAGAGAAAAAATCAGCAATGTGGTAGGATGCAGCATCAAAATGCACAAATCAATAGCATTCCATACACAAACAACAACAACATATAGAGAAAGACATCATAGACTCACTCCTCTCATCCACAGTGACCTCAAGGAAAAATGTTAGGATTTATTCTTATCAAGTAAGTGAAGAAATGCTACAATGAAAAAGTTTAATCCTATCAAGAATGAGATAGAAAAAGACACTAAAAATTGAAAGTCATCCTATGCTCATGGATTGGTAAAAGTAATATTGTGAAAGCGTTCTCTTTGCCAAAAGTTATTTATTGGTTCAGTACAGTTGCAATCAAAATCTCTACCTCAATCACCACAGAAATAGAAAAACCAATCCTAAAAATCTTATGGATACATGAAACACCCAGATAGCCCAAACAATCCTGAGCAGATGGGCCAATTCTGGGAGAATTACCACTCCAGATATTAAGATGAATTACAGATCCATAGTAGGAAGAACAAAGTGATATTTGCACAAAAAGCAATATGTAAGGCACTGGAACAACATCAAGGGCCCAAATATGAGCACAGAAATTCTAGCTATTTAATATTTGACAAATATTCCAAAAAATAAGCTGAAGGAAACAAGGCAGCTTTAACAAATGGTGCTGAGAATATTGGAATTTCTATGTAGAATATTGAAATTAGACCCATAGCTATCACTTTGCATAAAAAACTAAATCCAAAATGGATCAAAGACCTAAATAGGAAACTTGAATTACTGAAACTTCTAAAAGTAAACCTTGGCAGTACGTTGCATAACGTAGGAAAAAGAGAGGGCTTTCTGAATAGGACTTCATGAAACTAAAAGTCATCTCTCAAACTGAAGAACTAATCACCCAACTAAAGAAGAAGCTCATAGAGTGGGAGAGAATCTTTACCAGCAGTACATTCTGACAGAGGATTACTATCCAGAATATATAAGAACTCAGAAAACAGTCATTAAAAATCAACCCATTTGGAAAGTGAGTTGGAGAGCTAAACAAAAGAAGAAAAAATGGCTAAGAAATATCTCAGGAAATGCTCATTAGCCCGATCAATTAGGAAAATAAAAAGCGGAACATTGCTTTTAACATAGAAATTAATATTGCCCCAGACAGAAAGGTAAACATTACAAAACCACTGAAAACAAATGCTGACTGAGGTGCAGGGAAAATGGAATTCTCATTCGCTGTTGCTGTTGCAAACTGGGGTAGTCTATATGAAAATTAGTATGGATAATTCTTAAAATGCAAAGTATAAATCTACCATATGACCCAACTCTACTACTCCTTGTCATATGCTCAAGGGACTTGACAATATATTCTGCACATACTTGCTCAGCCATGTTAATTGCTGCTTTAATCACAATCACTATGAAATAGAAAGAACCTACTTGTTCTTTTGCAGAATGGTGGATAATAAAATGTGGTATATACACAATATGTAATAATATTTAACTGTAAAACAAAATAAAATTATGAACTATGCAGGTAAATGAACGGAATTAGAAAAGATCATATTTGAATGAAATATCTAGGAATCATAAAGACAAACATTGTACTTTATTTCTCATCTGAGATATTTCACATCTTCAGATGTGAGTACTCTGTTGGACATCTCTGGGCAACAACTCAAAATTTGTATTCTCATGCCTGATCCTTGATTTTTGTGTTAAATATACTTTGGCTCTTTGAAGCCATATATTTTTTTTATACACAGTTACACATGTTATATGAATTTTAAAGTGAATAGTTACTCATATGATTCCTGTGACTCTTCATACATCCTTATTGTCATTTTACCATTTTCTTTTGTATTTATACTGTTTCCGTTCCTAATTAGAGATCACACTTGTTTTTCCCATTTCTCTGATCAGATCACATTTAATCTATGACTCTCCCTCTGTTGTTTTCGTCCTCCCCATGCTCTGGCAATATAGACTAGAGGTGCTTCCTTTAGTCACACTGAGGAGGAAGGTAAACCTCTATGGTGAAGACACAAGAAGACACCTAACCCTAACCCATAGATTTTGGGGGAAAAAAACCTACACCACTACTTTATTAAACCAACACAATCCCTAACTACATTCTAAACATTTGTCTTTATACACACAGGTAAGTGTAGTCCTCACACCTCATCAAGCAAACTTCTCTTTGCAACAGACTGACAATTACAGAAAAGCATAAGCAATCAAAATGCAGAAGAATTTGTGCACCCTTGTCCCAACTGATAAATCTGTGTCTGGGGTTCAGGGAACATTGCAAAAGAGGGGTGGAAAGATCATAAAAGCTGAAAGACCAGAGAGTGTGATGTTAGATTTTGTCCCCCTGGAATGACAGAAGCTATGCCCATAAAGCCTCACCAAAATGAAAGCACAGTTGTGAGCTGAACAAAATGTCAATAAACATGTTAAATGGGTGGGAGAAAGTCCACAAGACCTCAGTCCTACAAAAGAACCACAGAAAGCGTGAAAATGCTAGGACTGGAAACAGTAGTCTTCCCTGGGGAAGAACACAGCCATTGGTTATCCAGTACTCAATGACCATCCATGAAAACATGTATGCATATAACATTATACAGAATGAGAAAGTAATATTTACTAATATATATAGAGAAACATAAGTATGCATTTATGCATAGTACAACACTTAAGTTTTAAAAAGTGGCCATGAATTTAAAATAGAACAGAAAGTAGTAAATGATATATTTTGGAAGGAAAAAATGGAAGGTGAAAATTATGTAACCATATTATAATCTCAAAAATAAAAGAGACACAAACATCGACCCCAGTGGCCAATGTCCTCTCCTGTTTTTTTATAGAATCACAAATTATAGATAGCAAATCATTTTCCCTGTATTTCTGTAAATTTTTAGTAAGAAAAAGACTGAATTTTATCGAAACAAAACTGCGATATGACTATATTCCCAATAGGAAAGCACATAATAACTATTACTGGGATCTAATTCTTTTCCAGTTTGTATATGGTGCTTTCCTTCTATTTCAATACTGCAAAGCCATTGTATATCCAAAACAGGTGATTTTACTGCCATAGTTTTCAATCTGGACTCAATGTGTCAAATGTGTTATGCTCTTATATGTTTCTTCCAATCCTTTTAAATTAACTGTAGAAGGAGCTGCGGGTTGCGTTCCTGCCACCCAGCACCCCAGCCGCCTGGCTAGCTTATGCCCCAAAATAATGACACACAAACTGTATTCATATAAACACTGCTTGGCCAATTTCTATTAATGTGTGTAGCACCATGAGATGCGCTTACCAGGAAAATTCTAGTCTAAGTCCATCCTGGGTTGGAGCTTCATTGTGTCTGCCCCAGAGAGGACAGGAAATGGTGTCTGAGCTCACTTCCTCTTCCTCACAGCATTCTGTTCTGTTTACTCCACCTACCTAATTTTCTGTCCTATCAGGGCCAAGGCAGTTTCTTTATTTAACCAATGACCTTCCTCCATTAAATAACATTTGGATTTTATTAAAAGGTGCACTTTCATGCACATTTTGTATGCTCTGTTAGTGATAGACAAGTTACTTTGCTTACTTTGGAAATAGTCAATGATATTCATGGTCTCAATCGATCCAATCATTTGTTCTTTAAAAAGGTAGTATTATGTAATTATTATTAATTACTAATGTGTAACACACCAATTTGCCACGAAACTACAGATTATATAGTAAAAATATCTATATTTACTTCTGCTCCAAAATTTATTATATTAAAAAATAGTAAGTCGAATCCTTAGTATATTTGTCTTCGATCAGTACTCTATGTCATTGTCTTTAAGGATTGCTGTGAATTAATGGATTTCCATTCTGTGTGGTGAAAAGTTTAGTTTACCATAAGAGAGGTCTCGCCTTTGCCCTCAGCTACTGAATTGATCTCCAAGGCCCTAGGTGTCCTGCCTTAGAAGAGTGTTTGTTTGCTTAGTGCTTCAGCTACCAAGTGATCTAGCAGTATGATTGATGATAGGGTCTTCAAAACATACCAGTGTGTGGTGGAACTTGACAGTGAACACATTAATCCAAATCTCCTGGAGGAGCAAGCCTACAGCTCAGCCACATGGTATGTATGCAATTGACCTCACTAAAAGCTTTAGGCACAGGCAAATACATTCCAACGAACATCTCACCTTTGACTGGCAAATACTTATATGACTTGGTTCCTGAACTGTAAATACAGATAAAATTCAGTAGCTCTCCGATCTTTATGTAGGAAAGATTTTAGAGTCATCTAGTATATTTATTGCCACAAATTGAAAGCAGAAATTTCTTTAGAGGGTTTTTGCAAGTGCTAGTGAAAATTGACTTTAAAATTGGGTAAGCAATATTCAAAGGTGTCCCCAAGGTTGTCCACTCCAATTTTCAATTAAGAAATACTATATGAGCTAAAAAATAAAAATAGTTATTATTTTATGGTGCAGTTGATCTTAAAATGCTGAGGTTATTTACGTAGCTCGAATTAAATCAAGTCTGCATAAGGAAGCAGAATTATTCTTTGGTGGTTTGAGAAAAGAACTCAAAAATACACTCCAAAGTTAAGGACTTTTGTATGTGATGCAGCTATTTCTGCATCTTTTGAGAAAACCATGCTTTTCTTTAAGTTTTAATTTTATAATTTATTACATTTAGTGACTAATGCATGTTGAAGTTTTACAACTTTATTATAATAGATGATCTTTTCAATATATTTCTGAATTCAGTTTCCAAGGGTTTCTGTTGGTGGTGGTGATGTTGTAGTGTTTTTTTGTTCTTTTTTTTTTTTTTGAGATTGCAACACAATTACATCATTTGCCTCTTTCCCTTACTCCTTTCAAATCCACCCATACACCCCTAAATGAACAATGACAATGGTAGACATGCTAAAATGGGCAGAGGAAAGCCCACAAGGTCTCAATGATACAAAAGTATTTCATTCAGAAATTCTGCATCTAGTTCAACAGGGATATTGACATATAGTTTTATGAATTTGCTATATTTTTAACTGCTTTTGATATTAGAATAACACTAACTTCATTTTCTTTATTGCAGTTAACTTAGATTGTTAAATCTGTCTTTGTTTTAAAATTTTCAGAACTTCAAAGACATAGCTTTCATACCATTTCTCTAAGACCCTGAAACTTCAGATAGTTTACTGCCCTAAAATATCCATAGGAAGAAAATAGGACTCTTTTGCATATGACAAAACATCATATATTAGAAGTTTTCTGTCTTTGCAGCCTTCAACCCTTTTCACCATTACTCATAATTTATATTCCAATATCCTGAAATAATTTATCTTTAAAATACAATAAATTGGGCAAAATAAAAATTAGAACATAAGAAACTAAAATACAGCATGTATTTAATTAAAAGGGAGAAATCAAAAATCTTGCTGCCAGGGATGTTTGGTTTTCAGTTTTTAGACTCATTGGTGACATAAAACAGCCACAAAGCCTTGATAAATATATATTAAATTTCTCTTACTCCACATGCGACAGATGGGCAGATGCTAAAGACATGTTTGCAACTTGTATTGAAAAAAAAATTATCCTCATAAACTAAAAGAATAGGCATTTTGTGATTATCAGCAAGCTGCCAAATGTCCCTCTTTCAACTCTCCATTTGGTAAACATGATACTTTGTTCAAAAGCAAACAATTCTGAAAACAAAAAAACTGAGGATTCAAATGAGTAGAACATTAGAAGCACATGGATTATTCAGCTAACATCTCTGCTGTTGCCAGAAATCATATGGAAATGTGTGACCCACACTCCAACTGACTGTAAAGGGCAAGGAAGTCACTTTTGCAGTGATATTGATAACTACTGACATACGTTTATGGAAGACTTCTGTGACAACCCAAATTCAACCCCTGCCAAAAGAATGAAACAGGCTAGATATGAAACAATCAGAGAAAACTCTTAAAAAATGTGATAAGGATGCTGAAGTATTGCTCTCTATAGTTGATGACTTTGGATAGTGATTGGGGTGGAGAAGGACTCGGTTTTCTTTAAGGAGCTAGCCACTGGGAGTATGTGGGCAATGCAATTTGGACTAGTATTTTTTTTTCTTCTTCCTCCTCTTCTCCTTCCTCCTCCACCTCCTCTTTCTCATCATCATCTTCTTCTTTTCTTATTGGAGAGGTGGAGATCACAAGGGTCAGGGGTCAGACCTGGGAGGACTGGCAAGTGAATGTGATTGGGGTGCATGATGTGAAATTTCCAAATAATCAATGAAGATATTAAGCTGGAAAAATGTAACTTAAAATGTTTGGTTTTGAATCTACAACCATCAATTAAACAAGTTTAGAGAACTTTGTGTTAGAGCATAATGGATTTGTCTGCATTTGGAGCTCGCTTGTCTAACTCTGTGAAAACAAACGGAAAAAAGAGTGTTCAGCACCTTGGTCTGTGTTTCATTGTCTACAGATTCAGTGTTCGAAAAAAGTAAGATCTGCTTTGCTGTTTCATGCTATTTGCCCTCTCATGGTTTCGTGAAGGCAAGCTTATGTCAGTAGTAAGGCATAGTATAAAAACCCAGAAACCTGAGCATCTCCACAATGCCATTGTAGGAGCTGGTGCAGGCATGATGTTAGTGAGGTGTGATGTGTCCATGGTCAGTGTCAGCATTTTCTACACTTGATACAAACTCAAACTTAGCTGGGAAAACAGAATCTCAAATGAGGACCTGTCTCCTCCATCCTTGTGCAGTGTCTGACCAAGTACGCCTGGGCCGTATGGGCAAGGAGGCTGAGAAGGGGCTAACAAGCATCTCTTCATGGTTTCTACCTCAGTTCTTGACTCCAGGTTTGTGTCTTGAATAACTTCCAAGGCTACATGGACAAGGGAGCATAAAATATAAAATGAAATGAATCTTTTTCAAGTTGGTTTATGTCAGTGCTTTATCCCAGCATCTTAAAACAGCGAATAAGTGCAAGCCACACATCTTATAATGCTTCAATTCAATTAAGGATTCAAGGCAAATATGACTATCTCCACATTCTCCTCCTCTCTCCTTCCCTCCTTTCTTCCCTTCCTCCCTCCCCCACCTCTCTCTCTCTGTCTCATTTCTCACTGTCTCTGCCTGTGTCTTTCTCTGCCCCCATTTCTCTCTTTCAGTGTGTGTGTGTGTGTGTGTGTGTGTGTGAGAGAGAGAGAGAGAGAGAGAGAGAGAGAACACTTCAAACTCTTTTTTTGTTTTTAAAATATTTTGCTTTCAATATTTTCTTCTAGGTTTATACTATATTATTATTACTATTATTATTATTATTAGTAGTAGTAGTACTAGTTGCATTGACAGTCATGAAGTAGCACACAAGGACTTCTTCTAGATATAATTTATCACTCATTGGTCATTTTATTCTGTCTAGATATTGGAAAAGAGCATCTAAACTTCTGTGAAGTCACCTTTTGAAGATCACACATATGTTAAAATATTATAGTTTATAATTTTCTATACCTCCATTTATTCAGCAATAATGTTGCTCTCCAGTTTTGTGTACTTATGAATGATATGACATCACACACTTTTGTGGCTCAAGAGTGTGTCGTTGAATGTTGTTCATGCTACATCGTCTTTAACCACTTGTCTTCTCTGTTTCTTTTATTTCGACTATTGAGAAGAGCGAGAGAAACACCATATCTACCTTGCAGACCAACATCCTCTGTGTTCTAAAAAGCTTTTATTTAAAGTATTTTAGTTCTAAATCAAATACACAAATGCATTTATAAAAACACTGATAGCACAGGCACTAAGAAAAACAATTAATCAAAGGGACCATATGATCCTGAAAAGCTTCTGTAAGACAAATGACACAATCATTTAAACAAACAGGTGGCTGCAGAGTGGGAAATGTTTTATCAGCTACACACCAAAGAGAGGGCTGACTGCCAAAATATATAAAGAACTCAAAAATAGGAACATCCAGAAAACAAGTAACCCAATTAAAAATGGGGCACAGATCTAAACAGAGTCCACAAAAAAAGAAATCAAATGGTCAGGAAACACTTAAAGAAATGTTCAGAATTTTAGTGATTAGAGAAATACAAATCAAAACTACTTGGAGATTTTTATCTTACACCTATCAGAGTGGTTAAGATCAAAAAAACAAGTTATAGCTCATGCTATCAAGGATGTAGAATAAGAGAATTCTCATCCACTGTTGGTGGAAGTGCAAACTTGTAGAGCTGTTGTAATATGAGTAGCGGGGCTGCGTCCCCGGCACCCGGCCGCCCGCATGGCTAGCTTATGCCCCGAAATAATTACACGGAAACTGTATTCTTTTAATCACTGCCTGGCCCATTAGTTCCAGCCTCTTATTGGCTAGCTCTTACTTATTGATCTAACCCATTTCTAATATTCTGTGTAGTACCACGAGCTGGCTTACCAGGAAAGATCTTAACCTGCGTCTGTCTGGAGTGGGAGAATCATGGCGACTCCTGACTCGGCTTCTTTCTCCCAGAATTCTGTCTGTTTACTCCACCCACCTAAGGGCTGGCCTATAAATGGGCCAAGGCGGTTTCTTTATTAAATGAAAGTAATTCCTCCATCATTTCCCCTTTTCTGTTTAAACAAAAAAGAAAGGCTTTCACTTTAACATAGTAAGATTACATATAGCAAAACAGTTATCAAGCAAGAATTACAGTTATAATATTTATATCTATTTTATCATAACTAAGGAAAACTATAACTATCTATCCATTCTTCAACTCCATCAAAGACTCCAGAAGGATATAATATTACCTAAGTAAACAATAAATAAGAAACGTCAAACTCTAGAAATGACAGAGACATCTCACTGCCTGGACAGTCACCCAAAGTTCTTTTTTACCGTTGGGGCATCCATCTTCAGCCTTCAGGCCCATAGTATCCAGCAGACATTTTCATCAAGCAGGAAATTCCAAAGACAGTTTAGTCACTTTTTGTTGTGTCCTGCAGAATGTCTTGCAGACTCTTTTATGAGTCAGGAACCCCGAAAGACCATCTCACCTTTAGGCAAGTTCAGCAGTCCTCTTTCTGCGGGTTGTGTCCAGTTTATGCAACAGTCCAGGCAAGATAGTTTCTTGCCCAAATGGCTATCAAACTCCATAAGGAGCCTCTTCAATGCCCATTATCCTCTTGAAGTAGATTGGTGCTGCCAGGAGCAGACGTGTCTCATTGTCATGAAAAGCCCTAAATTATTAAAACACTTAAATGCCATATTCTGTAGCCTTTGAAAGATATGAAGAATGCCTATCTGAAATATATCTATGCATATCTAGAAAATCTAAATAACATGACTACAAGCTTGACTATTATTGATGATTATCCATTAATAACCTATATTTCCTATTTTACATAACATTTTTAAGTGAACTACACAATCACAATACCTTAATCAAGATCAGAAATACATATACATATAACAAAATTGACCTTAAAATCTATACAAATGCAAATTATTCATATCTATATCATATCCCCCTTTAAATGTAAAAGAATATTCATAAACAATATTTGGGAATATGGGCGCAGTTTTTTCTCTCCAAACTGCTTCCTGCTGAATGGGGGCGCTGTATTCAGATCTTTCATGGTGTAACCTGTGTGTCAGGGTCATCTCAGTCGGCAGTTGAGTGAAGTAATTTTCTGAAGGTGTTCACAGCAACCTTTCAGGAGGGCGTGGTCTATCATACCATATCGGGATAGACGCAATCCACAGAGTCTCATCCTCTGTGAAAACAAAAGAAGACCTTCTCCAAAGCATCATATCCTTAGACCCATATTCTGAAATCATAATACCCTTATATCCATTCTGGTTTAGCTTGGCAGCCCATATAATGAAATGTCTCTCTGTACTTAGCTCCTTCACAGTCAAAAATTTTAAAGAAAACACAATAATCCAAAGAATCCAGACTCTCTGTGAATTTTCCATTTTTACGTGGCTTATTTTTCTTTATTTCTTTTAATCTATAACTATCTGTACTCTGTCTCTTTAAAGACTTTATCCTTTTTTTTAAGACATTAACTTTATTCTTTATATATATATTTTTCTCTCTCTCAAGCCTACGTACATTCATCCAACAGTGTCTGAATCAGTTCTATTGTGAATCTAATTTTTTTACTATCCAGGAGCACTTTGTTTTGTGCTTTTAAATCGCTAAGCACTTAAGAATCTAAGCTGTGACATTCCTAGGTCAAAAACAGGTACTGCCTGCTTGCCCCGCCCAGTCCAACATGGCGGAGCCGCTCGTGCCTCTGATTCTTGCACATTGCACCAGTAGCATGGTGGAGCTGCTTGTGCCTCTGAGCCGCAGCACAAAATGACTTCCTTTTAGGCACACAGTGAGTCTAGTTGCCATCAAACAAATCGTAGCACTTTAGTCCAAATGCTCCATTTAAAAGCTCTGTCTCCCGCAGGAGCCAGACAGAGATCTTGATGGCGGCACAGCCCAGAAAGCCGGCATTTTAAAACAGCCAGTTTTTTCCTGTTGCTGAGTCAGGACAATTTCTTTGCTGCACACAACCCACAAACAGCATAAAGCTGTCTTAATTCTCTCTCTGTCCTTTTTAAGCCCTCTCAGGTTTTACGTGGAGTTCATTATCACGCTGGGCGCCACTCTGTTGTAATATGAGTAGCGGGGCTGCGTCCCCGGCACCCGGCCGCCCGCATGGCTAGCTTATGCCCCGAAATAATTACACGGAAACTGTATTCTTTTGATCACTGCCTGGCCCTTTAGTTCCAGCCTCTTATTGGCTAGCTCTTACTTATTGATCTAACCCATTTCTAATATTCTGTGTAGTACCACGAGCTGGCTTACCAAGAAAGATCTTAACCTGCGTCTGTCTGGAGTGGGAGAATCATGGCGACTCCTGACTCGGCTTCTTTCTCCCAGAATTCTGTCTGTTTACTCCACCCACCTAAGGGCTGGCCTATAAATGGGCCAAGGCGGTTTCTTTATTAAATGAAAGTAATTCCTCCATCATAGAGCCACTATGGAAATCAGCCTAAGGGAGATGGGGATTAGCCTACCTCAAGATTCCCCTGTACCATTCTTGGGCATATACACAAAGGACACTACTACACTACAGAGTCTCTGGCTCAACCATGTCCATTGCCCTCTATTCAAAATAGCCAGAAACCAGAAGCAACCTTGATAACCCTCAACAGATGACTGGAATAAGAAAATGTTGAAATTTACACAATGGATTATTATTTACCTGTCAAAAGGGAGAATTTTACAAATAAATGGGTGGAACTAGAAAAAATTATCCTGAGTAAGGTATCCCAGAACCAGAAAGACAAATGTATTTCTCTTCACTTATTATCTTTGTTGTTAAGCCATTGATAAACAAGGTACAATCTGTATAACAACAGAGGTCAGGCACAGAATAAGACACTAAGTGAGAAGGATGCATATTGCTAGCATGAAGACATAGAATAAATAGTTACAGATGAAGAAGGGAGAGGGGCTGGAAGGAGAGGATAAATTGGGGAAAGAGAAGAGAGAGAGGGACAGAAGAGTGAATATTGCTGTGTGAAGTCCTGCTGTATATGTCTTGCTTTTATTGGTTAATGAATAAAGAAGCTGCTTGGGCTTATGACAAGGCAGAATAGAGATAGGCAGAAAAACTGAACTGAATGTTGGAAAAAAGAAGGTGGAGTCAAAAGAAGCCTCTTAGCTGCCACAAGAGACAGACGCCTCCTCCTGAGCCTGCTGAAACTTTACTGGTTGGTCACTATCTTGTGGTGATTAATAATCATTAATTAATAGGTTAGCTTAGGATATAAGAGCTAGCTATAAATAACCTTAAACTATTGGCCAAACAGAGTTGCAAATAATATAGTTTCTGTGTGAGTGGCCAGAAAACAAATGAGTAGCCCTGTAGTTGACCATGTGCATACAGGCAGTACTAACTGAATTCAAACATGAAGTGAGATATGATGATTAAAGAGTACTGGAAGTGTTTCCAGAAGAAGTTGGGAAGGTAGAATAATTAAGATACGTGTATTCAATTTTCAAAGATAAATAAATATTACCACTTATTGTTACCATGTCTACTGTACTTATTAAAATTATTTTTAACTACTTCTATTAATTTTGAATGGAATCTGTTTTATTGGAAGGATAATTTGGTCCTTTCAGCATGAGTTTGAAATTTTGTTTAATGTACATACTTTGAGTCTTTGGTAATAATGTAAATTCATTTCATTTATAAATTCTTATTTGTAGTATTAATTTAAATAAAAACTTCTCATACAGATCACTATCTCAGAAAACTATTGAGGTAAAAAATGTCAGTGAGCATTGATTCAAACTTATAGTATAAATATTTATGAAATTAAACATTAAGTAAAATCAATTCAACTTTAAGCATGCTCATTATTTAAATGCAAGTGAAGGTTATTTTTTAGATAATAATGTAAAATAATCTATATAGATATTTGTGTTATCAAATATTATATAAATATACAAAAATGTTTATCACACTTAAAGGGATAACTTCTATAATTTATACAAATTTATCATAAGGAGAAGTTACAAAAGCAAAAAATTATGAAAGTCCTAAAATATTTGTATCTCTATCCATACAGGTCATATTTGAATTAGATACGTGTCTAGCCCCCTACTCTAAGTGTTGATCATCTGAGACATAATATTTTAGGTATTATTTACTGAAATTATTCCATCTGTTGGAAGGCACAGACTATTGGGGAATAAATTAGCATTTTTTAGCACTTCTAAGTTATCATCTACCATTGTAATTTACAAACATTCTTAAAATATTTGGCTTTTGAAGAAAAAAATTAAAGATATCAAAATATATACTTTAACACATTTTCCATCTGGGAAAGTTTTCACAGAATTACAGACTAAACTGGAATTTATGGATCTCTAGAAGAATGTCTTTGACATTAAACAAACTTTTGGTCACTCGAAAACCACCAAATATATATGTGAACGTCAATGTCTTAATACCACAAACCATGACAAATTTATTTTTCTTTGACTTTGTTTTTGCTTCAAAATATCATATCATATATACTGAGAAACATCAGTACTTGTATCTTGTCAATGAGCTTACTTTCCATCTGAACATTGTGGAAATGCATTTGTTTGTTTTTATTGGTTTTCCAGATTTAACAAAAACCAACTTTTGGAAAAAGAAATGGAAGAATAAATGACAGTGGTGGCAATTTGGAGTGATTCTTCTCAAATTTATTCTTACAAGTATAGTGATAACATCTACACACAAATAGATACAAATTTAGCATGGTCTGTTGTATTTCATGCGGAAAAATTAATATTACTAAATTATGACAAAGGGAGTCATGATGAATGCTTATTTATGGAATGCAGTTTGTCCTTGATGATGACAAAAAAGTGAAAAATATCTAAGGAGTGGAAATAATGTCCTTTTTCCATTATAAACCTTTCTAAAATGGGAAGTTTCAATAAACCTACTAAATGAGAACCCTAATGGTTCTATCCAGGCCTACTTAGTATTTAATTATAAATATTTAAAATCTAGAACCATGTAAGCACACTTAGGTCAAGCTTCTTCCCATAAAAAAATTTTACATATCAGACCCATACATAAAATGAAACTGTAATCTTTAGAATTCTGTCAATCTGAACCTTCTTTGACTTATGTTCATGTGGTCTATCTAGCTGGCCAGATCAAGTAAAAATATGTGAAACACTGAAGCTTAAAGATAGGAAAAGAATGACTTCAAATCTCCTTCCAAAACTTATACTAGACAAGCAGGGTGTGTGTGTGTGTGTGTGTGTGTGTGTGTGTAAATAGAGGTAGATATATATGCAACAAAACTAATGAATAAAGAGGTAATGAACTTCAAAAAGGAAGGAAAGGTATATGCGATTGTTTAGAGGAAAGAAAGGGAAGAGGGAATAATGTAATTATAATAGAAAAAAGAAAGAAATAACTTTTTAAACATATATATATCAGCATAATATATATATCAATAACATAATTGATTTATGTTCTTTTACCCTACTATTTCTTCATAAAGTTTTCTATTAGAACTGATACTACATGTTTGCTTGCTTTGTACGTTGGGATTTTAGTATAATTATTATTGTTGTTTGCCTCTAAACTGAAAGGAGATAGACTAACCAATCTAAAACATGACTTTGATGAAATGAGATAATATATACCAAGTATTAGACTCATGCTTGGTGTTTAGAAAAAAACCCTATATTCAAGGTCAGAGAAGCTGCTCCAAGTTCTCTTCTACGTTACACAAAGAGGACTAGATAATGGTACCCTTCACAGGTTTCCCTCACTGACAATTTCTCCATGTATATCATGATATTTTGTATATATAACTTAAGCCAATAGTGCATATATTGTTTATAGTTACACACATACATACGCATCAGATATGTTTTTATTCTCTACAACTTGACTTATTTCACATTAAAACTTGATAAAATAATTGTGGATAATGAAGAACAAGTTAGTAATGTTTTCAGTGATGTTTTCAAAGCAAATGTACAGAACCAGAGAGACGGGAATGTATATCTGGGTAATCTGAGGCTTAAGCCATTGCTGCTGCTGGATGTCTGAAATCTCAGGACAGAGGTATATTTGTACTGCTTACACATTTTGCAATAATCATAATGAATTTAGGATATAAACACATTTCATAATTAATACATCTGAAAGATGTTTAATAAGGTATCCATGTAACACCTTGTAGCTAGTCCTCATGATTTCTTGCAAGAGTTCGTGGGACATGTTCTTATTTAGAAAGTCATTTGCTTTTTAAAATAATCTTTATTGAGTTTTTCCAGTTTCAAACATGGGGATAAAATTCAGTGTGTGATAAGGAGCTAGTACTTTGATGAAACCCTTCATCATGTCATTTCTGGATCTTAGAAAATAAGGAAGACTTGTGTACGTCCTTTTAGGAGGACTATAAACATATTCCTCTTTGTGCTTTCTTTGGACAATTTTGAAGAGTATCTAAAAAACTAAATTCAATTTTTAAATTGTATTTAATGCATATTGCATTATAGTGACTTTTTAAAAACCAACTCCTTACATTCTACAGGAAAACTCTTACTGCAAAGAACTACCAAAATAAAATAGACCTGTTAATACACGTTAAATTTACTACCAATTTTATGTTTTTAATAACCAGCATCATCAAACTGTCTAACATATATAGGCTGTATCTAATCCAACTCTGGAAGGAAAATAAATTTCTAGCTAAAACTATTAGACTGTAACATGGGGCTCATTAACAATATCAAAATTTATCTTTACTACGTACTTTAAAAACAAGGGTCACCAGATTTTGTTATTTATTTCTAGTCTTTGAAATAAAATGCCCTGCTTTTGAAGAAGTTACCCTGGCAGTTATTTTCCTCTAACTATGCAATAAAAGATAAAACATTAAGTTAACTGACCCATCCTTATGTAAGCTTTTCAAATTTGGGAAACAGGAAAGTAGAATAAAGCCAAACTAGAGAGTTCATGATTATGACTAATAAAAGTGCAGGCACATAGATTTGACTATAGCCAAAATAAATCTTCCCCTGGATGCTGACTTGAAGGAATCTGGCTTTTTTAACCTCAAAAGAGGTGGGCAATATGTTAGTAAACTTATATTCTATAGTGACACACTGCCTGCCATAGGTTAACCTACCCGACTTTAGTCTCGAAGGATTTATTGCATTCTGGTCTACTGATCTAAAAGCCAGAGAAAGGACAGATGTGCTGGTGGTCGTGTCCCTTAGAAATATTCCGCATGATAATGAAGTAGGGCAAAGCAAGTTTTCTTTTTTCAGAACATAAGTGTATGCCCCTGAGACAACTTTTGCAATAAAATTACATTATCCTAGACTCTAACATGTATACTAAAACAAAAACATACCTGGAAAAGAGAAAAGTTGGTCAAAGGGTACAAAACTGAATAAGTTTCTGAAGTCTATTGTATAACCCAGGGACCACATTGATAACAGTGTACAGCATATTTCAATATTTTTGAGAGAAAATTTTAAAACTCTTACCACACACAATGAAGAAAGTCAAGCGTAGGCATGTAGCTTGTTAATCATGTGTAGGTATATAACTTATTAATTCACCTGACTTAATCATTTTGTGTCCTATACATTTATTAAAGCAAAGCATTGCTCTCTTTAACTATAATTATTAAACCTGTGGGTTTAAAATAATACCACTCCAGAAAATTCCTGTTGGCCAGTACTTTTCTCAACTAAGGTCACATTAGTTTCTGGATGATCAGTGACTGTGTCTTTTGCCTCCTTTGTCCATGGCATTGCATCTTGTAGAATCCGACCTCCCAGCATCTTGTAGACCCCAGCCTTCCAGCACTGCATCTTGTAGATCTTGGTCTCCCAGCATCTTGTAGACCCCGGTCTCCCAGCATCTTGTGGACCCCGGCCTCCCAGCATCCTGTAGACCCCGGCCTCCCAGCATCCTGTAGACCCCGGCCTCCCAGCATCCTGTAGACCCCGGCCTCCCAGCATCCTGTAGACCCCGGCCTCCCAGCATCCTGTAGACCCCGGCCTCCCAGCATCCTGTAGACCCCGGCCTCCCAGCATCTTGGAGACCCTGGCCTCCTAGCATCTTGGAGACCCCGGCCTCCCAGCATCTTGGAGACCTTGGCCTCCCTGACACTGCATCTTCTAGGTAATCCCCTCGCTGGCACTGCTTCTCTCAGCCCTGAGTAGCGTCCCTTTCACTCTGTGACTTCTTTCTTTTCTCTGTTTATGTACAACAGTTGTTCCACTCTTCTCTCTGTGAAATCTTAAACATTATTTTTCTTTTTCCCATCCCTTTTATTTCAGATAATTTTCTCTCATTATACACTACTTTTGCTATTTACATCCCTGTCTCTTATTCCTGGATCCCTAATCCCACCTTATAATATGTGTGTTTTATGCACATTGGTGGTATAAATAAATTCATGCAGGTACACATACATACACCTAAAATTAATAATAATAACAACAATAATAATTTCCTTCTTGAACTGCTTCAGTATCTTCTTTCTGTATTACACCTAATGTTAAGCTCCTTCTCATGTCTTCCATGTCAACTGAGCTTTTCCTCGTGTTTAACTATTTCCATCCTGTCTCATGACATCATGGTACTCAAACCCTCATGACATTAGCTCATACTTATTAATTTTTGCTTCGTCATTCATTTTCTTGTTTGTTTTGTTTTCTACACAGAATCCCTGTATTTGGGTTTCAAACACTCATAACATTTATTCTCCCAAATCTTCAGCTAAATGTTTCCCACCCAGAGTATCTTCCAAAAACAGACATTCTTTACCAAGGCATCAATGAATAAGCAGGTTAACATGGAAAAAGTGGACAGTAAACTGTGTTTTTGCTTGCTGACCATATGCTGCCTGTTTCTTTACTTCAGTTTCCCTAAAGCTCTAATCAAGAACCATTTAAATCTATATCCAAGTTGCTATTTATTTTCAGATAAATGTTAATTTTTTGTTTTCATTTTTAATATTAATAGCTTCCAATAAGTACCAGTGTTACCCATGGCATTTTCATAATTCTTTCTTTTTGTCAGTTTTGCTCCTCACGCCCTTCTGCATCTCTTGCCTCTACTTTGATTGCTTTCCTCTCTACATTAGTTCCCATTCTGCTATGATGTACATTTTATTATCTTTTGTGTCCCTCTCCCTGTACAACTTCTCTTCCCCTCCCATGGTCCTTTCTAGCTTTATAACCTGTATCTTACCCTACCTACACATATATTCATATACATGCATAAAGTTAAAATGTTGAATCTGCATAAGAGGGAAATATGTGCAATCTGCTATTTTATTGTACATTTCTGAAAAGAATTTCATAGCATTTAAGATAGGTTCCCCTGAAGTTTTATAGATTGTAGTCTTACTGTCAATGCTTCTCTAAGAGCCTTTTTTTTACCTAGCAATGCTGCCCTCATATTGTAATCTTAGATTCTTGTTCCCATAACTATCATCAGTAATACTTTTTAAATATATTATTCAATATCACAAATAAAATATAGTGGAAAGACCATCATATTTTTCTATGATTTTGTCACCAATAATATCCAATAGCTTTCCCCACTCTTAGCTTCTTCAGTAGGACTCATTTCCTAAACCTTCCCGAATGATAACACGAACTGAGAAGGATTGATTTCTCTGATATCAAACCTACATGCTAGCTTTCTTTTTCATGAACCACTTCATAATGAAGAAAAACTCTGGAATTCTTTAATGTCTCAGTGCCTGTGTTACAGAAATGAATGCTTACAATAGAAAAACATTCATGAGGTAAAATTTGGATAAAGATTTATTTAAATTTTTGCAGTGCAATATCAGAGTCTTTGTCTGGGTATGTGCACATGCATTCTGATTCCCAAGGTTAGACCCTCAAAACATAAGTTCTCAAAAATCTTACTTTGGTGTTGGGAATGAGCTCAGCCATGTCTCTAGCACTTTTAACCCCTTTTTATAACATCTTGATACCAGGAACTATGGAAGAGTTCATACAAGAGGAAAGCCCTATTCATGTAAATGATTTTGTAAAGAACTTAGATATCACAGTTTTTTCAGGTTAAGGATATAAAACTTATTTCATTTATTTTTATTATAGCTTTGATGGAAGTAAATTATATACCATGTTGACTCAAGATTGATGATGGATATCACAGCATTGTGCTTCCTATTTTGGAACATTTAGGTGGATATTAAAGTGTGCTGTATGTGTGGCACATCTATTTAGTCAAGTTCAATTCATAGTCCTTATATTTCTTCTGTGGCCTTTGACTGTGCTTTCACTTAGAGATAAATATTTTAAGCTACAATCTGTAAAATGGGATCTCATCATCAGTAGCCCACTGTTTATTTAAATATCAGGCAATGTGTCATCATTCTTTTCAAGTAAGTGTATCTTGGAAAAGGTGGTAGGTTGTTGTTCTTAGTTTTGGTTTTCATATTTCGACAAATTTTCTTAAGATTATGTTTTGTTATCCAGTCGTGTTTGGATTCCAGTAACTGTCTGGGAGAAACATTTGTACTCATGATCTTAATTTGTCAGGTTCTGAGTAGAAGTCCAAGTGTATATGATATACCCACAATGATTGCTATTTTGTCAACATGTTTTAAAAATGTTAACGTTAAAATGCTTAAGAGAGGATAATGTAAGGGACACTAAGTACGTCATGTGTGTATCCAGAGCAGCATCTTCATCTCAGCAGGTTCGATAGTAAGCAATCAACTGTATATGTTACAATATAACTTAACACGCTATAGGTATGTACATGTTACAAAATTCGATGTATTTTTGTGTTTCTCTTAGTTAACCATTTGACACTTTATCTTGAAGTATTGCCTTCTTAGAGAATTACCCAGAGATACCTACAATTTACTGACAATAAGAATTTTTCATTTTAATTTCTGTTAGGTGTGTGTGATGTGATTAAGGCTTTTTAGGCCAGGACAGATATTTGAAGACCAAAAGACAACTTTGTGGGGTGCATGTTAATGTGATGGTGATCAAGATAAGATTATCAACCTTGCAAACTGATGGAGGAGTTACTTTCATTTAATAAAGAAACTGCCTTGGCCCATTTATAGGCCAGCCCTTAGGTGGGTGGAGTAAACAGACAGAATGCTGGGAGAAAGAAGCCGAGTCAGGAGTCGCCATGATTCTCCCACTCCAGACAGACGCAGGTTAAGATCTTTCCTGGTAAGCCAGCTCGTGGTACTACACAGAATATTAGAAATGGGTTAGATCAATATGTAAGAGCTAGCCAATAAGAGGTTGGAACTAATGGGCCAGGCAGTGATTAAAAGAATACAGTTTCTGTGTAATTATTTTGGGGCATAAGCTAGCCATGCGGGCTGCCGGGTGCCGGGGACTCAGCCCCGCCGCTCTTATTACAACAGCAAACCATAGATTTTCCCCCTTATTTATCTCACTAATTCTCAAATAAAGTTAGGTTAAAGATGAAAAAAATGACTTTTCTTTCCTGAGGAGAGTGCCTTTGGCAAATGACACACTCATCACAGATACAGCATCAGTATTCAGTACCCTGACTGACAGCTTTAGTAAAGTCCTTGTTCGTTCTCCTTCATTGTTCAGTCTCCAACTCATTTGATGACCATCATTCTTGCTTGGTCTTCCCCTTACTTCTTAAATTTAGCTTCTTGGTGTCCATTTATGTACAATCTGTCTTCATCAATCTTTTAATTTTGAAAATGCCCTTAGTTTTCATGACTTTCTAACATATTTTTATTATAACTAATATAACATATATAATGTAAGTTAGTTATAACTAACTTCATATTTTTTAAATATGAAAATAAGAAAATATTCATTCTTGGTTTGTTATTCTGTATCAACTCAACAGTTTATTGGATATTTCCAACTATATACCTTAATGACATCTCTTGGAATGATTTATTCAACATAATTGGGCATGATTTATTCATCATAGTTTTGAATGTGTTAAACATTTCAAAATCCATTCCTGCCTAATATTACAAACTCTAGTACATTCAATTAAAGGAACAAACTAACCTGAACTTAGTGGCAATTCTTCAATTGAATTTAAAATAAAATAAATGATTTCTCAAACAAAACCTTTGTTGACAGAACCAGGGAATTTATGGGAAAGTGGGACTAGGACGAGTCTCATGGGAAACTGTAGTGTCTCATGGGAAACTGCAGTGTCTCATGGGAAACAAGTGTCTCATGGGAAACTGCAGTGTCTCAGAGCAGGTGATCGTATTTTTCTTTCTTTTTTTTTTCTCACTCCAGAGACAGTAAACTTTTTAGGATTTTACTTTCTCCTCCTAATATTTAAGTCGTACAAAGCAAAACAACTACTTTAAAATCTAACATTCTCATTTCTGTATGCTTTCATCTGCATAAATCATTTGTATTCATTAGAATTGTCTTCCTCTCTTAGAAGAAACCAACCCAATCATAAAAATTTAGTAAACTAATACTTATTTTAAAAGATTTATTAATTCTTCAATGTTGTAACTGGTCAGAACCTGAGAATACTAAGAACCTGAGAATATGTTTAAACGATGCTCAGGTAAATATACTGAGGAAGGCATCTAAGAAAGAATGTAGGGGAGAGAGAGAGCTTGCCATGTAGCTTTCTGACAGAAATTTTCCAAGTCCCAGAAACAGAGGAGAATAAGTCTTGTTTGTACAGAAGCAGCAGCATGTAAGACATGATTGCCAGAGGAGGTGGGAAGTGGAACAGGAGATGATGTGATCCTTCGATCCATGTGTAAGCAGATGATATTGTGGACCACTGTAAGAATTTATCTTTTAGATAAACTTCACAAATCAGAATGTGTATAGGATTTACATAGTCCTGCTTGCTCTTTGAAAGGGCCACTCTAGAATCTGGAGCCCAGATGATGATTTACAAACAGACTGTAGAGAAGACAGAAGCAGACAATGGGCCTGCAATAAGAAGTGATGCAATTACCAATGGTGGGTTGGCCCCAGTGGGGCTGATGAGACATAATATGTTTAGATGAATTTTAGATGCAGAACAAATGACATTTATGGATGTTCTGGACTCTAGATACGAGTCAAAGGTGCCATCAGTATCTTAAATCAAGCATTTTTGAATAGGTGGTGTCACATATACAAAAGAATGTGGATAAAGCAGGCATGGGCAGAATGATACTGAGTTTTGACTGTGTTTGAAATATTTGTCAGGTGGTGTAGGAGAAATGTTTAAGGGTATAGCAAAAAAAAAATGTGTGAACTAGCGGTCATCCTTGATATGAAGAGTGGTTTTTGCTGTTGTTCTTGTTTTGAAAATTGATGAAGGATTCCCCACTGTATGTTGTGAATACCATTGGTGAATAAAGAAACTGCGTCGGCCTGTTGATAGGGCAGAACCTAGATAGGCAGGGAAAATTAAACTGAATGCTGGGAGAAAAAAGGCAAAGTCAGAAAGAAGCCATGGAGTCCTGCCAGAGACAGACACCAGAATGTTAGCCAGTAAGTCACAGTCATGTGGTGACACACAGATTGATAGAAATGAGTTAAATTAATATGTAAGAGTTAGCTAATAAGAAGCGAGAGCTGATGGGCCAAGCAGTGATTTAATTAATGCAGTATCTGTGTGATTAGTTCAGGGCTAGTGGCCAGGAACTACCTACCTATTACAACAGAGAATACTAGACTGAATGTAGCTATTAAGGAAATGGTTATATACAGAGTTGAGTTGGGTACTGAGAGAAGGGGAGTTCGATTTTAAAATCTTGTGAGAGAATACAAATATTCATTAAAGGAGGAGGGGTAACACCTAGTGAGGGAGGGGGAGCCAAGAGAACACAATAATGTAGTAGACAAATGGGGACAGTGTGTTATGATTAAAGGGGCAATCGCCTGTGCCAAACTAAACTGCTGGTGAAATGAAATATCTTTCCTATCGCTACATAACAAAATTCACCAAAAATAAATGGAAGGTAACTTGTCATACCTTGCTTGTTAGGAGACTAATATTTCAACCATATGAACTGCCAATTTGTACTATCTTTTTCTAACAAATGCGAGTGTTTCTTGCGTGTTTTCTACAGTCTGCTCTTGATATTATTTACTTGCTTAATTCACACCGGCTACTGAATTTAAATTTTGTTTCTGGCCTATATTAATCCTGAAAAGGCCATTAATATGCTTTTTATAGCCTGCTATTTTTATCTTCCAATTAATCATCTAGTCTGTGATATTTATTTAAGTCAGGAGAGTTGCCAATAAGACTTAGGAAAATGACTTTTCAGGAAATTTATAAAAACATTTAAAAATTGTTTTTGAAAATGAATCAGGATTTTATGCAAATAAATCTAATTAATACATGGTGATTATTCTTTCTTGATAACATTATTATGGTACATATTACCATAGCAATAAATATAAAGGCTAAAAATGTTATTTTCATGCATTCTAGCCCTCCCAAATCCCAGAAAAATACTCAAGAAGAACAAATAAATAAAAAGCCAATTTGTGTGAAAAACGAAACAAAATTCATGATTCTTGAAAGTTTTCACAAGAATCTGACATGCTGAAAAATAAGTGAGATCTCAGAGATTCTACTCACACTTATTTGATTTCTATCTTCTGGCTTATACATAATAAATAGTCAATGTTAAATAAACAGTCGTCAGTGTTAAAGTGAGTTGAGAATGGTTATTCATTTCATTGGCCCTTTATGGTATTTAAATATCTACCGGCATGCTCTTGCTGAAACTCAAGACTTATTCTGTCTCTTTTTTTTCTCTTTATTGCCTACTTCCACATAAGTAAAATAAAGTATTTTGTAGAAGAGAAATTATGAAAATAATTCTGTCAAAATCTTTTTTCCCAACCAATGAACTCACTGTATATTGAAAGTTTTTTTAGTTTTTGTATTATGATAAGTAATCAGTATTTGATAGGTTTCAACCACATTCGGTATTTGTGACTGCTGGAGTAGAGATTGTGTGAAGGTTTATTTAATGTGGTGGGACTTCAAAATCCAAGCTGGGAGGTCAGCTTCCATTGGCAAGATAGAGTTCTAGTAATAGTGTGTGTGTGTGTGTGTGTGTGTGTGTGCGTGCGTGCGAGAGAGAGAGAGAGAGAGAGAGAGAGACAGAGAGACAGAGAGACAGAGAGAGAGACAGAGACAGAGAGACAGACGAGAGACACAGAGAGAGACACAGAGAGAGAACAGAAACAGTCAATCTAGCACAAATATCAACAGTTTAATCATTTAATTATACCAGTGATAGGGAGTCAGTAGACCTCATATATCTTTGACCAAACTAGGCTGCTTAAACAGCTTGTCAAGGGTTCCGATGATATTCCTAGCTTATGGGAACAGGAGGAAATAGGTGCTCTTATTTTAGTATCTTTCAACAAATGTGGCGGCATCAAAAACTCAAGCATGATGCTAGGCTTTTCCATCTTTGGTAAAGCCTCTCTATTTCCTAGGTTCCCCACTTGAAAAGAAGTCTTCATGCAATTGCTCTACAGTCACGTAATCAGCTCATGACATGATTCTGAATTCTGTTGTGAATCTCCTGTTATCTATTTTCACCCTTAAACTTGGAAGACTGATTCTATTAACTGAATTCCAGGTAGAAATGAAATAAAAAGTCCCCTCACTTCCCTAATAGTTGTAGAAACTAAATGACTAGAGCAGAAAACTGGGAGAGAGTCCAATGACCAGCACCACTGAGACTAGATTACCTACTGAGGAGTTTTGGGAAGCTCTTCACCCACTGTAACTAAATATAAAAGGCTAAGTTATAGAACTCTCAGATATTAATTTGTATAATAACAAAATCAACTACCATATTATTTTGCCAAAAATATTTGACATAAGCAAATTAAAAGAGGAAGGATTTATTGTGGCTTGTAATTTTAGAAATCTCAGACCATGATATACAGAAGAAAAGACGTAAGTCCTATGTGCAGAGATTATTCTGCATTGAGGACAGGCTAGTGACCCTAGAAATCAACTCCCCATTGCCCTACTTCGGCCAGACATTGCCTGTTGAAAGTATCATAGCCTTTCTACACACACACAGCTGATGAGAAAGCACGAGTGTGTCGGTACACTACTGATTCAAACCCTAACAGAAACTAAATACCCAGATTATAGTAGAAGGTTGGGGAATTTTAAAAGACACTTGCAAGACTCCCAACATGGGAGCATGGCCCTCTCAATAACTACTGATCCTCCCACATTTGCTCAACACAGTGCTACCCTGAAATCAGTTCTCCATTCAGTAACCATGAAGTGAAGCAATTGCTGAGAATAAGGAGTTGGTTCATCTTCAAAGTGGATTTGTCTGCTTTACCAACTCTTCTAATTTCCCTCTTTGTTCAGTTTCTTCATTCTCTTACAGATGGGCCAGAGAATTCCCTGGGTGATACTTTCCTGTATCTCTCTCTTTCCCCATCATCTCCCCCTACAGTTACTATATTTTGATTTTTCCCTTTTAAAATGTCGTTTGAGATTATTATATAATTATATCATTTCCACTTTTCATTTCCTCCCTACAAATCCTTCCATGTACCTCACCTTACCTCTTTCAAATTAATAGCCTCCTCCCTCTCTCTCTTTCTCTCTCTCTCTCGTTTGTGTGTGTGTTTCTGTCTGTCTGTCTTTGTCTCTGTCTCTCTTTCCCTTGTTATGTGTTTGTATGCATATTTCTAAATATAATAGTATTCAACTGAAGTAGATGATCAGTTTTACCTTTTATTATAATAAAAACATCTCTAAGTTTAGCTAAATGTCTTTTTCTCTTGTAAAATTATATCTATGTATTATGATCTTTGTTTTTAGTTATATGTACATTAAAAATCAATTGCTTGGTTGATTAAAAAGATAGCTTCCCAGAAAATGACACAAGTCCCAGCAACCAATAATGAATCTTATCTCTGTTGCTTTGCATAGATCTGGCCTATTTTCTTTTCTTTCTCTACACCCCCTCCCCCCCAGTCTAGCAGCAATGTTCTCAGATAAACTTTGCATTTACCCTTAGAGGATCATCTGGATTCTGTTGGAAACACTGTTCAAAGGATAAAGATCTGGGCTGCTGATTACCTATATTAGAAACAATAATTTATAAATATTTAAAATCAAATAACACAGTGTGTTTGCGGAAACTTTAAGTCCTTTGTTGAAACCTTCTGGGGTGGGAATTAAAATACATAGGAAAAGAAATGAAATGCCCACATCCACCTTCACCGCAGTCACTGGATCGCTTGCTCCTACTTTCAGCCTGTGGAGAGTTTCCCTTTGTTTGAGAGGCTGCAGTAAGGCTGCTCCTGAGAGCAATGCGAGCTGATTTATCACTGCTACTCTAATCAGGGAGCTGTTGCTTTAGATAACTCTCCTGCCTGAAATATGAGCCCTGCCAAGCCATTTAGTCTGATTGGAAAAGCAGCCATTCTCCCCTCCATTTACATCCCCGAGCTTGAAAACTTTCTTCTTGCCCTTCAAGAGCCTTCTGCTCTGTTCCAATGATTCAAAAGTTTGTAAACGTGTAGCAAAGTGAATTTTTTTTTTTGCCTCTTCAGAAACATGATGCATGAATTACAGAATAAAACTTATTCTTCCAGATGGGTATTTTATAGAATTACATAGTAGAAGTGATTTGCAGGTCACTATTTTACCTTAGATATGGCAATAAAACTCTAATGGCATCTACATTTATGCTATTGTATTTCAGAAAAGAACATTTTGTAGATGCAACAGAAATGTGCTATTCAAGAGGTTCTAAAAGAAGACATTTGTATATTGGGGGTTTACGTTTTTTTTGTCTGCAAAACTAATGTAATTCAATAACTAAATTTTATATTTTGAAAACACAATAGCTCTTCTACTTCTATTTCTAAATGGCAAACTTGTCAAATGAAAACTGAAGTTGCCCAGAGACTCAGAGCTAGCTGGAGTAGTTTAATTCTGAGAACTACAGGTTGATCTCTGTTGATAAATTTCACTGTTGTAGCAGTCCTTCTTTTGGGGAACCAACCAGCTCCCAAATCATGACACGGAGATTTATTATTTGTCATGAATGATCAGCCTTATAGAATTCTTGTCCCTCTAGATTTTATAATTTTTATTGAGCTCTACATTTTTCTCTGCTCCTCTCCCTGCCTCTCCCCTCCCCTTCCACCCTCTTCCAAGGTTCCCATGCTCCCAGTTTACTCAGATCTTGTCTTTTTCTACTACCCATGTATATTAGATCCATGTATGTCTATCTTAGGGTTCTCATTGTTGTCTAGGTTCTCCGGGATTGTGATTTGTGGGCTGGTTTTCATTGCTTTATGTTTTAAAACCACTTATGAGTGAGTACATGTGATAATTGGCTTTCTGGGTCTGGGTTACCTCACTCAAAATAGTGTTTTCTAGATTCATCCATTTGCCTGCAAATTTCAAGATGTCATTATTTTTTTCCACTGTGTAGTACTCCATTGTGTAAATGTACCATATTTCCTTATCCGTTTTTCGGTCAAAAGGTATTTAGGTTGTTTGCAAGTTCTGGCTATGACAAACAAAGCTGCTATGAACATAATTGAGCACATGTCGTTGTGGCACGATTGAACATCCTTTGAATATATACCCAAAAGTGGTATTACTGGGTCTTGAGGAAGGTGGTTTCCTAATTTTATGAGAAATCACCACACTGACATCCAAAGAGGCTGTACCAGCTTGCATTCCCACTAGCATTGCAGGAGTGTTCCCATTACTGCACAACCTCTCCAGCATAACTTGTCATCAGTGTTTTTGATATTGATGCACTTCTGTGATGACTAAGTATGTTGAGCACTTCCATAAGTGTCTTTCGGCCATTGTAGATTCCTCTGTTGAGAGTTCTCTGTTTAGGCCTGTACTCCATTTTTTTTAAATTGGATTATTTGTTCTTTTGATGACCAATTTCTGGAGTTCTTTGTATATTTTGGAGATCAGACCTCTGTCTGATGTGAAATCAGTGAAGATCTTTTCCCATTCTGTAGGCTGCTGTTTTTGTCTTGTTGACCATGTCCTTTGCTTTACAGAAGCTTTTCGGTTTCAGGAGGTCACATTTATTAATTGTTTCTCTCAGTGTCTGTGCTGCTGGGGTTATATTTAGATAGTGGTCTCCTGTGTCAATGTATTCAAGTGTACTTCTCACTTCTCTTCTGTAAGGTTCAGTGTGGCCGGCTTTATGTTGAGGTCTTTGATCCATTAGGACTTGACTTTTGTGCATAGTGATAGATATGGGTCTATTTTCATTCTTCTACATGTTGATATCCAGTTATGCCAGCACCATTTGTTAAATATGCTTTTTTCTATTTGATATTTTTTGCTTCTTTGTGAAAAATCAGGTTTTCGAAGATGTGTGGAAATCCGGGTCTTTGATTCGGTTCAGGGATACAAGGAACATACCTAAAAATAATAAAGGCAATATACAGCAAGCCAACAGCCAACATCAAACTAAATGAAGAGAAACTCACAGCAATCCCACTGAAATCAGGAACAAGATAAGGTTGTGCACTCTCTCCATATCTATTCAACATAGTGCCTGAGGTCCTAGCTAGAGCAATAAGACACCAAAAAGCGATCAAGGGAATACAAATTGAAAAAGAAGTCAAACTCTCACTATTTGCTGATGATATTATAGTTTACATAAGAGACCCCAAAAATTCTACCAAGGAACTTCTACAACTCATAAATACTTTCAGTAAAGTAGCAGGGTACAAGATTAACTCAAAAAAATCAGTAGCCCTCCTGTACACAGATGATAAAAGGGCTGAGAAAGAAATCAGAGAAGGATCACCCTTCACAATACCCCAAAACAGCATAAAATATCTCAAAGTAACTCTAATCAAACAAGTGGAAGACTTGTATGACAAGAACTTTAAACCTTTGAATAAAGAAATTGAAGAAGACACCAGAAAGTGGAAAGATTTCCCATGCTCTTGTGTAAGGTAGAATTAATATAGTAAAAATGGAAATTTTACCAAAAGCAGTCTACAGATTCAATGCAATGCCCATCAAAAATCCCAGCAAAATTCTCCACAGACCTCAAAAGGAAGGTACTCAACTTCATATGGAAAAGCAAAAACCCAGGATAGCCAAAACAATCCTGTACAATAAAAGAATTCTGGAGGCATCACAGTCCCTGACTTCCAATTCTACTACAGTGCTACAGTACTGAAAACAGCCTGGTATTAGAATAAAAACAGATAGATCTTATAATTTAATTGAACCTGTTTTGTTTCATCTATGTTTTGCCTTGGGGCTTTTTACCTTTCTTTCTGTTGTTCAGCTCTGTGTCTGACTGGCTGGAAGCTGCCTAACTGGCCAGCCACAGGTATCTCCCTCTCTACTCCTTTATTCTTTTCTCTCTCATGATTTGATTTCTCCTCCTACTTATTATCTCTGCTCACCAGCCCTGTCTATACCTCTTCTCCTAGCTATTGGCCATTCAGCTTTTTATTAGACCAATCAGATGCCTTAGGAAAGGAAAGGCAACACATTTTTACATCATTAAACAAATGCAGCATAAAGAAATGTACCACATTTTTGCCTAGTTACAGTAGTAGTCGACATCATAAACAAATGTAACACATCTTTACACAGTTAAAGTAACATTCTACTACACTTGATGTAAACACTGAAGAGGACATGCAAGATATTGCAGAGACAGCAGCCAGAATATCTGTGCATGTGACATGAGAATCATTTCTTTTCATATAAACCCTGAAGTAGCTGGTTTTAGAAAGAAGTATTAACTATTTAAACTAGGCTTATGGATTTATCCAGTTAACATCAATCCACAAATTCTGTAATAAATGCTCTAAATTTCTTCTTTTGAGTAATGTTTCCATCTTTTATGGCAATTTGGTTTAAATAATTCTATAAATTCCAGATGGGACTGGGGACTACAGGGGATAAAACTTGGCTAAAATGTGGCTTGATCTGCAGGACTTGTAAATTTTTATTTTGTGCAATTTTATATGGAACATTCTTCTTTGGTGAGAATATTGAGGCTTATGCTATACTCAGAGAAATAAAGATTTGAAAGAGTTTTATGGAAATTGAGGTTTAGGGCAGGTGAGATTTCACAGTGGGTAAAGAAAGGCATTATCCATGCAAACCTGAAGAAGGGAGTTTGACCCTCAGGACCTGTATTAAGGTAGAATGAAAATAACTGACTCTTCAAAGAGGTCCTCTGACCTCCATACATGTGAGGGGGCACACATGCACCCCATATGCATCACACATGCAACTCCACATGAACCCCTTATATATAATAATAAATACATTTAAAATTTAATTATTTACAAAAACAATAAAAATCATATGTTAATTTTCAGTTCTGCAGTTGCTCTTTTATTATGAACAATTAGGTTTATTTTACAAAATCAAATAATTATTTAATGAAGTAAGTCTAGATAATCTCATATTAGTAAAATTTGTGATATTAATACTCTAATGTAGTAAGACATGTACAATAGAGTATATAAATCTTTAATATCTTTATTTCAATGTAAATTTAATGGTATTTGAATGCTTACTGTATAATTTCATACAGACATGAAATGCCTGAAATACTTTTAATTTACTAATAGGAATTATATCTTAAATCTTACAAAATTATATATTTCTATTTATATAACTGACTTATGAACCCACAAAAACTTTCTTAACATTTTCTTAGGAACATAATACTTAACTTACCCCCAAACACTTACATTAATTTAAAAGTATTTATACAAAAGGGGAGAGCTGTATAGTTCTGTTTGTATGATCCTAGCCAAATCAGGTCACAAAAATTTTATATTTTTGGTTTTGATGTAAATATTATGAAGGTTCATGCCTTTTTAACTTAAAAAATTTGTGAAACAATGAACTATTTAATATCCTTATATAAAATTTTGGAACAGATATACGAAAAAGCTATAAAGATTACAATTGAATTCACTTTAAATGATAATAATTATTTCTGCTGTATAACAAGATTATTTCACCAAATAGCAAATGAGTATGAGTTTACTCATTTCTCCACAGCAAATCACAGAGGAAAATGTAAGCAAATTAAAGACACCTGTTGTGTTCACAGTCATTTCAGTATTCTCTTTCAAGTTTAAACAAATTTGCTCAAATATACTCAAAACATAAATTTTTTAAATCTGTTGATTGCATTAGTTTGCTAACTTAACTGTTATTTTTATCAAAAAGAATTTTTTTAACTTTGAAACCTTTGGTAGCACCGACTTAAAATTAGCACTCTGCACTTCGGCTGCTACTTGATCTGCTTTTGTCCTATTTCTTATGAGCAATAATTACATTTTCAAATAAATAAAGTGAAAAAACTTTGACCATTCTCACTTATTTGAATCACTTTATCTTCTTAATTGTGAATACAGGACATTCTCTCAATTTCTTTCTGTGTTCTTGGCTACTTTGTTTAAACTTACATCGTAGGTTTCCTTTTCCTTAATCATCTAAGTATTCATGAGCCCAATTTTAAGACTAATAAAATTAAAAAGAAAAAAATAAACAAACAAAAACAATAACACAAAAACAAAGTATTACTATGTTCTTTCTTGGCATTGTATTTCAGTTGCTTGCTTAAATTACATCACACATTGTGGTGACTCTAAGTTTAAAATATCTAACCTAGCAGTAGGCAGCAGGCTCACACGCTGACTGACTGTTTGATTCTTCCTCATATTGATCATATCCCACACTTCAGTTCTCCTACAGTGAATGTGCTACTCTCGTCAAGTCCTCATCTGTCTGTCTTGTTTATTTTAGCTAATGCAAACACTAATCATTTAATAAAATTGATTATGAGTTAGATCAGTGCATCACTAGGAACATTTCAGTTATTGGAGGAATTTTCTTTTTAACAAAGCAGTCCTTATGAATGAAAAAAAAAAAAAACAGAAGAAATTAACCAGGAAGCATTTAAGGGAGGGAAATAGAAGAATGACATGATCACATGACACAATCAATACTAGACTGTCTTGAAATCCCCTCTGCCACAACTATTAATTCAAAACTCTTCATTTTAGCCTCATGCAGATTTATAGTGAAAGAGCAAAACCTAGCCACATTCTTCATCAAAATATCACCAGAATGGTCTTTAGGCCAATATTCTTCCTACCTGAAGCCTCCTGAAAAGGGCCCTGCATTCCCTATCACACTAAGTACAATTGTTTTCTTTGCTTCCACTGTAAGGCCCATTAAGTCCCACTTAAAGCGGACAGCTAAATATCATGTTCAAAATATCCAAGTACACATTCTTCCAACAAGCAGCTTGGTAAAGTCTGTAATAACAAAACCTTACTCCTGGTCCCAAAGTCTGTCTTAGTCATTATTCTAGTGCTGTGATAACAAAACATCACTCCTGGTACCAAAGTCTGTCTTAGTCACTGTTCTAGTGTTGTGATAACAAAATCCCACTCCTGGTACCAAAGTCTGTCTTAGTCACTGTTCTAGTGTTGTGAAGAAACACAATGAGCAAAGCAATTCTTATAAAATAAAGCATTTAATTTGGGGTTTGCTTGCAGTTTTAGAGGCTTAGTCCATTGTCAGGGTTATGGCAGTACACATGGTGATGGACAATTAGATGGGTACTTTACGTCCTGATTTTTAGGCAGCAGGATGTGAGAAAGTCCAGGTCTGGCATGGGATTTTTAGAACCCTAAAGTCTACCTCCCAGTGAAACAATTCCTTCAACCTGATCCATCTTTTATATTATCAAAGATTAAGATATTTTGTTTCTTTTGTGTTGTTTCCAACGTAGACTTATTAGTTGGTTGAGCACCAAACTTCTAGAAGCTAACAGAGTCACATCAAAATTTGTGTCTTCAAATCTGTTCTATACAATTGTGTAAAGATGTCTTGTCAAAAATGAAGTCACATACTGTCCTGGCTAGTTTTTTGTCAATTTAATACAAGCTGAAATCATCAGAGAGGATGGAGCAACAATTGAGAAAATTTCTCCATAAAACAGGGCTGTAGACAAGGCCTTAGGGCATTTTTTAAATTTGTGATTGATATGGGAGGGCTGGTGGTCCTGGGTTCTACAAAAGTACAAATACTGGGCAGATGAATTGCTGAGTAAGTGAATTATCTTTTTGTCAAATAAGATAGCAACTATAAGAAAGAATTCATGAACACTCTAATTAAAAGTACCCACAAAGACAACCACTGAACATAAGTAGCCTTTTATAAAGTGAATGATGAACAATGATAAGGGAGCATAAGCCAAATAACCTTTTTCCTACTCAAGTTGCGTTTGTCATGGTGCTTCATCTTTGTAGTAATATAATAACCCTAAAACACATATATGATCTGTGCTGTCAATTCTTTGAATTGCTTCAGACTCATAAAGATAAGATCCTTAATGCTGATCAGGACACAAAAGAACCACATCGACTGTGAGATTTTTGGCAGTCCTGATAGCAATTCTCATTATCTCCCACAATACAAAGCATGTACACACACACACACACACACACCCCATAAAACCTCCAGCAGTATTACCTTCTTTCTGTCACCTCATTGTGTGAATATTTCTTCATGAGGACATTGTAATTACTTCCTGGATTAACCTTTCCTCCAAATGCAGGCATAGGTAGCTTTCTGTACACTACCAGAACTTTGCTCAGTTTTCTTTTTTTTTTTTTTTTTTTGACATTTATATTTATTTATTTTTTTTTTCTTGCTGATTTTTTTTATTAATTAATTAATTTAATTATTAAAGATTTCTGCCTCTTCCCCGCCACCACCTCCCGTTCCCTCCCCCTCCCCCAATCAAGTCTTCCTTCCTCCTCAGCCCAAAGAGCAAGCAGGTTTCTCTGCCCTGTGGGAGGTCCAAGGACCACCCACCTCCATCCAGGTCTATTAAGGTGAGCATCCAAACTACCTGGGCTCCCACAAAGCCATTACATGCAATAGGATCAAGAACCCATTGCCGTTGTTCTTCAGTTCTCAGTAGTCCTCATTGTCCATTATGTTCAGCGAGACCGGTTTTGTCCCATGCTTTTTTAGTCCCCGGCCAGCTGGCCTTGGTGAGTTCCCGATAGATCATCCCCATTGCCTCAGTGTGTGGGTGCACCCCTCGCCGTCCTGAGTTCCTTGCTCGTGCTCACTCTCCAAAAAAAAACCCTTAGTAGATATACAGAGAAAGTTCCCAAGGGAATACAAAGTGTTCCGATGTTCTGTATATTTTCCAGGTTAGTGTCATTTTACAATAGTATGGCACATGTGAAGTTATAGTGACAGAGTTTTCCCATTCTAAGCTATAATTTCTTAATATTTCCGTATTATGTACACATTTTTATGTTCCAGGAGTATAGTAAAATATACTAGATAATTGCTAGATGCTATGGTATTTTAAATAAGAATGTCCCCCGTAGGTTCACATATTTGAATGCTTATTCATCAGACATTAGAAATACTTGGGAAAGAGTAGTAGGTGTGGCTTTGTTGGAGAAAGTACACATCATAGGGGACAGGCAACTTTGAAGATGTGAAAGCTTAAACCAGGCCTCATGTCTCTTCCTGCTGCCTATGGATCTGGATGGAGAATTCTCAAGTACTTCTCAAGCAACATGTCTGTCTGTGTGTCACCATGCTCCCTGCCATGGTGATAATGGACTAAGCCTCAGAAACTGTGAGCAACCCCCAATTAAATGCTTTCTTTTATAGAAGCTATAATGGTCGTGGTGTCTCTTCACAGCAATAGAACTGTTTGAGTGTCTTTCTGGAAAGTACTTTCAACTTGGTGCTATATATATTTAGAAAGCTATTTATAATAAAATTCCAGAAAAAAAGATAAATTTATAATTTCTATTAACATTATATCTGGATTAATATGACATTAGCAAGGAGTTCTTTAGAAATTCAATATTGATTAATATCTGAAAATATAGTGACAATCTATATGAAGACCCTGGTTTTCATAATCTTAAAGAGAAAAGAAAACAGAAAGATATAATAAAAAATTCTCTACTTATTTTAACAAACACTTTCAATATGTCTAAACCATTTGCTTATGGTAACCTGTTTGTCATGGCCTAGATTTTGAAAAGGTGTGTATGCTCTGCTTTACTAAATAAAATTGTCCTTCAAGAAAGCTAATTTTGAAAGTAAAAACAAAGAAATAGCAAAATTTTCCATAGAAACTGAACCAATCTCTGGGTAGAATGTATGTGTTTAAAGAGGGAAGAGAGGATTTAGGATTAAGGCAGAGAGAAAAAGAGAGGAAGAGAGAGAGAGAGAAAATATGCCTAAGAAGGTTTGCCAGAATTGTGTGGGTGTTTGTGCAAGTATATAATGATGTAATGTCACCATTTGAGGCACAGAGATTATTATTTGACTTGTTTATTAAGAAAAAGACTGAAGACCCACAGGCTGGTAGTATTTACGTTACATTCCATCTTTAAGTGGAGGGGAAGAATGTCTTCAAGCCTTCTCATATTTGACACTTTCTAGAAATTAGACTTCTTTTATATTCCCAGATTCATAAAAATTTCAAAAAAGGTAAAATATATGAATTAAATATGTTCAATAACACTGAAATCTCAACACCATAAATAAAACACTCCTAAAATCACACATAAAACACAAAGAAACCTTTATGAAAATCTGGATGTTAGGTTGCCTTTCCGAGGGTGGGATTAGATGTGCATATGAGCTGTTTTCTGTAGATAACTGGATTGCTTTGACTATTCCAAAAATACAAAATTTTAACTAAAGGAAAAGATGTTTCAGAAACAAAGGCAAGATGATTAGTGACATACTTTCTGTACTAGGAGCGACAAAGCGCAGTAGAACAATAGAACAACAGCCACACAAATAAAACCTCCACAGTCCACTCCCTCTCTCTCCTGGGTATTGAGTATGATGAGCTTTTATTTCTATTTTTAAATGGGCTGTTGGCATAAGGAAATGTGACCATTTGAACAAAAAATACGTTTGGGACTAGTTTATATTAAACAAGTTTTCTCATCTTATGGGTTGTGTGATGTATGTGTGTGCAAGCATGTGTTTCTTGTATGTTTTGTTGTTTTTTTAATTACGTGTGTGTCTTTGTTGTTTGTTTTCTAAAGAACTTTTATGGAGTTGGGTGGGTCGGTCGTTGAAATCTGGGAGTTTGGGGAAGGGAATCATGATCAGAATATATTGTATGCATTTTTTTAATTAAAAATCAATCTAAGAGGTCAAGAATCTATTTTTCTGCTTCACATTCTGATCACAAAGGCAGGCTGTGGTGGGCTGAGAGACAAAATTACATTCCTTGAACAAGAAGATGAGACGTTGGCTCATTGACTCACGACATTCTCATAAATGAAAGAAATAGATAATGTGGATCACTAGAAATCAGCATAGTAAGACTGAAGAATAAAGAAATTAATTTGAACAATGCATCACTGTCTTAAAAAATCTTGATATTATGGATAAGGGTCATTCATAATTTATAATGAAGTGTGATACAAGTTCCATAGAAATATGCATAGCCATGAGATTTTTTGTTAAGCTATTAAATAGTAGTTGACCAAATAATGTGAAGCATGAGCTGAATCTTTAAAAAAAAATGACAGAATTGGAAAAGTAGATCACACTCTGCAGACTAAATTGTTACTGGCAGAAAACACTTCCTCAGAAAAGCCACACTGGAATTTTTTTAAAGTGACACTATTGGCACTGTAACATTTACTGAAGTCAGTGGAGATGTGGCTGAAGAGGAGCTGTGGAAACACAGGATTTACTCAATGGACAAAAAAAAAGAGTTGAGGGAATAGTAAGTATGGGCATAAAACCCAAAAGTCAGACCCATCTCTTACATGGCTTGATGTGTTTTCTATTTTTGTGTTTAGAATTTTGAACTTTGGAGAAAGAGAATTTTCTTCTTTCAAAAGGCACATTATTAGTTGTAAAATGGAAGGGAAGATAAATATTCACACACACACACACACACACTGCTAACATCAGACATGGAGGCATCGTTGTTCCTACACACATGCTCACTACTAAGTATATCTTTACAGAAAACAGTCTGAATGTTTTATGAGTCATTGACATAATAAAATGCACTGCCGTCTAAGCAATTTAAAGCCCGCAGAAGATTTTTAAACTCATCTTTCTAAAAATAAGGTTGGTAGTATTGCTCTATTTATAATTGTTCCATGAATGGTGTATTAGATTAGTGGATTAGTTCTTGTTTTATAAATAGCCTGGCACACAAATGCTGCCCTTTAAATGTCTGTTTGAATTGAATTGTGGGTGGTCCTGAACGCAACTGGGATCATCACCAGCTAATCCTCCTGTCGCCCCAGAACCGAATTCCTCTTTTTTTTTCCCCCCTGTCTTAGCGCTAAGCAGCTGCCCCACCTTTCCTGGCTTAGTTGGCACGGTGGGCAGCTGTGTTCCCCAACCACACAAATCACCAGGGAAGCTTATTTTGACTGCTAATTTCTGCTACGTGGAGAGACTCTTTTAAGGCTTCTATATACGTTGCTGCAGATTCTTTCCATGCACCGTTTCACCCATCAAAATGTGTGGGCTGCGGGTCTCAAAGGTCTGCGCAAAGATTCCATCCTCTGCCTACTCCGGGACGAAAGCACACTCCCAGCCTGTTGATCCCGTTCTCAAGGGAAGGAAGGCTCTCTTGCTTCCCCTTTTCGTTATTTGGTTATCCTGAAGTGCTTTGACATTGTCGGTGTCTATTTCATCATGCACAGCGAATATAATGACGTTATGGTAGCTATGCATCATGGGTAGATAAGCCCTATACATTTCTTTTTTCTCACAGAGGGACATATATGTTCTCTGTGAAAGTTCTGTGAAAGGGGTAGAGAGCAGGGTTGTGGTAAAACGTGACCCCAGACGCCAAGCTTCTTCATACACAGAGTTGTCTCTTAAGTCAATGCACAGACTGAGGGAATGGGGGAAGATGTAACAAGGCAAGACGGTGCAGGGGTTCCTCATCCTGTATTCTTGCTGAGGCCATTTTAAGCTTGACTCGAATTTGATCTCCTTGATGGGAGGCCTCATGGAAAATCACCCAACTCTATTCTAGGAACCTGAGGTCAAGATGCCCCAGCTAACTTATCTCAGCTTCCGGTAAACTGCCTGCTTGTGCAAACCCCTCTTCAGCTATCTGCTTATCTTACGGTCTGTTAAAATGCCAATTTGATGGAAGCACTCCCTCCCCCCACCACCACCAGCCACGACAGCTGCTGAGTGAGATGCCAGGATGTGGATTTTGCTTTCAAAACCCCATGCTTTGGACAATTGATGTTATCCTTGGATCCCCAAATAGATCCCCAAATACCTGAGCATTGTCCCAGCTGACTGGAATAATGAATTTTAGTTGGCTATACACTTTGCGCAAGGAGTCATCTCTGGTGGGCTCGCCATTGTAAAGAAAGTAGGTTTATACACAGATGGCATTATCTGCAAATTACAGCTGTCCATCATTTATAGGATGTCTGAAGTCTAGAGGGTTAATCATTCATTTCAACAGCTCCTTTTAGGACTCTTAAATAGTCTCTGTTCTCATTCAGAGGATCTTAGAAATTTGAGGGTACTTCTAGTTAATATTAGAAAACTCACTTTTTAAACATTAAAATGCAACATGCAGAAAATATAAATATATCAAGTCTAGAATAGCTCAGACTTGGTTGAAATTTCATAAAAACGTGGGGATGGTCTATGTTGAGTTTTTTGTTTTCTGTTTTTCTTTTTTTTGTTTTTCGCTGTCTTTTCCATTTTCTTAGTCATTAGACAACTTGCTAATTTGGTTTTCCTAAGGATTCTCAGATAGGCAAAAAGAGAAGGTTGAGGGTGGGCTCAACTTCAGCTTGGAGAGGTTTGGGGGTTTGACTGATAGTTCCCGGCTCCTGGCGTTGCACTCTTTCTCTGACCCTGTGTAGTTACGTCTATCTCCTACCTAACATGTTGCTGAAGTCCACACATCCAGAGGCAGCTTGATACTCAGGGTGTGTTCATTCAGGGTGATTTGAACTGAGCTGTGGTCTGCTCTTCCCATCGGAGACACGGGGATTTCTGTGTGTTTTTCTCAGTCTGTTCCTTCCTGTTCTTGTCATGCTTAGGCAATTCGGTAAGTAAGAAATCATACTCATGTTTGAGGGGGCACAGTTTAGTCATAAAGAGACACATTCTCTGAAAGCATTCGGTAAAATTTATTGTCAGGATGAGGAAGAAAGGGAGACCTGCATCACAGTAAAAGAAACAAAAACAAAAGACCTTTCCCACCCTGCTGTAGCCTTGCAGCCATTCTGGACTTGGTGCTTCTGTGACTCTAGCTTTGTTCTGATGACTTATTGTCTCTTCAACAGTGTGGATATTTCTTTTCTAATTTCTTTATTGATTTCAATGAGAGAATTTTCACTGAAGTATTTTCCTTTAAATTAATTCCAAAGTGTCTGCAACGCAGGTAACCACAGCTGAGGCAGGACAGCAGTAACTTTGGTGCAAGCATTATAATGATTTTACTTTAGGTGTACAAGGTTCTTGTCACAATTGGCATCACATTGTCTTTCAGAATTTTGAGGAAACAGGAATTATTTCTTTACTATTCAGGTTACTTAGTAAAAAATTAATTACTATATTCTATTTCTTTATTGTTATATAAAAAGATGACTTTAGCCAAAAAAAAAAAAAGCATTCATAACGCTCTAACCATGTCACTGTTGCCTAAGAATTTGACGTGAGTAGATAAACCTAGATCATGTGTCTAGGAAGACAACGCCATCACGGGTGTCTGCATAAGTGGAGGGAGATTCCACAACACATTGAGCAAACTCTGAATTGAAATGAGGGTGGTCTAGAGCTTGAGGCTACAAGCCAAAGGCTGCTATCGCTGCTCCCAGCTCCTTTCTGGAAGAGGCAACTACAGATCTTATACAGGAGCCTGAGGTTTGACTCCAGCCCCTACGTGACTTTAATTTCAGACTTTGCCTTTTTAATCAGTAGAAAATGAGGCATTTTCTTTTTTTTAATATTATGCACTATACAATCAATTTTATAGAGGCACTATCAAACCAATGTATCTACTCCCTATAGTGTGACATGCTCCTTTAAGACTGGCATCACCATGAAGTTTAAATGTTGGAACCTGATACCTTGTGTGTCAGTAAGAAGTGTGATCTCCTAGAGGTGACTAGGGATAAAACTGGCTCCTGTGAAGAGGGCTCGTCTCCAAGCCACTTCTGTCATGTGCACATGGAGCAAGAATAGACTAAACAGCAAATCTCCTAGCAACTTAGATGTGAACTTTCCAGGCCTACACTTGTGAGAACTGTCTGCTGCATATAACTCAGCAAAAACAGAGACACTTGATGTTACAGCCTGAACAGAAGACAGCAAACCCTAGAATAGAGTAAATCGCAGTCCGCATCATACTTATCCTATCAAAAGTATTTTGATATTCTTGACTGCCCCCCCCCCCCCGATTTGTGGAAGCAGAGGATGTTGCGTTACATTAAATACACTGCCCATGACAAATCCTGTGTGTTTCCTCCAATGTGTTATATAAAAGTAGAATATATAGGGGCTGGAGAGATGGCTCAGAGGTTAAGAGCACTGATTATTCTTCCAGAGGTCCTGAGTTCAATTCCCAGCAACCACATGGTGGTTCACAACCATCTGTAATGAAATCTGGTACCCTCTTCTGGCCTGCAGGCATACACGCAGACAGAACACTGTATACAAAATAAATAAATAAATCTTAAAAAAAAAAGTAGAATATATAATAGTGATTACTTGATTACTGAAGGTTGGGAGATTGACAGGAGAGAATAAAGTGAAGGAGAATATGGTTTTAATTTTGTAGAGCACAGTAAAATAAAGCACCCAGAATAATTAATTACACACTTAGAAATAACTTGTGCCGGAGACTGAAAGTTTAAAATACAGAAATAACAGCACATAAGTAGATTCAAGCAATAATTCCCTGGTTCAATTCAATATAGTAATAAATTAAAATATAAATTTATTTGTATTTAATTACATAAAAAGGCTTTTTTGGGTTTGTGTATCAAACGCTTTAGAGCATTACCAACTTGCAGCTGGCACCAGGGGCTTTACTGATGATAGATTCTGCCTTTGCCTGTCATCATTGCTCGTGTATTTGTTCACCCCAGTTCATCAAACTTAGCAATTCAAAGTCCTTTTCCACTGTTCTGACACGTCTTCAAGCAATTTAACACTTTGAAATGCTATGTAGGCTTGAATATAAGTCAGTTCTCAAAACATTACTTTGTATCATATGTAATATATATAATACATTTTTGTAATATGTTAAATAGAAGATTGTGACCAGTTGGATCTTGTCTTTAGAAAACTTGATTAGATATAATTAAGTAGAATCATACCTACCAATGTAAATAGGTTTTGTCACAGCATCATTATACATGCGGATCAATACACCTTGTTATCCTTTGATTTCTTCTCCCAGTGACTTCAGCATTACCCTTCACAGTCCTCCAGTTGCTTGCCTCCCACCTTCCCCCTTCGGAATTACCTGTGTTTGCTTATTACACGGATTACATGAGTCTATTCCCTGTTTTCCTTAAGGTATTTTTCTTTCCTTTCATCATCCCTTGCTGGTTTCTTGGCCTCTAAACACATATATAAATACATATTATATATAATTTAAAGTCAAAGGATTGAAAATATCCTTTTATATCACATAAACATTAATCAAAAGAGAACAAGTTTGGATATGTGAATGTAAAAAGGTAGGTGTTAGAGCAGTGAAAATTACCAGAGAAAGAAAGGAACATTATGTAATGATGCAATGATCAATCCATCAAAATGACGTGGCAATTCTGAATATGTACCAGCAAACAGCCGAAACATCATTTGTTAGAAATGAAGAGACCAATCTGTAACAAGGCGAGAGACTGGGAAGAAAACAGGACTTTGTCATCATCCCAGTTAACATTTATATAACACTGTCCAACAATACAGCACAAACATTTCTAAGCCAAATAGCCACAGACTACATCAAGATAAAATATATCACGGATCATAAAATACAGTTTTAGTTTTTGGAAGAATTATCCTAAAATATATAAAACTATATTTTTCTAAATACTAAGAAGTTACAAAGTACTTTTGTACAGATACATGTTTACAAATGGAAGTATAAGTATAAAATATATTCTACAGGCCATATATCACATACTTTTGTCATAGTAATGTGAAAATTGAGGAATAAATATTATAAATTTGTATATAAACTAAGCTGTATAGTAAAACCCTGACTCAAGAGAATATATAGAGATAGGTAGATGATAGATAGATGATAGACAGATAGATACACACATATATGTGTGTGTTTATTGAATACAATAAAGTGAAAATACAAAATGCTAAAGTCTACATGATGCAGATAAGAGATAAGATGATGCTAAAATGTTTATAGCCCTAGTGATTGTACCATAAAAGAGAAAAACTCCAAATACTAATTTTATCATCCAAGTCAAGACATTAGTTCAAAGAGAGTAATTCAACCTAAAGCAAACAGAATGGAGGAAACGAAGAGAGGAGCAGAAAGCATTAAAATAAGAAAAAATAAAAAACTGGAGAAAGTTCACAAGAACTGTGTGTGTGAGCATAAGTGTGTGCATATGTGTGTATATGTCTCTGTGTGTGTGTATTCATGTGGGTGCACAAATGTGCATGCACAGATGCACACATAAGCCAGAGGACAATCTTTGGTGTATTTGTCAGTAGCTATCTACTTTATCATTTGAGGAAAGATCTCTCATAGGCCTGGGACACAGGAAGTAGTCTAAGTGGCGAGCCAGAAAGTGCCATGGATCCATTCACCTCTGTCTTCTCTTTGTTCAATGATAAGCATGTGCTACCATTTCTGGTTCTTAAAATATGTATTCTGGAGATCAAATTCTGGGTGCCCTGCTTATAAACCAAGTGCTTTACTGATTGAGCTATCTCCCAGAACCCAGTATTTGGTTCTTCAAAGATTATTACAATTGACAAAACTATAAGGATTGAAAGATGGAAAAATCTTTAATTACTAATCTCACAATTAAGGGTGTTAGTAGAATGTTATCATGAGGTACTTGATTATTCAAAGTTTATTACAATTGACGAAAATATAAGAATTGAAAGATGAAAAAAATCTTTAATTACTAATCTCGTAATTAAGGGTGTTAGTTAGAATGTTATCATTAGGAACACTCGGGGTTAAATCCACCCCCCATACAACACAGCAATTAAACATAAGAAGCAATTTCAGGATGAAGTGGGATGTACTGAAGACTCAGTATACATAAAAATGACAAGTAAAAACTATGAACAAGTACAGTACATGAATTTGATAACACAGATAAGTGAATCAGTTTCTCAAAAGATATAAATTACCATAACTAACTTAAATACAAAGTGAGTAATGTGAATAGCTCTGAAATGTAAGAAAACTTGAACATAATAAAAACTCATGCACAAAAATATATCTTCAAGAAATGTCACTTTCTTAGAGAACTCTGCTACACATTTAATGAATGTATTACAAAGCTTAAAATGCTCTGTGGGCACAAAACCTAAAGTTTTCTATGAGCTAAAATGATTTATCTCTTGACTGGTATTCTACTATTTCCCATTACTCTTCATATTTGTTATATTTTTTTTTTGAAATTTCATCATCAGGTTTTTCTTTCCTCCGAAGCATAAGGACACCACACCGACTCCCACCACAGAAATGCTGCACCATGCTTGGAATTCCTTTTGATATTTGACTTAGTTTGCACATACCAAAACTTACTTAAATATTTAACAGTTGTTGAGTTACAACACTTTAATTACAAGAGTTACAACATTGGAAGTAGGGAGTCCCACACTAGGGGACAGGCATGTTTGATTCCTGGTGAGAGATCTCATCCTTGCTTTTAAATTTCCTATTTTCTTGCTGTGTTTCACATGGTAAAAAGAGAGTGAGTAATACTTTTTAACTATAGTTATAAAGTGATCAATCCCATGGGATATGAATCTAGTCTCCTGACCTTATGTAGGCCTATTGAACTCCCAAACCTAACTCCAAATACCACCATGTTAGGAGTTAGGTCTTCAATATATAAATTTAAGGGTAAACAAATATCGAGTCCAAAATGCATGATTTGCCCAACTATATGATTCAGACCACTACATAGGTCTGCATAGAGGAATCTCTTTCTTGATAACATCTTCCTAGGTCATGCCATGCACATATTATCTTTTTGTAGTCATATTTTACATTGCTTATCATGATGTATTACAATATACCATAAATTTTAATGGGTCTAAGTATAGTTATTATATTTTCAGAGACTATCATGAACCTGGAAGTTATAGAATACAGACCTGGGAACTTCTATACAGTTGGTGTATATCCTCATGGGGGATTTAAAATGAGCAAGACCCCGAATTCCTGCATTCAATCTTTAGTCTTAACTGTTGTGCATACCCAGTCTTTGATATTGTCCCTTTACCTGTTGCCTTAGAGTTTCATATCATATTTATGATACATTTGACTTTTCTTATAGGTAAATAGCATATTTCTACTCTACTTTAGGAGTTTTTGTGAACTAATTATTTTTAATACTTCTTACAATTCAAGTTGTTGGTTCAAACTAGAAATTCATTTTAATTAACAAATCAGAAGTATAATTTTTAAAATATGTATCCATTAAGTCAATGCTAGTAAATTCTATTTAAAGTTATGTGAATTATAGAGTATATGTTTGATTTTTAATTAATTAGAAAATTAATTAAATTTCCCCCCTCTTCCTTACCTTGGTATAAAACTAAACAACAAGAAGACTGTACTACAACACATGGGAAGGGTGCACAAAATTTTAACATTGTAATAACGAACCAGAACCTCAAGCAAAAAACTTTGTCTATCTGGGAGGAAACCTCAGTTCAAAGGAGGGAACCATTTCATATGTCAAGCGTCAAGGGACTGAAAGAGGTAGTGAAAGCTCCTTTCCAGGCACTAGGAAAGGTTTGGTCAGCAGGAGACAAAACAGCACCAACAAAGTTACATGAAGAGATAGGCTGTTCAATAATGACATTAAGAAACATCTACATCAAGAAGGAAGTAAACTACAAGATACAGCAATGGAACTTAAGATACTTTGAGTCTGTTATGAGAATGAATGATGGCAGATACTTAAAGATAGCATGGCTTGGATGAGAGCCAGAGATAAGGTGAAGTGGAAGGCCCCCAAAATGCTGATAGATAGCATAAAGTAAGACTGGAGAGCCTTGGGAACAACAATAACACAAGCACCTAGGACTGTCCAGGATATGAACAGCTGGAGAACCACGATAAACGGGCTGCTCATGTGTGCTTAAGCATTTCCGGGGCATACATGATGATGAATGATGATATATTTCTTTCCTTCCCCCTCTTTTCCTCTCTTGTTTTTCTTTTTTGTACCCTTTCCATGATTTTTTTTGAGATGGGATCTAATATTTCCCACGTTGGCCTAGTGTTTAGCTGAGCCTGGCCTTTAACTCTCGGTTTTCGTGCCTTTATTATCAGAGTGCTGAGATCCTATATCGCATGATACCTGTCCATAAATGTATAAATTTCTTCTAACAAGACCTTATCTAGCTGTCATTTGATAGTTCAAGAATTAAAATAAATCAGAGAATATTCATATATCTACTAAAATATTACTGAAACTTCAATTGGACACTGGAAAATATACTTATGCTGTCTATTTTGGAAACTAGCCCCATAAACATACAGCTAAATGTATATATGAACAGTAACTATAATTTCTCTAAGGCTTTCTGAATGTCAAAGTAGCTAATTTAAATAAAATCAGAAATCTGAATTTTGCTAACTATTGTTGAAGTGATTGTTTTATGTCATAATCAAGAGAGGTAACTTCTGCTTACCATACTTCCTAAAAAGAAACATCGCCTTCTCTGATATATGTAGAAGAATTGAATATTCTCCTTGTATTTAATATGAATGAAGAGAAGTGTGGCTGTTGGGTTAAAGGGACTACTGGAGCAGGAAACCAACCAACAAATGAGCACCCTGACTCTGAACCCAGAGTCAGAGAAAGAAATAGACCCTGTATTTGAGACCTGGGCCAGGGAGAGAAACATCTTTATCCCTGACCTAGTACTAAAGACTGATGTTGGAGTACCCTCTGTGTGTTGCTTATATTGGTTAATAAATTTAAAAAAACAAAACAAAACAAAACAAACAAACAAAAAACCTGCCTTGGCCTGATAGGGCAGAACTTAGGTAGACAGAACTGAATTCTGGGAGGAAGAAAGCAGAGTCAGAGAGAGACTCCATAGATTCACCCGGAGACAGACGTTGGGAATTTTACCCGGTAAACAACTGCCACTTGGTGATACACAGATTAATAGAAATGGTTAAATTAAGATGTAAGAATTAGTCAATAAGAAATTAGAGGTAATGGACCAAGCAGTGATTTAATTAATAGTTTCTGTGTGGTTATTTCGGAGCTAAGCTAGCCAAGCGGCTGGGACAAATAAGCGGACCCTCCGTGCAGCAAAAGACAAGTGCCCTGGCTCTGAAACTAGTGTCAAGAAAACACACTTTGAGTTCGAGACCAGCCTGGTCTACAAGAGCTAGTTCCAGGATAGGCTCCAAAACCACAGAGAAACCCTGTCTCGAAAAACCAAAAAAAAAAAAAAAAAAAAAAAAAAAAAAAAAAAGAAAACACACTTTGTCCCTAGATCAGAGTCAGTGAAAGAAATATGTCCTGGTCCTAAGATTGGAATAAAAAAGCCAAAAAGAATCAGCGAAAGAAACACAGTTTGGCCATGAAGTTAGAGCCATCTCTGCCCCTGACCAGCAAACCTCACCAATCTCTGAGCAGGGAAAAACTAACCAATTCCCCTTCTCCCTGGGAAAACTCCACCCCTAAGAAGCCCTATATAAGCCTTTCCACCCCTTCAGTTAAGAGCTGCCCTTAAGTGGCAGAGGCAGCCACTCTCCTGGATTCTTCCTTCCCAAATAAATCTCTCAAAAGAGTTTTGGATGAAAACCTTCATTCACCAGCACAGAGCAGAACAAGGCTGGTATGTCCCTTAGGGGACTGAGCTGAAAATCCTTTCTGAGACGCTCCCTAGGGAGCCTTAGTAAGGCAGAGCAGAGCAGAAGAACCTTGCTAGGATGCTTCTTAAGGGGGCTGAGCAAGGCTAGCAGAGGAAAGGAAACTTTTTGCCTGAGTTGGAGGAGATTGTTACGTTTCTGCAAGGGGCTTCCCTTACCAGAATGTTAGCAGAAGAAACATCTTGAGCCAAGAAGAAGCAGATAGTTCTGCTAGAATGCTCCAGTAAGGGAACAGAGTAGAACTCAGCTATAGTGGCACTCTAGGAGAAGAGCAGGATCCTGCGGTGAGACCATCCCCCACTGCACCCCAGCTTCAGGTATCCTGGCTTCCCAATAGTCAGGACACCTTTCCTCCAGAGCTGAACTGTCCTATTGCAACTCCAGCCTCTAGAGCTGTCCTATTAATGCTCTACTCTCCACTGCCAGATCTGTCCTATTGCGGCTCTATCCCCTCCAGAGCTATCCCATTGTGGCTCACCCCGCCCCTGTCTTATTGCAGCTCTATCCCCCATATTGAGGCTCTAAGTATATCCTGGCTTCCTGATAAGTCAAGATATCCCAACACCCCTACTGTACCACATTCCCTTACAGTGGCTGCATTCCCATGGCTACTTGTACTTGTTTTGTTTCTTGAGGGCAAAATGAAGAAGATCATGCACCTTTCAGAGGGATGAAACCAAAAAGGTAAGTTTTGCACCCAATTTTTTTTTAACCTTAGGTCAACTTGATCTCCAAGTTACTGTCTGACCCATAGTATCAAATCTTTCATCTTTAATTTGGTAACTAATTGTCAATGTTGTCTTACATTCCTTGCCAACAAAGTATAAATGTGGAAACAAACTACAGTCTTAGTTGTCAATACCAGGAGGTTTCTATAGAAACAATGATTCTTTAACTCACTCAAACCAATTTCACCCAATTAAATCTCAAATGTTTCATCTTTTACAAGAACTATGAATTTCATATTTTAACAAGTGTTTCTAGTATATGTAAACTATATTTTGATGGGTATATTTACAATTACACTCTTTTTAACTTTTTATTGGTTCTTTGTGGGTTTCCCCTCATGCACCCCATCCTATTAATATCTCTGTCCCTTCGTATCCACTTTCTGCCCTTGCAAACCTTCTCCCTCAAACAAAGCAAAATAAAACTTAAAAGAAAGGGAATCTCATCGTGGAAGCTTTAGTGTGACACAGTGACTCTCAATTCTATCCTTTAGTCCATACAGCTTTACTTGCAAATGCTCACTGCAATGAGTCATTTGGTCTGATTTGAGTCTTCTGGTTTCTGCTATTCTATCAATATTGAACCTTCACTGGGACTCCTCTGGGATATCTCGTTGCTTCCATATGTCATGGAGATTTCTGCAGCTTTGGATCTGCAGTACTGGCTCCTACAAGTGCTCCAGTAGTACATATGGGGGGTGATGTTTGGATGGGCCACCTCATAGCCCTTGGTTTGGGGCTAGGTTGGTCAGCCCACCAGCTCTCCTTCATCTTTGGTACCAGGGCAAGCTCTCCAGCACTTCCCTGGCTAGATCACCCAGTGTACCCTCCAGCAAGGGATGTGACCAGTTCTCCTGTTCTCATACCCATGGGAGGCTCACCTGCATCCATACCACCAGAGTCAACTCAACTGTGTTGCTCAGGTGAGGTCCAGGGTCCACTCTCACAAGTGCTAAAGCCTTTAAGGAGCAGGACCAGCTCTTCCACTTCTCACTGGTGGCAAAGGGTTGCATGGGAGCAAGGAAGGCATCTCTTCTTCGCCCGTGCCACTGTATGGCAGATGAGGGTCAGGAGCACCTCTGCTATGATCATGGTCTTCAGGCTGGCTCACCTGTGCCCCCTCAATAGGGTCAGCTCTACTGTAAAGCTCAGGCAAGGTGCAGGGCCTGCTCTCCCAACTACTGAAGCTGGTGAGAGGTAGAACCTGCTCTCTCAGCTCCCACGGGTGGCAAGGAGCAAGGGATGATGGTGATTATCTTTATGATAGAGATTATGGAAGAACTTTCTTCAGTGTGAGCATGCAATTTAAATAAAGGTCAAAGCAGTATCTTCCAGTAATATCATGGCACACTTTTGTTAGAAGCCAAATTCCTGTTTTACCACTGTGCATGGCATAGAGTGCGTGACTATAAATGCTTTATTAAGGACTGAAGGGACTTCTCTATTCCTCCATTCCCTCATTCCTTTGCTATGTAGATCAACCAAAAGTCTGCTTTAGCCAATAAAATAGAAATGTATTTTAAGAGGGACTTCAGAAACCTTAGCTCATGGGTCATACTTTCTCTAGTACATCTCTTATTATTATGATGCTCCCAACATGGGAAAGGAAACTGAACTCAAACCCTCTGCAGACCAATAAGTATCATTAACCACTGAACCATTTTTTGATCCCAAAATTTTGGTAGTCAAATGTATTTTCAAGGAATAGCCCTTCAATTTGAGAAAGAATGGATGTTAATAGTTCACTCAGAAACAGAGTCATAGAATCCTCAGACTAGGAGCTCTTTTTGCTAATTTTATGAAGACTAAAGCAATTTTGGACATAAAGAGTTGTCTTCACAAGACATCCTGTGTTTCTAATAAAAAATTTAAAACTAGTTGAACGAAACCTTACAGACTTGAGAATTAGACCGTTTTCATATAGTACATGAAAATATAAATACCTGTCAAATAAATAATGACCATCAATGTCTGTTTCCAAATAAATTTAACACCCTTTTGTTGAGTTGGGGTACCCTGTTGTAGTATTGGAAAGAGTCCAGATAATGTTTTGTTGTAGAAGAGAGACCAAGAATTTGACAGCAGACATTTAAGGATCATGTAGCTTCAGTGTAGGATTTATGGTTATTACATACATATTTTTCTATTCTTTGAGAATGTCATACATTTGATTTTAATCATGTTCACCTCATTCACTCAGCAACTCCCGCATTCCGCACCCACCCAACTTTGTAGCCTCGTTTTTCTCATGAGCCCACCCAGTTTAATTAATGCTAACTCTATACTCTTGGGTATGTGGCCATCAACTGGATTGGGTTCCACATACCAGAGGCCACGCCCTTAAAGAAAACGAGCTCTCCTTCCCAGGCAACCATCAATTACCAACAGCCTCAAAACTGCAGGCCCTGATTCAAATAGCTAACAGATGACAATCAACTAAATGCAAATAATTAAGTAGCCCAGTCACTAAATTAGACAGTGACTGACTGAAAGCTATCTCCATTAGGGACACATTAGATATGATAAATTTCAAAATAACCGGTAAAGAAAGTGGCTCACTTAAAACCTTAAAATACACTCAATTTCACCATATGGTAGGTGTTTGTGTTAGTAACCACATTAAAAGCATAAGATATTTTGGTTAGCAAGAGTTTGAGACTAGACATGCACTGCTCACTTCCATACCTCTATTGTAACCAGTTCGTGGACAAATGCCCCTGTGTCTCATTGCTTCTCTAGCCAATTCTGTGCGAGACAAGTACTCTTAATTGTGGAATAAAAGACAGGCACAAAAAAACCTTTCCATTGGAATCCACAATGACTGCCTCCCAGTCTTGGTAGGCAATTAATTTAGTGGCTTTTAAACAGTAAACTGTTTAACTGATCACATTTTAAACAGGTTATAAATTCCCTTAACAAGACAATCTATTCAACAGATCTACATGTTTAGAAAATGTTTCAAAGGCAGTATTTTTATTTGCATGTGCAAATGAACTATAAATATTTAATAATAAAACATTCTATAATATAGTATTTAAAATATAATGTATATATGGAAATATATTTCAAAACAGTGTATAATTTACCAAGTTGATGGATCCAGTCCTTATTAATATTCCTCTGTGGGTTCTTACTGTGATTTCTCAGCAGCTCCCTTCTGCTTCATTTCCCAAACAAGTCTCCAAAATCTGTATATAGGCAATAAAATCAATTAGTCTTGAAATAGTTCTTCTCAATGGCTTTTTTCCTCTCTGGAATAGATTGCTAATAGCTCCTAAAACTTCCAGGCAACAGTAAAGATAAGTCTTCCAGGAAAAAACCCACTCCAAGCCCTTTGATCCTAAAAATGCATGAATGAATGGAATAGACATACAAGCCACATAATTGTTTAATGTGAACTCTTTCATAAAACAGTACTAACAAAAATTAGGTCTTATAAAAGTAGCTAAATAACATTGAATGGTTCACTCAGAACATTATTAGTGAAGTGCTTGCTACTACATTAAGTCCTACTGAATCAATATAGTGTTTATATCAAAGTGACAATGTTTTAAATATATTAATTTTGAATTTACAATTCCTATTCCATAACAATAACCATAATAATCATGCTTTTTTTTAAAAAAGATTTTTATTTATTATGTATATAGGTTTCTTCCTTCATGTATCCTGCAGTACAGAAGAGGACACCAGATCTTATTAAAGATGGTTGTGAGCCACCATGTGGTTGCTGGGAATTGAACTCAGGACCTCTGGAAGAGCAGCCAGTGCTCTATTCCTCTGAGCCATCTCTCCAGCCACCATAATCATGCATTTTTAAGGATAAAGTTATACATATGTTTATATATGGATTTATGTCATATATTTTTATCTATGCCATTGTATACTATTCATGAATGTATTATTCATGTTCTTGTCCCATTTTGTGGGTGAAACTTCATTGCTAAAAGTCTGTGCCTTATACTACTTGGATCGTAATTCAGATTCTTGGCATGTGGTTGGAATTTTATGGCTAAACCTAAACCATGCTCAGCTGTCCTTACTTTTGGCTTTTTGTCTGTTTGTCTGGCCGTGTTGCTATTCTGTAAACCAGTGTTAAGGAAACACTGTGAGCCTGTAATTGTGTACTAATTCTTACTTCATGACAGAGACTGAAGAGGCTAAACTCCCATCTGTCCTCTTATAAGACAGATATGTCTTCCTCCAATTTTATATGATTGCATGACAATTATTCATTATTCTTATCATATTTTGTTCAGAGCTGTAATTCAAAATTTATTATGTGTTCTTAATATTTATTCCAATTTTTCAATTTTTATTTTAAGGATACAGTAAAAGTTTGACATAACTATTAAACAGTAATTTTTGAAATCTTTAATATTTATATGATTTAGCTGTAGAAAAGTATCATTCATATTACAAGAAATAGAAATATAATTTTTGGGATAATTATTTTTTGAAAAATAATGTGTATCTCCAGCATAAGTGCATAATTATACAGGTTATTGAATATTATAAAAACTATATTGCAATGAAACTTACTATTTCTGATATGTAAGAAATGTTCACTTTGTTGTTAAATTAAGTGATAAACGTTTCAAAAATATTGATCCATGAAATATATCAAAATTGTATACTTGATTTTAGTGACTATATTTTAATAGTAAGCATCAGCCCTACTTGAGGAATTTCATCTTACAGGATTCCTTAATACTCTTTAGGAAGCATCTTCTGCCCTTCCAATGGCTGCTGTTGTGTGGTTGACTCTAGCAACTCTTCGCCATCATATTCTTCATTTTAGTTTCCATACATGTCTTGTCTACATCTCTTAAGATGTAGAGAATAAAAGACTGTAGGATTTTCAGACATAAAAAAAAGGTGTATGTGCTGTGAGACATTCCTTTTGTGCACTGTGTGAATGAGTGTCCCTATGATTGGTTTAATAAACAAGGTGACTGACCAATAACTGAACAGGATAAAGCTAAACTAAGATAGATGGGACAAGGAAGGACAGAGTCAGAGGAGTCGGCAGCTGATGCAGGGAAAGCCAGATGGGCATGCTGTGCTGAGAAAAGAACCAGACTATGTGGCAAAGCGTAGATAAAACATACAGGTTAACTTAAAGGTAAAATTTAGCACTAACAAGCCCGAACTATGAGCTCTATCAGTTATTTGAGAACTGAGTGTCTGGATAGGAAAACTCTGTCTATATGTATGGACTGCACCCTCTTCCTCCTAAGATTCAGGGATCATCACAGAGGATGATGTGAGAAATCTGTAAACAGCAATGGTTGATTATAAGTAAGTAGATACTGTGTACTGGACACAGAAGGGCAGCTGCAATTTGGACTCACAGAAGATGTGACAATATCTACCAAAGTTGTATAAGTCTAAGCTGTATGAAATCCCAGCTGGATTTCATACGGCTTGGACTTATACATGGATACAAAGTTAGTGCCTAGCAGATGGGCTATTGGGAATTGCTAACTGCCAGGAAAGGACGACACAGTTACCTCTAACATTGTACTCCTTGGTAACTCAACCGTGGTAAAGTAGGAGGTCACACTTTAAGAATATTTGGGCAACGCAGCTTGGTTTCAAAAGATTTCTTTTCCAAAGAGACACAAAGATGGGTGAATAGGAAACAGGGGTGCACCTGGGAAGACATGAAGGATAAAGTGAATAAATAGGAACTAGTTGTAAGAAATTCTCAAAGAACTAACTAATAAGAATTAATATAATATATAAGCTAAATTGTATGATATACCAATTAGCGCATCTAATAAACTAATATGAAACTGTTCTATATTTGAGATTGTGTTATACATTAACTGTCTTCTGACACTGTTTATTTTATTTAAAAAAAGAATCATAGAAAAAAATCATGTTGCAAGCCACTTTAACAGACCAAACATTGGAGAAAAACTGGGTATGCTGGTACACAGCTACAATCTTATCCTCTGTGAAGCTATAACAAGAGGGTCATGGGGTTCAGAATAAGTTGAGCACAATGGAAAGCATATGTGTGTGTGTGTGTGTGTGTGTGTACACGCATGCGTGTGTGTGAATACACACATATATATAATTTGAGGACTTCGCTCAATGTCATATGATGCGATCACATATGATATAATCCCAGTTTGACTCTTAATTTCAGACAGTAGACGATGTATGTTAGTGATCATGCATAAATTTTCTTTTACTTATGCTAATCCTGACCTATAAACCACTGATTATACTTTTAATCTATGTTTAAAGAGTTAAGCCAAATGTAAAAGCCTTGAGGAAACAAAATAAGAAAGATCCAAAGAGATAAATGGGGAGGGGAAAGAAAAATTGTTTCATAAATGCTATGGAAAATCACAAAGCAATAAGCATTTTATGGAGTTACAAGCAACTATAAAATTCTACATGCTATAGAGAAACAACTGGTAATAACTGAGAGCTCCAAGTCTAAGTTCTTTGTCTGTGGGATCTAATGTATGCAAGCTGCTGCCTTCCCACGCTGGGGACAGACGAAAACTGCTGAGTTAGTCTCCCAGGTACTCTAACACAGATATTGCTTGTGTGATTTAGCCTGGGATCCCACATACAGAGATTCTGATCTAATCAGCTTTTGGTAGGATGTGAGAATATAGTTTTGAAAACCTCTTGGGTGGTTTGATTGTATTTGAGGCAGGTTAAAATATTCTTTTAGCCATATGTGTATGCCCTCACACAGTTCTTGATAATCAGATCTAATCTGCAGCAGATAAGGTAATTGGAGAAGCCGAGATTTGACTTTGAAGAGGGTTCCTCAAAGGGTTGTCTGTAACCATCAATAACATCATCTGGGGACAAGTGAGACATGAAAGTTCTGACCAAATTAGGTCTATTCAATAAGAAACTTCAGAGGTGGATCCAGCCACCTGTGACCTAGCAAGCCTGACTCTTGAATTTTACAACCACCAAAGCTAAAGTTCTACCATAAGCCGAAAGAAACCAATGATGCATTTCCAGTCTGCTGGACTTTCTACTGAAAATTTCAAGTGCAAAACTTGGCTTCTTTTTCTTTGTAGACTTCATATTTTGAAGGCATATATAATTTAACCTTCATGCTATGGTCCAGGTACTGCACATTCAGCTCGATGGTAAGGTTTTCTTCTATTAATAACTTGATCAATCAGGCTCCTAAAGGGTATGTGTGCACAGACATATGATATATGTTAAATATATTTGCAATAAAATTTATTATATGGGTTCTTTAAATGACACTTTGCTAATATATACATTAAATATTGGACTTATATTGTGGCAGTGAAAATGACATAGTTGACATGAATGACTGAACTTGTATAAGATACTTTATCTAAAAATTTTCATTAAGATATATTGTCTAATTCTATGTAGAAATATGTGTATAATTTATATACGTGTGTATGAACTGAAGTCAAATGTAATGCATGCTATATGAGTATGTTGCATATTGATATGATTTTTATTAAATATTACACATATTGGCTTTGTCAGCATGTTATGAACTTTATATAAATGAAGACCCAGACATCAGTTTCACAGTTAGGTTTTGGGAATTTGATATTGTAGTCTAAGGTTCTCTGCACCTTATTTATGACCAGATTCACTCATCATTATTCACCGTATTTTTGAACAATGTCTTACTCTTGAGCTTTTGAAAGTATCCTTCTCTGTTTTAAAATAGAATTTCATCCTGTGTCAAACAGAAGCAATAGCATCTTTCACAACTATAGGGTGACATTTGTATATGACATAAAGTGTAATGCTCTGATGCATAGATCTGAGTTAACACACAACTCTCTTATGCATAATGGCCACAAGATAATAATTATTAGGTACTTTTTATTATTTCTAGTGTCATGAAGAAATATTTATCTTACAACAGTAACTTTTTCTTTTCAGAATATAAATAATCTATTGTGTTTTGTAAGTAAGCAATTATTTAACTATGTAGTTTAAAAGTTTTCTGGAGAGAGGTTTCCAGACCATAAGGAGTTTCCATGCCGGTTAACAAAGGACTCCGTATAGTAGGCTATTGTTCATGTTAAATGCTGTGGAACCTTGATAAAATATGACCTGCGATAGCATGAAATTTAGCATAATCCTATTGATTGGTGCTTGTTACTGAAGGAAAAACAGAAGGTTCTTGTTATACTATTTTATCTATATCTCAATTGCTTAGCAAAACCTCAAAAAATCATTCTTTAATGAAGTCCATCTTGGGGGCAAAATGGAACAAAATACTTTTGTTTTCACTTTTATAGAACTCTTAAATATTTGTTAAATAAATCGAGGGCAGATACCGATAGGCATCACATGCCTGGGTGTTAAAAAGAAAAGACATTCTAGATTAATATAAAATAAAATTTAAGTTTTGATTTTGGACTTTAGGAATGTAAAACATGAGACAAGAATTGAATAATTAAAGTTGGTTAAATTTAATGGAAATTGTTTATTAATTCTTTGACAGTTTTATCCAATATGTTTTGGACATATTATTTTTCCTCTCACAATCCCTCCCAGAACCTCTCTTCATTGCCATCCACACTGTTTTCTATGACATTGTCTAAAGCTTCCTGAAAATATTATTTTGATAATTGCATAACTTGACTAATGTTCACAGATTCTAGCAATGTCACATAGATGTGTAATTCCAGAATATGTGGACAATATTTACAATTATTTTTAAGTGTCTGTGTAAAATATACTGATCCATTATGGGCTGTAAACTACTTGCATTTAAAGACCACATCCTATATGTTTTATATCTGAGATAGTATCTGGACTCTCCTTGGCTATAATAGCATATATAACATTCTTATGCATAGTAGACACAAGACAGCACTGACTAGGTATTGCTTTATTTCTGATGTTATGTATAAACATTCATACAGTAATAGACATTATATTTTTAAGAGTATAGACCTTGAAAGTGGTCTATTTTGTATTGTAAGCAAGTAATGCTTTCATTATATACATTAAAGCTTTCTGTGGAGTTTTCCAGACTTGAAAGAGCTAGCATGTAGGATAACAGAGGAATCTGTATAATAGTCTATATAGACATTCTACTAATGTGTTCCAAGTGAGTAAAAGCATTTTTCACACTGATGACCTCTCATCATTTGTATGCTAAAGTAATATGTTCATTTCTTGTGTGGGAAGAGATAATTTCCAGTCCTGATGCTTCCTTCTGAAAAATATCCATTAGGAACACTTTCCTGAACTCTTTCCCCATTTCTGTGTTTCCTTCCAGGAGGTGAAGTAACATAAACAATAGTTGACTCTGGAAGTAGTGCCGAGCATGCTCTCCCACATATTCTCCTACCCACCTACTTAAGGGGTCTAGTTCAGAGCCCGGTTGTTAAGGTTTGCTTCCATCTCTTAGTGCACTTGGGAATGATGATAATTTGGTGGTAGTGGGGGCACTGCGTCCTGTGTTTCTCCAGATATTCCTGTACTAATGTAGATGCATCTCCAGTTATTTCTACACTGGTGCATATGTGTCTCCAGTTATCCCTACTCTGTTGTAGACATGACTCCAGTTTTTTCTCCACTGATGTAGCTGTATCTCCAATTATCACTACACTAATGTAGATGCATCTCCAGTTATTCCTACACTGGTGTAGATGCATCTGCTAAATTCATATGTGAAGGTAAGGACATCAATACCCAGAGATTCGGACACTGAAAACTGACATTAATTCCCCCTCTGTCTATATCTGTTTCTTTAATTGTCTCAGAACACAAATGGGAAAATGTCAAGTGTTGTACGTGTTGTGCAATGGCTCTCTTGAATTTCATATATATATATATATATGTATGTATATATATATGTATATATATATACACACACACACACACATACACACACACACAAATGTTATTTATATTGGACACATCACTGAAACAAAGGTCTGGATGCTGATGTGGGAAGTCTTACTGTTTATGTGTTGCTTTTATTGGTTAATGGATAAAGAAGCTGCCTTGGTCTACTGATAGAGCAGAGTAAAACTAGGTAGGGAAAACTAAACTGAATGCTGGGAGAAAGAAGGCAGAGTCAATGAGAAGCCATGTAACCCCACCAGAGACAGACACTGGAACTTTACCTGGTAAACCACATCCTCATGATGATATACAGATTAATGGAGATGAGTTAATTTAAGATATGAGTTAGTCAGAAATATGCTTAAGCTATTGGCCAAGCTGTATGGCAAATAATATGGTTTCTGTAGGATTATTTTGGGGTTGAGCAACTGGGAACAAACAAGTGCCCTCCTACTGCAGAATGGAGAAGACTGTGTAAAGATAATACTTCCTACCTCTGGCTACTGGCCAATCAGCATTTTATTAAACCAATAAGAGTGAAAAATTTTTAGTGTACAAAAACATTATCCACAGCACTTCCCCCTTTATTTCAAAACAAGAATCTTGACTCTATTCTCCTTTGTTTAGCTTTTTGCCTGACTATTATCCATAATAACTTGTAACCAATAAGCTAAACAAAGACAAATATCCATAATTCACTTTTTGGGGGAATGTTGGCATACTTTTCTTGGATCTTCCTGCTGATTGGGGTGTTGATAATCTTATGGGAATCCAAAGAAAATTTAGGATTTGGAGCAAGTTTTGACTGGAGGCTAGATCATCTCAGCAGTGTTGAAGCTGTTTTGGATGTAAAATTCAGAGAAAACTGCAACAGAGGTACTCTAAAACATTGGATCATCTGGGATATCCACTCCTATTAGAGATTTTTCAGGAGGGTCTTTCTTGGTCAAACCTTATTTTCTCAGCCTACAATGAATCCACAGCCTTTCATTTCCTATGGAAACAAAAGTGGAACCATATCTTTTGAAGTCAAGATATTTTAAAAGATATATGTATGTTTAATCCAGCAGTATTTTTAATCAAATATCTTTTAACAGCTGTTGTTCCTTCCTCAGCAGTGGAACAATTCAAAGAGAACACAATAACCTATGATATCCACACTCTCTGTGTATTTTCAATCTTTATATTTTTTTAACTTTATTTCCTTTGTTTTTATTTTTTAGTTTCTTGTTTTTTTGAGAAAGGGTTTCTCTGTGTATCTTTGGATGTCCTGTAACTCACTCTGTAGACCAGGCTGGCCTGGACTCACAGAGATCTGCCTGTCTCTGCCTCCCAAGTGTTAGAATTAAAGTTGTGTGCCAGCACACTCAACTACTCTATTTCTTTTTTTAAAGAAATTTCTGTATTCTTTTTCTTTTCTCTTTCAAGACTATGTAAAGTTTAAACACACTATAAACCATTTATATATAGGCTTTTATTCTTCTGATTCTGTCTTCACTGTATATCTGCATCTTTTTCTGATCACATGAGTCTTTAATCTGCTAGGTGACATGGCTAGGATTAAAGTTGTGGTTTTGGTAACTGACTCCACCCCATCCCTTATCTTTTTGAGAATCTAGCTTCATGGCAGAGATACTGGAGGAAGCCAGATTTATTGTAACAATTCTGTGTAGTTTCTAGGTCCATGCGACCACCAAGAATCTAATGTCAGCTGTGCATAAACACCATCTAAGTATTTGGTGGCAGAACCTCTTAAAAGAGCTGTGTGGTTTTCACTGCAAATGCTGAGTCAGGAAGCCTTTCTTAAAATAGCTGTGCCTCTGCTCATTGCCAGAAAACAGAAACATACCAGAGAAAAGATGGTTACCAAGAATCAGTGCTTGAATCTATTCTTGTCTGTATAGAATCCTTTTTTTTTTTAAAGCTTTCTTGGGCTTTATGTAGAAATTCTTGCCAAACATTTTGGCACCATTTATAGACAGCAGTTTCTGTTCTGCCTCATACTATACTTGTTTAGTTACAAAGAAACACACAGAGGTTTATGCTAATTATAAAATCTTTGGCATATTTGCCTAGGCTTATTACTAACTAGCTCTTACAACTTAAGTTAACTCATAATTCTTATCTATATTTAGCCATGTAGTTTGGTACCTTTTCTCAGTGAGGCATTCTTATCTTGCTTCCTCTGCATCTGGCTGGTAATTGACTATCTGCCTTTCCTAGTCCCAGAATTCTCTTAGTCTGGTCAACCTGCCTATGCTTCCTGCCTGGTCACTGGCCATTCAGCATTTTCTTTAACCAATAAGAGTTACAAATCTTTACAGGATATGAGAGCATTCTGTCACTGCAGTTTTTCTTTTAATACCATTTTCTAGAGGTAAATTTCTTATTTCATGTATGTGAAGCTTAAATGGAAAATTCTGCAACAACTAAGATGAGGTATATCATCTGTGTTGAAAGTGATTGTATATACAATGTGAACATATGCATATATACACACACAATTAAACTGAAAATTGTGCTTTCATGATCCTCTGAATTATAAAAGTAGCCTAACAACCTTTATACTGTATACACGTTTTCCAGCCTTATAAACAAGTCTGTTTCTACATCATACTGTAATTTAAGCCCTTTTATTGTAATTTAAGCCAATTATTGGTGGCTCCATAAAGTTTCCTAAAGTACCTTTGCCTTTTCCTCACAGGCAGCCTACTACATGGTAGACTCTATTTATTGAATGATATTGTCGATTCCTTAAGTAGCAGTTCTAAACAGAAGCTACATTTGACAGGAATCTCCTGGTGTAGAGCCAAGAAATACAGGAAGTAGTTGATCACTTGCCTCCTCTCTACAACTGAATGAGATTGTCCTTTCAGCACTGTTGTGAAGATAAG